>NC_134852.1:136193919-136793919 GCF_049852395.1 Peromyscus maniculatus bairdii | reverse complement strand
ATGCCTGTTCCTTTGGGAAATTTTGCGTGAGCTTTGGTGAAGGATAAGAATATATACAGTGTGCAAGGCCAACCTGGGCTACAGAGTGAGTTCCAGGAAAGGCACCAAAGCTACCCAGAGAAACCCTGTCTCGAAAAACAAAAACAAACAAACAAAAAAACAAAACAAAAGAATATATACAGTGGCAGTTTCTTTAAACAGACAAAAAAATCCCTGCCATATGGAACTATATAGCATAATAACTCTGCCTACTTCCCACACAAGACTCCCCATTATGCACCCCCCTCCAATTACACCAAGAATAGAACGGTTAAAGATTTATTAACTGGGCATATCTGGTCCCAGAGATGAAAAACACAATCAAGAGAAACAAGGAGTGCAGATTCAGAGCCTGCGGCCATTTAGGGCAAGGGTTCAGTTAATTAGAGAACAGTGCCCGCTATTAGTGGCCTACTGCATGTATGGCAAGATCTGGTATGCTCCACTGTGAGCAGATTCTGTTAAGAAGTTAGACTGGCCAGGCAGTGGTGGCGCACGCCTGGCAGAGGCAGGCAGATCTCTGTGAGTTCGAGGCCAGCCTGGTCTACAGAGCTAGTCCAGGACAGGCTCCAAAGCTACAGAGAAACCCTGTCTCGGGGGAGAGAAGGAGGAGAAGAAGGAGAAAGAAGGAGAAGGAGAAAGAAGGAGAAGGAGAAGGAGAAGAAGAAGTTAGACTGGGGCTGGAGAGATGGCTCAGTGGTTAAGAGCACATGCTGCTCTTCCAGAGGTCCTGAGTTCAATTCCCAGCAACCACATAGTGGTTCACAATCACCTGTAATGAGATCTGGTGCCCTTTTCTGGCCTGCAGGGACACATGCAGGCAGAATACTGTGTACGCAATAAATAAATAAATCTTTAAAAAAAAAATCTACTTTCAAAACTGTTCCTATCACTCTATTCATCCCCCCTTTATTTAAAAAAAAAAAAAAAGAAGAAGTTAGACTGGGGTCCCCCTCTGCCATACACAGGAGCACACAGTGAAGGAATCAGAATGGCGTGGTATAATGGAAAAAGAGTAAGATGTCAGGACCTTCCCTTTGGGAGCTTACAAGAACAGTTCTATATTATAAGACGGGCACAAAGGAATACAATCAGGAAACAGTTCAATGCTTGTGCTACACTGTACAAATGCTGCATCATACCCCCTGAGGAATGAAAACTGCTCTTACGGGTTTGTTTCTCAGGATTCAATGTCTGACCCCTCCTGACCACAAAGACTGAGACCATGCAGGAGGAAGTGTAAGAGGGTGCCTAGTGGGGTTACTGAACCTTAGACAATAGGCATTTAGATTTTTGCTTTGTGCTTCTAGAAAAGTCCTGGTAGGGTTACTGAACCTTAGAGGACAATAGGTGTTTAGATTCTTGCTAAACTTATTGTTTTTATGCTTCAAGAAAAATGCTGTAATGGCACTGACGACCTCTTTCACCCCAGAATCACTGTTTGCTTTCAATATTGACTGCTCAAACTATAATGCAATTATAGGGTATATGACGTGCAGCCTGTTTTCAGCAAATGGTCAGCCATGCTGATTGGCCCTTAGGTCCTGTCAGTCCCTTTCCCTCACCAACTCCACATCTCCTCTTTGGGACCTGAACCCCACTGGAGCTGGACTCTGGCAGTTTGGTTTTTCGAAACAGGGTTTCTCTGTGTAACAGTCCTGGCTGTCCTGGAACTAGCTCTCTAGACCAGACTGGCCTTGAACTTACAGAGACCTGGCTCTGCCTCCCGAGTCAAGTGCTGGGATTAAAGGCGTGTGCCACCACCGCCCAGCTGAAAATAAGTCTTTTAAAGTCGATAATTACATACTGTTATTATCTGATAGAATTTCAGATTCTATAAGGTCAAGATCATAAGTTTCATTCATTTAGGCATCCCTAGATGCAGCACTGTGCCCAGCACACAGTAAGCTATCAGATATTATTCTATTTTTTAATTTTTATTCATTTTTTATTTTATGTACATTGGTGTTTGCCTGTGTGTTTGTGTGAGGGTGTCAGATCTTGGACGTACAGACAATTGTGAGCTCCCATGCGGGTGCTGGGATTTGAACCTGAATCCTCTAGAAGAACAGCCAGTGCTCTTAACCACTGAGCTATCTCTCCAGCCCCATCAGATATTTTTCTTTTAGGGAACATTAAATTTCAACACTGGAACTATTTCAGTCCCCAGACTAACAAAAAAAAAATTTAGAAAAATGATGAGGCTACGTGTGGTGACCCACAGAGGTTTCTTGGTGAGAACTTACACAGGGTCAGAGAATCTGGACTTGCTTCACCCAGCAGGGCTGCATAAGGGAATGATTTGACCATGGGCGTGGTTACCAGATGTTTTGAAGGGTCTACACTTGGCTGCATGGTGTACTTTGATCTTGCAAGGTGGGAGGGTCTTTTGCCGCTCCCCTTGGCATTTGTATAAAAAGCGCCCCCCTTTATTTTCAATTTAGAAGAGGAAACGGTTCAATTCATTTTATACTTCCAGGTCATGGGCCACCATTGAAGGAAATCAGGGCAGGAACTGAAGCAGAAACCGTGTACGATTTTTGCTCGCTTACAGGCTTTGTTCTCTGTCTCATGCTCAGCTGGCTATCTTCCTTTTTCTTTTTTTCTTTCCTTTTTCTTTTTTTCTTTCCTTTTTTTTTTTTTTTTTTTTTTTTTTTTTTTTTTTTGGTTTTTCGAGACAGGGTTTCTCTGTAGTTTTGGAACCTGTCCTGGATCTCACTCTGTAGACCAGGCTGGTCTTGAACTCACAGAGATCCTCCTGCCTCTGCCTCCCAAGTGCTGGGATTAAGACATGGGCCACAGTGCCCATCTTCAGCTAGCTTTCTTATACAACCCAGGCTCACAGAGGGCCTGGCCCTCCCAGGTCAGTCATCAATCAAGTTAATTCCTCTCAGACATGACTACAGGCCAATCTGATACCCCGATCCAGCTGGTGGCCCTATAAAACCTACGCTCAAACCTGTTGAACGTTGTCTTCTGTCCATCCGTGTAGCCCTAACTTTCTTTGAAATGAGGGGATGTAGGGTGATATGGGGAACAAGGAAATGGGGTGTCAGTGTAAAAGGATGGCCTACAGACTTTATAGGAGGGTCTTTCCACTTTGACTGCACAAGGTACGATTTTTTTTTTAAAGCCCTTTTGAATAAATGCCTAGAGCAGCTAGGTATTGACCCAGAGCCCTTCTGAAGCTACCCTGTGTCTCTTTCTCCTCGTTGCGTAGTTCTATCTTTGTTGCTCCAATTCTAAAATGGTCTTTTGATAAAAATCCCAGAGCCTAGGCCGGGCGGCGGTGGCACACACCTTTAATCCCAGCACTCAGGAGGCAGAGGCAGGCAGGTCTCTGTGAGTTCGAGGCCAGCCTGGGCTACCAAGTGAGTTCCAGGAAAGGCGCAAAGCTACACAGAGAAATCCTGTCTCGAAAAACAAAACAAAACAAAACAAAACAAAACAAAAAAAAAAAAAACCCAAAAACAAACAAAAAAATCCCAGAGCCTGATATTGGGGTAAATGCTGAAAGATCAGAGAGACAAAGGAACAAGCCACTGCCACCTTTTACCTCTAGGACTCCTCAGCCTGTCAAGGCTTTTAGTTTCTGTCTCCTCACACCTTATATACATTTCTCTGCCCAGCCATATCACTTCCTTCTTGGTGCTAGGATTAAAAGCATGTGTGCTTCCCAAGCAAAGGCATGAGATTTCAAGTGCTGGGATTAAAGGTGTGCCACCACTGCCTGGCCTCTATTTAATCTAGTGGCTTGTTCTGTTCTCTGATCTTAAGGCAAATTTTATTAGGGTACACAATATATCATCACATATCTTTCTACCTAATATTTCTTCATTCCTCTTTCCTCCACCCAAGAACCCTTCAAAAGGTGGGAGCAGGTCGGAGATGGACGCCCACAGAGCCCCACAGCTGGAGAGATGTCCAGCAATTAAGAACACATACTGCTTTTGCAAAGAGCCCAAGTTCAACTCCCAGTGTCCACATTGGTGACTTACAATGACCTAGGATTCCAGCCCCAAGGGTATCTGATGCTTCTGTTCTTCTCTGGTACCTGCATTCATGTGCACATACCCACACAGAGACATATTCTTTTCTTTCCGAGACAGAGTTTCTCTGTGTAACAGTTCTGACTGTCCTGGAACTCACTTTGTAGCCCAGGCTGGCCTCCAACTCACAGAGATTCACCTGCCTCTGCCTCCCGAGTGCTAGGATTAAAGGCATGTGCCACCACCACCCAACCCATTTCATTTTTTAAAGATTTGTGGGGTTTTTTTTTAAGACTTATTTATTACGTATACAAGTGTTCTACCTGCATGTATGCAGGCAGGCCAGAAGAAAAAATATGGAACGCTTCACGAATTTGCGTGTCATCCTTGAGCAGGGGCCATGCTAATCTCCTCTGTGTCATTCCAATTTTAGTCTATGTGCTGCCGAAGCGAGCACTTGTTTTTATTTTATATATATGATATATATGATTGCTTTGTATTTAAGGAGGCCAGAAGAGGGTATCAGATCCTCTAAAACTAGACCTACAGACAGTTGTCAGCCACCTCATGGGTGCTGGGAACTGAACTGGGGTCCTCTGCAAGAGCAACAAGTATTCCTAGCTGCTAAGCCATCTCTCCAGCACCAGCCTTGCATTTCTTATCATCACTCAATGAATGGCACTACCACCCGTCCTGTCCCATTTTAGAAAATTATATCATGAAGAATTTCACAGCCAGGTGTGGTAGTGTGCCCCCTCACATTTGGGAGGCAGAAGCAGGAGAATCTCTGAGTTTGAGGCTAACCTCCTCTATGGGGAACTCCAGGATATGTGGGACTACATAGAAAAACAGATATATTGTCTCAAATAAACAAAAGAATTCTATAATTTTTACTGCTTAGTTTTTCTTGTTGTTGTCTTAGACAATATTTCACTGTAGCCTTGATTGGCCTGGAACTTGATCTGCAGACCAGGCTGGCCTCAAGCTCAGAGATCCGCCCTCCTCTGCCACCTCCCTGTTTTGATTTTAGAGGCTGGTGGGGCTTGCACTCCTGATCTCACTGCAGCTGCCTCCTAGATGCTGGGATTACACATTTACCCACCAGGCCCTGCTACAAATTTTCCATTTTTAAAGGTCACAGAAACTATCTCTCCTGAAAGTCAAATATGGACATAGTTGCTCGTTATAAAACATCTAGGTTTCACAATTGTGGTCTTCATTACTTTTCCTGTTGCTAAGAGTAAAAATACCCTTAAAAGGGCAATATAAGGAAGAAAGAGAGAAGTAGACAGATTTTTCTTTGGACTGCCAACTCACAAAAAAGTGACATGGAGACATTATTAATTATGAAAGCTTGGCCTTAACTTGGGCTTGTTTCTAACGAGTTCTTATAACTTAAATTAACCCATTTTTATTCATCTACATGCTGCCACGTGGCTCATGGCTGTTACCTCTCCTTCTGCAGGTCCTGCTTCCTCTCCATCTCCTCTGGCATCTCTCCCAACTAGATTCATCTCCTCTTCTTTTCTTTCTGCCCGGAAGTCCCACCTAACCTCTTCCTGCCTAGCTATTGGTCATTCAGCTCTTTATTAAGACCAATCAGAAAGCACCTTGGCAAAGACACATCTTCACAGTGTACAAAAAGATTATTCCACAACAGAAAGGTTTATTTGGGTTTAGTGTTTGGTCAGGACTGATCAAGGTGATATGAAAATAAAGAAAGACACCTACCTCAACAGAAGGTTGTCTTTAATGAGAAGAATGAAGGGCAGCAGCCTGTCTTAGAAGTGGAGACTTTGCAGAAGTACAGGGGTTGGGGGTGTTTGGAATTTTTGTAGTAGAAAATTTCATATGCAGACACACACACACACACACACACACACACACACACACACACACACACACACAACCCCGTCCGACCGCCCACAAAGTCTCAAAGTCAAACAACCTTCTCAGGAGTTTACTGGCTCCCAACTGTTTGCAGATGTTATTAGCCTGACAACTTTCCAGTCAGGGTTTCTCAGCTTCCCTGAGGCTTTTAAGTCATTAATCCACACTTACAATTCAAGATACAGTCCATCAAGTCACAACAGCAGGAACAGAGTCACAGAAACCTACAGTTAAGAAGCAGAGATGCCCAGGTTGGCCTCAAACTGGTGATCCTCCTGCCTCTGCCTCCTTCAGCAAATCCCACCATCATGCTGCACCACCACCACCACCACCACCACCACCACCACCACCACCACCACCGGGACTGGAGAGATGGCTCAGCAATTAAGAGCACTGATTGCTCTCCCAGGGAACCCAGGTTCAAATCCCAGCACCCGAATGGCAGCTCAGGCAAAACACTGATACCCATTTTAAAAAAAAGGAGGAGGGGGAGAAGGAGGAGGAGGAGAGGAAGCAGAAACAGAGATGCAGCTGGGCATGGTGGCACATGCCTTTAATGCCAGCTCCTCAGGAGGCAGAGGCAGGTGGATCTCTGATTTCAAGGCCAGCCTGGTTCACACTACATAATGAGGTCCAGGACAGTCAGGGCTACACAGTGAAACCATGTCTAGAAAAACAAAAGCAGGACTGGAGAAATTGCTCAGTGGTTAAGGGCACTGGCTACTCTCCCAGAGGTCCTGAGTTCAATTCCCAGCAACCACATGGTGGCTCACAATCATCTGTAATGAGATCTGGTGCCCCCTTCTGGCCTGCAGGCAGAACACTGTATACATAATAAATCTTAAAAAAAAAGAAAGAAAGGAAGGAAGGAAGGAAGGAAGGAAGGAAGGAAGGAAGGAAGGAAGGAAGGAAGGAAGGAAGGAAGGAAGGAAGAAAAGAAAAAGAAACAATGGAGTACTGATGGATCTTGCTAGTGCTCAGTCTGGGATCCCTGCCCAGGACTCACTATGGAGTCCAGGATCCTGCCCACAGTTCTGCCCAAGATTGAGGTGGGTCTTCCCATAGACGTGCCCAGAGGTCCATCTCTTAAGTGATTCTAGACCCTATCAGGTTGACAATTAGCATTAACTATTACAGTTGTTTTTAAAATTTGCCTTCAATTCCTGATTTTCTATATATGTTAGTCTTTTGGGTTTTTTTGTTTTACATAAGTCTTACTGTGCTGAAGGGACAAAAGCACCTTGGCCTGAGTACTGCCATTTTGACTTCAGACTCCATTTTACCTGTAGGGTGAAACAAAGTTCAGGCTGCCAAGCCTTAGGGGAGCTGAGAACTTTCCAATGGCTGATCGACCTCCTCCTTAAACAATAGAAATAGTCTATTCTCTGAAATATTATGGCTGTTCCTAACAACAGAAAGAACAAGTGAATCTGATTGGTTGGACTAAAAAGCTTACATTCTGTGCCGGCTGACAAGGATGGAATTCATAAGGAAAGTCCCTAACTTTTAACTTCTGACTAGCAGAAATTTAACTGTAACTTGGCAACAAGTGTGATTTTTGTGGATATAAACCCCACTTCTGCCCCTGTTCAGGAATGCCAGGAAAAACAAGGCTCCCAAGTCCTTGTCCTGCAGCCCTGATTAATCAGCTGCCCTGATTATGTGATGATTTATTAAAAACTTTGGAACCCATGAATGTTGTCTCTCTCCTTCCTCATGGCACGCAATGGGCAAGGTGTAACTGCACATCTGCAGTCCCAGCTGCTATGAAGAAGGAGGCAGGAGGATCATTTGAGCCCAGGAATTAAAGGCCAGCCTAGTAGGAGAGTCCAAGGAAGAGGGAGGAAGCAGGGTGTGTGTGTGTGTGTGTGTGTGTGTGTGTGTGTGTGTGTGTGTGTGTGTGAAAATTCTGTCTTCCTTGTCACATCCAAATGTCTCAAGACAAACAAACACAAAATCAAACCTATTTGCCGGGCATGGTGACACACACCTTTAGTCCCAGCATCTGGGAGGCAGAGCCAGGTGGATCTCTGTGAGTCTGAGGCCAGCCTGTCTATATAGCTAACTCCAGCACAGCCAGGGCCAGAGAGAGATCCTGTTACAAAACAACCTATCATCCCATCTTCAGTTTTGTTTCACTGCCTCTCATTTGATGTGCTCCTCAGAACCAGAGCCTGAAGGTGGTCCTTAAGACCCCCACTTCCGAGAGACACTGCGGCCACCGCCAGGACAAGCAGCATGTAAAGACGCCGCAGGAAAAAGATTGCTGATATTGAACAACCAACAAAATCATGGAAATATATTCCTGGAGTCATAGCTTCCCTGGCTGTTGGTGAGATCAAAAATTCTGATGGCATCAGTAAAGAAGGGGATGTGGCATACACAACAAGAGGAAGCTTTTCTAAGGGAAGAGTTATGCTCTCAAATACGGAGTCTCAGACTGAAGGAACAATCAGAGACAGAGCACTTGAATCTTCTGCTGTATTTCAAGATTCTGTGTCTTGGCAGAGAAAGAGCGCTTCACAGGGTATCTGAGTAGAAATGTGAACTAAGGATGGACAGATCTATCAGGCGTAAAATCGGTAGGCACATAGCTGAACTCAGCAGCACCATCAGTCAACTGGATGTGTCTGACATCTATTGACTACTTCATTCAGCAGCACAGAATACACATTCTTCTCAGGCTCACATGGAATAGTCACTGTGGTAGACTTTGCTCTGAGCCATAGACACAGTTGAACCTTTGCAAGGAACAGAAGTTACACAACATTTGCTTTGAGAGCACAGTAGTACTAAATCGGAGTCAGCAGCAGGAATGAGTGGAGAATACGCAACACTTCTAGATATATGTGGACCAGAGGAGAACTTTCAAAAGAAAATTTAAAAGAGTTTTAACCAAGAAAATTAAAAACATAACTTATGGAAATCTGTGGTGTTCAGTAGAAGTACAATTTACAGGGAAAATGATATCACTGAACTCAGAGATTAGAAAACAATAAATTAGCTAAGATTCCACTTTACAAATCTAGATAAAGAGGAGAAAATTAAATGCAAAGTGAGTTGAAGAAAATAAATGCAAAGAATTAAGTCAGAATTCAGTTTAACTAAATTTGGGGATTCAGCACAGAAAAATCAATGAAACCAAAAGCCGAGACCTTGAAAAGACCAGTTAAACTGAATGAGCCCCTAGTTCGGTCAAGGGAAAAAATAGCAAAATGACTACTATCAGAAATGCTAGAAGACATATTGCATACAGTCCAATTATATATCAAGATCCGATGAGATTGAGTCCATGAATGCAAGATTATTCAACGCTGAACAAAAGAATAAAGTCCTTCAGAGTGGGAACGAGAATACTGTGCATGGACAATGTGTAGCTGTGATGCTCAAAATGAGAACACTGCTCATGGACCACCTGCCTCTGTCATATTCAGTAGAATGGTAACATTGAACATGGGCAACATGCAGCTGTTATACTCTGAGAATGGAATACTGCACAGGGACCACCTTCTGCTGTCATATTCATGAAGGCATTGAACCAACCTACTAAGGGATAAACATGAGGGATAGAAAATAAAGACTGGATTTGGCTTCTAACAAAAAAAAAAAAGACCCCCACTTCCTTCCAGTCTTCCAAGTCAACCTGCCACTAAGTACCTGCAAAATAAGACACATTTGTCAGGCACCCAGCCCTGCTGGGAATGTTCTGCATGTATATTCATTTATAGAATAGAATTCATGAACTTTCCCTTACCATGTCCACTCAAGTCCGGGGGCCTCCTCTGCTGCAACCGAAGAGTTATTCTATTGTTTTTAGCCTGGTGTGGTGGGTCGAGCCTCTAATTCCAACACTCAGGAGTCTGAGCCAAGAGGCTAGCTTTGATACACAGTGAATCCCAGAGTTCTATACCAAACTGGGCTACATAGTGAAACCTTGTCTCAAAAAAGGTCCCCTAAAATGCGTGTGTGGCGGGCTGTCTTTCAGTTTGCAGAGTACTTGCACAGCAGGTGCAAAGCTTCCCAACTGCATAAACTGGGTGTGATGCTTAGGTGGGGGATGTATGAAGATCAGAAGCTTAAGGTCATCTTCAGCAACAGGGAATCCAGGACAGTCTGGGCTCCAAGAGACCCAGTCTAAAAATAAAAAAGCTTCCTATTGTTCTAATCCCAGTTACTGTTTGTTTTTTTTTTTCCTTATGCATTTTTAAGCCACATTGTACTTTATTGGGGCCCTGTGTGGGCATGCATTTTTAAGCCACATTGTATTTTATTGGGGCCCTGTGTGGGCATGCATTTTTAAGCCACATTGTATTTTATTGGGGCCCTGTGTGGGCATGCATCAGCCACAGCCAGGCAGCTGTGCAGAGTTCACAGTACGACCTGTGGGAGCAGAACCTCACTACCATGTGGCTGCTGGCGTTGAATTTAGGTCAGCAGGCTTGGCAACAAGTGCCTCTACCTTCGGCTCCATCTCACTGTTCCCTTATCTGTTTTTGACTCAGTAAGGCCAGCCTTGAATCCCAGGGCTAGAGCCATCCTCCTGCTTCAGGTTCCTGAATAGCATTAGCCTGTTTGCTTGTTTGTTTGAGACATTGTCTCTCTCTATGTAGTCCAGGCTATCCTGGAGTTAGATCTGTAGACTAGGCTGGCCTCCAATTCACAGCGTTCCACTTTCCTCTGCCTCCGAGGGCTGGGATTAGGCCTGGCCTCCTTATTTGTCTTTTCAATTGGTTTGTCTCTAAGACCCGTCCTTTTGTTTACATTTCTTCATTTTTTTGTTTTTTTGGGTTTTCAAGACAAGTTTTCTCTGTGTAGTTTTGGTGCCTGTCCTGGATCTCACTCTGTAGCCCAGGCTGGCCTCGAACTCACAGAGATCCACCTGCCTCTGCCTCCCAAGTGCTGGGATTAAAGGCATGCACCACCACCGCCCAGCTCATTTCTTCATTTTTATATGTATGGGTATTTTGTCTTCTTGTATGTCATGCCTGGTGCCTACAGAGGCAGAAGAAGGGGTCACATCCTCTGGAATTGGAGTCATATGGCCGTGAGCCACCATATGGGGACTAGCACCAAACCTGCCTGGAGAGCAGCCAGCACCCTTAACCACTGAGCCATCTCTCCAGCCCCCATGTCCGCTCTGTGACTTAGAACAAGTGTGCCATCAGTTTTTTTCCTTATGTTTGAGACAGATGAGCTATGTAGTCCAGGCTGGCTTTGAATTTGCTAACTCTGCCTCAGCCTCCTGAACGCCTGTTACAGGCCTGTGCCACTGAGCTTAGTTTAGTCAGACACCCAACATTTTGAAGCTGTGTAGACCCCTGATGATGGATCTCTGAAGTGCACCCAACCATTGGCAGTCACATACACTGTCATGGCGTACCACCTCATGCCTGCCCCCTTGTGGCCGGTGTGAAGATTTCTCTAGAATGTATATTCACTAGTTAGAGAGAAGAATACCTATCTTATATAGTCTCTGAGAGTCTGTTCTAACCAGACCGGTCTCTCTAAAACACAAATGTGTTCATGCCCTGGTACAACTATTTCCTGCTTGGGTCTTCTCCATTGCTCTCCCCCTCAGAGCTTCTGTAAATGCTCAGAGAGCGTTCCTCTTCTTCCCCTCCTCCTCTTCCCCTCCTTCTAAGATTTATTATTTTTTTAAATTTTATGTGCATGAGTGTTTGTATGCACACATGTACATATGTGTGCAGCATCCACAGAGGCCAGAAGAGGGCTTTGGATCTTCTGGAACTAGAATCACAGATGGTCATGAGTCACCGTGTGAGTGCTGGGAACCCAACCCAGGTCCTCTGGAGAAGCAGCCAGTGCTCTTAACTGCTGAGGCATCTCTCCAGCCCCTTCTCTTGTTTCTTTACCTCCATGGCTCTTACTCACTGTGGATCTTCCTGACTGGGTCATCCTCTCTGCCAGTCTCTCACAATATTGTGTAGATCTCTGTCACTGTGACAGTAACCCAAAAGCCACAATTTTAGGTGATGGGAGAAGTGGTGGTGGTGGTGGTGGTGGTGGTGGTGGTGGTGGTGGTGGTGGTGGTGGTGGTGGTGGTGGTGATGGTGTGCTTGTACTTCTGGAAATCAAACCCAGGGCCGTGGGCATGCTGGGCAAGTTCACTACCACTAAGCTACATCCTCAGCCCAACAGGTGTGGCATTTGATTCAGGTGTGCCCTGTCTTTTATTCCTTGGATATTAAAATCCATGAAGGTTAGGCTCTCTTCTGTGTTCTCAGCTTGGCATTTGATATAAGTATTTCTTTTTTTTTTTTAAATTGGAAAGAAAAGGGTTTATTTGGATCACACATCCACATCATAGCCCATCATTGGAGGAAGTCGGGACAGGAACTCAAACAAGGTAGGAACCTGGAGGCAGGAGCTGATGCAGAGGCCATGGAGAGGTGCTGCTTACTGGCTTGATTTTCATGGCTTTGCTCAGCCTGCTTTCTTATAGAACCCAGGACCACCAGCCCAGGGGTGGTCCCACCCATAGTGGACTGGGCTCTCCCCCATCAATCACTCATTAAGAAAATACCCTACAGCCAGATCTTATGGAGGCAGTTTCTCAATTGAGGTTCCCTCCTTTCAGAGAACTCCAGCTTGTGTCAAGTTGACACAAACTAACCAGGACAAAAGGGTTTGTTTCATCTTACAGTTTACAGTCTGTGATCCAGGGGAGCGGGGAAGAGCCTGGAGACAGGAGCTGATGCAGAGACCGTGGAGGAACGTTGCTCACAGTCAGCTACTGTCTCTTTTAGGTGAATGTCACTTTTTATTTGTTAATTATGTGTATGGATGAGTGCAGTGCCTGTGGAGGCCAGGAGAGAGTGTTGGATCCCCTGGAACTGAAGTGACAAGTGATGAGGAGGACGAGGCAGGTGGATTGCCATGAGTTCAGGGCCAGCTTGGGTGACATTGGGACTTACTAGCTGTCCTGGCAGACAGTGATACCATATACTTTCAGAGGTTTAGTCCATGATCATCGTGGTGGGACATGGCAGCATGCAGGCAGACATGGTGCTGGAGAAGGAGCTGGGAGTGGAGGAGCTGCATCTTGGTCCACAGCCACAGGAAGTGAAGTATTTAAGCCACAGGAAGTGAGGATATAAGTATTTCTTAAGTAAGCCAGGCAGTGGTGCACTCAGGAGGCAGAGGCAGGCCAGTCTGTGAGTTGGAGGCCAGCTTGGTCTACAGCTTGAGATGCTGTCTCAAAAAAAAATTTTTTTTTAAATAAAAGAGCAAATGAACTGGACCTCCCTGGACTGAGTCTACCAGGTTGATCGCAGTCCTCGGGGGAGGACTTGTCCTGGAGGAGGTGGGAATGCAGGGTAGGCTGGGGGTAAGGGGAGGGGGGTGGGAGGGGGGAAAATAGGGGAACCCATGGGTGATATGTAGAACTGAATGGTATTGTAAAATATATATATACATATATGGCAAATGAAGGTGCCATTTCTTGCTTGGGAAGGCTGTGGCAGGCAGCATTTTGGTGGGGTGACTGCTACAGTCTTTGGTCCACAGCTTTGCCTGACCAGGAATTGCGTTCTATCACCAATTTCTCAGGTTAGCTTCCCAGTGATGCAGCCCCCAAGAGACTGAGTCCACAGAGTCATTTGGGGAGGACAGTGGGGCTGGCCAGAATATTCTCCTTTCCTGGAAAAGTCTCAGCAGGTGAGGCAATCGGGGTCTCCATGCACTCACCTTTCATCTTCTCCAAAGAATCTTGAAACACCTCAGAGAAGGCAGGCATGGCAGCCCACATCTGTGGTCTCAGCACCTGGGAGCCAAAGTCAGGAGGACTGTGAGTTTGATACCAATCTGGGTTACTCAGAGAATTCCAGGCCAGCCTGAGCTACATAGCAACACTCTGACTCAGAGAGGGTTGGGGTTGTAGCTCTGTGGGGGAATGCAAAGACGTGTGTTCAGTCCTTAGCACTGGGGGAGGAGAGGATACAGAGATCTACACGGAAGGACACTGGAGTTCCAGAGCACAGCTTCCCAAGGCACACTTTACAGAGCCCCTCCCACTGCAGAAGGGTAGCGCAAAGTGGGGAAGGTCTTTTTGCTTGGAGGCTGCAGGTGTCTCTCTCAATTTCTCCCTGATCATGCCCACTCAACACGTTTGATGGAAGCAAAAGGCTTTCTCTCCAAATATGGCCTGCCTCGGCAGGCAGGTAGAGGAGACTGATTTTAATTGAGTGAGTCTTGATCCTGGTGCACACACAAAAGCCACATTATAACCAGAAGGTGGCAGAGCACGCATGGAGTCCAAGGACAGAAGGAAGGAGTGAAACACAGGGGGTCCTGGCAATTGCTTTACGTCTACTTAGACGTCACATACTGTGACAAAGTCTGAAGTCCACACTATATAACGGAGAAAATGAGCTTCTCCATGACCCCAGTCCAAGCTATATCCACCTTGCAGAGTTTGGTATATGTTTTGCTGTCTCCCCTTTTCGTGCTCAGTAAATAAAACAAATTTTCCTACCAAACCATTACAAAGCCAGGTGTGGTGGCACAAGCCTATAGTCAATCCCAGTGCACTGGAAGCTGAGGATCAGAGTTTGAGGTAGCCTGGACTACCAATCAAGACTGTAAAACACCGACAGACAGATAGGTTGTGGAAGCCTGCTGGGTGTGCTGGGTGCGCTGGGTGATTGATGCTGGGCTCAGGGTCACCCTCTGACGGCAGTGTGGCTGGACTCCCGGGTGTGGGAGCAGTGTCTGGGACAGGTTCCCCAGTGCTGCCCTGGGGCACCCCTAGCCTCCAGACATGCAGCCTGGCAATGTTGCTGGCTCGCCTTGCTAATGTGGGAGTTAGTAATTAAACCTGCATTGTTATCCTTTCCAAGAAGCCTTCACCAAAAATTACAGTACCATGCTACCCACATACCTCCTGTCCCGGCACTAAGCATTTAAATTCCCTCCAAGATGGGGCAGGGTGGCACAGGTCTGTAATTTCAGCATGTAGGAGGCCAAGGGGGAGGATAGCTGTTTAGAAGGTAGCTTCAGTCTGGGCATGGTGGCACATGCATTTAAACCATGGTGGCACATGCATTTAAATCATGGTGGCACATGCATTTAAACCTAGCACTTTGCAGACAAAGGCAGGTAGGGCTCTGTGAGTTTGAGGCCAGCCTGGTCTACGTAGGGAGTTTCAGGACAGTCAGGACTACATAATGGAGAGATCTTTTCTCAGAGAGAGAGAGAGACAGAGAGACAGAGAGAGGGGGCATGGAATAATCCTTTTGTACAGTGTGAAGATGTGTTGCTCTCATTGGTTTAATAAAGAGCTAACTGGCCAATAGATAGGCAGGAAGAGGTTAGGCAGTAGAGCCAGACAGAGAATGCTGGGAGGAAAAAGAACAGAGTCTAGAGGAGACTCCAAGAGAAGCAAGATGAACATGCAATGTTAAAGAAGGTACTGAGCCATGTGGTAGAATGTAGATAAGAAATATGGGTTAATTTAAGTTGTAAGAGCTACTTAGTAACAAGCCTAAGCTATTGGTTGAGCATTCGTAATTAATAATAAGTCTCCGTGTTGTTTATTGGGGAGCTGGTAGACCTAATGAAAAACTCCACCTACATGAGAGCTGTGTTTCTCAGTCCAGAAAGTGTAATCTAAAATCTAAACATAACCTGAGACTGTAGCTTCCAACTCTATAAAATCCACCTAATTGCTCAGAAAATGTAACTTGGGGTAGAAACCCAAAAACACACCTGCAGATGTGAGATTACTATATATAGGCTCAAACCTATATAAGCTGTGGGAGATTTCTGTTCATGGCTCAAATCCCATAGTCATTAGCCAAACCACAGACTCATGCTTTTATTAAGGAACTCTCCTTATCAATCTCTGTGGTGCTTGGAGTGATTTCTCACTTTGAAGGCTTAATTCTGCCCTTAGGAGGGAATGGCAGGAATGTGCTTGGTTAACCTGGGATCAAAGAGGCAAACACAGTAGACGTTAGATGCCATTGGCTACACTGGAAGCAGATATGAAATTGGAACCAGATAGCATTTTAGGAAAATAAACATTATTTTTCTTTCTTTCTTTTTTTTTTTTTCCCAGGTGGGTGTTGGGCATTGTGGCATATACCTTTAATCCCTGCAGAGGCAGGGGAATCTCTGTGAGCTAGCATGATCTACATAGTGAGTTCCAGGCCAGTCAGGGCTGCACAGTGAAACCTGCCTCACACGAAAGTGGTGGGGAGGGAGCTGGAGAGATGGCTCAGCAGTTGGGCCACTTACTGCTCTTGCAGAGGACCCAGGTTCGGTTCCCAGGACCCACGTGAGAACTCACGACCACTGTAACTCCAGTTCCAGCCAATCCAATGCCTCCTTCTGGCCTTCTCAGTCAGCAGGCACACACAGGGTGCACATGCACACATACAGAAAATCTTCTTTTAAAAACATAATTTCTTTATTGATTCTTTGAGAATATCACATCATACAGCCTAATTCTGCTCACCTCCCAGTCACCCCCTATCCTCCCCTTACCCCTGCAGTGCCCCCCAAAATAAAAATAAAAATATCAAAACAAAGCAAGCAAACAAACAAACAAAAACAAAACAAAACAAGTCTTCGATTATCCATCTTTCCTGCCTCTCCAACACCTCTCCACTCATCCTGGTGGCATTGGGAGTGCTGTGTCACACAGTATGCCCTTTTGTCCAATCGGCTTTACTAGCAAATGTTCATTGCAATGAGTCATTGATCTGGAGTAAGGCCTCTGGCGTCTGGTACACCACCATCACTGGATCTTCACCAAAACTGCTCTGGGTATCTTTCCACAGGGCTGCCTTGGAGATCCTGCGGGTATTGGGTATTGTTCGGCAGGATCAGTCCCTTCACGAGCTCCAGCAGGTCCTAGATGGGGCAGATGTTAGGATGGGCCAACCCAAGGCCCAGCTGTGGGCCTGGGTAGTAGCTGAGTTGGTCAGTCCGGGCACTGAGGCTGCCCTCCTTGGGCGAGGGGGTGGAGTCAGCTCCCCTGTGCTCCTGCCATCGGAGTCAGGGTCAGTTCTCCCTCGCCTGTGATGAGGGATGGGGCCATCTCTCCCAAGTGCTGGAGGGGTAAGGGAGGAAAATAGGGAAGGAAGACAGCTGTCCTATGAGGGTTGGGGCCAGCTCTCTTGCTGCAGTGTCCAGCGAGAGGCGGAGCCAGCTCTCCCAGGGCCAGCGAGGGGCGGGACCAGCTTTCCCAGGGCCAGTGAGGGGCGGGGCTGACTCAGCATGGCCCTGGGATTTCATCATCTATGGTTCCTATGGCCCCTGAGGTGACACAGGCCACAGACCCAGCTGCAGCTGGGCCATGTCTGGCCCTTGGCGGCAGCTTAGGACAGGAAGACATCCTGGCTCTGGGGAGAAGCACTGGCCACTCAGGATGGCTCTGTCAGGGGCATGACCCCCAGACACCAGCAGGGCCACAGCCCCAACCCTGGATTTCCATGTAACCTTTGGTGGCAGCATGGGCCTTGGACTTCAACAGACTCCATTAGGACCACGGACCCAGACATGGTCCTCAGCAACAGCCAGGTCTGCATGTCACCATTGCCCCAGGTCACAGTGCAGGCCACTCAGATTGGCCAGAAAATCTTTTTAAAAGGTGTGTGTGTGTGTGTGTGTGTGTGTGAGAGAGAGAGAGAGAGAGAGAGAGAGAGAGAGAGAGAGAGAGAGACCAAATGAGTGCAGAGGCTAGAAGAGCTAAAACATGTCACACTTCATGAAGCTGGAGTTACAGGCTATTGTGAACTGCCCAGGATGGGTTCTGAGAACCAAACTTGGATTCTCCTAAGAGCAGTATGTACTCTGACCTTCTGGGCCATCTCTTCAACTGCTTTTTGAGACAAGATCTCACTATGCAGTACTGGCTTCAACCTCTCCATCCTCCTGCCTCCACCCCTAATGAATGTTGGGAATGCATAGGAACACCACCACACTTGCTGTTAGGATTTTGTTTTTTGGCTTTTTTTTGGGGGGGGGGGAATAATAAATGTTTGAAATTTATCTATCTATTTATTTGTTTGTTTTTTTGAGAAAAAGTTTCTCTGTGTAGCCCTGGCTGTCCTGAAACTGGCTTTGTAGACCAGGCCTGCCTCTGCTTCCCAAGTCCTGAGATTAAAGGCATGTGCCACCACCCCCTGGCAGGGTGTATTTGGTTTGTTTTTTTGTTTGTTTTCTGCCCTCGTGGATGATTTTGATAATCAAGCTGTTTACATTTACTACCATGTCCAGATGTTTTTATTTATGTGTATGTGTGCATTCATGGGGGGGGGGGTGGCTTGTGGGTGCATTTTTTTTTTTTCCAAGACAGGGTTTCTCTGTGTAGCTTTGTGCCTTTCCTGGATCTTGGCTGGCCTCAAACTCACAAAGATCCACCTGCCTCTGCCTCCTGAGGGCTGGGATTAAAGGCATGTGCCACCACTGCCCAGCTGTGGCTGCATTCTTGAACCAGAATCAGAGTAAGTGTGTGTGCAGGTACCCTTAGAGGCTAGAGGGGGCGAAAGATCCCCTGGAACTAGAGTTACTGGTACTTGTTAGCTGCCTAAAGTGAGTGCTGGGAACCGAACTCTTCCTTGGAAGATTGGCACTCTTACTTACTAACCTAACCGTTGCTCTTGTCCTGGGGATCTGCTTTTATGACTATGCAGATATGTACAAAATGCAATCGTCCAGTAAGGCCTGTGGGGGCAGTGTACCCTGGTAGAGAGCATGTTTCACAGGGACACCGCTGAGAAGTGAGGGTGGATGCAGATCGATTCACATCAGACTTAGGAAGCTCTTGCCAGGTGTGAGGTGACTCAGGCTGCGACACCAGTTACTTAGAGGCTGAGCCAGGAGAGTCACGAGATTCGAGGCCAACCTGGGCAACCTAGAAATACCGTTTCAAAATCAAACAAGGTTAAGTTCTCTGTAAACAGCAGCCTCTTTATTGACTGCAATAGGGTGGCTGACTGTCTCCACCTCCTAACCAGTGTTCCCACTGCCGTGCCACGGTGTTCCCTTCCAGAGCTAACAAACCTAATGAATGCAAAAATTTTTAGCTCGAGTAAAAGTCTATACTATGATAGAACTACTTCTCTAATTACATATATATGTATATATATGTATGTATATGTATATCACATTTGAAATTAGAGGGTCTGACAATCTTCATATCTACCCCTGAGTTAGTACAGACCACACAGCATTGATGGATGTGCTGATCACACACCTTGTCTGCAGGTGGAGAGAGACAGCACTTTTGTATTGTAGTGGTGATTGGTTTATTTATTTTGTGAGAGTCTGTGGATTGGGGGAACCTCATGTCACAGCACACATATGTGGAGGACAGAGGACAATTTTCAGAAGCTGGTCCTTGCCCTCCCCCTAACAGGGGCTTGGTAGCCAGCACTTACCCCCTGAGTCAACTTGCTGGCCTGGTTTTTTGTTTATTTGTTCTTACTTTTTTTTTTTTTTTTTTTTTTTTCAAAATAACCCTGGCTGACCTCAGACTCACAGAGATCCACCTGACCCTACCTCCTGAGTTAAAGGATTAAAGGTGTATGTCACCATGCTCAGCCTCTTTTTGTTTTTGTTTTATTTAATTGGTTTTTTGTTTGTTTGAGTCAAGATCTTGTTAAGTTGCCCAGGCTGAACTTGAATTCATGATCTTGCCTCAGCTTCCTGAGTGCTGGAATTACAGGTGAGTGTCACTGTGGTGGACTTGACAGGCTGAGGTTTTTTGTCTTGTTTTGTTTGGTTTTGGTTTATTTTGGTTTTTTTTTTGTTTTTTGTTTGTTTGTTTTTTTGTTTGTTTGTTTGGTTGGTTGGTTTTTCAAGACAGGGTTTCTCTGTATAGCTTTGGAGCCTGTCCTGGAACTCACTCTGTAGCCCAGGTGGGCCTCGAACTCACAGAGATCCGCCTGGCTCCACCTCCGAGTGCTGGGATTAAAGGCGTGCGCCACCACCGCCCTGCTTGACAGGCTGAGTTTTTAGAGCATTCCTGAACTGGGGTTGGGTTATTGTCTCTAAATCCAGGACTAGAATTCCCTATACCAAGACTCCCTTCCTTGACTAATCCACCTCCTTTACTTCCTGGGGCACTTCTGGGATGTCCTGGTCCAGCTGACTTCCAACTGTCCTTTTCCCGTGGCCCTCTCTGGAACAGTGGCACCAAGCAGCCTATTCTCCATTACTTACCATGCTGTGCGATAATTTCCTCACTGGACACTGTTTTCCACTGTCCAGTCTAGAAGTTCCTTGAGTACAAGGTACTGAGTGTTCTCCATTTTGGGTTGTTGTTTTGTTTTTGTATCCTCAGCACCAAGCAAGGGCACCCGTGCCTAAACATTCGTGCAATAGAGAATGCTTGCCTCTCTTCTCGTTTTCTTCTGCTGTCATCTTGTCTTGCAGGTCTAGGCATTGACCCCTGGTCTTCTCAGAGGCTAAGGACATGCTCTAGCCCTGAACTCTACCCTCGGCCCTGGTTCGTTCTTCTTCTTTTATATGGGATTCGATTTCTTTATCTGTTAATGAGGCCTTGAGGGCTGGAGAGATGGCTCAGCCTTTAAGAACTCTCTGGTTTGTTTTGTTTTGTTTTGTTTTGTTTTCAAGACAGGGTTTCTCTGTGTAGCTTTGCGCCTTTCCTGGAACTCGCTTTGTAGACCAGGCTGGCCTCGAACTCACAGAAATCCACCTGCCTCTGCCTCCCGAGTGCTGGGATTAAAGGCGTGTGCCATCACCGCCCGGCTTGGTTAAGAACTCTTATTCTTTCAGAGGACCCAGGTTTGATTCCAGTACCCACTTGGTGGCTCACAACTGCCCACAATTTCAGGATGCACATGATGCAGACATACATTCAAACAAAATATTCATACACATAAAGTACAATAAATAAATCTTTTAAAAACAAGATTAAAAGGGGGTTGTGATTGCTAGTCTCTGGAGTTAAATCCAGGAGTTGAAATGTTTATTCTACATTCTTCTATTCTGTTTTTTTTATTTGTCTATTATCTTTTTAGTTACCAGGAAAAATGTATGACATCTTTATTAAGCTAAAAACATGTATAACTCATAGCCATCATTACAACAAATTTCATGCAAATGGTATTACCTGTTTTGTTTTGTTTGTTTGTTTGTTTGAGACAGGTTTGTTTGTCCTGTAGCCCAGGCTGGCCTGGAACTTGCTGTGTTGTGAGTGACTGTCCTCCCAGCCAGGCAACTGCTCCATCTTGGGGCGTTCCACTCACCCCTTGTAAAAGACTTATCCTGGCCAGGCTTCTTGACTCTTTCCCCCTCCTCATGGAGGGGTGAGGAGGTCTGAGACCCTCACCTGTGCATCCAGGTGACACACCCTGCCACCTGTTGTATGCCTTAATTGCACATGGCCTGGGAAGAGGCTACAGTGCACAGGCTGGGGCATGGTAAAGGGAGAACTCGGCCCTGCTGGGGGTTGTAGGGCAAGGAGCACCTACCCAGGCAGGTAACCCTCCTTACCTCTGCTCCGGAAGGAAGCCCTCAAAACTCACTGACTCCCTGGGGGAACCTCGGCAGAGTCACGCCTTCATTTGTTGTTGGGAACTTGGGAGAAGAAGTAGGCTTTGTGTTTCTATCTCCTACGAAGGAATTTTAGCAAAAGTAGCTGGGGTAAGTTTGAACTTCTGATCTGGGGTTACAGGTGGGCACCACCACATCTAGTTTGTGAAGTGCCGGGTGGGGTGCGGTGTGGAGGGGGAATAGAACCCAAAGTTCCAGGAATGCTGGGAAAGCACTCTGCCAAGTAAACCCCATCCCCAGCCCTGCCCCCACCTCTTTATTAACTTCTTTACTTGCTGTAGGAGAAATTTCTGCAAGTCATCCCAGAGTGTCAGGGAGGTATGCACATTTCAGCATCTTATCAGTATTTCCCCAAGCACTTGTTAAAGCCAGAATTTGTTGCTCAAAATGAGTTCACAAAACCTAGAGAAGTTCCCAGCGCAGCCTAGGGTTGAGGGTCCTGTGGACCAAGCACAAGCTGTAATTACTGGGTTGTACTGGGTATTCCTGGCCACCTCCTGGGAAGTTATAAAGGTATAATAAAATGATAAAGAACAATTCCCCCAAACAAAACAAAACCCCACAAGAATTCCTTGTGGTTCACTATATACATACCTGGAGGCCACAGGATGTGAAAACTTACCTCTTGATTTTTCAAAGAGTCACTTTTGAGGTCCTACTGATGTTAGTGGAATTTTAGATTTTTCTGTAAGTCCCTTTCTCGGGTTCCTATTTCTTCACTCAGCTTTCTCCGCAGTGTTTAAGTTTCTTTTCATTCCTGAAAGATCTCAGCCAGGTACATTTACCCTTACTCCATCACAGAGGATCTTTGTGGTCATCTGTGAGGCCGGGCTGGAGCAGCTTTTATTTTATGCTTCAGAGCAGAGCATTCAGAAGCTACACACAACGGTATTGACCAAACTTGTCAAAGTTTGTGCATTTGGGCTGTCATTTGCTGAGCTGGTTGGTGTTCAAAGAATGGAGGACAGGCAAGATGCCTGCCCTAGAGAATAACAATACTATCTTCAAGGCACTGTACTAATAAGGGCCTTCCTATTTTTCCTTCTAAGATGGAGTCTTAGCTGGGTGCAGTGGCACACACCTGTAATCCTAGCCCTGGGGGAGCAGCAGAATCATGAGTTCTAGGTTAGTCCGTGTTTAAAAAAAAAAAGCAAGTTGGGTGTGGTGGTGTATGCCTTCAATCCCAGCACCCAGCATTATGGAGGCAGAGACAGATCTCTGTGAGCTCAAGGCCAGCCCGATTTTTGTAGTGAGTTCCAGGGCTATGTAGAGAGGAGAGAACCTGTCTTACCCTCCACCCCCATAAAAGCAAAGTTAGGCATCATGGTGAACCCCTTTAATGCCGGTACTCAGTGTTAGACCAGGATTGATGAGGTGATGTGAAAATTAAAAGGAAGGGGGAGACAGACCTCATAGAGGCAGACTGTCCTTCATCAGGACCAAGAAGGATGGCAGTTGCTCCGAGGAAAAAGAGACCTGAAGGTTCAGGAGGCTGGAGGGATTATAGGGCCGAAAGGGGAAGTTGTGAGGTGGAAAGTTCCCTCTGCGCCTCCCTGTTCCCTGCAATCTCAAGGTTGTAAATACCTGCTGTTGACTTTCTTCCCAGATACCTGCTGGCTCCCCTTCCACGTGAGGAGGAAGCCTTGCACTTATCTTTATCGCCTCCTTTCTAACAGCCAGTTATCCCGGAGGCTTGCTATCACACTTGTCTACCCCACAAGCAGCCTCAGCCATGAGTCCCCGCCCCCTTTTATCCAGGTGCTAACAGCCAATTATCTCATCGGTTTTCTATCAACCCTAACCCTTCCCATAAAAGGAACCCCAAAAGTCAGTGAGGGGCTGCTCTCTGAAACCTGACAGGGTGAGGCAACCATCTGGCCAGTCCCATGTGTACCTCTGAATAAAGCTTGCTTTAATCCGACAGTCGTGGAGATGGTTTTTTCCTCAGGTCTGACACCAGCTTGGTCTACACAGTGAGTTCCAGGCCAGCCAGGGGTGCAAAATGAAACCGTCTCAACACAAAAGGGAGAGAAAGGATAGTTTGGAAAGGAGGAGACAAGATCTTGCTGTCTTTTAGACTGGCCTCAAACTTGTGAGGCCTACCTTCCTCAGCGTCCCAAACAGCTGGGATTTCAGGCATGCACTGTAACATGAATCTTAAAATGGTCTTTTAATAAAAAACAAAACAAAACAAACCCGGAGCCTGATATTGGGGTGAAAGCTGAAAGATCAAAGAAGCAGAGCAAGCCCCAGCCACCACCTCTTACCTCACCAGCTCCTCAGCCTGGAAGATTACAGTGCACCACAGCACCAGGCTGAGAATTCTGGCCCCTTGGAAAGGATAGATAGATAGATAGATAGATAGATAGATAGATAGATAGATAGATAGATAGATAGATAGAAAGGGTGTAGTGTGTGTATTGTGAGAGAGACAGATGGACAGAGAGAGAGAGAAAGAGAGAGGGAGGGAGGGAGGGAGGGAGAGAGAGGTTCACAAGTACTCCACAGAACTTATATATAGGTCAGAGGACAATCTATGGGAATTGGGTTTTCCTCCCACCATGTGGGTCTTAGGAATTCAGGCCCTCAGGCCTGACAGCAAATGCTTTTACCTAGTGAGCCATTTCATAAGACCCAAGAATTGTCCTTTTGATGCTCACAAAGACCCCACTAGCGTCTAGACATGAGGAAACAAAGACATAGGTTAAATAATTGGTCTTGATGGCACACAGTCGACAAGGGGAGGAACTAAATTTTCTTTTTGGTTTTTCAAGACTGGACTTCTCTGTGTAACTGATCTGGCTGTCCTGGAACTCACTTTGTAAACCGGGCTGGCCTTGAATTCACAGAGATCCACCTGCCTCTTCCTCTGAGTGCTGGGATTAAAGACTTAATGCCACTACTATCTGGCCTAAATGTTGGATCCAGGCAGCTGGGTTCCAGAGCCTTTTGCTTTAACCACTGATTAAATAACCAATAATTTGATTCTAGTAGAGACAGATGATGAAAAAATAAATAAGTGGAAAAGATACTTTATCTTGATTTTCTCTGTGTAGCCCTGGCTCTCCAGGAACTGGCTTTTTAGACCAGGCTAGGCTTGAACTCAAAGATCTGCCTACCCAGTGCTGGGATCAAAGGCCTGAGCCACCATGCCGAGCCCGGCAAGATTCTTTTGCTACTGTCAAGTGGACGCTGGGAAGAGAGTAAACTAGAGCAGGGCGACAGCATGAACGGTAGTGTTGATGTGCTTGGTTTGCTCTGGTATTTATTATTTATTTTTGACAGGCCTCACTATGTGCCTCAGGCTGGTCTTGAACTTGAGATCCTCCATGGCTGGCGTATGTCTGGTGCTTAGGACAGGCATGTGTACCGCTGTGCTCAAGAGCTATCTCCCCACAGCACACATCTCCCCACAGCTTTCCAAAGGCATGTGAGGCTCTCCACATGCTCGGTACAAGGCCTGGTCCAGCGAGGGCACAAATGCCTGGGGAGGAAGAGAGTGCAGGGGGAGGCACCTGGCACTGACCACGCATCACCATGCCAACCCTTGCCACTGTGTGCCCCGTGAGGGTCTGCGCAGACCATGGGTCCTTTATCAGTCATAGTGCTGTGACCTTGAAACAGACACTCCTAGAGCCTCTGTTTTCCTTCTCCGAGGAATAAGGAAATAACAGGATGTCACATGCTGGCCCCGGGCTAAGCCCTGTCATACACAGGCAGGTGTGCTCTTTGTCCTGGATTTGCACAGGAGCAGACTGAAACTAGGAAGTTGACGGCTATCATGGTGTGTGGTGAGGAGGCAGGGAGAGCTTCGTGCGTCTTTGGAAAGCTCTGCGCCGTAGAGAGATGGCTCTTCAGCGTAGCCACACACATCCCTTGTCCAGCTGCCCAGGAGCCCAAGGACCCCTGGCAAGTCACCAAGGAGGCTGGTGGCAGAAGTCAAGGAATGTAGCATCTACCTCTCAGCAGGGCTAGGACTGCCCCTCAGGGGGCTTCCTAGGGGGTTGGTGTGGCTTGTCATAAGGAGGGGGAGGGGACACAAGAGAAAAGTAAAGGGCTAGGGGTGTGTCTCGGCGGCAGAACTCTGTGCAAGGCTCGGGGTTCAGAAAGAGGAAAAGAAAAGTAGGGCAGTTGTGCGTCTGTGCGTCCCACATCCTGACTGTACTGCTGTCTTGATGGACATCAGGACAAAAGCTTATTTACAGCCCCTTTCCCCACAACCTGACTCCAACCATGTCGCAGTAGAGGGATTATTTTGCTGTCCCGGTGATAAAGCCCTTCAGGTCCCGGGAGCCGTTTTCTGCGCCTTTGTCTAGACGCATTAGCTCCAGTTTTTGTTTCTTTGCTTATTGTGGGCGTTGTTTTAATGGTGATTTGGGGGAGACAGTATCACCGTATAACACAGGCTGGCCTTGTGGGAGAAGAATAATCTCAGTGTCACACAAAGAAATACACAAACAAAGCAAACACGAACTAGCAGGGCACTTTCTTTTTATTTTTTAATTATTTTTTGGTTTTTCGAGACAGGGTTTCTCTGTGTAGTTTTGGCGCCTTTCCTGGAACTCACTTGGTAGCCCAGGCTCGGCTTGAACTCACAGAGATCCGCCTGCCTCTGCCTCCCTAGTGCTGGGATTAAAGGTGTGCGACACCACCGCCTGGCTTTTTCTTTTTCTTTTCTTTTTTTTTTTTAAGATTTATTTATTATGTATACAATGTTCTGTCTGCATAATGCATGCAGGCCAGAAGAGGGCACCAGATCTCATTACAGATGGTTGTGAGCCACCATGTGGTCGCTAGGAATTGAACTCAGGACCTCTGGAAAAGTAGCATGTGCTCTTAACCTCTGAGCCATCTCTCCGGCATTCTTCTTGTAGAAAGAGTGTGTCATGACCGTACCCAGGCTAGCAGGTACGGTGGGACACAAAGTTCACTTAAGTTTAATTCTAACACAAGTGGTCACTTAGTCTCATCCCACTGGTAGGAGCGTGACCTCATAATCTGACACTATTGGCTAATTTAGGATCAAGCCTAAAGGAAAGGAAAGAATGGAGGAAGGCTCTGTGTCTGTTCTGAGATCAGCGGGGCCTTTGCATCAAAAGAGTTACATCAGTTAGGGGAGATTAAAGATTTTCACAAACATTTACAGTGTTGGGGAATCTATGGAATATTGGCCCCTGGCAGGCTAGCTGCCTTAGAAAAAAACAAAGTTTCTCAGAGCCTTGGCTTTGAAATCCTGCTGCGCCAGCATCCAAATGCTGGGATTCCCAGCCTGCACCACCACACCCAGCAGCTCTGTTCACTGTTTCCTTCACTTGTGTTTCTTTTGTTCATGTCCACACTGCGGGTCGGACCCAGAGCCTCAATTATGCTAACTAAGCAAACTCTCTACTCTGAGTTCAATTCCTAGTCTTCTTTTAACTTTTTTATTTTGAGAGTCTCACCAAGTTTCCCAGGCTAGACTTGAACTCACTCTGTAGCCCAGACAGGCCTTGAATTTGCCTGCTTCAGTCTCCCGGGTAACTGAAATCTCTCATCAGCTACCGGGGCCAGACTCCATAACGGTATTCTCTCTTTCCTGTCATCATGAGGTCTGTAACCAGACCAGTGCTGCTCTGGTTCAAGCAACCTTCTTACTTTTTTTGTTTTGTTTTTCGAGACAGGGTTTCCCTGTGTAACAGTCCTGGCTGTCCTGGAACTTGCTTTGTAGACCAGGCTAGACTCAAACTCACAGCTGGGATTAATGGTGTGCACCACCACCCAGCCTGTTCTTACTTTTATGTGAGACCAAAATGAGCTATCTTAGAAATGCTTTCACCCCAAAATTAAGGCCTAAGATTTCTCCTTTTGGGAATAGGCCATTAGTTACTGAAACCAGTCAGTTCAGATTCCAGAAACCAGGAAGTGTAAAAGTACAGAGTCGCAAAATAGTCACGAGGTAATGCCTGCCAGACTATGGAATGTCCTCTCCGTGGTTTCCAGGGTAACTGACCACAGAAATGCCCCCCACACACACCTGAGGGCAGCCAATGAGAAATGGTGGCGGGCAACCACTCCCTTAGAAGTAATTTCTAGAAGTCCCTAGAAGCGAGCCAATCAGAATTGTACCTGTACTAGCACCCCTAAATGATGTAACCTTGTGACTTTTCCCTTTAAAAACTGAGCTTGCAGACAGGTGGGCACTTCCTCCAGCCTCCACTGCGTTGGATGTATTGGACGAAGTCCCTGCCTAGGCTTGTATTGCTTTTGGATATCCAGAATTAAACCTTGCTTTTGCATTCCGGCATGCTCGTCTTTGGTGGTCTCTCTGGGAGTCACGATCTGGGCACAACATTTATATCCTAGGTTTACATTTTCTTTTACTCTATCTATCCTCTATCTCTCCATCTCTCCATCCATCTGTATGATTATATGTGTTTATGTATGACTGTGATGTAAACATGCGTGCCCCCTCTGTGTGTGTGTGTGTGTGTGTGTGTGTGTGTGTGTGTTTCATGCATGTGTGCATGCAGAGAACGCCTTATTCTCTTGACACAGAGTCTGTCACTGAGCGTGGAGCTGGCAGGCAGGAAGCTCCAGCAGTCTCTGTGTCTCTGTCGTGACTCCACAGTGCTGCGGTCACAGGTGTACACACAGCCTAGCCTGGCTTTTCACTGGGTGCTGGCATCCTAGCTCAGGTCTTCTTGTGCCGCAATCAAGCGCTCTCACCCCCACGCCATCTCTCTAGCGGTATCCTGGTCACTGGAATCTGGAAAGCAGAGCCTTGGTTTGGTTGTTCAGCGGAGGGAGCAGCAGTATGGCTTCTTCTTCTCCTTCTTTTAAATTTTTACATTATTTCATGATTTTATTAAATGTACATAAATATTAGCATGGCTTCTTCCTACCCAGAGTAACCATGGTCCTGTAGCAGGCTTGGCGGAGGATCGAATTCAGGTGATACTGAGACGGAGGGGCAACTAGGAGGCTCTCAGCCTGTGGAATCCGGCCGGGGAGCAACATCTGGCTGGGTTGAGAGGTTTGGTTTCACTGGAATCCAGTTTTGTTTTGTTCTGAGACATGGAATGTTTTGTCTGTCTAACTCCCTGCCTAGAGACAAGGAACATGGAGTTGATGTGGGCACCCTTTCTGGGCTAACATGACTCACAGGGTTCAGATCCTTCCATCAAGAGAAGAAAATTCCCCTCCCCTCAGGGATCCGGGAACTATGCGGAAGGGGAAGCGGAAAGATTTGTAAGGGCTGGAGGGCATGGGGGACATGAAGGAAACAGTGTCTTCCAGACCCAGAAGGACGGATGCACACATGAACCCACAGACTGGCAGCATGCCAGGGCCTGCCCAGGTTCAAACCCGATGGGGTCCCAGCGCTGGGAGAAGAAAGTGGACATGGGTTCCCACCCCTAACCAAACTGACATCTGCTTACAGAGGAAAAATTCATTTTCTCCAATATCGTCTCTCTGGTTATATTAACCACAGTTAAGGGCAGGCCCGTGTGCAGCAGTAGACAGCCAACACAAGGGTATTTTTGTAGACTTTCTGTCTCATATTGTTTCGTTTGGACATTTTTCTGTCTCACTGGTCTTTTGCTTGCATATTATAGTTTCTGATTTTGTGTTTTATGAATTTTTGTGTGTGTGTATTTTGTTAGGTCTCAGCACCCCTCCGCCCATCACCACCACCACCACCACACACGTACAAATGGCTGAGGTACCTAGTAACATATCAAAGCAGATGCTGTCTCCAGCCTCTCTCCGCTTGCCAGTACCTGGCTGGCATAGCCCTGTCCTACCCTAAACTCTCCAGCTCATCTGGGCTCCCCCCCACCCCCCACCCCGGCTTCTCGGATTCCTATACAACCAGCCTTTTGGCCACACCAGTCCCTTTGCCCTTTTTCCTCTTGATCTCCAGATTCCCAGGACTCTCCCGGCCTCTTGGCCACGTGGTCAAGCCCTCCTCTCCTGTCTCTCCTCACTTCCTCCCTGGGTCTCCCCCTCCCCCACAACCCCTGTTGAGTCTGCCAGCACAGCACGTTCACTATGGACCCTTCCAGATGCCTCTGGCTGTGTTTCCCTCATGTCTGCAATAAATCGTCTCTATCATACCTAGGAGCTGTCATGTCCTCCTTTTAAATCTTTTTCATTCATATTTCTTCTTCTTATTATTATTATTATCATAACAAGTATTATTATTTATCCATTTGTTTCCTAAATAGAGAAAGAGTGAGGAGTCGGGTGAGTGGAGAGGACCTGGAAGCAGTTGGGGAAGAGAAACCTTGATGAGAATACATTGTATAAAAACCCTTTAAAAAAACTTTTATATGCATTGATGTTTTCCTGCATGTTATGTCTGTATGAAGATGTCAGAGCCACTGGAACTGGAGTTACAGACAGTTGTGAGCTGCCATGTAGGAGCTGGGGATTGAACCCAGGTCCTCTGGAAGAGCAGCCAATGTTCTTAACCCCTAAGTCATCTCTCCAGCCCCAAAACTTTTTTTTTTTTCAATTAAAAAAAAAAGTAGAAAACTCCATTTCACATGTTTCTTTTTTCTTTTCTTTTTTGGTTTTTCGAGACAAGCTTTTTCTGTGTATCTCTCGCTGTCCTGGAACTCGTTCTGTAGACCAGGCTAGTCTTGAACTCAGAGATCTACCTGCCTCTTTTATCCTTGAGTGCTGGGACTAAAGGTGTGCTCCACCACTGCCTGGCTTCTCATATTTCTTATTTGAACTTAAAATTCACACTAATTCCTATCAAGTTCACACCTAAGACTTGGCATGACGATGTATGTACACTAGCAGCCACTGGGCTCAGGAGGCCGAGGCAAGAGGGTGATTCCAACCCAGAACATTAACTTCCACTTGAGCAGCCTAATGAGATCTAGTCTTAAAAAAAAAGTCCTGAGCTTGGCATGGTGGCACATGCCTGTCTGTCATCCTAACACTGGGAGGCCGGTGTGGACTGAAAAATTTTAATATTTAACTCAAGCTTAAATTCCTGCTGGCTGGGTGTGGTGATGTGGGCCTTTACTCTTAGGACTCCAAGCTCAACACCGGCCTGCTCTACACAGCGAGTTCTAAGCCAGCCACAGCTACAAAGTGAGAATGCCTGAAATAAAGGGAGGGGGCACACGTACCTGTTTATTTCATCATGCCTTCCACACCTATGTATTATTTTATTTAAAATAAGAGTCACATTTATATAGTATGTATATGTGTGTCCGGGCATGTGAAGGTCAGAGGACCATTTGGGAGTTCTCTCCTGACTCCGTGTGGGTCCTGGGGACCCCCGAACTCAGGTCGTCAGTCTTGGCGGTAAGTGCCTTACCCACTGAGCCACCTTGCCAGCCCACAATATATTATTTTATTCTAAATTCCTCTTTTTCCACTCTTCTTTGTGCCACCGTGAGGGCACCGTACGGGACATCATGGGAAATTGTGACTAACCCTTTACGCCGTTGGCATCTGTTGCCAGGGCCTTTCCAGGCATTCTGCCCCTGGAGCCTCTCACCAACCAAGGTTGCTAGGGTGATCCTCTGTTAAAGGGGAAACTGGAGCAATCAGAGAGGGAAAGTGACATGTCCAAGGTCACACAGCAGACGCTGGATCTCAGCTGACTTGTTGAGTTCGTCATCCCAGCGTTTGGGATGCTTGAGGCAGGAGAATTACAAGTTCGAGGGCCAGCTCTGCCAGAAAGGAGGGCAGAGGAAGGTGGGTCAGGGGTCTCTGCCAGCCAGCTAGCCTCCAGCTCCTCGGATGAGGGGGAAGTCCCTAGGGACTCTATTGCAGCACAGTAAGGGGACTTTCCATACAAATAGCCTTGGGTGTGAAGGGATAGGAACTGCTGACCTGGTGTGCAGTGTGCCTGGGACCCCTCCTGTCCCCTTTCAGTTTGTATGCTGCCACCAAGTCGTGAGTCTGGACCAGACTAGAGTGGCGTGTGGGGGCAGTGTGTGGCCATGACCCATACCCAGGCCTGTGGCAGGGGCTGAAATGAGAGGAAGGAGTGGCCCATCTGAGGTCTCGGCTCTCCCTGGCCGACATCCCAAAGACGGTTTGTGCCCAGATCCTATCTGCTCCCTCCTCCCCCAGAGGCGGGAACCTTCCACGTGGAAAAACACAGCTTGGGCCTGGGTGAGCCCCGTGGGGGAGGAGGAAGGGGGAGGGTGCGCCTCTCTGCTCAGGGCTGGTGTCTATGGGCCCAGCTCTGGGAAGAGGCCAGATTGCATCAGACAGGACACGGAGGGCGGGAGCCAGCCTGAGTCTGAGGAGGAGACAGCTGTATAAGTAGAGGTGAGGGAGCTGGGAGAGGGCAGACAGTTGGAAAACACGACACAGGCAAGACCAGAAAGCAGACCAGGCATGACGACCACCTTGCCGCCACCAACCAGTTCCTCCCAGCAACCCCTAAACCCAGAGGATGAAGACGGCATCCTGGATGAGTACGACCAGTACAGCCTGGCCCATCCTTACGGCGGTAACAGCAGCTCTTCTGGTTTTCCTGCTTGGATTTAGATTTTCTCTCCCAGATTGCCTTCTCTAACTAATCTGTTCCCTACCCCCAAAGTGACCCCATTCTAGCCTTACCTACTGAATTCTGTCTTCCTCAGCCCTGAGAACTCACATCTGAGCATCTTTCATTCTATGCATGAGTAAACAGTTAGCTGGGGTAGAGTGTCCCAAACTTACATGGTGACCGCCGCCCCCTGGCCCGTCTGCCCTTCCCACCCCTGTGCTCCTGGTCCCATTTGTCTGTCCTCTCAACCTCACACCTCTCCTCTGCCCGTGTCCCACCTACCTCCTGCTCCACCAGTCGGGGGAGGTCGGAAAGGTCGTACCAAGAGAGAAGCTGCCGCCAATACCAACCGCCCTAGCCCTGGTGGACACGAGAGGAAGCTGCTGACCAAGTTCCAGAACTCCGAAAGGAAAAAGGCCTGGCGCTGAGGCCGAGCTGGAGGTGAGGAGCCAAGAGCCAGAGAGCCAGTCAAGGTGGCTTTGCGTAAAGCGACAGGCCTAAGTGTGCTGCTGAGCAGGAAGTGGGGAATCAAAAGTGGGTGCCGGGCTGGTGGGACGGCTCAGCAGGTAAAGGCACCCGCTGCCAAGCCTGGCCACCTGTGCTTGATATCTGGGACCCACATGATGAAAGGGGAGAGAGTCAACTGCAAGTTGTCCTCTTAGGGAGACCCTGCGGGTGTCACACAGGGAAGTGAACCTGAGAAGAGACGAGAATGAGAACCCTGTGCAGACGGACTTCATCAACCTGGGTCAGACTTCAGGCCTCTAATGCCAGGTGGTTCACAAGCAGCAGATTTAAAACATTGTATACTTGGGGGAAAGGTTTCCAGGCAACAGTCAGTCCAATTCCAGGGCACAATAAAGCTTAAGGTGTGGCTACATAGAAACTCTTTTACATAGTACATGTGACCATGAGGGTGGGTTCCATAGTTAAAAGACCTGGAATCTAGTGTGGTGTCTGACCAATAGCATAGAAGTCAGCAGGCCATGAAGCACATGTGACATCTCCCCTAAGGATGGGTAATGGTCTAGGGAGGGAAGAGTCTGAAATGATCATTCTGAGGAATTAGGGTGAGGTCTGCCTCCACAGACAACAAAAGGATCACCAGGTCATTAACAAAATCCACTCTCAGCTTTCTGGATGGAATGCAGGTATTTGATCTTCTCCGTTGAGGAGACACCCCTGCATGATTGACATTTGTGATTCTCATAGTGCTTCTCTGTGAGGACAAGGACCATGCCTTCAATGTCCTCTGACCTCCCCATGCTCACAGTGGCCCAAGGACATGAGAATACACATGTGCACACACGTGCATGTACATTCACATACCAATAAATGAGAAAAAGTAGTGTGTCATCTACAGCAAGAATAAAATGAGACCCATATTTGACTCTGGGTTCCCTGGTGACCAGAGGTGGGGAAAGTTTCCCATAGAGTCCTCCCTTCGGGAGGAAATTTGGCTTACAGAAAGGGAAACTGAACCTGGACAGAGTCAAGAACTTCTCAGGTTACAGAAAAAAATGAGAAGGAAAGCCAGAATTCAAACCAGGTGTCCACCCTGGTTTCACCACCTGCTTTCCCTCCCCACAGATGAGGCCAGACCACAGACATCACACCCAGCCATGGATACAGGACAACCACACCCAGCAATGGATACAGGACCTTGGAGAAATTAGGAGATACAGGCAGGACCGAGGCCTGCTTGACGCCTTCCCACCCAAGTGAGGTTCTGGAGAGGGGTACCAAAAAAGCCCTTCCAGACCCAGCAAAAGGGCAAGATCAGAGCAAAGAGCAGGGGAAGGATGGGGGAGCTAGCACCCCCCAAAAAGAAATGTGCACGAAACCAGATGCCTCTGGAGGGCAGTGACAATAAACAGTACGGCAGCAACAGCTTTCGGGTGTGTTTTGTGCTGTCTTTGTGTGTCATTGCGTCTGGCTGTGTCGGTGGTGTGTCTGTCTTGGGAGCATGTATTGGAACGGCAGTTTCCTTGTTATGTAGGACTGGAGCCAGTGAGCAGGTTCCTGGTGTTGCTGCCTTTTCATAATGTATGCAGATACTTTGGGGGGTTTTGGGGGGCCTGTTTCAGCAGCCTCTCCTGGGGAGATGGCTTTGTTTCTCTGCAATGCTGCCCCAGAGACAACCTGCAGCCAGCCCTACACATTCTTGAACAGGATGAGGTCATGTTTATATAAAACTGCTTTTTGAAGAGAATGTTACTATTAATACTATTTGCAAAATGAAAAAAAAAAAATAAACAGCCGGGCGGTGGTGGCGCATGCCTTTAATCCCAGCACTTGGGAGGCAGAGCCAGGCGGATCTCTGTGAGTTTGAGGACAGCCTGGTCTACAGAGCAAGATCCAGGACAGGCACCAAAACTGCAGAGAAACCCTGTCTCAAAAAAACAAATAAATAAATAAATAAGCAACCAGAAATTTAAAACATGGGGAAGACTGGCTGGGCAGTGGTGGCACACGCCTTTAATCCTGACACTTTGGAGGCAGAGGCAGGTGGATCTCTCAGTTCGAGGCCAGCCTTGTCTACAGAGAGATTTCCAGGACAGGAAGGGCTACACAGACAAACCCTGTCACCAAAACAAAATAAAAGACAAAAAAAAAAAGGGGGGGAGGGGGGAGATTGGTTTTAAGTGACCCAGGGCTCAAATCCAAGTGTGGAGTAACAGGCTGGCTTCTAGGACAGGATGCTGGGTCAGCTGGGCAGAGTTCCAGGACTGTGGAGCAAATGAGAAGATGGTTGGAGCTAACTGTATAGTTGACTGAGGTCTGAGTGTGGGCTGCAGTAATGACACTCAGACAAAACAAGGTAGAAAGTTCTTTCTTTCACAAGAACTTCAAGAGTAAAGATTCTTAAATTACAGACGGCAATTCTGTTGTATCAGGCACACCCCATACATTTCTACTCTGAAGCCCCAAATAGCTGCTTTAGTACCTGCCATCATATCAGCATCTCAGCCTGTCAGGCAGGAGAGAGATTAGAAGAAGCCACACATAATGTTTTCCCCTCCCTGAGACAGAGGATCTCTGTTTCTCAGGCTGTTCTCAAACTCCTGGACTCAAGTGGTCCTCCAGCCTCGACTTCCTGCATGCTGGACTCAAGTGGTCCTCCAGCCTCGACTTCCTACGTGCTGGGATTCCAGGCACATGCCACGACTCCCACTTCACCTCCTCATTTTTTTTAATAATTTATTTTTTATTTTATGTGCACTGGTGTTTTTTTTTTTTTTTTTTTTTTAAGGTGTAACCTATTTTCTTTCTTTTTATTTTTTGTGATATATATTTTTTATTTTACAATACCATTCAGTTCTACATATCAGCCATGGGTTCCCCTATTCTCCCCCCTCCCACGCCCTCCCCTTACCCCCAGCCCACCCTCCATTCCCACCTCCTCCAGGACAAGTCCTCCCCCGAGGACTGTGATCGACTTGGTAGACTCAGTCCAGGGAGGTCCAGTCCCTTCCTCCCAGACTAAGCCAAGTGTCCCTGCATAAGTTCCTGGTTTCAAACAGCCAACTCATGGAATGAGCACAGGACTTGGTCCCACTGCCTAGATGCCTCCCAAACTGATCAAGCCAATCAACTGTCTCACCTATTCAGAGGGCCTGATCCAGCTGGGAGCCCCTCAGTCTTTGGTTCATAGTTCATGTGTTTCCATTCATTTGGCTATTTTTTTTCAATAATTGAGTAAAACTGAAATTTATTATATGGTGCACTGGTGTTTTGCCTACATGTAGATATATGTGAGTCAGCTCCCGTGGAACCAGGGTTGTAGGCAGTTGTGAGCTGCCATGTGGGTGCTGGGAATTGAACCCAGGTCCTCTGGATGAGTAGCCAGTGCTCTTAACCTCTGAGCCATCTCTCCAGCCCCTTACCCCCTCACGTTTAAGGACACCATTTGAAAGTGGAGCATACAATGCTTGCTCACGGTTTAGTCACATGCTGCACCCACCTTGAAGAGAGGCTGGGAAGGCCACCCTGAGCTGCTCAGCCGTGTGCTAACCCAAGCTTGGGTGGAGGTGGAGTTTTATAGAGGAAGGAGAGGGAGAACACTGGCAGAAACGAACAAGAAGCCTCACTTATCCTCAGGCCCAGCCAAAGAGGGAGGAACGGGGCCAAGCTCCAGCCCTGGGCTCAGCCTTTGGTTCCTTCTCCACATTAAACCTTGTAGAGCCTGGAGCCCATTGCACTTTGGTAGGGCCAGGGACTAGGGTACCAGTTGACTCAATGACATTACAGGAGGCTGTGTCCCAGCTGGAATTCTCAGGGGCCATATTCAGCCACCTCTGAGTCCAGACCAACAACAGAGTCTCTCCTGGACTCTGGAAATAGGAGTATTAAAAAAACAAAACAAAACAAAACAAAAAACCTGCTGGCCTGGCTGGGCATGCTGGCACACATCTTTAGTCCCAGCACTCAGAAGACAGAGCTTTGTGAGTTTGAGGCCAGCCTGATCTACAGAGTGAGTTCCAGGCCAGTCAGGGCCCCATAGTGACAACCTGGCTTTTTTCAAGACAGGGTTTCTCTGTGTAGTTTGTTTTTCTTTTCCTTTTTTTCTTTTTTTCTTTCGTTTTTTTTTTTTTTGTTTGTTTGTTTTTGTTTTTGTTTTTCAAGACAGGATTTCCCTGTGTAGCTCTTCGCCTTTCCTGGAACTCACTCTGTAGACCAGGCTGGCCTCAAACTCACAGAGATCCACCTGCCTCTGCCTCCCAAGTGCTGGGATTAAAGGCGTGTGCCACCACCGCCCGGCTCTGTGTAGTTTTGGTGCCTGTCCTGGATCTCGCTCTGTAGACCAAGCTGGCCTGGAACTCAGAGATCTACCTGGCTCTGCCTCCCAAGTGCTGGGATTAAAGGCTTGCACCACCGCCACCACACTTTTTTTTTTTTTTTTAAATAGTCTTGACTGTGTAGACCAGTCAAGCCTTGAATTCATAGAGATCTACCTCCCTTTGCTTTTCTCAAGTGCTGGGATTAAAAGCATGTACCACCATGCTTAGCTCATTGTTTTAACATTTGCTAGTTGCCTGTTATTTTACCAGGGCAGGCCTGAAGCCCAGACTTTGCAAAGAGTGACACATGGTGCTACCGTCAGCTCTAGAACCCGGAGCACAGTTGGTAGCAGCACCTCTGGGCAGTGTGCTGGCAGCAGCACACATCTATCTGGGTATGGGCTTCAGAAACCATAGCAACAGCGCCCATGTTTCAGGCTGCTGCCCTGGGACAGGTTCTGTTCATTTGTTTGTAGGGTTTCTTGTGTTCTGGCCATCAAACGTAGGGCTCCAGGTTAAGAAGGCAGTCTGCCCAGTGCCAGAACTTTACAGGAGTTCCTCCTTTTAATCCTTACAGTAACTCAATGGGACAGATTACTAATGCTCCCATTTTTCCAAACAGAAATGCAAGGCTCAGAGAAGTTAAACTTCGCCTTGTAAGTACATACTACGTTATATAGAGTAAGTTATATTGTACTTCCCAGTTCACTTAAGAGCCATGCAGCTTCAACCCGTGGGGCAGCCGACTATGAGCTCAGGTCTATCCGATTTCTAACCCCTGACCTTTTTCCTTTTTATGGTATGCTTAAGAAACACAGAGTCCTGGCAACAGGAGACCCTAGATTGTAGATCTAAGGATAGGTTTTCTCACCCATCGAAAGGTGAGAGCAACATCCCTCTGTCAAAGAGAAAATGAAGGTCAGGGATGCCCTGTCCCAGCTTTTGTAGCCAGCTCCAGCTGGTGGGCCCTTCAGCACCTGCTTCTTAGGAGACACCCCCCACCCCGCTAACTCTTGGCTCCTGATGGGCAGCCTTCTGCCTCACCTGTCCCTGGCACAGCCTCTGCCTGGGAGGCCTTTCCAGGCTGTTCTAGGAACTGTTATAGCAGTTCTTGAAAGCTCAGCTATCTCAGATCAGGAAGGACCCTGAGAGAATGTCCCTCTTCTTCACCCTCTTTTTACCCCCTTCTTCTGGGTACGTATAACGTCTATTACCACAATTTCGGGGATTCCTCACTAGAACTAGAGAAATCACTGACCTCTTTCCCTTCAGGGCCTTCCAGAAACTTCTCTGAGATTTCCACAACTGAAAGGATTCCCAGCCCCTTGCAGAGAATTGAGAAACTCACTATTTCTGCCTTCTAATTTTTCTATAAAACCAACCCTTTCTCAAAAGCCAGCTCATAGTACATATACATGTGCATACATTCATATATACACATACATTTAAATTTCAGGATGACTCAAAGTAAATTTTCAACCAGCACCCCTTAAAGATAATGCTAGTAATAGTCATAGCTGTAGCCACCGCTATGTTGGGTGCTCAGGGCTTCCCCAACCTCATCTCTCCCACACTGTTCCTTCCAGTTCCGCCCCTGGGGCGCTCATGACACGCTGTATTTACTTAGCATTGGAAAATCACCCCTTTACCCTTTTTACTCAAATGCGTTTAAAAAGGAAAGTGTGTAACCATTCTAAATAGGAAGCCGTAGCTAAGTATCACAAGCAGAAATTAAGTCTGGCCTAGAATGGTGTCTTACAAACCCAGCCCTTGGGAGGCTGAGGAAAGAGGTTTGCAGTCCCCAAACACAAAACAAACACATAAATAAAGCTTAACTGTACGATTAACTTCTTTAAGAAGTTCATCTAAGCCGGGCATGGTGGCTCCTGATTTTAATCCCAGCATTCAGGAAGAAGAAGCAGGCAGATCTGTGTGAGTTGAGTTCAAGGCCAGCCTGATCTACAGAGTGAGTTCCAGGTTAGCCAGGGCTACACAGCAAGGCCCTGTCTTAAAAAAAAAAAAAAAAAAAAAAAAAGTCATGCCTGGCCTCGATTTATTTCTCACCCACTTTACAGTGGTACAAAAGCCATACACACTCAACAGAAAGTGTACTTTGTTTTGAGACAGTTTCTCGTAGCCCAGGCTGTGAACTTGATATGTAGTTGAGAATGACCTTGAACTGCTTTGTTATTAGTGTCAGGGGAGGCCTGTGTGCCACAACGTGTGTGAGGTCAGAGGACAACTTTGTGGAATCACTCTCTCATTCTCCTTTCCGGGGTTCTGGGGACCAACTAGAGTTGCCAAGATTGCCTGACGAATGCCTTTTGTCCACTGAGCCATCTTGCTGTGCTGAACAACGAACTTGGGCTTCTGATCTTCTCGCCTCCTCCTTTTGAATGCTGGCATTACAATGAACACCACTGGCCCAGCATGAGGGCCACACGCCTGGGAAGCAGGGACAGGCAGATCTCTGTGAGTTCAAGGCTGGCCTGATCTATATAGTAAGTTCTAGGACAGCCAGGGCTATGTCGAGAGACCCTGTCTCCCTTCCACTCCAAAAGGCACACCACTGCTCCCCATTTTATTAGGTGATGAGATCAAGCCCAGGGCTTCATGCATTCTGTGCAAGTTCTCTACCAACTGAGTCACACCCCTAACTCAGCATTTTAACTTTCAAAAATTACTTCTACTCATTTATTCATCATTTATTTATTATTTACAGTGTGTGTGTGTGTGTGTGTGTGTGTGTGTGTGTGTGTGTGTGTGTGTAGCATGCTACATAGTACAAGTGTAGAAGTCAGAGGACATCTTGCAGAAGTCAGTTCTCTCCTTCTACCATGTGGGTCCCGGGGATTGAACTCAGATTGTCAGGCTTGGTGGCGGGCACCTTTACCTGCTGAGCCATTTTGCTGTCCTGCCTCTCCCCATTTTTTTATTTTATTGATTTACTGGTTTTTCCAGACAGGGTTTCTCTGTGTAACAGCCCTGGCTATCCTGGAACTCACGGAGATCCTCCTGCCTTAGCCTCCTGAATGCTGGGATTAAAGGTGTGTGCCGCCATGCCCGACTTTCACTCCATTTTTAACATTACATTTATTTATTTACTTATTTAACATGTGGAGAGGTTATACATACTACAAAATACATGTGCAAGTCAGAGAGCAACTTGTGGGAGTTAGAAGTCGACTCAGTTCAGCTCCTCAGACTTGGCAGCAAGTGTTTTTACCCTTGGAGCTAGTTCACTGGACTTATTTTATTATATATTTTTAAATATTTGTTTTTATTTTTGTGTGTATGAATGTTCTGCCTAACATGTGTGTCTGGGACACATGTATGCAGTGTCCACTGATGCCAGAAGGCATTGGATGCCCTGGAACTGCAGTCACAGATGGTTGTGAGCTGCCATGTGGGTGCTGGAAGAGCAGCAAGCATTTTTTGCTTTTTTTTTTCATTTTTATTTATTTATTTATTTTTCTATTATCAGCTTGATACAGTATAAATTCTTATCCTCATAGTGAATTGTTTCATTGAGGCTTGCCCAGTAATTGAGTAAAACCAAAACTTATTCTAAGCCACAGTCATCCTAGGATCCCCCCTGCTATGTAGCCTCCCTGGTTCTGTGGGTTGCATCTGCTTGTTCTTTGCTTTATATCTAGTGTCCACTTACGAGACAGCATGTGTTCTTAACCACTGAGCCATCTCTCCAGTCCTTTTAAAAGTATTAATGAATTAATTACTTAGATTTCTAGAACGGAAGTCCTAGTTTTCTTCTGCTGTTGTCAGGAACACTATGACCATGAGCAACATAGGGAAGATTTCTTTCATCTTCTCTTTCCGGTCACAGTCCACCCCTGAGGGAAGTCAGTCAGCTCGGGAACCCAAGCAGGAGCAAGCAGGAAGCATGCAGGAGCACTGTTTACTTCTTTCTCCCTCTGGCTCGGGCCCAGCCAGCTTGCTTTCTTCTTTGTATAAAGTTATTTTTTAAGTTTGGGTATGTGGACATGGCAGTGTGTGCACATGAGCGCAGGTGGTGGAGCTGGAGCCCCTGCGGCTGGAGTTAAAGGTGGTCATGAGCCGCCTGCTGTGGGTGCTGGATGTGGAGTCACCTGCAATAGTAGTGTGTGCTCTCAACCATCGGGCACAGTCCTTCAGTCCCTCAGCCACCTTATACAGCCTGGACCCAGCTGCCGAGGGATGCACTCACGGTGAGCTGGCCCTCCCGCACCAATTAGCAGTCAAGAAAATGACCCGCAGACGTGTCCGCAGGCCAGTCTGATCTAGGCAATTCCTCAGTTGAGGCCACTCTTCCCAGATGACTCTAGTCTGTGTCAAGTTGACAAAAGAACTAACCAGTGCACAAGGTTTGACAGTGTTGCCCAGGCTGGCCAGGAACTCGGGATCCCCTGCTTCAAGCTCCCAAGTGCTAATGTTGCAGGTGAGTGATTCCATGCCCAACATAAACATTTGCATTTCCTATTTATATTTCCAACTTGCAGTGGCCTGACTCATCAAGGCATGAAGCCAGCATAAACTGTGGAGCACCTGCACCCATTAGGTGAAGTGTTGGGTGCCCCTGCTGCCACTCAGGTTTTCTTTATATTGTCAGTAATGTATTGCCCGGTTATGTGTCTGGGAGGATAGCCTTGGACTGGAGTATGTCACCAGCTGATTCTGTACTTCTCTGTGGACACCTACAGTGGGTCCTGGGACTTAATCTGATGTTGTCATCATATGAATTTAGTGCAGACTCCACAGGATAGGAGTCCAAGACTGCCATCACCATAGAAACCAAGCTAAAGCCTTGGCCTTCTGCACTTGTGACCCCTGGAGACAGGTCAGGGATGACCACAAGAGGGCACAAAGGCAGGTCAGCTCAGAGCCCAAGCAACGAAAGCACGATGTGTGATCTGCCTTCCTCCTACACTCTCCAGGAGCCTTGTCATAAGACATTAGATTGGGCCGTCAGGGAAGAATTCTTACAGAGTAGAGAAGCCCCTTGTGATAGGTCCAAGCTAAAATTAGGCTTAGAGATGGTTATACAAACGACAAAGACGGAGGGGAATTGTCATTGAGGAAAAACTTTGTCCCATAAAATGCCCTTGGTAAACCCCCAAAATCAACTCAGATTTTGAAGGATTTGTCAGAGCAAAATCTACAAAACCTTTGTGTGTGTGTACATGTGTGTGTGCATGTGAGTGTGTGTGCGTGAGTGTGCGTGTGTGTGCGCGTGTGTGTGTGTGTGTGCATGCGCGCGCGCGCGCGCGTGTGTGTGTGTGTGTGTGTGTGAGTGTATGCGTGTGCACATGTGTGTGAGTGTGAGTGTGTGTGAGTGTGTGTGTGTGTGTGTGTGTGTATGGTGCCAGGATTTGAACCCAGATCTTTGGCACACACTATGGCTCACACCACTGAGCTATATTCCCAGTCCTTGTTTCCTCTTAGTTGACCTTAAAATCACTGACTTTGGAGGCCACACACTGGGCAACACATTACGGACTCCCGTCAGCTTGGACATCTTTGGCCTGAAGGCTATGATGACGGTAGTTTGGGCCTCTTTGCAGAAACTTGAAGGCTGCTTTTGCTTGTAGCATCGAGATCTCTTGAACCTATGGATGGACCATAAAAATGAGATTAAAAAGTGTGGTAATTCTCTCCTTGTAATGCTTCTGTCCCCTTTGCTACCTCACACTTCAAATGAAATTCTAATCTGCTCTACAGCTAGACATGTTGCTTACGGGAGAAACGTTTAGTCCAAGACCAACGATGACATAGGCAAACCTGGCCCATTTCCCATCAATCATTTCTTCTTCCCCACTCTTGGGTTTTCTCAGCAGCTCTGCAGCTGAAGAATGTACAGTCCCTCAGCCTTACCCTTAGGCCCAAACCGAACCCTGAGAACAAACCATGTATGGAAGAGGATGACATCAGGCCAGGTGTGGTGGCCTGTGATCTCAGCCCTGGGGAGGGAGAGACTGGAGGACCAAGAACTCAAAGCCAATCCACGGCCAGCCTGAGTAGCATGAGACCACTGCTGGCCATGGTGGTGCATGCCTGTAATCCCAACACTCAGGAGACAGTGGCAGAAAGACTGCCATAAGTTTAAGGCAAGCCAGGACTACACAGGGAAATTCTATTCAGAAAATCAAGGAAGGGAGCTGAGATGTGGCTGGGTTGGTAGAGTGTTGACCTGGTATGCTCAAGGGCCTGTGCTCTGTTCTCAGCATCTCATAAACCAGAGGTGGAGACCAGAGAGTCACAAGTTCAGGGTCATCTAGCTACATAGTGAGTTCAAGGCCAGCCTGGAATACATGAAGCCCTGTCTCAAAATAATTAATAATAATAATAAAAGATGACATCAACAACAGAAGGAGATGAACAGTTTTGGGGTAAAGCTACAGCCACTAGCCTGCCCCAAGGTCAGAATAACTGTGCAGAGGAAGGAAAAACGCCTTTCCTTTCAAAACCATGCCCCTGACCAGTGGACGGCAACTTTAGTTCCATCCAGAAAACTGAAGTCTGCTCTTGTGTTTACTAATGAGCAGCTTGTTCACCCCTCTAGTCTACACCAGTTCCCTTCGACTCCAAAGCTGAAGTGCCTTCAGGGAGACTTGTCACTTGTCACTTGTGTATACACGGCATGCCCTCACTTTTAGTCCCCACGGCATCAGAGCCTGCCACCCGGCAGCAACAGCAGCTATAAAAATCCAGGCTTCCCAGAACCTTCTCCTTGGGTTCAGTCATTTGCCAAAAGGGCCCACAAAACTCAGGGACACGTCTGCCTCTGTGGAGTCGCGTAGACAAAGGTTACCACGCAGAAACAGCCCGAACACAGGGGAGCTGATGAGGGGGTAAAGACACTCCTGAATGTCACCTTGCTGGGCCCTCCCCCCACATGCCACCTTCCTGCCCTCCCCCACTGTGTACCCTCCAAATCTTCTTTTAGTTTTTTAATGTCAGTTCTACCTCACAGATCAGCTTATTTGCCTTTGAGGCTCAGCTCAACTTCTGGTCCCTTCCCCTCTCAGGGGCTGTGGGGAGGTGAGAGCCAAACCCTCTAGTGTGAGGCTGGTTTGGCTGCCAGCCCATTCTCCAGAAGTCACCTCAGGAGCACAAATGCCGCTAATGACTGAAAAGGGCGGGAAAAGAATCCTAGCCCACGTTCCTCTCGCCTGGCAGAAGACGCAAGGGCTTCAGGAGCTCTGAGCCCAGCACTTGGGGAAAAAGACTTCCTTCCTTCCTTTTCCTTTCTTCTCTCTCTATGTCTTCTCCATCATCCCCTCTCTCCAGGGCATTACTATGTAGCCCAGGTTAGCCCCTAACTCTCCATTTTTCTGCTGAGATTACAGGTTTGTGCCACCAAGCCAGGCTTATAAATCGTCATTTCTTTCTTTTCTTTTCTTTTTTTTTTTGTTTCTGTTTTGTTTTGTTTGGGACAGAACCTCAGGTAGTCCAGACTGGCCTTCAACTCCCATTGTTACTGGAAATTTTGGGGAGTCCCACCAGTGTTGCCACTTATTACCAGGGAAATCGGGGTTTCCCACTTGGAGTTCTTAGTCTCATTAATAAAAGAGTTTAAGAACAGACTCAGAAGGAAGTTCTAGGTCAATTTTATTAGAGTTTAAGAGAAAAAACCCCAGGGCAAACCGTGTAAATCTCTCGGCCAACTGCTTGAGGGAGGGAGACAGAGAAGAGGGAGAGAGAGAACCGTATTCTCTGAGTTACGCATGGAGGTGAGGTACGGTAGACAAGCAGCTGCGTGAGAGAAGCCCACAGTTATAGGAAAGCATGCTTAGGGCAGAGACAGACAGACTGAGGAGATGGCTGGGCCTAAGGGTACGTACCGTTCTCGCAGAGAGCCAACTCCAGTGGCTCTCACACCGTCTTCTGGCCTTCGAGGCCTCCTGTGTACAAGTCAATAAACCCACACACACATACACAATTAAAAAAAAAAAAACTTAACTGAAAAGAGATAGAAGGAAGAAAAGGAAAAGTTACGTTTTTCTGAAAAATTTAAAAAAACAGCAGACTCCTGAAGTTGCTTAGCTTTGTAGGAATTCTGGGAAGGAAAGCTACATTGTATCGTTAGAGGGCTAATTATTCCTCCCACCTCATTCGGATGGCTTAAGGTGGATCCACTCTCCTGACCTGCCCAACTGGTAGCTTGGAGGTAGATTTGCACACAGGCAGAAGAAACAGCTCTTCCTAATGGGCCTCCTGTGTGGTCCAAGTTCTGACTCCAGGAAAGGAGGAGGGTTACAGGAGTTGGGGAGATTGAAGAGATTTCCAGGAACTGCAGGCAAGTAAGACAGGTTTTATCCACTCTGGGTGAAGGTTGACAGGCAGGCAGCCACTGGTCAGCCTCCAGCCAGCGCCCGGGTAAGCTGCACACAGGCAGACAGTTGAAATTAGAGAAGATGGACTTCCATCTCGAGGCCATATTTATGCAGAATCTCATAAAAGTAACACCCTGCCAAACTAAAGTTAAGCCATAGCCGCATCCCTACACGCCTATGCTAGTTCTTACCACGATGTAGTCCCAGCACACAGGAGGTAGAAGCAGGAGATTCAGGAATTCAAGGGCAGCCTGAGCTACACAGACCTTGTTTAAAGTAGAGAAGCCCGGGCGGTGGTGGCTCACAGCTTTGATCCCAGCACTCGGGAGACAGAGACAGGTGGACCTCTGTGAGTTCGAGGCCAGTCTGGTCTACAGAGTTCCAGAACAGACAACTTTGTCTTGATAAAAGAAAAATTAAGGTAGAAAAGGTTGGATAAGGTGACACATGCCTTTGATTCCAACATTGAGGAGGCAGAAATAGGTGGGTCTCTGTGAGTTACAGATCAGTCAGGGCTAACCATATCCCAAAATCACAGGAATAGTGTTATTAAAGTGGAGAACAATTGAGGAAGAAGCCAGACATCAACCTCTGACCTCCATGCAAACACACACACAAACATGTATGTGTACCTGCACATACACAAACATATACATACAAGATAACAACGAAACTCCAAGGGTTGGGATGTAGCTCAGTGGTCATTCCCCCAGTATGTGTGTTGGGAGAGTTTTCTCCATGAGGGTGGGGAGAGAGAATATAACCCCCCTTCTAATGTCCCAGTAACAAACCAGCATTCAATCCACCCACCAAAGCTCCTTCTGGCGAATCAGTGAGTTTATTAGGTTTATACAGAGTGCTGTGAGGGCTATGGGCAGGAGCGTCTGGAAGGTCTGTAGTCAGCATGAATGATGGTTTCTCCAGAGTCACATAGATGGAGCCCCTTTCCTCTAGTCTTTCCCAGCCTATAGACTCCAGCTTCTCCCCAAGACCTCAGGGATGTGTACAACTAGGAAAGAACTCCATACAGCTGGCTGGGAGGAGGGGCTGGTGACCATTCCCACCCTCCTGTTGTGAGGGGACTGCAGTAGTCAAGATAAAGCCTGGCTGTGAGGTCTTTGCCCAGCAGACCCGGCGGCCTTAGGGAGAGGGCAGCTGGGCTTTTCAGAGGACTGTGCTGTGCCACACTGTAGACATCCCCAAGTTTGCTTCCCAGCGCTGTAGAGAAGGAAATAAGAGAAGGAAAGCAAAGCTACACAAGAAACCCTGTCTCGAAAAACCAGAGAGAGAGAGAGAGAAGGAAACCCATGCATTACCTTACACTCCAGAGTCCTTGAAACTTAGCTGTTATGATAAAAAAAAAAAAAGTTCAAAATGGCACACCCAGAGACAACATGGGAAGGCCACAGTCTAGCTGAAGTCCCAGCTGAAAGCTCCTGGACCATTGTCACCCACCAGACTTGTGACTGAACAGAGACTGCAAGTGAGTTGAGTCCCCGCTGGGCAGTCACTGCCAACAACTGAATCTTCAGAGAAGGCCCAAGACGTCCCAGGCCTAGTTCTTGACACAAAGATCCACAAAGAGTGTAATAAAATGTTTACATGCTGTCTTACACTGCGAGGTTTGAATCCCCTGTAGACCTGTGTTGGTGTGAGAAAGATTGGCCCCCATAGACTCATATTTGAATGCTTAGGGAGTGGCATTAAAAGGTGTGGCCTTGCTGGAGGAAGTGTATCATTGGGGGGGGTGGACTCTGGGGATTCAAATGTTCAAGCCAGGCCCAGTGTCTCTCTTCCTGCTGCCTGCAGATCCAGATGTAGAACTCTCAACTCCTTCTCTAGCATCATGTCTGATGCCATGTTTCCCACAATGACAATAATGGACTAAACCCCTGACTCTGTAAACCAGCCCCAGTGAAATGTTTTCCTTATATGAGCTGTCTTGGGCCGGGAGGTGGTGGCGCACGCCTTTAATCCCAGCACTTGGGAAGCAGAGGCAGGTGGGGCTTTGTGAGTTCAAGGCCAGCCTGGTCTACAGAGCGAGATCCAAGAAAGGCACAAAGCTACACAGAGAAACCCTGTCTTGAGAAGGAAAAAAAAAAAAAAAAAAAGAGTTGTCTTGGTCATGGTGTCTCTTCACAGCAATAAAAACCCTAACAAAGACACGACCCATACCCAGATTCTATCTGCAAACTTGACCTATATGTATAAAAAAATATTAAACACAACCAGACATAGGGGCCCTCATCTTTAATCCCAGCACTTGGGGAGGTAGAGGCATTCAGATCTCTGTGAGTTTAAGGCTAGCCTGCTCTACATAGTGAGTTCCAGGCCAGCCAGGGCTACATAGTGAGACTCTGTCTCCCCCCAAAAAAAGAAAAGAAATATTGAATATTATTTATTTACTTATAACACTGTAAAACTTTTGTTTACCACACGAAATTCTAAGTAAAACCTTTATACCAATGTTTTAACCCCCGACTCATAACCGTGTGTTTACACAAGGCCCACTGCATGCATCCTTATGACTTTCCTGACTGACCCCTCCCCACTTAATGTTTTCTTTTGTGCTAATTCTTCTCAGACTAGCCAAATTTGAGAGACAATGAGGTCAGACCCCATTTAGTCGGGAGAAGACAGTCTTTAACCTGTGTTAGAATAAAAATCAAGCTGGTCGGTGGTGGCACACGCCTTTAATCCCAGGACTCGAGAGGTAGAGGCAGGCAGATCTCTGTGAGTTTGAGACCAGCCTGGTCTACAGAGCGAGATCCAGGACAGCCAAGGCTGTTACATGGAGAAACCCTGTCTCGAAAAAAGGAAGAAGAAAAGGAGGAGGAGGAAGAGGAGGAGAAGACGAGGAGGAGGAGGAAGAGGAGGAGGAGGAAGAGGAGGAGGAGAAAAAAATCAAGGGCTGGAGAGGTGGAGAGCACTTGTGCTTCTTGCAAAGGACCCTGGTTAAATCCCCAGCATCCCTGTGGCAGCTAATAGCCATCATAGTGTAAGCCCAGTTCTGGGAACCTGATGTCCCAGAATTTGCTGAATTCTCAAGGACAGGAGTCCAGCTGCAAGTGCTGAGATTGCTGCCTCGTTGCCCAGCTACATGCAATAAAGTCTTTCTGTTCAACTCTATAAAACACACGCTGAGCTTTAGAGGTCCTGCACCTTCTCCACCAGAGCCGTTCCCCCAAACCCAGCTTCTCTGTGTCCGCTGTGTGGGTCCTTTCTGCATGCCCTTGCTACCTCGGTTAGGTGTGTCCCTGTGTCATGCAAGGACTCAGCGCCTGACAGTGTAGCCCAGGCTAGCCTCAAACTCAAAATCCTATCTCAGCTGGGTTTATAGGAGCAATCACAACCAGCTGGGTGTTTCCTCCAAATGACCTCTTTGCTTGATGTAGAGGAGGGGTTATAGTCACTATCCACCACGTCTTTGCCCGGCCTGCTTCACACTTAGATTTTTATGGTTCTTGTGCCTTGAGTACCTCAAAGCTGCTGACTTAAACTGAGGCCGTAGTGATATCCTGCTATGGCCTGTCCCCTGCGAAATTCATACTGAATTGCAGTTGAAACCATGTTGCAGAAGGATGTGGGGGATACAGGCTTGTTTTTTTTTTTAATATTTTTTAGAGTTTTATTTATTATGTATACAGTGTTCTGTCTACATGTAGACTTGAAGGCTAGAAGAGGGAACCAGATCTCATTATAGATGGTTGTGAGAGCCACCATGTGGTGGCTGGGAATTGAACTCAGGACCTCTGGAAGAGCAGTCAGTACTCTTAACCTCTGAGCCATCTCTCTAGCCCCCAGGCTTGTTTTTTGTTGTTTTATTCAAAACAGTGTTGCAGGAGGATGTGGGGCACAGGCTTGATTTTGCTGTTTTATTTGAAACAATGTTGCAGGAGGGTGCCATGGGATGTTCGGCATGCTGTGAATGTGTTGCTCTGATTGGTTGATATTATTTATCAATGCTGATTGGCCAGTAGCCAGGCAGGAAGTATAGGTGGGATAAACAGACAAGGAGAATTCTGGGAAGTGGAAGGCTGAGTCAGGAGGTGTCAGTCCACTGTCCAGGGAGAAATGGGCTGAGTTTAAATGTAAGAGCTAGTCAGTGGTAGGCCTGAACTAATGGCCAAACAGTTTTAATTAATATAAGCTTCCGAGTGATTATTTTATAAGTGGCTGTGGGGTCTGTGGGGCTGGGCAGGACCAGTGAAAACTTTTAGCTACAGGAGGGTCTGGTGGTACAGGCTTGTTTTTGTTGTTTTGTTTGGTATTAATTTACTTATTTAGAGACAGTCTCACTATGTAGCCTTGGCTGACCTAGAACTCTCCATATAGACTAGGCTGGCCTCAAACTCACAGAGAATGGGATTAACAGTGTGCACTACCATGACCTGCTACAGTCTTGAATTCTAGCACTTGGAAAGTAGAGGTTGGAGGATCAGAGGTCCAGGCCACCTGGAACTATGTAAGACTATCTCAAAAAAGGCTGGGATGAGGCTGGAGAGAGACTCGGGTTAAGGGCACCTGTTTTTTCAGAGGACTTGTTCTGTTGCAGGCACCCCCAGGTGGCTCATAACTGTCCATAATTCCAGTTCCAGGAGATCCAGTGCCCTGGAGCAAGATGGCTCAGGAGTTAAAAGTGGGTACTGGTCTTGAACAGGATCCGAGTGTAGCTAGAACCTCTTCTCTGACCCACTTGGTCCAACAGCAGCTTATAAAATAATCACTCAGAGGCTTAATATTAATTATAAACCCTTTGGCCAATGGCTCAGGCTTATTACTAACTAGCTCTTACAACTTAAATTAACCCATTTTTATTAATCTAAGTATTGCCACGTGGCTGTGGCATTACCAGTCTGCTGGCATGTTGCTCCTTGGGCGGCTGGATGGCGTCTGCCCCTGACTTTGCCCTTCTTCTCCTGTATCTCTGCTTGGAATTCTTGCCTGGCTCCAGCCTGCCTTACCATAGGCCAAAGCAGCTTTACTTATTAACCAATGGGAATAACACATATTCATAGCATACAGAAAGACATCCCACATCATCCTAGTTTAGTTCCCATATCATGTGACCCACAAGAACCTGTAATTTCAGATTCAGACGATCTGACAGCCTCTTCTGTGCTGTTCAGGTATCTGCACTTCCTATACACATAGCTAGGAAAATAGCTTAGAGGTAGAGCACTTGCTTAGCAAGCAGGAAGCCCCAGGTTCAACCTCCAGTAATTTAAAAGAAAAAAGCTTGGCGGGTGTGGGTATTACAAGGCCTGACCCACAGGAAACAGCAAAAAAATACCAGATTTTTCTCATCTGAGATGAGAGTCAGACCAGGCACTCAGCTTCTCACTTGCTGGGAAACCCTTGAACGTCACCTTCTGATCTTTGTTTCTTCCCTTGGAGAATGGGGCTCGGCAAGCAGCAGCTGCCTTCCCAGAGGAGCCAAGGGCTCAGAAGAACAGAAAATGCTACATAAGGAGACATCCTGGGAAAGGGACCCAAGACTAAACACATTTATTTCGTTCATATGTGCCTTATATACACAGCTAGAGCCGGGTGGTGGTGGTGCACACCTTTAATCTCTGCACTCAGGAGGCAGAGGATCTCTGTGAGTTTGAGGCCAGCCTGGTCTACAGAGTGAATTCCAGGACAGACAGGCTACACAGAGAAACCCTGTCTCAATCAATCAAACAAACAAACAAACAACCCCCCCCCCCCCCGCCCCCGTAGTGGGTAGCTGTTCCAGCCTGGCGAGATGGCTCAGAGGTTAAGAGCACTGGCTGCTCTTCTAGAGGTTCTGAGTTCAATTCCCAGCACCCACATGGTGGCTCACAACCATCTTCAAAATCACCCCAAAAAAGTTTATTATCAATTACCCACCTAGGTAAAGTGGCACATGCCTGTCATCCCAGGACTTGGGAGGTTGAAGCAGGAGGATCAGGAGTTCAAGGTCAGCCTTGGCTATAAGATTGTTTAAAAGACCAAGAAGGGAGGAGGGGCTCCTGAGACCCTTAGTTAGCTGCTGATGTGGGAAGGACATGTTCTTCAGTGGTGTAGCCGCTGGCATAAGGCGTCCATGTTCCTGTCAGCAACACACAGAAAAAAGGCATGAAAACAAAGGGACACTATTTGGGAAACTGAAGGAGATCAGTGGGTGTGGGAAAGGGACAAGAGATGATAATGAGCGTGTTAAAGAAGGGGAAGGGGCCCTAGAGGGCAAAACAAAACAGGAAATGGCTTCATAGTCTGATGAACGCTCGTGTATGAGAACGTTCAGACCACACCTCTCCTGGAGCCTTCTTTCTTCCCCCTCCCTTCTCATTCTGGACATTACTAATGAGTAGGGACTTATGCAGAGGCAAAGGGTTATCTAGGAGAGTAATTTCAGATCCACCACTGACTTAAACCAGGAATGCCCCACTACCATCTTTAAGTGTGCTATTCCTACCCCCAGCACTCTTCAGGGCGGAGAGGAGAAGTGTCTCTGGATATAGAAGACACAAACCCTCAGAAACAATAGTCCAACATCAGGGTTACTCTAGATCAGAACTCCAAAAGCTAAAACAAGACTTTTCCCAGAAAGGAATTGTAGGCGAAGTTTCTCTGTGTTTCAGCAGCTGCTTCTAAATAATCACAGAGGCTTAATATTAATCATAAATGCTCGGCCAATAGTTCAGGCTTGTTACTAGCTAACTCTTACGTTTCAAACTAACTCATATTTTATCTATGGTCTATCATGTGGCTCACCACCTTATCTTAGAATGAAATGTTCATGTCCTGCTTCCTCTGTGTCTCCTGGCGACTCCTCAGACTCTGCCCTTCTTCTTCCCAGCATTCTCCTAGTCTGGCTCTCCCACCCAATCTTTTCCTGCTCAGCTATAGGTCAGTCAGCTCTTTATTAGCCAATGAGAGTCATACATATTCACAGTGTACAAAGATTGTTCCACAGCAAGGAATGACTGAAGGGGACTGGTTACTTAAAATTTAGCAAGAAGGACAAACTATAATAGTTAATAGAGATGAAGCATTGCAATGAGTAGCAACTGTAGAACACTCTTTTACTCAGAACTGTGGCCATGAGAAAGGCGAAGGAATTGAGGAAACTGACCTCTTTCCTTGAGTTAATGTACGGTGCTTTCTCAGCTACACCCCCTCAGCTAGATGCCAATGCTATAAGGCAGTCAAAATAAATGAGAAACTCTTAAGCAAAGCATTACAATTTAGAAAATGCTTGCAATCTTATACATGGTATATGAAATATGAAACAGAAAAACATCCCTGGCCACTAACCTATTTCAGAAAGATCACAGTAACAGTGTACCTTCACTTGGGGAGGAAGACAATAGGCCTTCCAGAGACTCCCACAAAGACATAAAACTAGCCCAGACATTGCTTATAGTCTATTATCAGAACAACTATCAGAAATTAAAACGCAGAATGAAATTCTATCCTGCGGGGGCAGGGTGGGGTGGGGTGGTGTCCCTGGAAGCATCACAGCTGGTGTCACTTGTCTCCCAGTGAGAACTCAGTTCATTGGTACTGAGTCAAACATCTGGAGAGTCTGATGCCAGGCAGTTTATTGTAAGCATATCCAAACACAGTACAATTTGGAAAGAAGTTTCCTGGTGAAAGACAGTCCCTAGTGCACAAGGAGTCAGAATCACATTGGAACTCTTTTTTTTTTTGTTTTGTTTTGTTTTGTTTTGTTTTGTTTTGTTTTGTTTTTCAAGACAGGGTTTCTCTGTGTAACAGTCCTGGCTGTCCTGGAACTCACTTTGTAGATCAGGCTGACCTCGAACTCACAGAGATCCGCCTGCCTCTGCCTCCCAAGTGCTGGGATTAAAGGTGTGCGCCACCACCGTGGCTGAAACTCTTTTACATGTGACCATGAAGATGAGTTCTATAATTTAAGGGTTAAGGATCTGGTGTGATCTCTGACCAAGATATCATAGAAATCAGCAAGCTAAAACCAGGCAGTGGGGGTGTACACCTTTGATCCCAGCACTCGGGAGGCAGAGGCAGAGGCAGGCAGATCTCTGTGAGTTCGAGGTCAGCCTGATCTACAAAGTGAGTTCCAGGAAAGGCTCCAAAGCTACACAGAGAAATCCTGTCAAAAAGAAAAGAAAAAGAGAAGAGAAGAGAAGAGAAGAGAAGAGAAGAGAAGAGAAGAGAAGAGAAAAGAAAAGAAGTCAGCAAGCTATAAATACCTGTGATATCTCCCCTAAGGATGGGTTCTAGTGACTGAGAAACAAAGCTAATGATAAATGTCTAGGGAGGGAGAGTCTGGGATAATGTTCTGGGGAATTTGGGTGAGGTCTGGCTCTACAGATAGCAAAGGTCACCAGGTCATTTACAACATCCACCCCCAGCTTTCTGGGTAGAAAACAGGTATTTATTTTCTTCACTGAGAAGACAACTGCCTTAGTTATGGTTTTTATTGCTGTGAAAAGACACCATGACCACAGCAACTCCTATAAAGAAAACATTTAATTGGGGTGGCTCACTTACAGTTTCAGAAGTTCAGTGCATTATCATCATGGCGGAAAGCATGGTGGCATGCTGGCAGACGTGGTGCTGGAGCTGAGAGTGCTACATCTTGCAGGCAACAGGAAGTCGAATGACTGTCACACTTAGGGAAGCTTGAGCAAAAGAGACCTCAAAGCCCGCCCCACAGCGACACACTTCCTCTAATAAGGCCACACCTCCTAATAGTGCCAGTCCCTTTGGGGGCCACTTTCTTTCAAACCATCACAGCCACCCTGTGTGATTAACATTCCTGATTTCTACAATGTTTATCTGTGAACTCTTGTGCCTACTATACAGTCCTACACAGATGATATAATTACTTATGGTAATGATGAACAAACCTTAGAAGAAGTCAAGGAAAGAGAAATTAGATCTAGGACATGGACTACTAATGAATCTAAAACTAAGAGTCCACCCAGCCGGGCGGTGGTGGCCCATGCCTTTAATCCCAGCACTCAGGAGGCAGAGGCAGGCAGATCTCTGTGAGTTCGAGGCCAACCTGGGCTATAGAGTGAGTTCCAGGAAAGGTGCAAAGCTACACAGAGAAACCCTGTCTCGAAAAACCAAAAAAAAAAAAAAGAACAGAGAAAGGAAAAAGGTCCAAGGCAAAAGGCAGGCAGGATAATTTAAGTTAAGAAAAGCTGGCTAGAAATAAGCCAATCTAACGTCAGGCATTCATAAGTAAGACTAAGTCTCTGAGTATTTATTTGTGAACTGGGTGGCAGGCCCACCAAAGAGCAAGGAGTTATAAAAACAAAAACAAACCCAACTACATCCAGGCAAAGGAACTCCGACAGGGTGGAGAAATTTTGCTGTTATTGTTTGCTTTTATTTATATGCAATGGTATTAAGAGATATTATTCCAAAACCCCTAACTATTATGTATAAGGTATTCTGGGAACATTGAAGAAAAATATTGGGTACCTCAGATTGTAAGGTGTACTAAATGGATGAGAGGAAAAAAAAAAGAAATAACAAGGAAAGGAAAGGGGGATGGAGAGATGGCTCCGGGGCTAAGAGCACCGCTGCTCTTCTAGAGGTCCTGAGTTCAGTTCCCAGCAACCACCTGGTTGGTGGCTTACAACCATCTGAAATAAGATCTGATGCCCTCTTCTGGCATGCAGGTATACATGCAGCACACTCATACATCAAATAAATAAAATTTTAAAAATAGGAAGGAAAGGAAAGGACATGACTGCTCCTAGGTATGGTGAAGAGAAAGTTTATTATAGATAAAAGGGAGAGCATAGCCAGAGGAAGAGACATTTGTGAGAGTCCAGAGTGGACATGTCCCTGAGCCATGTGAGGAGAGGGGGGAGGGAAGGGATGGGGGAAATGGGGAACTAAGTGGCAGCAGCCGGAGGCCATAGCTACAAAAAGGTTTGGTAACCAAAATGGATTATATAGGAAAGAGCCTCTGGGGGAGGGCAGCCCAGCTCCTGGGCTGGAGAGTTCAGGGTAGAGGGCCAGGTCTACTTTGACATCTCAATTGTTTGTCCCGGGTTTGAAACTTAACACCAAATGCTCTTTTTTGGTTTGTTTGTTTGTTTGTTTGTTTGTTTGTTTGTTTTTGAGACAGGGTTTCATCTGTGTAGCGTTGGCTGTCCTGGAACTCACTCTGTAGACCTCTAACTCACAGAGATCCACCGGCCTCTGCCTCCCAAGTACTGGGATTAAAGGCATGTGCCACCACGTTCTACATGTCCAAATGCTCTGATATTTGCCTTGACCAAGACTACATAGCACAAGGTGTATCAAGGGGATGGAATGTAAGGAATATAACTTAAAAATCATTTTGTGGGATTCAAAAATCATTTTATGTGACTTGGGATAATAGAATGCATGTGAGATAGAAGCTTGCCACCAGGCAGCTTGGATAAGAGCTGGGCCTCAGAAGCAAGCCCCTGACAGGCCACCAGGCAGCTCAAATACCAACCCAGAGCAGGAAAGACCGTGATATGCTAATGAACTACCCCCAAGGTGGCATTGATATGCTAGTGAACCAGCCCCAAGCTGTGCTGTGAGCCCAGGCAGTACAGTACTGCTTACTGCCCAGTGAAACAATAAAAAATTGCAATTTGGGGAATGGTCTCTAGGATTGCATAGCTGTGCTCCCCAGATACCGATTCTCTAACCTCTGTGTTGATACCCATCTGCTCGAGGACTCAGACTCTGTGTGTGGCCCAGGACGCAGTGACCACTGAACTTCCGCTGCTGCCGCCGGGCTGTCAGTGCTAGCCACTGACCTACGCTCTCAAGGACCTCCTGAACCTCCACGAGGGCCATCCTCCCAGCTTGCCACGGCTGAAGGACTTGTCGAATGTGGGTTCAGCCTGCAAGCTTTCGAAGCATCCTTCCCAGAGAAAATTCCCCAGGGGAACCCTGCAGCAGTATTTCTGCTTAAACAACTGTTCCCCACTTGCTGAGATGTCTGTTTAACTTTTATATCAGCATGATATTATAAGCAATAGGGAGACAGAGACAGACAGATCTCAGAGTTTAAGGCCAGCCTGGTCTACATAGTGAGTGAGTTCTAGGACAGCCAGGGCTACACAGAGAAACCCTGCCTCAAAAACAAAACAAAATATAAAACAAACAAACAAAAAGACATTTTTGTTTTTCAAGTAAAAGCAAAGGGGATGATGTAACCGGTGATTATTAATGGCTGGGATATCCAACAGTCTGGGATCAATGTCTGGTGGATGGCTGCTGGCTGTGTCACAACATGAAGGCTGGCCTCACGTGGGGCAGGCAGAGCCCTCACATGGTCAGAGAGGAATCAAGGGATGAGGTGTAGGCTCCCTCTTCCTCCTTCTTTAAGGACGAGATCTCACTAGGCAGCCCAGGCTACCCTTGACCTCCTAAGTCACACTCCTGCCTTGCTCTCCACCATACCCCCAGGCTTGCTATTATGTAGCAATCACCCTTGCAAGCGAGTCTTCCCTTCCTAAAGCGCCACCCTTTGCCTTATTCTGTTTCTTAGAAGTAAGTCACTCAAGTCTAGTCTGCTCCTGTCACTGTCTGCAAAGCACAGCACCGTGGATGCGCAGTGGACCGTGTAGGCCACATAAAGGCCCTTACCACACTCACAGGGATAACCACTGGTCAAAGGATGCAAAGAGCCTGGCTTCTGAGGTTCCACCAACTGGTGCTTAAATGGGGTGGGGAAAGAGAGAGAGGGAGCCACGTGCCACTATCTGGACAAGAATGAGCCTGAAATAAGTGGCCTGTGACACAAAAACAATGACTTTGAGAGGCTATCTGGCCAGCACAGGACACAGCAGCTGTTTGGCCCCTCTCCACTGCTCTGGCCATTTCTAAAGCCTGTGGACCTCAATTCACATCCACAGACAACTCAGACTAGAGTGTGCCAATCGTTGGGCATGAAAAGGGAACCTAGTTTGGGCTGAGCACTAGGGTAACTATAGATAAAACCAGATACTGCTTTCCTCCTGCCTCTGCTCCTGATTCCTGCCATAAATGAGCTGCCATGGCAGCTGGCCATTTAATTTAAGGGATTCCCATGAAGTGGAGACCTGCCCAGCCCAGGACTCTCCAGCAGTAGGCCAGTCCACAGCCTCTCAAACTACACGGTGGTCCAGCGCTACTTACAGACTTCTTATAAACTTAGAAACTGATCCTGCAGCTGTTTCTTCATTCTGAGGCAGGACAGAGAGTGGGAAACTGTGGGATCGTAGAAAGGAAAGGGGCCTCACTCCAGAGTCTGGTTGAAGCCTCCCACCAGCTGAAAATCAAACGTTCTAACACAATTAACAACATTCGTTGTGAAAGCTGCTGGCCTAGGGAGAATATAGGGCTGACAGGATGACTCAGTGGGCAAAGGTGCTTGCTGTCCTGCCCAGTGATCTGAGTTTGATCCCCAGAACCTATGTGATGTAAGGAGGAAACTGACCCCTATAACTTGTCCTTCGATGACCACATGTGTCCCCCCAGAGATCGATAGATAGGTAGATAGATAGATAGATAGATAGATAGATAGATAGATAGATAGATAGATAGATAGGTAGATGGACGGACGGACAGACAGACAGGCAGACAACAGGCACTAGTTAGACTAGTAGGGTAGATTTTGTTTGTTTCCATAGTACTGGAGCCTAAACCCAGAGCCTCAGAGATTCCAGGGAAATGGTTTGTCACATCTCAGTCCTGATAGGAACAGATCTGAATCAATAAGGAACTATTGCAAGACAGAAAGCAGGCCAGGACGAACTGAACCCAACTCTGGTTTCTGCAGAGGAGAGCTAGGCAACTAGGAAGAGGTACAGAGTGAGCTCCAATTCAAAAACTGGAAAGGAAGTGTTGGTTCATGTGAAACCCATTGGGGTTTTGTTAAGTGGTGGTTATAAAGTGAGGTTCCTTCAAGGCGGGGAGACAGGGCTCTGTCTTCAGATGGTAGCTGTAACAAACAATATTGTCCTCATGTTCAGACAAGGTCTTCTTATGTAGCTCAGGATACCCTAAAATGTGTAATCCTCATGCTAGGTTTATAGGAATATACATATACGTACCTGATGAATGTACTTGACTCCAACAAGACAGACAGACATATAGACAGATAAAACACAGGTACCTATATCACACACGCACACACATTTGACTTTTTGAGTCAAAGTCTTTCATGTAACCAAAGTGAACCTACAACTAGGCATCCTCCTGCCCCAGCCTCCTGGGTACTAGCATCACAGGTGGGTGCCTCCATGCTCAGCAGCAGTAAATTCTTGTGGCTGCCTTCAGTTTTCTGGGGCAGGTACTCTAAGTCGAGATGGGGTGATCCTAGAGGTCCTACCTTGAGCTGTTAGAAACTTAGTATTTGCTCAAATCTTTACAAGTTTGGGTTCTAGAGGAGAAACAGCTCAGAGGTGTATGGCTAGAATTTGGACACAGATCTGGACCCCGGTTTAGGCCATCCGGGCTCTTTCCTCCCATCTGAGGTCAAAGGCTCAGAGATCAGGGTGCCTCCTCCTCTGAGTGGCTCCGTCTTCTCACTGAACTCCAGGTCTGTGCCCTCTTTGTTCGACATGGCCTAAGTTAGGGTGCTTCGTGTCCACATCTTCCCTTTTGAATGAAGAAAAAAAATCTGTATTAGAATTGCTTTGTGGCTTCTGTAGGAGTTGGTAGGGCCTGCTCCTTCCTCCTCCTCCAGTAACAAGTGGTTTTCCAGAATCAGACCAGCAGGGATGGCATGAGGCCCTGAAGTCCTAACTAACCAGTCCTGGGGGTACAGAACCAGTCTATCCACAAGACCTGCAGAGCAAGTGTGACCCTGGACCAGTGTGTGTGTGTGTGTGTGTGTGTGTGTGTGTGTGTGTGTGTGTGTGTGTGTGTGTGTGAAGGTACAGGGGGGAGCTTGATGTAGCTCCCTTCCCGATGGCCTGGTCCCTCTCGTTCATCTCATTGTTACTGGTATTTCCGGTCAAAGCTTGAAATGCATTTATGTCTTCATTTGGCCAGAAGAGCAGTAGCAGACTGAGAGGGGATGGCTATGAGAGTCCTGCTGGAGAATGTATGGGTCCCCAGGTACTGAGAGACTCCAGGCTTCACAGTCTCCTTTGCTCACATTGTGCTTCCCAGTCCCCCGTATGCTCTGCCTTCTGCTGACCATCACAGTCATGGCAACCACATCTTCAGTGATGAGGGAACATGAGTGGTCTCGCTGCTGGGCCTGGAGCAGGGACAGGGTGAGTAAGGGTCATGAATTTTCAGAATAATACAGAAATGGACACCTGACAATGTTGTTAAAAAATACTTGCTTTGTTTATTGGTATTTTTGAAACAGGATCTTGCTACATAGCCCAGCCTGGCCTCAAACTCATGCCAATTTTAGTGCTATGGCCTTCTAAGTGCTGAGATTACAGGCATGCCTGCAAGGTTTTTTTTTTTTTTTTTTTTTTTTTTTGCTTTTTCAAGACAGGGTTTCTCTTGTGTAGCTTTGCGCCTTTCCTGGAACTCACTTGGTAGCCCAGGCTGGCCTCGAACTCACAGAGATCCGCCTGTCTCTGCCTCCCGAGTGCTGGGCCTGCAAGGTTTTTTTTAAAAATAATTTTTATTATTATCATGTAGGAGCCAGGAGTGGTAGAACACGCCTTTAATCCCAGTGCTTGGGAGGCAGAGGCAGGCAGATCTCTGTGAGTTGGAGGCCAGCCTGGTCTACAAAGTAAATTCCAGGACAGCCAGGGCTGTTACACAGAGAAACCCTGTCCTGAAAAACAAAACAAAACAAAACAAAACAGAAAATGACCACATAGGAACTGGAAAGATGGCTCAGTGGTCAAGAGCACTTACTGCTCTTGCAGAGGACATAGTTTCATTTCCCAGCACCTACAGGGTGGCTCAAAGCCATCCGTTACTCCAGTCCTAGGCGATATAATGCCCTTTTCTAACCTTTGTGAATACCAAATACTCACATGGTGCACTCACAAAATAAAATGAATAAATAAATATGATAATAATAATAATAATTAATAATAATAATAATAATAATAGCTTGGGCTGGAGAGATGGCTCAGTGGTTAAGAGCACTTAACTGCTTTTCCAGAGGACCTGGATTCAATTCCCACCACCCACATAGCAGCTCACAACTGTCTGTAACTCCAGTTCCAGGGCATCTGATACCCTCACATGGACAAGCATGCAGGCAAAACACCAATGCACATAAAATAAAAGTAAACAAATAATTTTTTTTGTTTTTTCGAGACAGGCTTTCTTCTCTGTGTAGCTTTGAGCCTTTCCTGGGACTCACTTGGTAGTCCAGGCTGGCCTCGACTCACAGAGATCCGCCTGGCTCTGCCTCCCGAGTGCTGGGATTAAAGGCGTGCGCCACTACCGCCCAGCACAAATAATTTTTTTTAAAAAGAGTATTTTTGGCTGGGTGGCGGTGGTGCATACCTTCAATCCCAGCACTCAGGAGGCAGAGCCAGGTGGATCTCTGTGAGTTTGAAGCCAGCCTGGTCTACAGAGCAAAATCCAGGACAGGCACCAAAACTACACAGAGAAACTGTCTCAAGAAAGAAGAAAAAGAAAAAGAAAAGAGTATTTTTGAAAGTCTGTGGTGGCACATGCCTTTAATCCCAGCACTAGGGAGGCAGAGGCAGAGGGATCTCTGTGAGTTGAGGCTAGCCTGGTCTAACGAGTAAGTTCCAGGCTAGCCAGGGCTCTTCCTGAATAGGAAGAACTTTTTAACTTAGCTACAAGGACTTGTAGAGAAAGAGTAAGACACACTCAGGGTGTGTGGAGACTTTTCAAGGGGGAATCCCAAGTGTGTCAGTGATAGCTAAGGATAGGAATTGGGAGACTTTTGAAGTTTCATTGCTCAGGAGGTTTCTAAAAGTCTCCTCTCTGCTGTATTTTTTCTCCTTTTCAGTGCGTGGGATTACAGGGTAGTTCTGGAGGTGCCTTGGACAAAATTGTAATTATATAAGATAAAACATGGAAGCATGGAACAGAAAGGTCCCACAAAGGGGTTGGAATATGTCTTTTCCTGTAAATGGGTTTTCTTGTGAGATCCTAGAAAATTACAGGTTTACAGTTGGGGAAAGAGAAAGGCCACAGATGCTTAGGCCTATAGCATGATTCATCGCTGTTTTAACATTCATTTGAAATATCTCTGTGTGAAAGAAACATTGTTTCTATAGCAAATATTGACAATAAATGTATTGGAATTTTTTTAATGTTAGGTTTTGTGTGCGTGCGTGCGTGCGTGCGTGTGTGTGTGTGTGTGTGTGTGTGTGTGTGTGTGTGTGTGTTTGTATGTCATGTAGTACCCATGGAGGTCAGAAGAGGACATCCTGATCTCCTGGACCTGGAGTTAACAGACAGTTGTGAACCACAACATGTGTACCAGGGATTGAACCCAGGACCTCTAAAAGAGCAACAACCACTGAGCCATCTCTCCAGCCCCATATATTGGAAGTCTTGACTCTCAGCTGGCAAGATAATTCAACCAGATTTCCAGACTCTTTTCCATCCCCATGTTCCTTAAATTTTTTCTTTCTGTCCTCAGTTAACAAAGCCAGATTGCTGGGTTCAGATCCCAAAGCTACCGCTTGTTAGCTCTGTGAGCTTGGGAAGGTCTTTCTGAGCCTTGTCTGTATAAAATGAACATAGGAATTTTGGGAGGCGGAGTTGTTAAATGAGGAAATAGTTGAAATATAAGTCCAGGTGAAAAAGTTACAGACCTCCAAGAATATAAGGCTAAATCTTTTATTAGCTATCAGCAAGAGCAGGTTCTTGCCCTAAAAAGCTCTCGACACTAAAGCCCAGAAGTACAGAGATTTTTAACAGCAAAACTCACAATTAAACCATTGTCAGGTGTAGGCCGGAGAAACCTGGTAACATTTGAGTTGACTATAAATTCAGCAGCTATTTTGGTTATCATCTGGGCCATGATCAGGGTCATGAAAAGTCCCAAATGGGATGTGAATGTGTTGTTAAGGTGGATATGACTGTTCGGGGGGATTTAGGGACTGAAAATTGCCTGAGCAGACACAAAAATGGAGCCAGGGTAAGATCACAACAATGTCTTAGTCACTGTTCTATTGCTGGGAAGGGAAGCCATGACCAAGGCAACTCTTATAAAGGAAAGCATTTAATTGGGGACTTGCTTACAGTTTCAGAGGGTTAATCCATTATCATCAAGATGAGGGCATGGCAGGGTTGAGGTGATGCTCATGGCTTTGGAGCAGTAGCTGAGAATTACATCCTGATCCAGGGAGAGAGAGAGAGGTTTGGCTGGGTGTGAGCTTTTGAAATCTTCAAGCCCATCCCCAGTGACACAGTTCCTCCAACATGGACATGCCTCCTAATTTTTCTTAAATAGTGCGACTCCCTGATGACTAAGCATTCGAATCTGTGGGCCTATGGGAGCCATCCTCATTCAGGCCACCACACAGAACAAGGCCGTTCGTTATCTTGGTCACTTCATAAGCATTTGACGACATTATAGTTCTATTCCACTACATTCATCATGAGCCTCAGTAAGAATGACTAGGGCTGTGATTACGGCTTACCCAGCCCAAGGCCCTAGATTCAATCCCTAGAACATTAAAAATAAAATAATAGACAAAATTTAAAAATAAAAAATAGAGCAATGACTGGGCCACACTTAACTGATGTTCCATCAATATCTATATCTACCCATCTGTCTAGCCATCCATCCTCTGTCTCAGTGCTGAGGATCACACCCAAAGACTTTCTCTTTTCTGGAGAGGGTAAGGGTAGTTGAGACAGGATCTTTCCTTGTAGTGCTGGGATAGGCATGCACAACCATGCTCAGCTCTACGCATTTGTTTTTTACAAAGGAATGGAGGACAGAAAGGAATGACCTGTCGACTGTATCCCGAAGGCTCTCCTCACTCATCCACTCCCTGGACAGTTGACAGGTTTTGATTTATTTATCAAGTAGGTTAAACATTCCTAACTCAAAAATCTGAAATCTAAATATCCTAAATCCTCTGTGTGTGTGTGTGTGTGTGTGTGTGTGTGTGTGTGTGTGTGTGTGTGTGTCTGAAGGTGGGGCAGGGGAAATGCCCCACACCACCAGAGCTGGAGTCAGTTCTTCTTCCGTCATATACATCCTAAGGATCAAGTTCAAATTGTCAGGATTGACATCATAACCCATTGAGCTTTTTTTTTTTTTTACATTTATTTATGTATGTGTGTCAAAGGCCAAAGAGGGTTATATGATTCCTTGGAGTTACAGGTGTTTGTGAGCCACCTAATGTGAGGGCTGTGTTCGAAACCCAGGTCCTCTGACAGAGCAGGAAGCGTTCTCCACCACTGAGCCATCTCTGTAACCCCCAAGCTCCCAAGCCATCTTTTTTAAAGTCTTTTTTTCCCCCATGAGAGGGTTTCTCTGTGTAGCCCCGGCTGTCCTAGAACTCACTTTTGTAGACTAGGTTGGCCTCAAACTCACAGAGATCCACCTCTCTCGTGCTGAGAGTAAAGGTGTGCGCCACCACCGCCCAAAAGCTTTTTTTTCTTTCCATTCTGAAACAAGGTTTTTTTGTGTAGCACTGGTTGTCCTGGAACTTTCTCTGAAGACCAGGTTGGCCTTGAACTCAGAGATCCAACAACCTTTGCCTCTTAGGTGCTTAGATTAAAGGCAAACCGCCAGGGTTTTGGTTTTTCAAGAAAGGTTTCTCTGTGTAGTCCTGGCTATCTTGAACTCTCTCTGGACCAAGCTGGACTGAAACTTAGGGATCCAGTTACCTCTTCCTCCTGGATGCTGGGTTAAAGGCATGTGCCACCATCACCTAGCTAAAAAGCCTTTTTATTGTTTTTGTGTGCATGGATTCGGTTTTGCCTGAATGTATGTCTGTGTGCCATGTGCATGCCTCGTACCTGGGGTGGGGGACAGAAGAGGGCAAAGGACCATCTGAAACTGGAGTTACAAACAGTTGAGTTGTGAACAGCCATGTGGGTGCTGAGACTTGAACCTGGCCCTCTGGGAGAGCAGCAGATGCTCTTAACCTATGATCTGTCTCTCCAGCCCCCAGTGAGCTATCTGACAGACTCAATATAATCCTTTTGAGTGCCAATGTGATGCCGCACTGGGATGTTCCACACTTGACCTTATGTGACTCCAGACAAAGTGTCGGAGCATTGGAAATACATAACATTGCTTCTCCATCTTGTGAGATCAAATGTAAACAATACAACATCACTTCTGGGTGTGTGGATTTTTTGTTGTTGTTGTTTTTGGTTTTTGTTCCTTTGTTTTTTGGGGTTTTTTTTTGTTGTTGTTGTTGTTTTGTTTTAGACAGGGTTTCGCTGTAAAATGGTTCTGGCTGTCCAGGAACTTGCTTTGTAGACCAGGCTGGTCTCAAACTCACAGAGATCCTCTGCCTCCTGAGTGCAGAGATTAAAGGTGTGCACCACCACCACCCGGCTCTAGCTGTGTATATAAGGCACATATGAAAGAAATAAATGTGTTTAGTCTTGGGTCCCTTTCCTAGGATCACTTTCTGTTCCGCTGAGTCCTTGGCTCCTCTGGGAAGGCAACTGCTGCTTGCTGAGCCCCATTCTCCAAAGGAAGAAACAAAGATCAGAAGGTGACGTTCAAGGGTTTCCCAGAAAGTGAGAAGCTGAGTGCCTGGTCTGACTCTCATCTCAGATTAGCAAAATCTGGTATTTTTTGCTGTTTCCTGTGGGTCAGGCCTTGTAATACCCACTAATAGCTGAACCCCAGTCTTACCAATGCAGGGCCCCATGATTACTGCTTCACATACAACGGCTTGGTGAGCCCTCCAGGTGTATCAGTTTGCATTCTTTGTCTCACGTGCAGACGGTACAGATAGGAATCTGACAGTTGAATAACTTGCTACCCAGTGCCCTGCTGACTTATTTATTCATTTTTTTTTATTTTTAAAGGGAATAAGACATAGTTTATTATGGAGCCTTTATGAGTGACCATGATCCTGGAACACAGGTTTAGGTTACCCCAAATTCCTTGTTCAAACATGGAAGCAGTTTCACAAGGATTTTATAGTGTTACAGAACAAAGAAAGTCATAAATCAAGGCAAGTTTAAAATACATTGGTGGGTACAGCAGACAAGAAGACACATTGAGATGGGGGAAACTTATAAAGGTCCAAAATGATATTTGATGACATTCTTAGCTTTCCACAGTACTGGATTCCAATCTGCTTATCAGTCTCTGCAGACAGACTCCTTCCAAGAGACTTTTTTTTTCATCAACTCATTTTACATCCTGGCCACAGCCTCCTCCACCTTCACACCTGCCCACTCCCCACCCTGCTTCCATCCCAATCCTTCCTCTTCCATCTCCATCCAGGAAAAGGGCAGGTCTCCCATGAGTATCAATAAAACATGGCATATCAAGTTGCTGTAAGACTAAGCACCTCCCCATGTGTTAAGGCTGGGCAAGGAGACCCAGTAGGAGAAGTAGGGTCCCAAAAGCCAGTGAAAGAGTCAGAGACAGCCCCTGCTCCCACTATTAGGAGTCCTACAAGAAACCAAGCTAAACACCTGTAACATGTATGTAGAGTGCCTAGGTCAGTCTCATGCAGGCTCCCTGGTTGTCAGTTCACTCTCTGTGAGCCCTCGTGAGCCCAGGTTAGTTGATTGTGTGAGACTGACCCCTCTGGCTCCTACACTCCTATCTCCTCCTCCCCCACAGGATTCCCAAACTCTGCCTAATGTTTGGCTTTGGGTCTCTGCATCTGCTTCCATCAGTTGATGGATGGTGCCTCTCTGATGACAGTTGGGCCAGGCACCAATCTGGTCACAGGAGATGGCCAGTTCAGACTACTTATCTGCTATTGCTAGGGATCTAAGCTGGGGTCCTCCTTTGAGACTGTCATTATATATCCTTGGTTGTCCTGGAACTCACTATGTGCCTACCATCCTGTGCCTAAACATGTTGTCATGGAACCAACAACCTTGGAGGACAAGAGGTAAAGTCTTCCTTTTTCCCTGTAAAAGGACATTGTAAAGTTAGGTCTAGGAATGCAGGTCTGTCTAGATGCGGGATGGTAGGCAGGAGAGAGCTGGGCAATGAAGTCCCTTGTTCATTCTGTGAGTAGACACTGTAGGATTTCTCCTGGTGGGCTCTCAATGACAGAATGTGCGACACATGCCTAGAATCCCAGAACTTGGGAGTCTCAAACAGAAGGATGGAAAGTTCCAGGCCAACCTGGGCTATATGGCAAAATCCTATTTTTTTTTTAAGTGTGTGTGTTGGGGGGTGGGGGAGAGCCTGGCATTGTGGCACATACCTTTAATCTCAGCACTCAAAAAGTAGAGGCCAGTCACCTGTGAGTTCTAGGCCAACTTGGTCTACATAGCAAGCTCCAGGCCCACCAGGGCTACACAGTGAGACCCTGTCTGAGAAGGGGGAGGGAGCTGGAGAAATGGATCAGCAGTTAAGGGAGCTTACTGACCTTTCCGAGGACACCAGTTCACTTCCCAGCACCTTTGTTACTACAATTGCCTGTAACTCCGGTTCCAGGGGATCGAACACCTTCAGTTGCTATTAGCACCCACATGCTATAAACAAACCCCAATGCAGACATACACATATAATTAAAAATAAAACAGATGTTTAAAAAAAACAAAACAAAGCCCCCAGATGGAGTAATACAGCCACATCCACCTTACTGTTGGAGGGCGAGCATCAGGGGCTCTCCACCTGGCTCAGAAGCCTCCAGGTGAGGCTCAACTCCAGGCCTTCCTGCCTTCCCCACAGGCCATCTTGATGGCACCATGGGGCTAGTTCTGAGCTTTGGCACTGATGTCACATGACCTAGGGATTTCCCCAGTGAAGCACAAGCTGGAAACACAGGAGCTGAGTTCCAGTCTCCATTCTGTTACCGCTCTCCACGTGCCTCCGGTAAGACTTTCCTTCCCATGGCTCCGCTGAAATCAGTAAATACTGCCCCCCGGTTCAGGGTTCCCCCAGCTCTGGAGAGCCCGCAGGGTGTGGGAAAGAACGAGAAACTTGGCAGATGGCCCTTTCACTCTTGCTCTAGGTTTTAATTTCCCTGTAATCAGTGGCTGACTTTGAAACCAACTGTCAAGTCTCAATGAGGAAACTGAGGTCCAAGATTGGCAAGTTACACACGAGAAGCCACACCCCCAGCTTCCTCAGTTCCATTTCTCACCTCTTACCACATCCCTTCCATTTCCTACTGGCTCCAGGCTAAGCCATAGCACCTGAGACACTGAAGTGGGAAGAGTTCAAGTTTGAGGCCAGCCTGGGCTACATGAGACCATGTCTTTTTTTTTTTTTTTTTTTTGAGGCAGGGTCTCTCTGTACTGTAGCCTTGGATGTCCTTGCAGACTATGCCAACTTCATAGAGATCTGCCTGCCTCTGTTCTGAGTACTGGGATTAAATGTGTGTGCCTCTGTGCCTGGCTTGAGGTCCTGTCTTACAAAACCTTCATAGCTATAGATAGACAGACAGATAGATAGATAGATAGATAGATAGATAGATAGATAGATAGATAAATAGATATAGATAGATAGACAGAAGACAGACGATAGATAGATAGATAGATAGATAGATAGATAGATAGATAGATAGATAGGTAGATAGATAAAGAGATAGACAAACAGACAAACTGACTGACCGACCAAGCAGTAGGTGAGGTTCAAAAATAAAGCATTAAGGGCTAGCAAGATGACTAAGTGAGGCCGGGCGCCTGTTGGTGCACGCCTTTAATCCCAGCACTCGGGAGGCAGAGGCAGAGGCAGGCAGATCTCTGTGAGTTCGAGGCCAGCCTGATCTACAAAGCGAGTTCCAGGAAAGGTGCAAAGCTACACAGAGAAACCTTGTCTCGAAAAACCAAAAGCAAAAAAAAAAAAAAAAAAAAAAAAAAAGATGGTTGATGGCTAAGTGAATACAGCATTTGCCATACAAGGCCGAGGATCTATAATGGATTCCTAAACCTGAATAAAGATGATATAAGATAACTGACTCCACAGAGTTTTCCTCTGACTACCACATGTGCGCTTTGACACACATGCCCTACACACACGCACACAAATGATAAAAAATTAATAATAATAATAATAATAATAAAGCAGGGGAAGGGCCGGGCGGTGGTGGCGCACGCCTTTAATCCCAGCACTCGGGAGGCAGAGGCAGGCGGATCTCTGTGAGTTCGAGGCCAGCCTGGGCTACCAAGTGAGTCCCAGGAAAGGCGCAAAGCTACACAGAGAAACCCTGTCTCGAAAAACCAAAAAAAAAAAAAAAAAAAAAAAAATAAAGCAGGGGAAGGATAGAAAATGCAGAGACAACTGGATGCTTTGGGCTGGGTTTTGAGGAGAATTGTGTAATTCTCCTGAGGGAATTCTCTCTCCTGAGGGAGAATTTTATTTGTGGTGGGCCATCTGAGAAGGTGAGACAGGAGTTAGCCGGGACCTTTCAAAGAGTAAACTCTTCAGATACCTGAGGAGAGGAAGGAGGAGCAGCAGGTGCAAAGGCCCTGAGGATCTGATGTTCTAAAAGCCACGAGGAGGCCGGAGGAGGCCGGTGTGGCAGAAGCATTGCGTGGGAGTAGAGTGAGCAAGACACACCCACTGCAAAGCCCCCGTTTGCGATAGGATCCGTGTCAGGAGGGGATGGCCGTGACCCCAGGGGAGCCAAAAGGGAAAAGGTCCAGGGCTCAGCATTCGGACAGGCGGAGTCACTTGGGCAGTACTGGGGACAGCATTCCAGGTACAGCACTCCAGGTGCTAGAGCCGGCATAAATGAGGGCGCCTCCAGCTGGCGGTCAGGGGAAGTGATGAAGGCCAGAGGGACTGGCAGGGAAGGCCAGGGTCCCGAAGGCTGTAATCAGAGAGGTGATTTATTCATGAGGGGGACAGGCAGTGGGAGGGCCAGTGGACAGAACGGAGGGAGGACCAAGGGCTGTGCTCCATGATGGGAGTGGGGTGGCTGTGCAGAAGACCAGACCAGTCTCTGTTCTTATCATCCCCTAGCCCCGCCTCCCAATCAGAAATGGTGGATGAGCTGCTGCTCCTGGGACACGACAGCGGACACTTGACTGGACCAAGGTGTTCTGGTCCGGTGTCCCTTTCCTTCCCTACAGCACTTGAACAGATTCCACGACTTGGTATCTCCCTGGCACTGTGTCGCAGGCATCTCTGAGTGGACAGTGCTTAGGCAGAGCTGAGGAGGTGGGGTACCCGCAGGGGAAGCCCCCTTGGTTTCTGTCTCACAGCAGGAAGCCAGTAGGGAAACCCCACAAGTCCCAAAAGGAAAGTGGGAGTTTGGGGAAGAGCAAGAAACCCCCATGCTCTCTCAGAAGATGGGAAATCAAGGGTGTGGCTGACAGCAGGGTTGTGCCAGAAGGGACGTTGTGGTTAGGCTCCATCCCTGACCATGATCTTCATGGTGCTGAAACACGGACTACTGTGGGTGGTGGCTGAGGCTTGAATCTCATACAACCCCAAGCTGGCCACAGGCTGAGCCTCAGTTCTGGTCATTGGTTGAGATCTTATGCTAGCCTAAGCTTTCGCCTCACCTGAGTCACAGCCTCAGTCAGAGGCTGCACAACTCTGTCACTGATGAAGCCCTAAGCCTAACACTGACCAGCCACAAGCAGAGGGTTCACTGATAGCCCCAAATACAGAGAGAGCACATACACTCACCCCAGACTAGGTACTGAGTTCAGCCCTAGTCCAAGTTCTGACCCTCGATATGGACTGAGCCATAATCCTGTGTGACTCTGCCCATAGAGTGAGCCATTGTCTGAATAAAGCTGATCATGATAGCATGGCCTTGAGATGGGTCTCCTTCAGCCCTGACACTTGGTCACAGACACCTGAATACCTTCTCTCAGTGCATCAAACTAGTCCCCGCCAGCCCCACGCAGACTCATTCCTCACTATGGAGCTATGATTTCCCGCACACTCTTCAGCCATCTGGTAAACCAAATGAGGGGATGGATGAGTCAACCCCACCAAGTCCCCTCTTATGGGTAATTCCCTTACCTGGCCATCTGTCATTCAAAGGACAATGGACTGGCAATGGCCCTTGGATACTAGTGACAGCAGAGATGTATGAGGAGGCTGGGTCTTTTGGGTCCCACCAATGGACAGAGCTATGTGAGTGGACAGAGTCCCAGAGGTGCGGAGCTGAGGGAGGGGCTGGACCTGGGAGCCCAACCGTGGATCTGGAGCTCAGATGGGCTGAAACCCTAGCTTCCCGCCACCCCCATGGTTCCCCCTCTAGGAAGGGAAATTACATTTCCCCATTTTAGAAGGGAAGACTCAGTGACAGAAAGCTGAAAGTACAAGCAGGACAGAAAGCGAAACTGGGCGCAGCCCCCAGTATAAGACCCCCCTGCCCAGGAGATGGCTGCACACAAAGGCTGGGCCCTGACATGGGCCAGGTGACAGGAGGCCTTGGCTGGCGTGAGTCGGAAGCTGGGACTGGGCAGAGGGGTGGGAGGTTTGGTGGAGCCTGGGAGAGTTTAACAGGTAGAGTTGGGGCAGAGGGCTGAGGGGCAACACTTTGGCCAAGCTAATGGACACTGCCGGCTGACAGTGGGAATGAGCCTGGTGTGAGTGGGCAGGGGCTAGAGCAGTGAAATTACAGCTTTGCCCAGGCTGGACCAGTGATGGGACCCCTCGGCTGGGAGGTGTGAGGAGGACTGGATAAGCAGTCTGGCCAAGAGTGGGACTATGTAGACAAATGAAGACTGAGAGCTGAGGACAGTCGGAGGAACATGGTGTGGGGGGGGGGGCGTGTGCTGAAACAAGTGGTGACTGGGACCAAGGGGGCAGCCCCTCTTGAAGCTTAGAAGGTTGCCAGTCTGCAGCTGGTAGCTGAGGAGCTAGGGACAGAACTGTAGGGAGAGAGGCAAGTGGCAGGACGGGGCGGGGACCAAGAGCTGGAGGACCAGGGCAGGATTCACTACAAAAGGGGTCTTGGAGTGTCCAGAACCTAGAGCGGCGGTAAGTGGGTATGAGTTAGAACAGCTTAGTCTGGGGTGTAATATTTACCAGGGCCCAAGGGTACATGCTTTGTCCTCATCCTAGAGCTAGGTAGAATTGTGTTTTGCTTTACTCTTCAGGATGCTAGAGAGTCAGAATGGTTCCCAAGCCAAGAAGCCTGAATGCCAGGGATCTCAGGCACTGCCTACTTCTGAAAATCTGTTAACCCCTACCGAGGGCACTTAGAGGCAGCTTAGAGATTATGAATGGACAGAGAAGGGGCCTGGGGAGGAACAGGAGTGGGGCTGGATTTGGGGATGGTTTTGGTTTGGGTTTCGAGGGGAATTGTGTAACTCCCAGTTGAGAAACCTCTGAAGACTGCCCTCTTCCCAGTGCCCCACTCCAGAGCCCTGCTCCCCCTTGGGAGCCTGGGACACAGAGATAAGAAGTGACCTGCTCAAGGGAGGACTAGGAAGCCAACCTCCTCCCTCCCCTGAGTGCCACCCCACCCCACGTCCCTTTGTACTATGCTGCTGGTTTATCCCAGAAGGGTTCCAGTGCATGATGGCTTACTGCCTTCCATCTGAGTCCCTGGAAGAGAGCCACTCACTGGCTTGGCTAGGTCTTCCCCATGGCCCTAGGTCAGTTCAAAGCACCAAAGCTGCCTGGGTGTGCCCAAGGAATCCTTGGCAGAACACCGTGTCCCCACTTCTGAGGCAGGTGGCTATTTTGTCTGAGTTCCCTGGGGAAAGCATACTGGCCTGTGATTGGACGGATCTAGAATCTAATCCTGCCTCCCTGTTCCTCTCACTGTCCAACTTTGGCTAGTCACTTTACCCAATCTCAAGGTCTTTCTCCACTGTAAAATGGAGAAAGTACTAGCGACCAGGCTACATGCATGCAGTTATGCAGGCAACTGACCAAGGGTGTTAGTGGGTGGGTGGGTGTGTCAAGATTCTACCTTTGTCTTCTTACAACAGTGGCACTTGTGCAGAGATGACACAGGGCAGCCTCTGTGGTCCAAATGGGGCTTCTGAGGGGGCAGCTTGAAGATGCCAGTGAAAGGGACAGAGCTTGTATAACTTGTCCTTTTCTCCAGGCGTCTCCATCTTGTCCCCTTTCCTCCTCTCTCCAGGGCTCAGCCTGCTGCTGCTACCCTTGCTTCTGGTACAAGCTGGTGCCTGGGGGTTCCCAACAGGCCCCCTGAGCCTGCAGGAGCTGCGCAGGGAATTCACAGTCAGCCTGTACCTTGCCAGGAAGCTGCTCTCTGAGGTTCAGGGCTATGTCCACAGCTTTGTGAGTCTCCCTGAGGCAATCGGGTCTGGAGGTAGGGACACCCCCGTGTCCCACTGGGCCCCACTAACAGAACTTACCCTTCAGGCTGAATCTCGATTGCCAGGAGTGAGCTTGGACCTTCTGCCCCTGGGACACCATCTCCCCAATGTTTCCCTGACTTTCCAGGCATGGCGTCATCTGTCTGTGAGTGAAGGGCACGGGCTGGGCAGACTGGCAATGAAGCATTGACATGGACAAGGGTTTGAGTGAATGTGGATCTGCAGATTTATGTAGTTACTATGCCTCCATAGCGGTGAAGCTGGAAGCCGAGGATAGTGGCACACATCTGTAATCCCAGTACTTGGGAGGCAGAGACTTCACTTGAGAGAGAGATAGGAGAGGAACAAAGGGAGATGGAGCACACTGGAATTTGAAAATGGGAGCAGGAAGAGGGTGAGAATGACTTTGGGTGGAGGAAGAGGTGGGGCTGGGACTGATTTGAGATCGGGAAAGGAGGCAGTTGTGGGAAAGAGACGGGCTGGTCACGGGGATGGAAGTTGGAGGTCAGGTCAGAGATGAGAAGACCGATGTGGACATGGGTGAAAACTATCCCTGGGATGGAAGAAGGGGGTGGAATGGGCAAACGATGGAGACTGCAGAGGGAGTTGGGTTGGAGTGGGAACGAGGTAGCAGAGCAGGGATAGATGTTGGAAACAGGATGTGATTGACAAATTGGATAGAGTAGCAAAGGAAGGAGTGGAATGAGGCTGTGGATGGAGGGGGATAAACTGAGTTGAGGCCAGAGAAGAGTATGGGCCAAGAAGGAGACGGGATAGAGCTCAAAGCAAAGGTGGGGGAACCCAAGAATAAAGCCAAGGAGGCAGCAAGATGCTCAGTAGATAAAGGTACTTGCTGTCAAGCCTGGCAACCCGAGTTCAATCCCTGGGACCCACGTGGTGGAAGAAGACCACCAGTTCCAGCAAGTTGTCCTCTGACCTCCACAGGTGTGTGCACACACACATACACACATGCTAAAAACAGACACGATGTAATAATATTTTGTTGGTTTTTTTTTTTTTTTTTTTTTGAGACAGGGTCTCACTATTTGCTCTGGCTGTCCTGGAACTCACTATGCAGACCAGGCTGGCCTCGAACTCACATCTACTTGCCTCTGCCTCCTGAGAGAGAGGGTTAAAGGCGTGCACCAATACAGCCAGCACAATCAATTTTTTTTGTTGTTGTTGTTTGTTTGGTTTGGTTTTCGAGACAGGGTTTCTCCGTGTAGTTTTGTGCCTTTCCTGGGACTCACTTTGTAGACCAGGCTGGCCTCGAACTCACAGAGATCCGCCTGCCTCTGCCTCCCGAGTGCTGGGATTAAAGGCGTGCGCCACCACCGCCCAGCACAATCAATTTTTTAAAGAGTAGATTTGAGGATGAAGTGGAATCTGGAATGAAAAAGAGACCCACACAAAGCTGGGGCTGGGTTTGGTGTTCTGCAGGTATCTCTTGACCATCCCCACTCCCTTCAATAGGACCCAGAGAGGCTCTGCTTCCTTTCCACCACACTTCGGCCCTTCCCCGCCCTGCTGAGAGGGCTGGGGAGCCAAGGGACCTGGAGAAGCCCAGAGAGGGTGCAGCTGTGGGCCACGAGGCTGGATCTCCGCGACCTCCACAGGCACTTACGCTTCCAGGTAGAGTGCCCACTGCACCCTTGACCCCTGGGATCCACAAGCAAAATAGGCTCCCTGGCTCCCTTCTGAAACACCCCTGTGAATCAGGCTGGGGAGACATTCCAGATCCTGTGAGTGAGCATCAGAGCCTGGCTCTGCCCCAAAGTCTCTGCCTGCTCTTGGGGATTGGACTCCAAGGAAAGAAGAACCCGGGGTCACCCAGGACAGACGCTGTCATCATCAGGCCCAATATCTGTTCTCCTCTCCCTCCAATTCTGACATTACTCAGATTCTCCTAGACATTTCGGAGGGCAATAGAATTTTTTCCTTAGTAAAAGGAGAATAGAAAACGCAAGCAAGATCGAGAAGTAGTTATGTCATACCTGCTGACCCTGGGGGAAAAAATCCTAAATAGCAAAGAGGGACTTCCTGAGCAGCGGCCCCCCAGGGTGACCCAGGAGATCAGTCCCACCCTGTTTGTAGCACCTTGCTCTACTATGGCCATTTTTTTTTACATAAAAAAAAATAGGTAAAGAGACTGGAGAGATGGCTCAGTGGTTAACAGTACTGGCCTCTCTTCCAGAGGCCCTGGGTTCAGTTCTCAGCACTTACATGGCAGCTCACAACCATCAGTTCCAGGGGATCTGGTGCTTTTTCTCACCTCCTTGGCACTAGGCCTGTACGTGGTGTACAGACACACATGCAGGAAAACACCCATACACAGAAAAGGAATGTAAAAGTTGATTTTTTTTTTTTTTAAATCTAGTAAGCCAAAAGTGTGGTGATGCATTCCTGTAGTCCCAGACACTTGGCAGGCTGAGGCAAGAGGATTGTGAATTCAAGGCCATGCTGGAGTTACATAGGAAGATTCTGCAAAAACAAACAAACACAAGAAGCAGAGCTGGAGAGATACCAGTTAAGAGCACTTGCTGTTCTCTCAGAGGATAAAAGCTCACAAACATCCACAGTGCCAGTTTCAGGACATCCAGCACCCTCTTCTGGCCTCCAAGAACACCAGCCATGCAGGCAGTACACATGCTCCATACATGCACGTAAAAATGCTCATACATACAAAATAAAAATAAACAAATCACTGAAAATTAAAAAAAACACACACACTTTTTTTTTGGCCTGCAAAGATAGCTCAGCAGTTAAGAGCACTGTTTACTCTTGCAAAGGACCCTAGTTTGAGTCCCAGCGTCCACACGGTGGCTCACAACCATCCTGAACTCCAGTTCCAGGGGACCTGATGCCTCTTCTCGTCTCTTCAAGTACTGCGCACATGTATTGCACATACATAGAGTACACACACACACAAATGAATAATTTTAAAGGAAAAGCAAACAGAGTAGCGGACTCAGATAAGATGTGAGACGCTGACACCAGAGGTCTGAGGTAGAGGCTGTCCAGAGCAATCATGGCCTGTGGTCATAGATGTCATTAGGAGGTGACGGGTAACAGAAGGAATGGACTCTTAGGTTTGTGAGGTGGCACTGTGTGACCCATGGATTTATTCTCACAGGTGCTGGCTGCAGGGTTCAACTGCTCGGAGGAGGAGGAGGAGGAGGAGGAGGAGGAGGAGGAGGAGGAGGAGGAAGGGAAGGAGCTGCTTCTAGGGGCTCTGGATGGCCCCAATCAGGTGTCATCCCAAGTGTCCTGGCCCCAGCTGCTCTATACCTACCAGCTCCTACACTCCTTGGAGCTTGTCCTGTCTCGGGCTGTCCGGGACCTGACGTTGTTGACCTCGCTCCAGCACCCAGGCCCGGCTTGGGGTTCCTAAACTAAACTGAAAAGTTCCCTCCTAGAGGGACTTTTAAGCTCCCTTCCCACATCCACTAAGACTCTAAGGCTGGGGTCTGGCCGACAGTGCAGGACAGTCTCTGGCCCATTTGCCTTAGACCAGGCAGAGTTTCACTAGTCCCCAGCCCTGACCCAATAACTTAAAAGCCCAACAGACCTCACCAGATATTTATTTCTTGGATATTTATTTATTTTTAGAAAATGATGGTTTATTTATTGTTTCATTCTTGAGTTAGGCCACCATGCTGGGTGACTAATAAAGCCCTCTGGCCCACTTTGTGTCTCCACATCTTCACAGGAATGTCTGACACCCACTGAGCAGGAGAGCTTGGGGACAGTCCGAAGCTTCTGTCTAGCCAGAACCTCTCTCTACTCCTATGTTCTTGGAGTTCCTGCAACGTTCCCCAACTCTGGCCTGGAGGTTACCATAGCAACCTGCGGTTGTGATGTTGAGCTATCATTTTAGAAGCTCAAAGCAACTGGTCTGCTGCCCATGGTCATTGACAAAGAAAGGCAGCCGCTCTTTCTTTTGGGGGAGGGCGGGGGCTTCCACCCCAGAGGTGTGTTCTCTTACATAGCTCTCTGTGGGGCTCTAGCATGATGGGTAATTGGGGGGGAGGGCGCGGCGATCATACAGGGAAGATTTAGGGGAGTAGAGTCTTTCCAACCCCGTCTTCCTTGTAGTCTCCTGAGCAGCCGAGACAGATGGGAAAGGTGACCAGGGCAGAGACCTATGATAGCTTACACTGGGGCATCAGACTCCTTAGAGTCAAGGTCTTCATAAACATCTGGTGTCGCTGAGGCCCAGAGGGTGAAAACGATGTGTTCCAGTAGCAGAGGGAGTCGAGGGTAACAAGAGTCTAGCAGAGCGTCCTGACCCTCCCGTAGGAGGTCTGTCTCACGAGGGCTCTAGGCTCTGTCACTGTGGCTTCGGCCGGCTCAGTCGGGCTTGCAATTCCTGCATCATGCCGGGATGAGCGAAGCCAAACCTGTAGAAGGAACAGACCCATGGGAGCTGGCCCCCAATGCCCACAGCCTCCTCACCAGCCCGAGTGTGGTGCCCCTGGGCCTACCCATGTCCCAGCACTTTTTTCCTGGCTGGCATTGGAGTCCCTTCAGGCCTTGGGGCACTTGGCTCTGAAGTTTCCTCCGGTTGAAGAGGTGCCGGCTCAGGGGACAGCAGCTCCTCTTGGGGTTGGGGGCTGGGAGGGTCATACTGCGGCTCAGGAGCAGAGATTCGACGCAAAGAGGGCCTCGAGCGCCGCCGTGAGGAATTTCGTGAGAGAAGCACACGACTTCGAGGGACAGAGACATCCAGGAGGGACCCGGGGAGCAGGGCCTACAGGGGGAGGGACACAGACAACTGTGGAGAGCTGACTTCCAAATTCCGCTTGTCCCTCTCGGGGTCCTGCGGCAGCCCTCACCTCATTCCAGTTGCTCTGAGCATCCCCTGGGGCACTGGCTATGGCCCCCGCTGATTCAGAGGAGCCAGGCACAGCTAACGTGGGAATCTGGTGTGTCTGCTGGCCTGAGGTGTCCTCCAGACCTTCTGGATCGTTCTCCTGGATCTCTGTCCTCTGTGCTTCTCTCACGGCATCCTCCGCGTCACGTAGCTTTTGTGTCTCTCCCTCAGAGTTGTGGGCCCTCCGCTCTCTTGACAGCCCTCCCCTAGCCTCGTCTTCCAACGGCATCTGCTCTCCTAGGAGCCCCCCAGTCTCCACGACGGCTATAGACCTCTCAGCTCTCTCTGCCTGGGAGTCTAAAGTCACGCCATCCATTCCCCTCGTCCCTTCTGCCATCACAGATGTCCCCGTTTCTGCCTGCTCCCCCTCTCCCGTCCCACCAGTTTCTTGGACATCATAGCCAGTCGCCTTCTCCTCTGCTGCGCCTTCTGAGCAAGCTTCCTGCCCACTTGGCTTCTCTGGGGCCTCTCCCAGCTCGGTGACTCCCCCCGTCTCCCCTCTGCCCTTGGGATGCCAGGCTCTCCCAAACTCCCTCTCTGGAGCCATCCCAGCCTCCCACTCGGGCCCTTCCTCGGCCCCCACAGTCCTGATACCCAAGATAATCTCAGCAGCTGAAGAACTGGTCTGTGTGTCTTCACTGTCCTGTAGGCTCAGAGCCACCTCCTCCAGCCTCCTCTTCCTGCACGTTCCGTTTGTCTCCCAAGGCGCCGCAGCCTCCCCCTCACCAGCCTTGATTCCTGTGGGCCTGGACTCCCCCACTGACTGGCCTGCCTCTGCTTCCTGGCTTCCCTCCAGCTCCTGGCTCATTGCTATGGAGGCCAGTCCTGCCTCTGCTCCCCACCCTGGGACCTCGGGCTGTTGAGACTCCTGGCCTCCTTCAGCCTGGACCTCCTCTGCCTGCCCTGTTGCAATCTCTTCCTCACCTGCTTCTTCAGCGTCTGCTTCTACCTCCTGGGTGTTTGTGCTGTCCACATCCCTTCTCCAGTTTCCCTGGGCTTCTAGCTCAGGACCTGCAAACCCCACAGGTCTGCTGCCATAGTCCTCCAAACGTAGCATCCCCGCTGGGCTCAGGTCTGGAGCTCTCCTGGTCTCCTCCTGACCCTTCTGTCCTTCCTCAAGTTGTTCAGTCAAGGTCTGGGAACCTCTCCTCAGCTCAGGGTCCTGTCCTCCAGTGACCTCTGCTCTCAACACCTCTTGTCTCACCTGAGCTGCCTCTCTTTTCTCTCCCACATACGATTCCTCAGGCCTGGCTTCTGGAGATTCTTCCAAGTCAGGCTCCCCTTGAGCCTCCTTGTCCAGGGCTAGCACAGCTTCTGTGGCCCCAGTGCTCCTTTCCTCCCTGGGGGACTCTTCTGCCTGCACCTCCTCCTCCAGACTCACCCCCTTCTCTCCAGTGGCTGGGTCTTGCCTTTCCTCGTCCTCAGAGCTGCCCCGTGTCTCCTGGTCTCCCTCCGCCTGCTTCCCTGCTGTCTGGCCTTCAGTCATCTCTCTGGTTCTCTCCCTCTCCAGGGCCTGGGTCTGATGGCTAGCTTCAGCCTCTCTCTTCTCATCCATCTCATCCTGCTGGCCTCCCTTGCAAGCCTCTTCTAGGACCCAGACTTTCCCAGTAGCTTCTGGGATGCTGTCTTCTGGGTCTGGCTCATATTCTGCTTCCTGAATGCCCAGGTTATCAACCTCCTCCCTGCCTGAGGCTGCCCAGGCCTCTCTACCCAACATGGCCCAGTCCTCAGATTCTGCCTCTGGGTTTTGTGTCCCCTGTGCCTTTGCCTCCGTCATCAGGACCATCCTCTCTTCCTCCTTGTCAGCCCCTCTGGCCCCAAACCCCTCGGGTTCTGCATCCTTGGCCACCCAGTCTGTCTCTTTGCTGTCCTCCGTAACCTCCTGCCCATCGGTACCAGCATTCTCCTCGGGCTCCCTGGGCCAGGCTGGCTGTGACTCCACTCCCCTGGCCAACCCTGACTCTGCGGCTCTGACCACCACCACCTCCTTTTCTTCCTTCTGTTCACAGGTTCTCAGCGGCTCCCCACTGCTCACTTCCTGCTCACCGTGCTCCCAGATCTCCTGGGCTCTGTTACTGCTCCCGTCTCTGTGAGTCCCAGGCCCTGCCTCAGGCCTCAGCGGAGCACTTGGCTCCTGGCCCCTGGCACCCTCAGCTGCCTTCCTGGACCCAGTGTCCTGCCTTTCTGCTTGGGGCCTTGGGGAGCTGTCTGCTCTCCACCCCCAGGTCTGTTCACCAGCTAAACTTCCTTCTTGGCATCTTATGAGCTCTCCAGGAGCTCCTACCCTCTCGCCCTGGTCACTCCTAAATCCCTCCAGTGCCTCCTGGGCTTCCTCCTCTATAACCTTCTCTGGCTTCTCTGCGGCCACTTCCCCGGGCTCTTCAGCTGCCTGCGGCTCCCTCTCTACCGTGGGGACTGTATCTCCTATGAGGTACGACACAAAAGCGCTGAAGGAATCCTAGAAGAGAGGAGAGCAGAGTGAAGACACTCAGGGCAAGGCTAGCCCTTGCCCCGGGGGCACTACTCCAAACAAGCCCAGGTAAGAAATCTGGGGCTGGAAATCTGTGTAAGGTCCAACATAGGGTCTATCCTGGAGTACATGCACGCACTGGCGGGGGCGGGAGATTGAAAGCCAGGAAAGACTGGAGTCTGGCTAGGAGTCTGGCTGACTGTAGGAAAGGGACCCAAGCCTGAGGAGAGGCTCTAAGGGAGCAGGGAAGGTGGAACTACAGGGAATGGCCAGAAGCCTCTGGGATCTCCCCCTCTCACCAGCGCTCCCCGCAAGGCCTGATGCAGCCCAGGGAGACGAAGCCGGAGAAAATCCATCCTGTAGGTCTCTGTGTGTCCAGAAAGCTCACAATGACCATCAGTCCCCACCCACTAATGCAAGCCTGTCCTCCCCAGCACCCAAGACACTTCCTCTTCCCTTGTCTCTGCCTGACGTATCTCCACCCCAGGCCTTGTGCACCTCCCCCATGCTCTGGGATGACTTCCTGACAGGCAGGAAAATGGCTGTACGGTGTCCAGGTGACTCAGGCTCAGGTGCACATCTGGAGCTAAAGGGCAGAGGATCAGGCCAGAAAGGAAAAAGTGGGAACAGGAGACCTCAGAAGTGGGTATGGGGGAGGGGGCATGTGGCAAGTGCAGCCCGGATGAGTCAGGTCTCATATTCACACCTCAGCCATTTCCGTCTCCTCCAAGCCACAGCCTACAGAGAGAGGAAGCTAGGGTTTGTGGTTCCTGATTGATCTGGGGGAGAAGTCGGAGTGAGGATGGAGACTAGTGGAAGTGCTGGCCCCCCACTGCCATGCCATGAACACCTCTCTGGATTGGTGTCTCCGGTGCCCATGTCCTCAACTGTGGCTATTCTTGTACTGGAGCCATTGGTTACTCACAGCTTTCTGTGAGCTCCTAAAAAACAGAAACTGCAGAATTTCTAGAGCCCTGCATGGGTAGTAGGATCCCTTCTCTCACTGGTTGAATGATCTAGGAAGAACACCATAGAAGGGCGTATTTCAAACAGCAATCTTAATGACCGGGGGTTGAAAAGATCTGTGACAAATGGGCACAGGCTGCTGGAAGCCATAACAGAGGGATGGGCTGATAAAGAATGGCCAACATGCTACCCTACCATCGAGAGGAAGGTAAGGGACTCCTTAATTGGGACTATGTGAGGTGATGTATTCCAACTGCGCCCCCCCCCGCCCCCATTTTCCTAATTTCCAGTGAGGACAACTGGCTGACATCACAGAACAGGAAAAAATCTTTTTTTTTCTTTTTTATTTATTTATTTATTTATTTTTAATTAATTAATTAATTTTTAAATTTATTTATTTTTAAATTACACTCATGATATTAATCACATTTGTGGTATTCATAGATTACATTCGCAGGATTCGTCAGGGAAAATTCTTGCTCAGTGAACTCAGCACCTCTTAGTGCTAACTGGGTCTCTAAAGTCACCTACAGGTCTAATGCAGGATTAACACTGGGGGGAGGAGACCTTGGTTTTCTCATCTGTAAAACCAGGGGTTGGCACTACTTTCGTGATATTTGTTGGTTCTAGGATAATATGCCAAAGGGAATTTCTTAATGCCTTGAATGTTGCCACAGATAATTCATGAAAACCTGTTTGGTGGGTGTTTTTTAGCTTTCTAGGCAATCATTCTATTCTTAGCTGCCTCTCATTGCTTATTTTAGGTCTTTACAACAGTCTGTAAGGACAACAGATAAGAAGGACCCGAGGCTGGACGCCATTGCTTCGGAGCAGAACTCGTCCTTGGGGAGTCGGGTGGGTCGTGGGACAGGAGTAGGACAGTAGCCATATTTGTTTCAGGCAAGTGAGGGCAGCAGGAAAGGAGCTGAAGCCTCCCGCGCCATGACTAGTACTGGCACATTTGGTTTGGTCGGCGTCTAGAGTGCTGCTTTTCGTGGCTCTGCTTGTGGCTCCCACCGTTCCAGTTCAAAACCAGTGCTTCCAGGGCCCTTCCGAACTCTCCTTTTCTCACTCCCGAAATTTCGGAAGGCCAAAGGCGAAAACAGGACCCGGAAGTAGGGGGGGCAACTTCTAAGCATGTGATGGGAGGCGCACTGGTCCTGACACGTGACCCTCCGACCTGCTACTCTACCTTGCTGAGAGCTCAGCTGCTCTTAAAGGTACAGGCCCGGGGGCGGGGGCTTTGCTTTAGAGGGGCTGGGGGCGGGGTCGGACGGGTGGAGCGTGGGTGGCCACGAGATGGAGATCCGGGGATCTGTTGATGGACGGTCCTGTGTAGCAGACAGCCGGTCCTGGGCCTGACCACGGGGCGTTGATCCTTCGCACCCACCTGTGCCAGACTTTTATCTGTTCTCTTGAAGCCAACTCCGAACACACGCCGACTTTGGGCCCTTTGGGGGACCCGAACTCGATGCCATGGGAAGCTCTGCGGGCTCGTGGAGGGGCCTTGAGGATTCTGACAGTGAGTACCCTTGTTGGTTGTCATGGTAACGACCACCTCTGCTCCGCGACGCTCCTGGGGAGCTCGGAAACTGGCCGGACCCCCGCAACAGGATCCAAAACACTTGGGGCCTTCGCGGACTGGAGTGAGTAGTGGGTCACGCCTTCTCTTCCTCCCAGGGGAGGAGACCGACTCAGAGCCCCCAGCCCCTCCGTTGGATGGTCAGAGTGCCCAGTGGAAGAATGCGGTGGGCTTCTGGTAAGTGGGCTGAGAACTGTGCAAAAGCAAAGTGCGACTGGAAAGCGGGGAGCGTCAAGCTGGGGAGAGCAGTTGAATCCGCAATACTGAGTCAACTGGTTTGTCCTTGGCCACCCGTGAGCTTTCCAGATTCCATAAAATTACCACCGTCACCTGTTGAACACGGCCTCTTACCACCTGTAGCGTTATGAAATGTCTTCCTCCAACCATCTAGGTTGCAGCTTTGTTATTTTTATTTTTGTATGGAAGGGTCTTTGTCCCGGGCCAGCCTTAAACTCTATGGGCAGTGGAGGGCTTGCCTTGAGTTTAAGGCGCTTGCCTTCCAGACGGGAGATTACAGGCCTGTAGCACCATGCCCAGCTGCCCCTGGGGCTTTTATTTGCAGTGCAGGGTCTTGAAAGCAGGGCCTTCCCGATGCTCATGGCGCACTCTACCAGGGAGCTCTGTCCACAGCCCATTTGTGTTTTCCTAACCCTGAGCACTGCTCTGGGGAGATGGAAATAGAGCGATATGCTTTACGGATCAGAAGGAACCCTTGGTATTATTTTGATTCCTCCAGCACTCTCGGGTTAGGTGAGAACTTGCCCCCATTTAACATAGGAGAACACTGAGGCCACAGAAGTAGGGAGGAACTGGCTTGGATTTCAAGCCCTGGGTATTTCTGTTGTACCACAGTATATCAGTGCATCGATGAGAAATGTCCCCAGAACCGAATCTTAGTGCCAGCATAGAAGGAGTGGGAAAGAGCGGCCAGGGATATCTTCCTGGGAGAGGCCTTGGGCGCTCGGCATGAGCTGCTCTAATCTCAAAGCCTCTATTTCTAACTGTGACACCCGCAATGTTGGAGGGAAAAAAAAAAAAAGAGAGGTTGGCGTTTGAAGGGAATGGGTAAGGGAGAGATCTTTAAGGACTATCGGTGGACAGAAAGTCGGAAAGTGAAGACTCTCCTCATTCTAGGATCCTGGGTCTTTGCAACAATTTCTCATATGTGGTGATGCTGAGCGCTGCCCATGACATCCTTAAGCAAGAGCAAGCATCAGGGAACCAGAGCCATGTAAGTGAGTCCCTCTTCACCACCACCAACCAGGGCCAGAGGTCCCCTGAAAAGCTCATGAAGTAGCCAGGGGTCGACCAAGGGAGTTAAAATCCCTAGTCGCCCATATCCCCAGGGCAAGAGGGATCCCTGAAGACAACGGGTACCAGGTTGGTGAACTCAACTACTGGCTGGGTAAGACCTTGTTTTGTGGTGTGTTTTTTCATCTGGGCCCTGTTGACATTTGGGGCTAGGTGACTGTTGTGGGACTGGCCTGCACATTGTAAGTGTTTAGTAGCATCCCATGCCTCTACCCACTAACAACCAAAAGTGACAGCCAAGAATGTCTCCAGATGTTACAAATGTTGCTGGCAGATAAAATCACCCCTGGTGCAGAACTTCTGGTCGTAATGATCTAGAAAATTCATTCCCCAAGAGGAGCAGCTTCCACTTTTCAGGTTCAATAGGGAATTTGGCCCAAGATGAGATTTTCCAGAAACCCCGATTTCTATATGAATGCTCTTAAATATGTTATGTCCATCTTGGAGGGTTATCGTTGGCCTGTGGGCCAGTAGTTTGAGATGTTTATAAACACCCTCCTTCACTGTGCACGTAGAAAAACTAAGGCCCCAAGAAGTCCGTGCCTACCCAAAGCTATCTGTCAAGGTAGTGCATGCAGAGCTGGGACTGGGCCTTGTTTAACCTCTTGCTTCCTTGTAGGAAAGACTTTCTTCTCTCCCATAGGTGGAGCCGGGCCCAACACCCATGCCTCACAACAGCTCGTCTCGATTTGATTGCAACTCCATCTCCACAGCTGTGAGTACCCAGGAGGCCCCCACGACCCAGGCCTTTGCACCCCCATTCCCTCTGCACCCAGCTGGGACTGTCAGGATTGCAATGACCAAGACTGCCAGTTACCGGGGCCCCTTTCTGTGAGTGGTAAATATCAGCTCAGGTAACCCCCATGGTGCCTTTGTGAACTGGGCAGGGCACACTTTCCCTCTGGGGCTGAGGAAAATGAAGCTCAGAGCCTGTCAATGCCTTTACATCTGTCAGAGGAGCCCAACGCCGGGAAAGCTGGGAACAAACCCAGATCTGTCTAACTCGAGAGCCTCAGCTTGCAGCAGAAGGTCATCTCTGGGAGCGTCTGGGTTCTTACTGTGTTTTCCTGTCTCAGGCAGTGCTCCTGGCAGACATCCTTCCCACCCTCGTCATCAAACTCCTGGCTCCTCTTGGCCTTCATTTGCTGCCCTACAGGTCTGGGTCAGGGCGGCAGGAGGAAGGAGAGAGGGAGGTGGCGGGAGGCTGGCGAGTCTCACATGGAGGTGGCCTTCTGAGTTCCTCTCCATCTCTTCTCAGCCCCCGGGTCCTTGTCAGTGGAGTTTGCTCTGCCGGAAGCTTTATCCTGGTTGCCTTTTCTCACTCAGTGGGGTTAAGCCTGTGTGGTGAGTATGCAGCTATGTGAGGTGGATGGGCCTCGAGAAGCCTCCACAGTGAGCTGTGGGAGTAGTCTCCCCGGCTTCCCAGAGTAAAAGGGTATGTCTGGAACCCCAGGAGACTGCTAGTGGTGTTTGTTTGGGACACGCGCGCGCGCAATTCTAACACTTGAGAGACAGGAGGGTTGTGAATTTGAGGTTAGTCTGGGCCATATAGTTCAAAGCTACTCGAAGCTGCACAGCAAAATCCTGTCTAAAAAAACAAGGAGAGTACCAGGCCAGGCTGATCTACATAGCAAGTTCCAGGCCAGCCTGGACTACATACTGAGACCTTGTCTCAAAACAAAACAAAACAAAAACCTGCTAGAGCTTCCCAAACAAAGAGTGGGCTCTAGGAACAATTTGGAGGTGTTAACTTAGGAAGAGATGGGTGGACTGAGTATAGATTGGGCTGAGCAGGGTTGAATGATTGAGAGGATGAGGATGGGGGTATGTGGAGGAAGGTGTGACTCTTTGAGATGAGACCCTACCTGTCCAGTCTGTTTAGTGACAGATTTGTTTTTAGCTGATAGAGAGACGAGGCTATAATTAAACATTGTGGGGGACTGTGACCTTCAGTTAAAGGCCACCATATGCTTTTCGTCCTCCCAGGAGTGGTTTTGGCCAGCATCTCATCAGGTCTAGGAGAGGTCACCTTCCTCTCGCTCACAGCCTTCTACCCCAGGTGAGCAGGCTGGGCAGGAAGGAAAGGGAGAGGAGTGCCCCTGCTGGCTTCCATCTTCCTAAATGCTCTTGTGTTCTCCTCAGCGCTGTCATCTCCTGGTGGTCCTCAGGTACTGGGGGCGCAGGGCTGCTTGGATCGCTGTCTTACCTGGGACTCACCCAGGCTGGCCTTTCCCCGCAGCACACCCTGCTTTCTATGTTGGGGATCCCTGTTCTGCTGCTGGCCAGGTGAGTGTCCTTGGGCCCAAAGGACAAAACTATGGGAGGAGGAACTTGATCCTAATCCGATCTTCAGCTCTCTTCAGCCTTGTTGCGAGGGCATGTGGATTCTTGACTCTCGACAGCCCTCAGCTGGAGTGCCAGAGTGGGTATATGTTAGCGTGTGACTCTGGACAGCTTCATTCCTGACCCTCAGTTGTCCCTGTGTCACAGTGGGTCTCCTTTCGTGTCAGCTGATGAATGTGACGCATCAGCACACTGCGGTTCTGAGACTGGAGCTGGGACTGAGTGTACTCAGAGCACTTGCTCTGTGTGTGTTTGTGTGTGGTAGAAAAGAGTCTTAAGCCAGGAGTCGTGCACGCCTTCAATCCCAGCACTCAGGAGGCAGAGGCAGGTGGATCTCTGAATTTGAGGCCAGCCTAGACTACATAATGAGTCCCAAGGACAGCCAGAGTTATATAATGAGACCCTGCCCTCCCCCCCCCCAGAGAGATAGAGAGAGAGAGAGAGAGAGAGAGAGAGAGAGAGAGAGAGAGAACATTAACTAGCTAGTTAAACCTGTAACTTCATGTTATAGCTTAGGACTGTTGTGGGGTATTCACCAGAGAAGACTGCTCAGACATGAGTTTAGGTCAATAGAAAGTCCTTATTAGCCAGCTGACCACTGCACTGGGTGGTCAGGATCCCAGAGTAGCACTGAGCCTTTCTCAGGGTGAATTTTTAAGCATAAAAACCATGTCCTGGGTTGACATACTTTAGTTAACAGGAACAGTTAGCCAGAGGCGGAACTACAGAAGCTAAAAATTGAGGTTAGTACATTTAGAGACTTTCCCAGAACTATATGGACTTTGATGGATCAGGTCTTTGTTTTAGTTTTGACAGGTGGTACTGTCTGCATGTTGAGTTTTATAGCCTGAATGGCATTTCCATCATGGAGTCAGTCATGCTAAGGTCTGGGGCCCTGTTACAAGGACAAGGCCACATAGAAAAAAGAAGTCAGGATGTGTGTAGTGTGTGAAAGCCTAGAATCCCGGCACTTGGGAGGCTGAAGCAGAGAGATCACATGTTGGAGATCCTGGTTCAAAAGATAAATATAGATAATTGGATATGATGGCAAATGCCTTTAATCCCAGCACTCAGGCAGCATAGGCAGGCAGAGCTCTGTGAGTTCGAGGCTAGCCTGGTGTATATATATCGAGATCCAGGCCATCCAGGCCACATAGTGAGACCCTGTCTCAGAAAAACTAAATAAAGAAAAAAAAAGAAAAAAAACAACCCATGATCATGCAGGCTGTGGTTAAACTCAGTCACAAAATAAACAACAAACAAAAAAAGACATGAATATGAGAAAGGGACCTGTGAGGTGGGTGAGTTCACAGGTGTGGGAAGAAGACAGGAGAGGGTAGGGTGAGAGAAACCAGAGTGCAGTATGCACATGTATAAAAATGTCAAGGAACACATTGAATAAAAATTACTATGAAATGGTAAATATCCAAGAAGTGGTACTAGAGCAGTTGTTGAATAATGAGAACAAGGCAATGGGATTGAGCTGCTGGTGTGGACCCCGTCAACTGGGTCCCTGGGTGGAAACAAAGAGGATGCATTTGTCACCATTTGAGGCTCTCACAGCACAGGATTGGATACCTTCAAGGCTGTGAGTTCCTCATCTTCAAATACAGATGTGAAGGGGCCCCTGGAAGGGTGGCCTGCAGGACCTCTGGGCTTTTCTGTCGGAACAAGAGCTCGGGACTGTTGTTTTTCTATTCCCTCCAGCTACTTCTTGTTGCTCACATCTCCTGAACCCCAGGACCCTGGAGGGGAAGACGAGGCAGAGACTGCTGCCCGGCAGCCACTCATAGGCACCGAGACCCCGGAGTCAAAGCCAGGTAGGAGACAAAGGCCCTCCCAGGGTCACTTGCCCCTTGGGATTTTGGTCTCAACAGTGGACACAGTTGAGAGGGACAGGCTGGGTGTACAGCTTTGGGTCAAAGCAGTCATGTGTCATGTGTACTTACTGACCACATGCCAGACATTCCAGTTGCTGAGACCAGAGGTGTTCAGGATGAAGAAATGAACATTTTCACAGAACATAAAACAGTGATAGGGCCCAGAGTGGTGGCACACACCTTTTATCCCAGCGCTTGGGAGGCAGTGGCAGCTGGATCTCTGGAGTTCGAGGCCAGCCTGGTCTACAGAGCCCAGGACTACACAGAGAAACCCTGTCTCAAAAAAAAAAACAAAAACAAAAAACAAAAAAAACAGAGTCTCTTTGTGTGGCCTTGCTGGCCTGGAACTCACTCTGTAGACCAGAATGGCCTCGAATTCACAAGACCCACCTGCCTCTGTTTCCCAAGAATTAAAGACTTGTGCCACCATACATACCTGGCTAAGATTTGTTTTTATATTTATTTATGTGTATGTGTTTTTCTGAATTTACACTGTGGATGTGTTGAATGCCCGCAGAGGCCAGAAGAGGACATCAGATTCTTGGAGCTGCAATTACAGGCAGTTGTGAGCCGCCTGATGTGGGTGTTGGGAATTCTAATTCTGGTCCTCACCATGGAGCAACAAGTGCTCTTTTTTTTTTTCCTTGTTTGTTTCAAGATAGAGTTTCTCTGTGTGGCCCTGACTGTCTTGGAACTTGCTCTGTAGACCAGAGTGGCCTCAAATTCAAAGATCCACCTACCCCTGCCTCCTAAATGAGACTGTTTAAAAAAAAAAAAAAAAAAAGCAAAAAATAACCCTTTTAGAATCTGCCAGCAGCAAGTGATCTTAACCTCCTAGCCATCTCTCCATCTCTGAGAAAGCCTTTATTTATGTCTTTATTTAATGATTTATTTATTTTTATTTTATGTGCATTGATGTTTTGCTTGTGTTATGTCTGTGTGAGGGTATTGGAGTCCTTAGAACTGGAGTTACAGACAGTTGTGAGCTGCTATGTAGGTGTTGGGAATTGAACCCAGGTCCTCTGGTAGAGCAGCCAGTGCTCTTAGCGGATGAGCCATCTCTCCAGCCCCCAAGAGAGCTTTTAAAAACAACAAACCGTTGATTTACTGGGGATGGGGTGAGCTGGGGAAGGGCCTGTGCACAAATGCAGAGGTGAGAGGGTCCGGAAATGGAACTCCACTCCCTCAACCTTGACAGCACACGCTCTCCTCATCCACTGAGCCGTCTCATCAGCCCAAGAAGGCTTTTGGAAGGACGTCTTTGGGCTGAAACTTGGCTGTCAAGGAGTCATCCTTGTGAATGTCTAGGTGAACACGTTCCAGGCTCAGGAAACAGCTCTGCCTGAGGCCTTTTGGTAGAAAAAGAATCGGACTATTTTAGAAACAGCACAGCCAGAGAGTCTAAGATGGGGTCAACAGCTAAAAGCTGTACACTGATGTACAGTCTTACTCCTTTTTAAAAAAATCAGTCAAAATACACACACACACACACACACACACACACACACACACACACACGTGTATACATGTGTTCAAAGTATGAAATTTGTCGTTTTAGTCACTACTCAGTGTGCACCCCAGCACCATTTAAATACGGACACTGCTGTGGTGGCTGGTTGCTTGCTGCAGGATGGTGGCTAGCTAAGCATTCAGTGTACAACCTCCTCCCTCTTTGTCCCTCCTCTCTAGGTTCCAGCTGGGACCTCTCGCTCCAGGAAAGGTGGACAGTGTTCAAGGTTTGGATGTTGGCTCTGGGTGCCCTGTGAGGAGCCTCTGCCTCCTGCCTTCCGCTCACATCTTCCACTCTTCCAGGGCCTTTTGCGATATATCATCCCCTTGGTGCTGGTCTACTTTGCTGAGTATTTCATCAACCAGGGACTTGTGAGTGAGGGGTGCTGGGAAGGGGGTGTGGGAGGACAGTTAGAACCGAGGTCCACAAATCTCCACGTGTCTGGTCTTCGCTGCAGTTTGAGCTCCTGTTTTTCCGGAACACATCCCTGAGTCATGCTCAGCAGTACCGATGGTGAGAGAAGTTGGCAGGTGGGCAGTGGGCTAGAAGGATCCCTCGATGTTGGCGACCTGGGGTTAACCATAGGCACCCGGAGGAGCTTCCTCATCCTCCCTGCCCCCCCCTCAGGTACCAGATGCTGTACCAGGCTGGCGTGTTCATCTCCCGCTCTTCTCTCCACTGCTGCCGCATCCGTCTCACCTGGGTCCTAACCCTGCTGCAGGTACTGAACCTCTGCCCTGTTCTCCACTCTCAGCTTGGATCCCAGCATCCCTCACTCAGCAGAAGATAGTAGTGGGCCCTGGTGTCCTAAGTGTAGCACTGAACGTCAGCAGGGCTCCATGTGAAATGTGTGGCAGCATCAGAAGCCAGTCATACTTGTGGGCAAACACCAGTTTCTATACTGAACAGCTGTGTGACGTGGAGCAGGTATCCGAACCTCTAATGAGCCTCTGTTTCCCCATCGAGAAATCAGATGTAGTAGGGCAGGATGTGTCCCTCAGCGGCAGAGTGTTGGCCTAGTGTGTGTGAAGCTGTGGGTTCCATCTCTAGTACCTGCAAAATTTAAAATATTTAATAGATGTGGGCAACAACTATTTCTCATAGTGTTTGTACAACAACATTGAGGGGGAAAATGGAAGACTAAGATATTGTTTTGGTTTATTTTGGTTTCGTAGTTGTTTTATTTTTTAGGGTTTTTTTTTTTTCTTTGTTTTTGAGACAGGATCTCACTGTGTTGTTCTGGTTGGCCTAGAATCCAATATGTAGACCAGGTTGGCTTAGAGCTCTTCCTCACAAATGCTGGGATTGAAGGCATGTACCATCATTCCTGGCCTTTAGTTGTTTGCTTGTTTTTATGGTCCTGTGATTGAACCTAGGGCCTTGTGCATGCTGGGTCAGTGCTCTTATTGAGGTACATCTTATACTTTCAGACTTGTTATTTACTTATTTTTACAATTTAAAAATTTGTAATTAGATTTTTATTTACTTATTGGGAGCAGGGGAAGGAGGCAGTTGCCAAGTGGTGTGCATGGAGGTCCGAGAAGAATTTGCAGGATTGGTCCTCTTCCACATGTGGGTTCTAGGGATCAAACTCAGGTCATCAGGCTTGGGAGCAAGGGCCTTTACCCAGTGAGCCATCTCATCAGCCCAAGCTTTTTATTTGGAGGCAAATCATTTTTTGTTTCTTTTTTTTTTTTTTTCCGAGACAGAGTTTCTCTGTATAACAGTCCTGGCTGTCCTGGAACTCGCTCTGTAGACCAGACTGGCCTCAAACTCAGAGGTCCTCCTGCCTCTGCCTCCAAAATTGCTGGGGCTGGGATTAAAGGTGTGTGCCACTACGGCCGGCTTATTTATTTTTTAACTAATATATATGTGTTTTTATTGTATGTATGATATGTGGTGTGTGTGTGCACACAGGGGTGTGCATATACTGGTCTGAATGTGGAAGCCAGGGAACAACTTTTAGTTGTCTCTCCTTCTGCTGGGTTTTGGGGCTCAAATTTAGGTTGTCAGACCAGCACAGCAAATGTCTCGACTTGCTGAGCCATCTTGCCACATCCCACTACCTGCCCCCAACTTACTGGGTTTTGGTTTGAGTTTGTATGTGAATGGGTGGGTTGTTGTTGTTTTGCCTGCGTGCATGTCTATGCACCACAGGCATACAGTGTCCACAAAAGCCGGAAGAGGGCATGGGATCCTCTAGAACTAGAGTTACGGATAGGTGTGAGCTGCCATGTGAGTGCTGAGAACTGAACCCAGGTCCTTTGAAAAAGCAGCCAGTGTTCTTAACCACAGAGGCATCTCTCCAAGCTCCCACCTTCTGCTTTTTTAAGGCTGGGTCTCACTATGCTGCCCAGGCTGATCTTGAACTTGGTCCTCCTGCTTCCAGAGTGCTGGGATTTCAGGTGTATGTCCCTATGCCTGACTTCCCTGTGCCTGACTTGTACCACATTTTAATCAGTCGGAATATATTTCATGATAATCTGCCAATACTTTATGCAATGAAACATGTTTTCAAATCAGACAGAGGCACACTATACCTATAAGGAAACCCTATTTCTTTTATGTTGGGTTAGGTTATTTAGAGTAGAATCAGTGGCATTTTGGTCAAGTGAGTGTTCTTTTTTTTTTTTTGGTTTTTCGAGACAGGGTTTCTCTGCGTAGCTTTGCGCCTTTCCTGGGACTCACTTGGTAGCCCAGGCTGGCCTCGAACTCACAGAGATCTGCCTGGCTCTGCCTCCCGAGTGCTGGGATTAAAGGCGTGTGCCACCACCGCTGCCCGGCTAAGTGAGTGTTCTTATCAGTGAATAATTGCTGGGAGCAAGTGCAGCTGCCCTTAGCAAACAGAGATCTGTGGTTCTTAGTAAACATGGCTCTCTGTAGCAGTCTCCCAAGAGGAGCCTCAGACACCAGCGTCCATCTAGAGATATTCAGCCCTAAGGTGACCTTTAGACCTCTGACTGCAGGTTGAGCATCCCTAATGTAAACATCTGAAACCCAAAATGCAAAATGTACTGACTTGTATGGCACCACAAATGCAAAATCCCACACCATGACACTTCATTTGATGAGAAAAATTACTACAAATACTTTAGTAACTACCTTCAGGTCACATGTAGAGAGTATACATGAAAAATGAGTTTTACATTTAGACTCAGTTCCTATCCCCAAGATCTGTCATTATGTATATACAAATACTCCAAAGACCTAAAACATCTAAAATCCAAACTACTTCTGTCCCCAAGTGTGGAGGGATCCATTCCCTGCATTACAGAAAAGTACTTTACCCGTAACATTGAAGAACTCAATTCATGGGGCTAAAGAGACAGTTGAGCGGGTGTTGGTGCTTGCCACCAACCTAACCACCCAGGTTTGATCCTTGGAATCCACACGGTGGAAGGAGAAAAGTGACTCCCAGAAGTTGCCTTCTACCTCCACACAAATGCCATGTGCCACCCCTCAAAAAATATGTGTAATTAAAAACATGGTCCAGGAAGATGCTTCCGCAGGTAGGGGTATCTGTTACCACTCAGCCTAATGACCTGAGTGCAATACCAGGTCCCACGTGGTGGAAGAAGAGAACCAACTACTGAAAATTCTCTGATCTCCCCACACATGTGTACTGGCACATGCACACACTTGTACACTCAAAAACAAAAAATGTGCTAGGCAGTGGTGGCACATGCCTTTAATCCCAGCACTTGGAAGGCAGAGATAGATAGATGTCTACATCACCCGGCCAGTGTGTTCTTAATGCAGATCTCTGAGCCCTCCCAGACTGACTCAGTGATGACTTTAGAATGAGTAGACCTTCCTGGTCCTTGGCTAACACATCCCCAGTTAATTCTTTGTATATGGATCCCCAGTTAATTCTTTGTATATGGATCCTCTGAGCCACACGTTAGGGAGGGCACACAGTGTCCTTGAATAGCAGAACCCTGCTGAAGAACCTGGGACAGAGGAGGGATTGGCGCCCTCAAGTCGCGGTTCAAGGAGGCTTCTTGAAGTGAACATGAAAACTATGGTTTCTCAACTCCAGTACTCTTAAAAATTTTTTGACTTAAAATTTTGAGACCAGGTTTCTCTATCTATGTATCCTCGACTGACCTGGAATGCACTATGTAGACCATGCTGGCCTCAAACTCAGAAAGATTTGCCTGCCTCTGCCTCTGCCTCTGGAGTGCTGGGATTGAAGGTCTGCACATCACTCCTGACCCTCTTTTTTTTTTTTTTTTTTTTTTTTGTTAATTTATACATATGTTTGCCTGCATGTATTTATGCAAACCACCTGTGTCCCTGGAACCTTTGGAGGACAGAAGGGTGTCAAATCCTCTGGAACTAGAATTACAGATAGTTGTGAGGCATCATGTGGGTGCTGGGAACCAAACCTAGGTCCTCTGCAACAGCAGCAGGTGCTGTTAACCACTGAGCCATCTCCCTAGTCCAGATTTTTGCGGTCATTCTGTTGTGTTGCCATCCTGTACACTGTGGGGGCTTCGTAGTATCCCTAGCTGGATGCAGTGAGACAGCTGGTGAGGCCCATTGGTCTCAGTCCAGTAATTAGGGGAGACTAGGGTATGTTCGGGGGTCCCTGGGGCGCTGAAGATAAGACTCTGTCTGGTAGAGCACTTGCCTGTGGAGCACAAGATCCTAACTTAGATATGAAGGCAGGGTGTCTAGGTATAATGGTTCATGCCATTAAGAAAAACAGAACGAACACACACACACACACATACACACACAAAGGAAAAACAAAAAGAAAAAAAGAAGGGAATGAGATGACCAATGACCACAGTGGGAATGACCCCGACCCAAGTTTAGAGGTCATCAGTGAGGGACGGTTGAGGAGCATCCAGGCTAGGAGTTATGGGAGCAAAAGAAGGAGAGAAATCTACAAGGCGTGTGGGAATCGCATGGGGCCAGGGAAGGCCCACCAAGATCTCAGGGCCCTGCAAGGCCAGCTTGGCACTGGGATCCTACCCAGGCCTGTTAGTCCTTTCCTTCCCCAGCGTCTCCCATAGCCAGGCAGCTTTGAGACGTGCTACCTCCATGCTGTGCTGTCGCCCAGTCTCAAGTCTCCTCTCCTCTGCCCACAGTGCCTCAACCTGGTCTTCCTACTGGCAGACGTATGTCTGAGCTTCCTGCCCAGCATCTACCTCATCTTCATCATCGTTCTGTATGAAGGGTTCCTGGGTGGGGCAGCCTATGTGAATACCTTCCACAACATTGCTCTAGAGGTCTGTGTTAGTTGGGCAAGGGCTGTGGGTGGCCTCACCAGTCTTGTGGATGGAAGCCTAACCCTTGTTCTTTGCTCTCCCAGACCAGTGACAAGCACCGAGAGTTTGCCATGGAGGCCGCCTGTATCTCTGACACCTTGGGAATCTCCATGTCCGGGGTTCTAGCCTTGCCTCTGCATGACTTCCTCTGCCATCTCCCTTGATATGGGTTGCTCAGAACACACTGACATCTGTGAGCTCTGCCACAGACCTTCCTAGCTAGGCTGGGGAGTGGGTAGAGCCACAGTCCTGCCCTGCTCCAGCAAGGAGCCCCCATTGTTCCCCACTCCGGAGCTGGTCTCTGGGACTTCTCTCTCAGCCTTATGCCCTTCTAATAAATGCTTATTTTATCAGTGTACCTTTTGTGTAGCGTAGCAAGCTTTCTTGTTAGACTATCTTTGGATCACCAGCCCCCAAATAATGACATGGAGACAACTTATTAATTATGAAAACATGGCCTTAGCTTAGGCTTTTCCCCTACCAGCTCTTAGAACTCAATTAGCCTGCTTCTGTTAATCTACCTTCTATCACATAGCTCAGTTACCTCTCCTCCGTACTGTATGTCCAACTTGTTTCATGTATTCTTGGTGTCTCTGCCTTTCTTTTTCTCCTTCTCCCTGGAAATTCTGCCAGTTCTCTCCTGCCTAGCTATTAGCCATTCAGCTTTTTATTAAACCAATTACAGTGATACATCTTCACACAGTGTGTACAAATATTCCACAACATTTCCTCCCTTTTGTCTAAATAAAAAGGAAAGGTTTTAAATCTAACATAGTAAAACTATATGCAAGTAAGAACAATTATCAGGTAAGAATTACATTCACAATGTTCAGTCCATTTGTAATTGGCATATTTGGAGAAAATACTCCCATTATATATCCTATCTTAGTGAGTCCAAAGTTTTATACCTAAACCGCTTTCTATCATAACTTGTATTACCAACCTAAAAATACCTTTTTAAACTTAAAAACATTTTCTTAGATAAACAACTTAAGTTTTTATGTCTCTCAACTTTATGCACTTTACATGACTTTTGTAAGTTTCTTTTCTGAATTTGGTAACACAGAAAACTATAACTATAGCAATCTAGTCTTCAGCGCCATTGAAGACCCGAGATGGATGTAACATTACCTGATTAAATAGGAACTGTTCACCTCACTGCTGCAGCTGGCCCACACTCAGACATTTTTATCTCTAGTGCTGCTTTGTACTCTGCTCTGGTTTCTCCATCTGATTGCTGGATTCAGTTTTGCAGGGATTCAGGTCTTTTGGTTATGGATAATATTAAAATATTGTTATATGCTGTTCTACTTTATTAAAAAGCTGGCTCTGGAGTTGGGCTATGGCCTCCCTCTCTTGACCCAGGCATGCTTGTTTAAAAGTTTTCCTCAAAAATCACTGTCCTCTGTGTCAAGAGGCCATCTGATTGTAGGACAGAGGAAAAACAAGAAATAAAGAACAACAAAAACAGCCCAAGAAAGGACACTGTGTGCTTTAAACCAGCTAAAATATAAACTTTCTGTGCTTTAAGATTTGTAAGCTTATTGGATATGGTTAAAACTCTGTAAATAAAATAAAATTAAATTAAAAACTGGATACCAACATTTTCTGAGTTCCTATAGATGTCTGGTTGTTATAATTTTCTGTTTAATGGCTTCTAGGTTACAGATATTTACATTATTAAAAAAACTCAATGTCAACACAACACCATACAGGATCCAGACTCCCTGTGTATTTCCCATCTTTACGTGGCTTTTTTCCTTTATATTACTTTACTCTCTCTTTAAAGACTATTCTTTTTAAACTATTTTTTCCTGTGACTGTCTATACCCATTTTGTTTTCTTTCCTAAGTCTATGCACATTTTTAAACACACTAATCTGTTTAAAGGATTTCTCCTTTTGGACCAGGCACTGCAGCATACACCTAAACTCCAAATCTTCAGGGGCTGAAGTGGAGGGTCTCAAGTTTAAGTCAGCCTGGACTTCATAGTGAAATTCTGGGGTTTGGAAAGAGGAAGAGAGGAAAGAAGAAAAGAGGAAGGAAGACTTTATTTGTTGAGATAGGGTCTTACTATAAGCCTGAAATGTTGAATCGTCCTGCTCCAGTCTCCTGACTGCTGGGATTGCAGGCCTATGCCAACCTGTTGGTATTCTTTTACTCTTTTAGGGAGCCCACCACCCAGCTCCCAAATAAATCACACAGAGGCTTATTCTTTCTTATGAATGCCCAGCCTCAGCTTGGCTGGTTTCTAGCCAGCTTTCCTTAACTATAATGATCCCATCTATCTTTTGCCTCTGGGCTTTTACCTTTCTCTGTTTCTGTATATCTCACTTTCACTCTTATTCCATGACTGGCGGGTGGCTGCATGGCTGGCCCCTAGCATCCTTCTCTCCTCATTTTCTTGCTCCTCTCAGATGTCTCCTCCCATTTATTCCCTCTTTTATTTATTCCCTACCAGCCCCACATATCCTTTCTCCTGCCTTGCTACTGGCCGTTCAACTCCATATTAGACCAATCAGGTGTTTTAGACAGGCAAAGTAACACAGCTTCACAGAGTTAAATAAATGCAACATAAAAGAATGCAACACATTGCCTCATTAAACAAGTGTTTCACAGCATAAACAAAAGTAACACTCTAAATAATATTCCACATCACCAGTGTGTGTGTGTGTGTGTGTGTGTGTGTGTGTGTGTGCGCGCGCGCGCGCGCGCGCGCGCTTTTGGTAGTTATGGTTTTGTCTTGTTACAGTTATTCTAGTGAGTGTGGCATCTCACTTTGACCTTTGATTTGTATTTCCTCTATTGGTAAAGATGTTGGACATTAAATAATTTTTTTTTGTTTGTTTGTTACGGGAAGTCACACATGTGAAAGATTTAGAACTGTGGCCTTGCCAGGCTTGGAGGCCCATGCCTTTAACCTCAGCACTCCAGAGGGCAGAGGACTTCAGAGTTCAAGGCTAACCTGGTTTACAGAACAAGTTCCAGGATAGCCAGAGTTACAAAGAGAAACACTGTCTTGGAAAAAAAAAAAAAAAAAACAGAAATAGTTTATGGCCTTGTTAGAGAAGATGTATCACTGGTTGGAGGCTTTGAGTTTTAAAAGCCCATGTTTTTCTCAGTTTCTCTCCCTCCCTCCCTCCCTCCCTCTCTCCCTCCCTCTTTGTTATATAATCTCTCAGCTCCTGCTCCAGTGCCATGAGCCATGCTCTCTGCCCTGATGGTCATGGACTCACTCTCTGAAACTCTCTGAAACTCCTAATAAACTTGTTCTTCTATAAGTTGCCTTGGTCATACATGGTTTCTTCACAGCAACAGAAAAGTGACTTAGTCCTGAGAGCTGCAAACAGGCATATGCACACACAAAGACTGACACACAGGCCACAAAGAGATAGGCACACATATTCACAGACAGATGCACGCAGCTAGGCAGGCAAAGGCGAAGCCTCAGGCCTCTGATCTTGTGGGATATTTGTACACTGTGTAAAAAATGTATTGCTGTGATTGGTGTAATAAAAAGCTGAATAGCCACAAAAGACTGCTGGCAATGACCGAGAGACGGCTGGGACTGACCTACTCTGGTGATGGGATGGCCAAACACCCTAATAGTTGTGCCAGAAACCCCATCCAAGGACTGAGGAATCTGGATGCAGAGATTCACGGCTAGGCCCCGTGTGGAGCGCCGGGAGTCTAATTAGCGAGAAAGAGGAGGGTTTATATGAGCGAGAATTGTTGAAACCAAGGTTGGATAAAGCTCAGGGACAAATAGCCAAACGAATGGAAACACATAACTATGAACCAAAGGCTGAGGGGCCCCCAACTGGATCAGGCCCTCTGAATAGGTAAGACAGTTGATTGGCTTGATCTGTTTGGGAGGCATCTAGGCAGTGGTACCAGGTCCTGGGCTCGCTGCATGAGATAGCTGTTTGAAACCTGGGACTTATGCAGGGACGCTTGGCTCAATCTGGGAGAAGGGGACTGGACCTGCCTGGACTGAGTCTATCAGGTCGATCTCAGTCCTCGGAGGAGGCCTTGATCTGGAGGAAGTGGGAATGGGGATGGGCTGGGGGGAAGGGGAGGGGAGCAGGAAGGGGGAGAACAAGGGAATCTGTGGCTGTTATGTAGAACTGAATAGTATTGTAAAATAAAATAAAATAAAAAATTAAAAACAGGAAAAAAAAAGCTGAATGGCCAATAGCTAGGCAGAAGGTTTAGGTAGGACTTCTGGGCTGAGAAAGGAAGTAGGAAGAGGAATCTAGGTTCATGGTGGAGATGACAGGAAACACAGAAAGGAAACAGGAGGTGCAAGATGGACGAGAGGTAATGCCATGGGATAGAACGTAGATTAATATAAGTGGGTTAATTTAAATTATAAGAGTTAGTGGGACAAGCTTAAGCTAAGGCTGAGCTTTCATAATTAGTAATAAATCTCCATGTTGTTATTTGTGAGCTGGCAGCCCAAAGAAAAATCTGACTATATATGGTGCTCAATGTGGGGCCTCGAATAGCCAAACACAGGGCCTAAGAAAGCTAAGAAAAGTTCTGGACAAGGAGATGGGTGTGGATTCCTAGTCCTGCAGTCTCTCAGGCGGGCCAGTGTTTGGAGGCATACAGAGACATGGCTCCCAGCCACTGCCTGTGGGTTAGAGCCAGTTGCCAGTGCCAGCCACTAGTGCCAAACGCTAAGCTAAGCCATGTGGAGGCTGACATGGCAGTTTTAAGATTTGTCTCCATGGTCAGGGAACACTATAGGCACTTAGTAAAGCCAGGTCCAGACACAGAAAGCCTCTAAAACATTTAAAAATGTGCTTAGATGCTAAAGAAAAGAAAATGGGTATAGACAGTCATAGAAAAAAATAGTTTAAAAATAATAAAATCTTTAAAGAGAGAAAAATAGGGGCTGGAGAGATGGCTCAGTGGTTAAGAGCATTAACTGCTCTTCCAGAGGTCCTGAGTTCAATTCCCAGCAACCACATGGTGGCTCACAACCATCTGTAATGAGATCTGGTGCCCTCTTCTGGCCTGCAAGGACACATGCAGGCAGAACACTGTATACTTAATAAATAACAATAAATCTTAGAGAGAGAGAGAGAGAGAGAGAGAGAGAGAGAGAGAGAGAGAGAGAAGTATTTTTTAAAAAGTCATGTAAGGATAGGAAATACACAAGGTATCTGGATCCTGTACAGTACTTTGTTGACTTTGAATTTTTTCAATGCTGATGAGCAAACGACAGCTGCTGAGAGACACTGGATTATGGAAAGGATGCTGGATTAAACCAGCCTAGATACTTTAGAAATGTCTTGGCTTAGGCTGGGCAGTGGTGGCGCATGCCTTTAATCCCAGCACTTGGGAGGCAGAGGCAGGTGGATCTCTGTGAGTTTGAGGCCAGCCTGGGCTACTGAGTGAGTTCCAAGAAAGGCACAAAGCTACACAGAGAAACCCTGTCTCGAAAAACCAAGAGAAAGAAGAAAGAAAGAAAGAAAGAAAGAAAGAAAGAAAGAAAGAAAGAAAGAAAGGAAGGAAGGAAGGAAGGAAGGAAGGAAGGAAGGAAGGAAGGAAGGAAGAAAGAAAGAAAGAAAGAAAGAAAGAAAGAAAGAAAGAAAGAAAGAAAGAAAGAAAGAAAGAAATGTTTTGGCTTCAAAATGGATGTGGGAAGTGTGTTGCATTGTGGGAGAGGTTATGCCTTTGTTTCTACAGGAAACTAAAAGTTGTGGTTCTCTTCAAAATTAATAAAGATCAAATTTGATTTGGGGAGACCTGAAAATCTTGGCTACAGACATGAAAAAAGAAACCAACAAAGACTACAGGACAGGTGACGTATATGCTGATCTCTCTACTATGGGAACAGCTCTGAGACTGGATGAGACATGATAAATCTTGGTTATATTGTCCTCACGACTTACTATTACATGCCATCCTTCCATATGGCATGAATAGAGAGTTATATGACAGTTTGGTTATAAAGTCCAAAGAAACTTATAAAGTTGACAGATGCCTTTTACCTGCTCAAATATAAAACAAAAAATCATCTTTAACTGACTTGTATGCAGTGTACATTCCATACATTGTTAATGCAGATATATATATATATATATATTACCTTTAAAAGTTTGTGTTTCCAGAACAAAAGGACCAGACACCAATAAAGACAAGTAGCCCAGGTGATCCAGCCTCTCAGAATGCCTCTGTTGCAGTTTCCTCAAAATTCTGTATCCAGAACCACTTTAAAGTGGCTAGCTGAGATGGTCCAGCCTCACAGACTACTCCAGCCAGACTTCAGACAAGCTCTACACTTTCCAATCACACAGAGACTAAACAAAAAACAACACAGCTAGGTCTCCCAGGACTTGACCATTATCCCAATTTTCTCAGGGTCTCCTAAAGATGCCATCACCCCAGACAACAGGAAGCAGTCTAGAGAACATGACATCTATATTATGATCAATCCATGTGAGTCTATTAAATGGGTAACAAAATTTATTAAGATATAAATTGAGGAAATACACACAATTACAGAACAGAGTAGACAGCAGAAGTCGTCCTCTGATCTGACTGGAAGTGAATCCACCTCACAGGTAGGAGCAGGGAGAAAGGGCCTGTGACCCTTCTCCAACTTCTTATAAGAGGTCACGTACTGGGGTTGGGGATTTAGCTCAGTGGTAGAGCGATTGCCTAGCAAGCACAAGGCCCTGGATTCTGTCCTCAGCTCTGGGGGGGAGGGAAGAGGTCACATAGAAGGGCAGGAAGCACTGTCTCCTTTGGGCCAATATAGCCCAAGGTCATGGGCAGAGCAAATACCACTACACACCTGCATTCCCAAGAGGTGAGGTGGGTGGCATTTAGTCATTCAGTAGGTTATGAATGTTTATTATCATTCAGGGGGGTTGATTACAAGTTGTTACTGGTCATGGTAAGCGAGGAAACTAAGCAAGGGAGTTTGGCTCTGAAAATAAAAAGGAGGGATATAGAAATGAGAGGATAAAGGGGAAGGTTATTGAATCTACTTTAAACTAAAAAGCAACTATTAATCTAAAATATTTTATATTGGTTTGGGTTTTTGTATATTAATACAAATATAAGGGTTTTTTATTTTAACATACTGTATATATGTTTCTACTCTTGTTTAAGGTATTCTACCTATGCAGCTCATTTAAAAATGTATAATTAAGAAATACAGGTTGGTAGTCATGTATAAGAATCAAACTTGAAGCCATGTTAGATATGTTTTCCAGGTCAAAGACACATACATTTTAAATAGATAGATGGTCTTCAAACACATCAAAAATGTACAGAATATGGCATTTAAAATGTTTTAATAACATAAGGCTTTTCATGACAGTGAGACATGTCTGTTCCAGGCAGCACCAATTTACTTCAAAAAAGGATGATGGGCATTGAAGAATCTCCATATGGAGTTTCCTTTCAATGTGGCAAAGTAGGCCACCTGGGCAAGAAACTGCCCTTGCCTCAACTACTGACAGCATGCTGTTCAAATTGGACAAGCAGGACACAAAAGAAGGCAACTGCTGAACTTTGCCAAGACAAGATAGGACAGTCCTTCAAAATTTTTCTGCTTCACAAAAAAAAAGTCTATCAGATATTCTAGGCCTGTAAGCAAAACATGGATTCCCCAACATTGCAGAGGTATCTTGAGTTAATCGTCCAGGCAGTCAGATGTCTCTGTCATTTATTAGTTTTGGAAGTTGCTTGCCCTGCACTTCCTGTTTACTCAGGTAATATATCCTTCTTGGTTCTCTGATGGGGTTGAAGACAGGATAGTTATAGTTTTATTGTTTTCCTTGTTGGGAGGGCGGCGGTGGTGGTGGTGGTGGTGGTGGTGGTGGTGGTGGTGGTGGTGGTGGTGGTGCATGCCTTTAATCCCAGCACTGGAGAGACAGAGGCAGGTGGGTCTCTGTGAGTTCAAGGCCAACCTGGTCTACAGATTGAGTTCCAGGACAGGCTCTAAAGCTACACAGAAAAACCCTGTCTCAAAAACAAACAAACATACAAAAAGATGTACAGTTTTCCTTGTTACCAAATTCAGAAAGGAAATTTATATAAGATATAAAGTTTATAAGACTGAGAAGCATAAAAGTATAAGTTGCTAATCTAAGAAGATGTTTTAAGCTCTAAAATGGTATTTTTTTAGGATGGTAATACAAGTTATGATAAAAAATGGTTTAGGAATAAAACTTTAGATTCATTTAGATAGGCTTGATAATATAGTACTTTCTCTGAATTTGCCAAATACAAATAGACTGGACATTGTAAATGTAATTCTTACCTGATAATTGTTCTTATTGTATATTGTTTTACTGTGTTAGAGTTAAAACGTTTTCTTTCTATTTAGACAAAACGGGGGAAATGTTGTGTGTGGTAGACCAGCCCCCACATTTATTTGCCCCAGGGACTCTTGAGGAATGAGAGATAAGAGACTTAGTTAGAAATAGAGAAGGGAGAGAAACAGAAGGAAAACACAGGATAGACTCCAGTAGGCCTGGATCTACTGACTCAGAACTTTATTCCAAAGGTCTATTTATAACAATGCCAAGGGATGGAGAAAAAGACCTCCCCCTTGCTAGTTATAGTCAAGTGTAGATCCTTACAAACACCTGATACTCAGGCCCGTGGTCCAATCAACCTCTTGTGCAGTTCTGCTGGGTACAGTCACTAGGACTGGGTAGGAAACCTAGTGGACTACAACAGTTGTGGGATATTTTTTGGTTTGTTTATTTATTTATTTATTTTGGTTTTTCAAGACAGGGTTTATTTGTGTAAGTTTAGACCCTGTCCTGGAACTCACTCTATAGACCAGGCTGCCCTCAAACTCACAGAGATTGGCTTGCTTTTGCCTCCTGAGTGCTGGGATTAAAGGCATGTGCAGCCACCACCCAGCCATTGTGGGATATATGTACACTGTGTTAAAATGTATTGCTGTGATTAGTGTAATAAAAAGCTGAATGGCCAATAGCTAGGCAGGAGGTATAGGCGGGACTTTCTGGCAGAGAGAAGAAGTAGGAAGAGGAATCTAGGTGGTAGCAGAGATGCCAGGAGACAAGGAGAAGAAAGAGGAGGTGTAAGATCAAAGAGAGGTAACACCATGTGATAGAATGCAGACTATAGAACCCAGCTAAGACTCTGGTTAAAGCAACACACCCCAAGGGTGGGTAGGCTGATGGCCAAGAAATAGTTATGAAGCTAAAACAAAAAATCCATCAAAGTCCCCAATAGTACTGGGAGAGCCTCCCAATGTATTTTGTTTTCTGTAGTTCTTCTTGGCTAAATGTTCCTGTTAACTGAAGTATGACCCTGAAATGCAAAGGCTTGTACCCACTAGCTACAGGAAAGAGGCATCACCAAGTGGGGGTCCCTCTGCTTTGATTTTTCAGGGTGGAAGCACTGAAGAAGATATCTTCCCTCCCCCTCCTTACCAAACTCTAGCTTCTGGACCTGAGCCAGCAGTCCAGGAAGAGCCTCCCGTGGTTCCTGCAGACTCTGCCCCAGAGGGAGAACCGGCGAGGGGTACTTGGAGATAGAGAGGAAAAAATCCTGATCCAGGAGCAATTGTCTTTCCCTTGAGAGTAGCTGGTCCCCCTGATAATGATAGGAATCAGCCCTTTTATTACTGGCCCCTTGTTACCAGCGACCTGTACAACTGAAGTCTCAAAATGCCCCCTTTTCCTAGAATCCCCAGGACCTGATTAACCTTGAGACTGTTCTTTTTACCCATCTTCCCACAGCTAATCCGGCTCTCATACATGCTGCATTCCCCCAACCCGCCCTGAGTAGGCGTACAATGCAGAACAAGGTAAGGGGAAGCTCCTAGCCTATCGCCAGGCTCTAAGAGCAGCCTGCAAATTTAAGAAAGGTCTATGATGTTAGACAGGGCCAGGATGAAGGTCCAGCTACATTTCTGGCGCAACCGCAGGAAGCTTTCAGGAGATACTCCCCATATGATCCAGAGCCACAAGAAAATGCAGCGGCCTCGATTTTGGCTTTCCTTGATCAGGCAGCCCCAGATATGAAAAGGAAACTACAGAAGTTACAATGTTTTTTTAAAAAAAAGCATTAGAGACTTATTACAATGGCTGAAAAAGTGTACAAATGGAGACAAAAATGTCCAAAAAAGGCCAAAAGGTACTAGAAGACCCCGGCTGGGGAGGAATCAGTGTGCTTGTTGTAGAAAGGAAGGGTATTGGGCAAGAGAACGCCCTAAAAATGTGACTAAAGGGCGATGCCAAAGTCCTTAAAGAGACATGGACAATGATTAGGGGAGACAGGGTTCAGTCCCCTCCCCCAAACCTAGGGTGACCCTGAAAGTGGAGGAAAAACAAACTCCAGCAAAGCCTGCTGACTTGTAACCAAGCCCTTCCACTTATTTGTGGATGATAAATTGACTTAGGACAAAACCTCACCATAACTACCCCTCATGCTTTGGAGGGAGCTTAAGCAGCCTCCTGAGAGATGGCTAAGTAACACCAAAATGACTCATTATCAGACTCTGTTGCTCAACCCTGCCAGAATAACGTTCCAAGTGCCCAGTGCCCTGACCCCAGCCTCCCAGCTACCAGACCCAGACTTAGAGGCACCCCTGCACAACTGCTCTGGAATTTTAGCCCAGGTACACTGCATCCAACCTCATCTGAAGGATACTCCCCTGCCTGATGCAGAAGTCACCTGCAGTCTTGTACACAATGGACAAAGATATGCAGGGACAGCAATCACCACCTCAGAGGAGGTAATCTGGGCTGAACCAATGCCATCAGGCACCTTTTCTCAGAAAGCAGTTAGTGGCTTTGACAAAGGCCCTGAACTAAGGCGAGGGAAAAGGGTCAACATCTATACTGACAGCCGCTATGTATTCACCACTGCCCATGTGCATGGGGCAATATATGAAAAAGGGGGGCTGTTGACTGCAGAGGGTAAGACTATCAAAAATAAAAAAGAAATCTAAGCCCTTCTCAAGGCCCTATGGAGTCCTAAGAAAGTGGCCATAACACATTGCCCAGGACACCAAAAAGGAGATGGACAAATTCCAAAGGGCAAAAATTTAACAGATCGAAATGCCTGAGAGGTGGCACTATAGAGTGGCCCAGTTCTGGCCCCGGTCCTGGTGGATCCAGGACCCCCTGACTTGCCTGAAATTCCTCAATACACCGAGGAGAACCTTGCCTGGATAAAGTCCCTTCCCATGGTGCAGTGCCTACAGGGATGGTGGCCGTCAGCAGACAGCAAGGTTATTTTGCCTGAACATCTGGGACAAAGGATGCTATGAAAAATTCATCGTGCCTCCCCTGTGGGAGCCCAGAGAATGCAGGACTTACTGAGACAGTCCCGGGTAAAAATCCAAGATGTACATCAGAAGGTCACAGACATTGTTTCCAAATGTAAAGCCTGTCAATTAACCAACACTGTTGCAAATGCAAAGAATCCTGGAACAAGACTTCTGGGAAGGAAACCTGGAGCCTACTGGGAGGTAGACTACCCAAATAAAGCCTGGCAAGTACGGATATATCTGATAATGTTTAAAAGCTTCTAGAAGACATCATGCCCAGGTATGAATTTCTTGCCATGATAGGGTCTGACAATGGACCAGCAGTTGTGTCCAAGGTGAGTTAGAATTTAGCCACTGCCCTAGGGAGTGACTGGAAATTATATTGTGCTTACAGACCCCCAAGTTCTGGACAGGTAGAACGCATGAATAGAACTCTAAGAGACCCTTGCCAAATTAGCCTTGGAGACTGGTGCAGACTGGATGGCTCTCCCCCCACCCCCTTTGCCTTCTATAGAGTAGAACTCCCCCTACCAGATGGAACTAACACCCTACGAAATCATGTTTGGGACACCACCCCCTATTATTCCCAGCTTGCAGACAGAATTTCTGGCAGAACTAGATGATCAGGATCTTCTTAATGCCATACAAGGAGTCCAGTGGGCACACAAACGTGTGGCCAAAGCTTAGAGCCCTTTATGAGTCTGGTGTTCCTCCTGAATCCCACAGGTTCTGACCGGGTGATTGGGTATATGTCAGGGGACATCACCAGGGAACACTAGAACCCAGGTGGAAGGGGCCTTTTGTCATCCTGCTCACTATACCCACAGCCATCAAAGTTGACGGCGTAGCTTCCTGAATCCACTACACCCATGCCAGGCCTGCAGATCCTTTCGACACCAGCTGCAGGCAATCCACATGTGCCTTGGAACCAGACCTGGATGATCATGAATGCTAAGACAGGGGCTATTGTCGGCAGCACCTCCCCAACAATGGCCCCCCTGAACACCTGACCTTTATGTAGATCTGTGTGACCTAGAGAAGGAAGACTGGACAGGCCAGGGAGTGTGGTGGTATTGTGTTCCCCAAAATATTGTGCACCCTAATAAACTTATCTGGGGTCAGAGACAGAACAGCCACTAGACACAAAGGCTAGAAAATGGTGGCACACACACCTTTAATCCTAGCACTCCAGAGGTAGAAATCCCTCTGGATCTCTGTGAGTTCAAGGCCACATTGGAAACGGCCAGGCATGATGACACACGCCTTTAATCCCAGAAAGCGAGCCTTTAATCCCAGGGAGTGATGGTAGAAAGCAGAAAGGTATATAAGGCGTGAGGACCAGAAACTAGAGCATTTGGCTGGTTAAGCTTTTAGGTTTTGAGCAGCACAGTTCAGCTGAGAGCCATTCGGATATGAGGACACAGAAGCTTCCAGTCTGAGGAAACAAGATCGGCTGAGAAGTTGGCCAGGTGAGGTTAGCTGTGGCTTGTTCTGTCTCTCTGATCTTCCAGTATTTACCCCAATACTTGGCTCAGGTTTGATTTTATTAATAAGAACCTTTAAGACTCCTGCTACAAAGGAGTGTTTCCAGGGTATAGTTGCAGGACTCCCAGGGAATAGAGAAAGTCCTGAGGGGCAACAAACCCTCTGCAACAATCCCCACAACGATACATGGTGGGCTTGCTCCTCAGGCTTAACACCTTGTATTCATACCCAGGTTCTCCATAATATGAAAGGCTTCTGTGTAATGGTGCGGCTGGTCCCTAGGATAATTACCATGCAGAAGAGGAGCTACTTTATAAGCTAAAAGTTACATCCCTAAAACGTATTAAGAGAGAACCTGTGACAGCTCTCACACTAAGTATTCTGTTGGGGGCCAGCGTTAGCTGGTTTAGGAGCTGGGACAGCATCCCTGATCACCCAGAGTCAGCATTATTCCAGTTTGCATGCTGCCATAGATAGAGAGAGATTAGAAAACTCCTTCTCCCATCTTCAGGAGTTCCTGACATCCTTAGCTGAGGTTGTAATGCAGAACAGAGAGAAGTTGGATCCGACCTTCCTCCAGCAGGGAGGATTGTGTACAGCACTGGGTGAGGAATGCTGTTTCTATATAGACCATTCAGGAGTAGTAAGAGACTCAGTGGCCACAGTGAGAGAGGGGCTGGCAAAACAGAAAAATAGGAAGCAAGGGCTGGAGAGATGGCTCAGTGGTTAAGAGCACTGACTGCTCTTCCAAAGGTCCTTAGTTCAAGTCCCAGCAACCACATGGTGGCTCACAACCATCCACAATGAGATTTGGTGCCCTCTTCTGGCCTGCAAGTACACATGCAGGCAGAAAAACTGTATACAAAATAAATAAATAAATAAATAAATAAATAAATAAATAAATAAATAAATAAATAAATAAATAAATCTTAAGAAAAAAAAAAAGAACAGGAAGCAAACCAGGGATGGTTTGAATCATGGTTTAACGCTTCTCCCTGGCTGACTACTTTGATCTCTACTTTGTTGGGTCCTATTATTATATTACTATTATTCTTGACTTTTGGCCCCTGCATCCTAAATAGATTAGTGTGATTTATTAGAGAGACAGACGATCCAATCAAGAAAGGCTAAACCGAGACCCATGATTGGGCTCTCATAGTTACAAAGAAGAGGAGGGAATGAGAGAGCAAGACAAACTCCATTTTAAAGAAAACTTCATTTCTAGCAATACTAAGATAAAATCTGAACCAAACTCCAGAGACATAAACACGCAGCTAAGACTCTGGTCAAGGTGACCCTCCCCCCGCAGGGTGGGTAGGCTGCTGGCCAAGAAATAGTTATGAAGCTGAAACAAAGGCTTAATCCATCAAAGTCCCCAATAGTACTGGGAGAGTCTCCAAATGTATTTTGTTTTCTGTAGTTCTTCTTGGCTAAATGTTCCTGTTAACTGAAGGGTGACCCTGAAATGCAAAGGCTTGTACCCCCTAGCTTTCGGTTTTTCCCTTTGAAAACCCTTCACTCTGAGAGCTCAGGGCCGTCCTCCTTCGCCTGGCTAGTTAGTGTGTTGGACACAGACCAAGCCAGGGCTTGCTTACTGTCAATAAACCTCTTTGTACTTGCATCGGATATTGGCTCTGTGGTGGTCTTGCTTGGGGGTCTCGAGACACGGTTTTTATTGATAAGTCTGACTCTTGGTTTTTATTGATAAGACTAATTAGGTTCACCCTTCAGCCCTGGCTGTCCAGGAACTCGCTCTGTAGACCAGGCTGGCCTCGAACTCACAGAGATAGGCTTGCCTCTGCCTCCGGAGTGCTGGGATTAAAGGCGTGCGCCACCACCGCCCAGCCCCTTTTGTTTTCTAAAACAAAACAAAAACAACAATAACAGTAAAAACCTTTCCAAAACCTAGCTGGCCGTCAGCGGCCACCAGCCCTTAGACTCCTACTCTGAATTTCAGATGTGCGGCCACAGCATTTTTCTTAGTCCACCTTGAACCCAAGATGTTCCTGCTTCAGCCTTCCTAGTCTGGGATTACTGACAGGTCACCATCAGGTACTGACCAAATTATATCTTTTCAGTCTTGCAGCGTAGTCGCGGCGGTTCTGGGAAGCAGCAAGCAACAAGTTAAAGTTTTAGACTCTAAGACTTAAGAGCCTCCATAGGGAGTGGATGGGAGTGGATGGGGGTGGGGTGGGGAAGATGTGTGTGTGTGGGGGGGGGGGGTTGAGGGAAGGGAGAACTGTATGTTGTAAAATGAATAAAAATAAATAAATAAAATTTTTAAAACGCCATACAAATATAATAAAAAAATTTTTTTAATTAAAAAGAAAAGATACCTCCATAGCAAACTCGTCCCAGGCCCTGGATGGCGCAAAGACCACTGGGAATTGTAGTTCTTTAGTGCTTCCCGGAAGTGACTCACCAACCATTTCCTCTTCCGGCGTCGCGTCTGTCTCGCCTCTTCTCTGGGACACCGGAGCGCCGCTGGATTGCGTCTCTTGAGCCTCGTGCTCCGGGTAGGACGGGGTGGGGTGGGGGCCGAGCAGACGGTGCCCGGGGACGGGGTCGGGAGGTGGTAGCCGCGGTTGTCTACCCGCCCTGACGCCGCGGTTTTCCTCAGGTTCCGGCCGCGCGCGCCTCAGCCCTTGAGTGCCGTCGCCATGTCGCGGTTTTTCACCAATGGTTCGGACAGTGAGTCCGAGTCGTCGTCGTCCGGGGAGGAGCAGGTCACCAAGCCCGTGTCCGGGAACTACGGCCGACAGTGAGCTGGGGGCGCTGGGCTGGGCAGGCGGCGGGGCGCGTGTGGGGAGGGGACCGAGTGGCCTGGGGCGCTGCGGAGGTTTCCGGCTGCTTAGCGTTGGTTGCATCAGCAGCCGGAGGCTTCATATCCCTTCCCCACCTTCCCTCTCCGAGTCCCTCTCTTCCCCCGTCTGTGCCGCACTGGCCTTCGCCAAACTCTCCCCACCACGCAGTCCTTTATTTGTGTTCATGGAAGGAGACGCACAGTGCTTGGTTAGCGTCTAGTCTGATGTGACTCCGAAGTCCTGTCCTCCAGCTCTGTGTGCAGATGGTTAAACACTGCTGTGTTCACCTTTTAACTTTCTTTCCCTCATCTCTGCAAATTAAAATTTTTAAAATTTTGAAACAGTTCTCAAAACTTTGATTATTTTTGCTGTGTGTCTGTAGTGTTTTAAGATATGTATATGTACCACCACAGAGACTTATAGAGAATTGTAGACGAGAATATGTATTATACGTCATATATATGGCGTGTAATATACATTATATGTCATGTATGGTGCAATATGTAATATATGTGTCATATAATCTATATATCCATGTGAATATGATTCCATGACATTGTCCAAAGTGAAAAAAAACTTGCCTACTGAATGCTTTGGCCCTTCTCATTAAAAAGAAATATAAACAAGCCGGACAGTGGTGGCGCACGCCTTTAATCCCAGCACTCGGGAGGCAGGGCGGGCCGGGTGGATCTCTGTGAGTTGGAGGCCAGCCTGGTCTACAGAGATCCATGACAGGAACCAAAACTACGCATAGAAATCCTGTCTTGAAAAAAAAAAAAAAGAAATATAAGCAAAGGGGTGCTAAAATTCGCTAAAACTTGTTTTTTAAAGATTTATTTATTTATTATGTATGTAGTGTTCTGTCTGCATGTATGCCTGTACACCAGAAGAAGGCACCAGATCTCATTACAGATGGTTGTGAACCACTATGTGGTTGCTGGGAATTAAACTCAGGATCTCTGGAAGAGCAGTCAGTGCTCTTAACCTCTGAGCCATCTCTGTAGCACTAAAAGTTTCTTTTTCTTTTTATTTATTTTTTCCCAGACAAGGTTTCTCTCTGTAACCCTGGATATCCTGGGACTTACTCTGTAGACCAGGCTGGCCTCGAACTCAGAAATCCACTTGCCTTTGCCTCCCCAGTCCTGTTATTAATGGTGTGTGCCACTACCACCCCGGAATTCACTAAAACTTTTCTTTACTAGTGGCCCTTCCTTTTGGGAAATGTTTCTTTTTAGGATCTGGTTCAGGTACTAGCTCCTTGAAGGCTTTTCCGTTATCTGTTAGAGTTGAAGTGCTTCTTTCTTAGGTATTTCTGTAGCCATATGTGCCATTATGGAATTAGCTGTTTGATATAGTAAATAAGCTCTTTAATTGGGGAGGGGGGATGCCATCGTATATGCTGTCAGGGTTTGACAAAGGCTGTATTCAAAGTTGTAGCTGTTTAAGATGAGTGTGAAGAGCAGGATCAGAAAAGAGGATTGTATGGATGTCCTGGTCCTTTACCTGCTTCATCTGAGAAGAGGTAGCTAAGAATGAAGGTTAATGGTCTCTGTTTCTTCCATACAGGCCTTTGTTACTGAGTGAAGATGAGGAGGATACAAAGAGAGTTGTCCGAAGTGCTAAGGACAAGAGGTGAGGCTGAGTGATAAGGGAGCGATGTTATTTTCTACATGATAGACAGAACTAATCTGGTATTGAACTCCTTACCCAGGTTTGAGGAGCTGACCAACCTTATACGAACCATCCGTAATGCCATGAAGATTCGAGATGTCACTAAGTGTCTGGAAGAGTTTGAGCTCCTGGGAAAGGCCTATGGGAAAGCCAAGAGTATTGTGGATAAGGAAGGTGTCCCCCGATTCTATATCCGCATACTGGCTGACCTGGAGGACTATCTTAATGAGGTGTGACTCTGAGCATACAGAAGGGGATGTGGGCCTGGCTATGCTTCTTTCCTGTAGCCAGGCTTCTCCTCAGGGTTCTCCGCCTTATTACATACAGTGTTCCCTAGAAAATAGAAAATGAGCTAAAGCAAGAAGAGAAGACTTACTTTTTTTTGGACAAGAGCTTGATTATATTATGGGTTTTGGGATTTTGTTTTGTTTTTTGGTTTTTTTTTTTGTTTTGTTTTGTTTTGTATTTTTTGAGTCAGGGTTTCTCTGTGTAGCTCTGGCTATCCTAGACCAAGCTGTCCTCGAATTCAGAGATCCACCTTGCTTCTGCCTGAGTGCTGGGATTGAAGGGGTGCACCACCACTCCCCAGCTTGCAGGTTATGTTTTTAAGCACTTTTTACTTGGGGTTTTGTATTTGTAGTAGAGATACATAAAAGTTGTAGGGCACGTGCCTTGGTTCAATTCCCAGCATTGCAGACAAAAAGTTAGAGTCATCGTTAATGCGTGGTTCAGATGGCATCTAAGATAGCGAGACCCAAAAGGTGATTGTAAAGCCTGAGTTGTGGAAATGCCACTTAGTCTTGTTCCCCGTTCTTCCTTTCTTATGTGTTAGCTCTGGGAGGATAAAGAAGGAAAAAAGAAGATGAACAAGAACAATGCCAAGGCTCTGAGTACCTTGCGCCAGAAGATCCGAAAATACAACCGAGATTTTGAGTCCCACATCACAAACTACAAGCAGGTGAGTCGGCTAGAGGCTAACTTGTTAAACTATGGAAATGATCCCGTGACAAAACTGCAAGAATACTAGCACATGGTAGCATGATAGAGAAAGACCCTAACAGCGTCTGGGTTTGAGAAGGAGTTCTGTTTAGCAGGCATTTTTGTTGTAGTGGAGGTCTCAGGATGTAGCTCTGACTCTCCTGGAACTCAGAAATCTGCCTGCCTCTGCCCCCCAGTGCTGATATTAAAGGAGTGCACTGCCATGCCTGGCTGATTGTAGGCATCCTTAATTCTCTGGTCTCCCTCAATGCAGAACCCTGAGCAGTCTGCAGATGAAGATGCAGAGAAGAACGAGGAAGACTCAGAAGGTGAGAGAAGAGACCTTTACTGCAGATGGTTAGAAAGGCATGCGTTCCCTTCATCGTCTAGTTTATTCCTCCCACTTCCTTCCAGGCTCTTCAGATGAAGATGAGGATGATGTTGGAGTCAGTGCTGCAGCTTTCTTGAAGAAGAAGGTTCGGAGAGTCAAAGAAAGTTCGGGGATTGACGTGACAAGGGGTTTCCTGTTGTATTGGACACTGGGTGGATTGGGATCTAACTGCCAGGCCTAGCACTGTGCTGGGGGGCTGTGTGGTACTTACTTCCCTTGGGGTAATTTGTAATCTCAAATTCTAGTTGTCTGTTGGACATACCTTGATTCCATGAATAGCTGCTCTTGTTCTGCTCATGGAAATACCTGGACTATGTCAGCAGGAGGAGCAGAGAAAGTCTCTTGCCTTCCTCCTTATCCTCTCTTTCCTTAAAGGATGATGATGAAGACTCTGAAGATTCTGAAGATGATGAAGAATGGGACACCAGTTCTACATCTTCTGATTCAGACTCAGAAGAAGAGGAAGGAAAACAAACTGTTCTGGCCTCAAAGTTCCTTAAAAAGTAAGGAAGTAACGGGTTTGGGGGTCACAGTGAGAGTCAGAAAGCCGTTAGTCATTTTGAAGGCTGTTCTTTGTTTTCATGGATTCTAGATACAGGTCTCACTTTGGCACCTGTTGGTTGTGGGATAGTGGGCAAGCTGCACGTTTTCAGTCCTCAGTGTTGCCTCCCAGGAGAGCTGTTAGAGGTGGCACAGGGAGGTGGCTCAGTCCAGGACTGCCATGTGGTGAGCACTCGGTGGTTGCTGTTGTGTTGGCCCTTCCTGATAATCAGCTTCTTGATGCATAGTATGTAAAGTGTAAAGATAATTACTTTAATTAACTTTCAGATTTACTTAATCATCAAGCACATTTTTAAACCTGTTGACATCTAGTAATGTTTTTATTGATTGACATTCTTTACATTTTTGGTCTTCAGTGATTATGTATTGTATTGAGTGTTGTGCTGCAGTGTGCACTGCACATGTACATTATTCAGACTCTTGACAGAGCTAAAATTTAGGAATTCAGAAGACTGAGACAGAGAATTAAAACTTTGAGGGCAGCTTGGGTATGTAGCAGGAACCTGTCTCAATTTTTTTTTTTTTTAATCTTACTATTTTGTCTGCATATTTATCTATGCACCATGTTTGTGCCCAGCCCCTAGAGACCAGAAGGTAGTGTTGGATCCCCTGAGACTGGAATTACAGACTCTTGGGAACCACCATGTGGGTGCTGGGAATCGGGCCTAAGTCCTCTGGAAAAGCAGCCAGTACTCTTAATTGCTGAGCTATCTCCCAGGCCCTCACGTGTGTGTGTGTGTGTGTGTGTGTGTGTGTGTGTGTGTGTGTGTGTGTGTGTGTGTGTGTGTGTAAGTCCAAGGTGTACTTTGGGTGGTATTCCTAAGGAACTACTCACCTTTGTAAGTTAATTTTGTTTGAGACAGGATCTCACTGTATGGACCAGGCTGACTTGGAACAGTATCTGCCCCCTAAGTGCTGTGATGGAAGACTAATGGTGTGTCACCATGCCCAACCTTGCCTTATTTTTTTGAGGCAGGGTCTTCCATTGTCCTGTAGTTTGCTGGGTGGGTTAGGCTATTTGGGCTGTGAGCTCCAGGGATCCATCTATCTCTGGGATGGATGCTGAGATTACAAGCAGGTGCTACCTTACCTGGCTTGCTTTTGTGTGTGTGTTGGGGGTGGGTTATATACAATTACATCATTTCCCATTTCTCTCTTTCCTTTCCTTCCAAACCCGTACATCTATACACCCTTGCTGTCTTTCACATTTTTTTCATTAGTTGTTGTTACATATATAGCTATAGGAGTGTGTGTGTGTGTGTGTGTGTGTGTGTGTGTGTGTGTGTGTGTGTGTGTTGGGGATCAAACTCAGATCTCATACTTGTGCAAGCATGTCACTGAGCTACTTTCTATTTTTCCAACCTTCAAAATTAGAGAAAAATGAAGTATAGGACATAGAGGATTTTTTCCTTATTAATGGATTTAGAGTATCTCATAGACATGTTATGTCTTTTTCCCCCCCCAAGACAGTTTCTCTGTGTAGCCCTGGCTGTCCTGGACTCACTCTCTCTCTGTCTCTGTCTGTCTGTCTGTCTGTCTGTCTGTCTGTCTGTCTGTCTCTCTCTCTCTCTCTCTCTCTCTCTCTCTCTGTAGACAAGGCTGGCCTCAAACTCAGAGATTAGCCTGCCTCTGCCTCTCCTGGGTGCTGAAATTAAAGGTATTTGCCACCACCACCTGGCATCTCTTAAATTTTTAATAGCTTTAATCAGGTATAATTGTATGTTTATAAATGTTTGGGGCGTTTGTTGTTTGGATCTCTGTGAGTTCAAAGTTACCAGATTTACATAAAGAGTTCCAGGCTATCCAAAAAAATAAAAAAGGCCTGAAAAATTGACTCAGTGGTTAAGAGCCCTTGTTGCTATTGCAGAGGACCTGGGTTTGATTCCCGCACCCACATGACAACACACAGCCATCTGTAATGTCAGTCCTGGGGCCCTAATGACCTCATCCTAACCTCAGCAGGCATGCACATGATACATGTACATATGTACAGGCAAGACACTTAGACACATAAGATAATAAGATAATTTAAAAATAAAAGATATGGCTGTATTGAAATGTGGTCTGTCATAAGAGAGGTCAAACAATTACAGGTGTTTGAATTCATTATACTTTTGAGGTTTGGATCACAGTATCTTTAGTACTGGGAGTAATACTTGGGTATAGGGAAAATGAAGTTGATTGGAAGCATTAGCTCCTCTAATCTCAGAGCTGTGGACATAATGTATAGTTATGTAGACCCAGAGACATCAACTTACTGAGCATACTTGGCGTATGTGCAAATTTGGAGAAGTGGGTTCTGGGCCTAGGATGTAGTTGAATTGATAGAGTGCTTACCTAGCATTAATGAGGTACTGGGTTCAATCCCTAATGCATTAATTAATACTGGTGGTGTGCACCTGTAAGGTAACCCCTGAGGTGGGAAGAGGACTCCTCTCTCATCTCCTTGTCTCCTGTCAGAGCACCCACCACAGAGGAGGACAAAAAAGCAGCTGAGAAGAAACGGGAAGACAAAGCCAAGAAGAAGCACGATAGGAAGTCTAAGCGCCTGGATGAGGAAGAGGAGGACAATGAAGGCGGGGAGTGGGAAAGGGTCCGCGGTGGAGTCCCACTGGTTAAGGTGAGGAGTTCGGAGTAAGGAGATGGATTTGGGAGAGAGTACAGGTGCCCACCTGGTTGGAGTGGTAGGGAACCTAAAACAAGAACAGGTTTCTGTTGACGTGCGTGTGACAGGATATGTTCTTGCCCAGGAGAAGCCAAAAATGTTCGCCAAGGGAACTGAGATTACTCATGCTGTTGTCATCAAGAAGCTGAATGAGATTCTACAGGCCAGAGGCAAGAAGGGAACAGACCGGTGAGATTCGTAGGCTTGGGCCATTGCTAAGTTTTCATAGTTTGAAAGCTTACTGAACTTCTGTTACTACAGTTAAGTAAATGGAAATGATATTTGTCTTTAGTTACGTAACCTAATAGAATGGGAAGAATGAAGACCTTTTGTAAATAGCACTTCAGGATGGCTAACATTACCATTGTTTCTATTGGGAATTTAAAAGAGAAGCAAGGATTGGGGCTATAATATAGTTCAGTTGGTAGAGTGCTTGCCCAGCATACATGGAGCCCTGGGTTTGAGTCCTAACCTCACATAAAACCAGCACTTGGGTGGCAAAGAATCAGAAGCTCAAGGTCTTCCTGCCTGGGCTCTATGGGACCTTGTCTCAGAAGAACCCATCAATAAACAAGAAGCACATACACGGGTCGTCAAGAAATGTGGAACTGGCTGTGTGCCGGTCTGAAGAGGGCTTCCTGCATAACAGGGTGAGACTGGCCATTTATCTTGAAAGCCTGACCCAGTTCTGTGTCCCTCCAGTGCCACCCAGATTGAATTGCTACAGCTGCTGGTTCAGATTGCTTCTGAAAACAACCTGGGGGAGGGTGTCATTGTCAAGATCAAGTTCAATATCATTGCCTCTCTCTACGACTACAACCCTAACCTGGCCACGTACATGAAGGTGAGAACAGAAGGGTACCGGGGTTACGTTGGGGGGTTCAGGAGAAAATACCTAGTGTTTTAAGGCTTGGGTGTTGAAAGCCCTGTGATTCTTGGTGTTCTTCCGAAACATCGTTCATTCCATCCTTTAACTTCGTCATTTCATCTCCTGACAGCCAGAGATGTGGCAGATGTGCCTGGACTGCATCAATGAACTGATGGATATCTTGGTTGCACATTCCAACATCTTCGTTGGAGAGAACATTTTGGAAGAGAGTGAGAACTTAAACAATTTTGATCAGGTAAAGGGAGGGATTGGCAGCACAATTGGGAAGACAGGAGTTGAGATTAGGCCAGAACCTTGGATTAATTGTGTTCCTTCTTTGCATATTTCTTCAGCCACTGCGTGTACGCGGCTGCATCCTAACTCTGGTGGAGCGAATGGATGAAGAATTTACCAAAATAATGCAAAATACTGATCCTCACTCCCAAGGTAAGCCTGTCCAAATAGGGACTTTGGTGAGAAGTAGAGTATAGGAGGTGATACTGACTTAGGGGTGTTATAAGCATTAAAGTCAGAGTGAAAGGACAGCCCTTGGAGGCAAGTGCTAAATGTATAGGCCTTGCTGACCAAGTTGGTAATTGAGGTGCTTTTCCTTCCTAAGCCGTAAGATGGTAAGCTCATGGGAGAGGATGATGTTTTCAGGGTATAGCTGTAGAGGGCAAGCCAGAGTGGTTGGATTCATGATCTGGTTGGGAAAGCTGGTACTCACATCTGAGATGAGGATGGATGTCCTCCCTCCCAGAGTATGTGGAGCATCTGAAGGATGAAGCACAAGTGTGTGCCATCATTGAACGTGTGCAGCGCTACCTGGAGGAGAAAGGTACCACTGAGGAAATCTGCCAGATCTACTTGAGGCGCATCCTGCACACGTATTACAAGTTCGACTACAAGGCCCATCAGCGTCAGCTTACTCCTCCTGAAGGGTCCTCAAAGGTGAGATTACTTGGCAATCGTGAGGTGTGGGAGAAGTGTGAATTTGTCCTCCTTATCTGTTAGGCCTTGATGGTAAGTCTTCTATCTCCAAAGGGCTTCTGAAATAGAACAGGAGGGGAATCGGAGGGATTGCACTGAGGTTGGAAAGAATCCCGTGTTTTGTTGCTGGGGCCTAAGCCATTTAAAGCCATGGTCTTTGCTGGATAGCCATCACTAAGATCTTCTATTCCTCTAGTCTGAGCAAGACCAGGCAGAAAATGAGGGTGAGGACTCAGCTGTGTTGATGGAAAGACTCTGCAAATACATCTATGCCAAGGACCGTACAGACCGGATCCGTACCTGTGCAATCCTCTGCCATATCTACCATCATGCTCTCCACTCCCGCTGGTATCAGGCCCGTGACCTCATGCTCATGAGCCACCTACAAGACAACATTCAGCATGCAGATCCACCAGTACAGGTAGGTGAAAGAGATAACCAGCCTTCGTGGTGAAGGAGAAGCCAGGCCTCAGGCCCCTGTTCTTTCTTAGATAAGTAAATGGACTCAACAAGAATTCCACCTGTTTGCCCACATGGACATAAAATTTGTGCTATCCCACAACGTTAAAATCCACTTAGCAATTTGGGTTCAGCCAACATTTATTTATTTACCTACTGTCTGGTTTAAAACATTAGGAGGTGATCTTACTTTTCTAGAAAGAGGAAAAGGGTTTTTGAAGGAGTTAAACTAGAGGGGAAAGGGACCTAGATAACTGTGATACAGTGAAATTAGGAGGGTTCGTGACAATGGGGCAGCCAGTTTTCTGTATAGCAACATTTTGAGGACCTTTTTATATGGAGAAGGTACTAAAGCCACATTGAGGTGTAGCTCCCTTTTGTGTGTGTTGTGGGAAATACATTTATATTTTGTAAATTTTTAAGTATTGGGGGCGGGTGCTGTGTGCCATGGCACATGTGTAGAGGTCAATGGGTCCTCACCTTTCACCTCGTTTGAAACAAGAGTGTTTTGTGCTGACGCATGGCTTCCCGGGAGTTTCCTGTGCTCCCGTAGGAGCAGTGCGGTTTGTTATAAATGCACTCCTCTCCATCCAGCCGTTAGTGTGGCTCCTGTGATTCAGACTCTGATCCTCGAGTCTGTGCAGCAAGGGAACTGTTTCCCGCTGAGCCATCTCTCCTACCCGGGAGTGGTGGTCTAGACAATATCTTTTCTTCATCCTTTTTTTATTTCATCGATGAAAGGCCAACTCTTGCTCAGTCTTTTACACTTCAGTATTTATGTTCTTATTATGCAGTTATAGGAATTCTTCATATATTTTGGATGGCTACTCCTTTTGGGTTTTTGAGCAGGGTTTCTCTGTGTAACAGCCCTGGCTGTCCTGGAACTCACTCTTGTAGACCAGACTGGCCTTTGAGTGCTGGGATTAAAGGCCACCGCCATGCCTGGCTGGATGACCACCCCTTTATCAGATTTCAGATACTTCATTCCAGGCTCTTTTGTCTTAGTTGTGCCTTTTTGTTACAGTATTTTTTTTTTTTTAAATTTATTTCTGTTTTGTTTTGAGACAGGGTTTCACTATATAACAGCCTTGGCTGTCCTGGAACTAGGTCTGTAGACCAGGCTGGCCTCGAACTCACAGAGATATGCCTGCCTCTACCTGCTCCCTAGTGCTGGGTTAAAAAGGCATGTGATACCGCCACCTGGCTTATTTTAATATATTTTCTAAGTTGTGTCTAAATAAATCTTTGCTTAAAATTTATGAAGATGGGGACTGGAGAGATTTTTCCAGAGGACCCAAGTTCAGTTCCCAGCATTCACACCATGAAGCTCATAACTGTCACTGACTCTAGCTTCAGAGAATACACTTCGGGCTTCCAAGGCACCTGCCCTCATGCACATACCCAAATGCAGGTACACACCTACACATAACTTAAAATAGGATCTGGGGAGATGGCCCATCAGTTAAGAGCACTTGTTCTTGCAGAGAACCCAAGTTTCAGCTCCTAGCATGGTGGCTCCCAACCATCATCTGACATCTCTTCTGACTTCTCGCTCCAGGTGCACATGTAATATACAGACATACATGCAGGCAAAACACACACACAAAATAAAAATTTTTGAACTTTTTTTGTCTTTTGAGACAGAGTCTCACTGTGTAGCCCTGGCTATCCTGAAACTCGCTATATAGACCAAGACCCACCTGCCTCCTGAGGGCTGGGATTAAAGGCATGTTGCCATCATGCCCAGCTTAAGTTTTTTGTTTTTGTTTTTTTTCCCTTGAGACAGAGTTTCTCTGTGTAGTCTTTCTTGTCCTGGAACTTGCTTTGTAGACCAGGCTGGCCTTGCTCACAGAGATCCGCCTGCCTCTGCCTCCCAAGTGCTGGCATTAAAGGCCTGCATCACCACTGCCCAGTTATGGCTTAAGTTTTTTAAAGAATAAATAAAAATAGTCGGCAGTGGTAGCACACACCTTTAAGGCATAGGCAAGTGGATCTTTGTAAGTTCAAGGCCAGCCTGGGCTACAGAGTAAGTTCCAGGACAGCCATAGCTACACAGGAAAGCCCTGTCTTAAAAAAAAAAAAAAAACCTGAGAAATATAAAAATAAAATTCATAAAAGTATTTTCATCTTTTTTTCCTATCTTTTGATAAACTTTTGTGGTTTTGATTTTTGCATTTAGACTTACAGTTTATCTTGACTTAATCTCATGTAGTATGAGATTAGGGTCAGTTCTCTTTTCCCCTCACATTGATACTAAGTTGTACCAGCATCATTTATAACAAATATTCTGTTGCCCTCTTATTTTGCTAAGGTGGTTTTGTGTAAAACTGCAAAAACAACCACATGGCTTCACATGAGTGGCAAATACCTATCCCTCCTGAGCCATCTCTTTGGCCCTGCTGGTTTTCTTTATTTGTCTTCCCTACTCCCAAATGCTAATATTGTTTTTTTTTTTAAGGAGTATCTATAGTCTTGGCCTCAAACTTGCCATGTAGCCAAGAATGACCCTGAACATTTGATTTTTTCCTTCCTCTACCACCTGAGCCCTGGGATTGTAGTCCTGTACCTCCATGCTACTATGTGGTGCTGGGAATCAGACCCAGGGCCTTGTGTATATTAGGCAAGGACTGCTTCTAAAAATAATTTTTAAAAATTTTAATTATGTGTGTGTGGCCATGTGCATATAAGTTTGTGCCCTCAGAAGCTTGAGGCATTGGATCCCCCTGAAGCTGAAGCAAAAGGTGATTGGGAGCCATCTGATATGGGTACTGGGGACTAAACTCAGGTGCTCTGCAAGAGTAATGATGTGTAATGTGCTTTTGCCACTGCGCCATCTCTTCAGCTCTGGGTAGAATTTTTTTTTAAAGGTTCTTTAAATTTATGTTCATGATCTCTTAATATTTTTATTATTGTAGTTAATAAAACTTACTCTTGGGCTGTGTGTTTCAGAGGTAATAGAAAACTTACCAGTATGTAGAATATCCTAAGTTTAATTCCCAACTCTGGGGGATGCAGGACCAGTTGTATAATATCTGCACCAGGAACTTGGGAGGCTGAAGCAGGAGGATTATAAGTTCAAAGCACATCAAGACCCTCAATTAAGAAACCTTAGGCCGGGCGGTGGTGGCGCACGCCTTTAATCCCAGCACTCGGGAGGCAGAGCCAGGCGGATCTCTGTGAGTTCGAGGCCAGCCTGGGCTACCAAGTGAGCTCCAGGAAAGGCGCAAAGCTACACAGAGAAACCCTGTCTCAAAAAAACCAAAAAAAAAAAAAAAAAAAAAAGAAACCTTAATCCCTGCCTCTCTGCGCTCCCCCTCCCCCAGTTTTTTTCTGTTTACAGTCTTCCTTGTCTTGATTAGTGGCAAACCCATACATCCTTCCATCTTGTTGACCAGAAACCTCAGTGACCTGTTTGATGGTGCTGGTTCTCCTCTTGTTTGGAGACAGGGTCTCATTCAAATCCACCGGCCTCTGCCTTCCGAGTGCTAGCATTGCCAGTGTGTGTCACCTTGCTTGCCCCATGCCTGGTTTTCTTTCATTTTACGTCTGATTCTTGAGCCGTTTTTCTTTGTAGTCTGTCTGGTCATTTCTTTCCCTTTTTTTTCTTTTCTTTTGGATTGATCTATTTTTATTTATGTGCATATATGCCTGTGTGAGTGTGCCAAATCTCCTAAAACAGGAGTTACAATTGTGAGCGGTCATGTAGGTTCTGGGAACTGAACCCAGGTCCTCTGGAAGAGCACTGAGCTATCTTTCCAGAATAGATTATCCTTTCCCTTTTCCTAAGAGATCATAAGCCCACCACCTTCCTCCTGATCTCGCTTTGGTTTGCCTTCATGTCCACTTTGTCTTTCTGTGAATTCCTTTTTTTATTTATTATTTTTTTCTTTTTTAGTGTTTCTAAATCTGTAATATTAAATTTTGAGAAACAAGGAAGATAAATTAAAACTCTTCAAAATAATTGGGAAATTTTAATAGTACAAACTGGAGGGTTTTTTGTTTTTAATTAAGGAAATTTTTTTCATTCATTTTACACACCAATCAAAGATCCCCTCTTCCCTCCCACAAGAAGGCAAGGCCTCCCATGTTGGTTTCTTATTATAACAGCCAAAGTCAGAGTTTATCACCAAGTACCATGGTTTCCCATCTTTAAATCCTGCTTTACACATGCCCACTCTCTGGTTTATGGTAAAGTCTTTGACAAGTCTCAGCTACATCACTTTTATTCTTCAAGTATACTTGGGTCAGTTATTCATCTGGACCACTGCATTTCCTTTTTCTATTGTGGACTTTATCCCTGTTTATCTATATGGCTTCTTTAGTTCTTAGCTATTCTTCACAATAAAGCCTTTACCAAATTGTCAATCTCTATCACCATACAAACTCACTTTGTAAATCTTCCCCTCAGTTTATTTTTCTCCTTAGCTTAGATTACCTCTCTCATAGTAATGCACACCCCACCTCTAGAGTGGAAGATAGGCCTAATCTGTTTTGTTCTCTGGCCCTAGCCTACTTACTGCCAAAACAAAATAGATGCTGAAGTGTATTTGCTGAATTAAATGAACTGTTTGCCTATGACTGTCTCCTTTGCCCTTTGTGCTCAGATCCTGTATAACCGTACCATGGTACAACTGGGCATCTGTGCCTTCCGCCAAGGTCTGACAAAGGATGCACATAATGCCCTTCTGGATATCCAGTCAAGTGGTCGTGCCAAGGAGCTTCTGGGCCAGGGTCTGCTGCTCCGCAGCCTACAGGAGCGCAACCAGGAACAGGAGAAGGTAGAGCGACGCCGACAGGTGCCCTTTCATCTGCACATCAACCTGGAACTGCTGGAGTGTGTTTATCTGGTGTCTGCCATGCTCCTGGAGATCCCCTACATGGCTGCCCATGAGAGTGATGCCCGAAGACGCATGATCAGCAAGCAGTTCCATCACCAACTGCGGGTAGGAGAGCGGCAGCCCCTGCTAGGTGAGTGTGTGCCTGTGTAGCCCTGTACACTTCTTGGATCTTTGCTTATGGGCATCTTTGCTTGCCCATATGCATTAAGAAAAGTTGATGGAATAACTTCCTCACAAGATGATTGCATTTGATTTATATTTTATATTGACTGCCTGGCACAGTTTCTGAGAAATAATTTGTTATTCTAGACATGTTGAGTTTGAGATCAGCCTAGTCTACAAAGAAAGTTCCAGGCCACCCAGGGCTACTTAGTAATCCTGTCTCAATAAAAAAAAAATGATTAAATTTGCTTTAATAATAAAACATGATATGTGAATACTCTTGTTACCTTTTACCTGATGATAAAACTGCAGTATGGATTTAAATTTAAAGGATTTGTCCTAGTTTATTGCAGTTAATACATACCTCTTTACTATTTTTCAACTTCATCCCCATTGTCTTTCACCCAAGTAAACATAATAGAGTTTTACCATCCAAGAATCTTAACATTGGTTTCTTTAATCAGTTTTTTGTTTTTGTTTGATTTTTTTAGTGCATGGTATTACTATGTAGCCATGTCCACCCTGAAACTTATGGTGTAGACCAGGCTGGTCTTAAACTCAAAAAAATTTACTCACCTTTCTCCCAAGTGCTGGGATTAAAGGTGTGTACAAGTGATACTAGGATGCTGTAGAGATGACTCAGTGGTTAAAAGTGCTTGCTCTGCGTTCTTGAGGACCAGAGTTTGGATCCCAGCACCTGTGTAACAAGTTGGGCATCCCTGAAAACACTGTGACTCCAGTTTCAGTTAGGCAGAGACAGGAGCATCACTAAGGCTTGCTGGCTTTCAGCCTAACCAGGAGGGAATCTTAGGCTCAAGGAAAGATCCTGGTTGAAGAAAATAAGTAGTGAGTGAGAGAAATCCTCTGCCTGATTCTACCTCTCAAGTGCTGAGCTTAAAGACATGCACCACCACAACATGCACAAAGAAATTAAAAAAATAAATAAATGAAGTGGTGATAAGGATGGAATCCAGGGCCTTATGTGCTAGACAAGTGCTCTACCGCTGAGATACACTGCCAGCCATACTTTGGTCATTTTTGAAAGGCTTTCATACAGGGGCTGAGTAAGTGAGTCACTGGGGCAGGAAGTGACTGCACCTTCCTATACAGTGGTTCGTGGAAGTACTTGAGTGAACCACGCTTCCTTTCCATGGTCATCTCCTTACATGTTGGTCCTTTGGTCTTGCTTATATGGCCATGTTCAGATGCAGATGCCCCTTAGTCAAATTGTGTTTGGCTTACACGGTGATGTTTTATTTTCTAGGAATACTTCAGTGAAAATCTGAATGTCCATGTGTCTTAATAGAATTTTGGGAGATCTAGTTGCCCTAGGCTTGCCTTCTCATGGAGCTAGCTTTGAGAACTGAAGTAAAAGCTATACAGAAGGACTTTCTGGTTCATCACAGTCCTGACTCTGTTATGCATAATAGAGTTAAATGCCGGTTTCTAAACCAGGTCTGATTATACACACTTGGAATCTTGGTGCTTGGGAAACTGACATAAGGACTTCAAGTTTAAGGCTATTCTTGGCTATATGATCAGACTGCCTCAAAAAAAAAAAAAAAAAAAGCAAGCCAGTTTCCTACTTAGTCTTGCACTATTGTTGTTTTTTTGATTTGTAGAGATAATTCTTAGAGCTTCCAACCTTGTTTAAATATTTGGAGTCAGAGGACAACTTGTGGAAGTAAGTTCTGACAAGTCTCCATGTGCAGACCAGATTGGTCTTGAACTCAAAGAGATCACCTGCCTGCCTCTCCAGTGCTGGCTTCAGAGGCATATTGTCACTATGCCTGGCTTTGTCTTTTTACAAAGTTTACCAAAAGTGGCAGAGTAGGGGCTAATCCAAGAAGGTGGGTGTTTGCAGTTTGGGCCTGATCACAACCCATGTTTGTCCCAGTGTCAGCCATATTTATATATGCTACCCATTTCCAGACTTGGGACTTTTGTGCTTTGTTCCCTAAATTCCAGTTACATTCTGGCTTGTTCTTCAAGATCGTGTTTGGGAGCTGAGTCACAAATCAGTACATAAAACCTGTGGTTTCATAGAGATCATTTAGGTTGAGGCTAAATATATCAGTCTTAAATTTCTTTTTAAATTTTTTGTTCTGTTTATTGTTGGGGAGGGGGGTGACATGTGTGCCATAGAGTACATGTAGAGAGCAGAGGACAACTTGGCAAATTGGTTCTTTCCTTCCACCATGTGGGTGCTGGAAATTGAATTCAGGACGTCAGGCTTGGCTTCCAACACTCTACACACTGAGCCATCCATTCTTGGGTATAGCATTATCTAAGTAAACAGTAAGTGCAGAGCAAGCACTGCCAAACGATAGAAGTGACAGGAGCAGCTGGCTGCCTGGACAGTCACCCAAGGTTCCTCCATGACGTTGGATCTATCTTTGTCCTACGGGTCTAGAATATCTGACAGACATTTTTGTGAAGCAGGAATTTTGAAGGACTATCCTACCTTGTCTTGGCAAAGTTCAGCAGTCACCTTCTTTTGTGTTCTGATCACCCAATTTGGACAGCATGCTGTCGGCAATTGAGGCAAGGGCAGTTTCTTGCTGAAGTGGCTAGCTTTGACACATTGAAAGCAAACTCCATAAGGAGGTTCTTCAGTGCCTGTCATCCTCTTGAAGTAAATTGGTGCTGCCAGGAGCAAATGTGTCTCACTGTCATGAAAAGCCTTATGTTACTAAAACATGTTAAATGCCATATTCTGTAGGTCTCTGAAGTGTTTGAAGAAAAAGACCATTTATCTATTTAAAATATATCTCTGACCTTGAAAATATACCTAACATGACTATAAGTTTGATTGTTATAGTTTTTAAGGACTAAAACTTTACATTTTTTTTATATAATTTTATTTTATTTTACAATACCATTCAGTTCTACATATCAGCCACAGGTTCCTCTATTCTCCCCCCTCCCACACCTTCCCCTTACCCCCAGTCTACCCCCCATTCCCACCTCCTCCAGGGCAAATCCTCCCCCCGAGGACTGCGATCAACCTGGTAGACTCAGTCCAGGCAGGTCCAGTCCCTTCCTCCCAGACTGAGCCAAGTGTCCCTGCATAAGCTCCAGGTTTCAAACAGCCAACTCATGCAGTGAGCACAGGACTTGGTCCTACTGCCTAGTTGCCTCCCAAACTGATCAAGCCAATCAACTGTTACACCTATTCAGAGGGCCTGATCCAGCTGGGGGCCCCTCAGCCTTTGGTTCATAGTTCATGTGTTTCCATTCATTGGCTATTTTTTTTTTCAATAATTGAGTAAAACCGAAATTTATTATAAGCCACAGTCGTCCTAGGGACCTCCATGCTATATATATATAGCCTCCATGGTTCTATGGGTTGTGGTCTGATTGTTCTTTATTTTATATCTAGAATCCACTTATGAGTGAGTACATACCATGACTGTCTTTCTGGGTTTGGGTTACCTCACTCAGGATGATTTTTTTCTAGTTCCATCCATTTGCCTGCAAATTTTATGCTTTCATTGTTTTTCTCTGCTGAGTAGTAAGTACTCCATTGTGTATATGTACCACATTTTTTTCATCCATTCTTCCGTTGATGGGCATCTAGGTTGTTTCCAGGTTCTGGCTATTACAAATAGTGCTGCTATGAACATAGCTGAGCATGTATCTTTATGGTATGAATCAGCATTCCTTGGGTATATGCCCAAGAGTGGGATGGCTGGGTCTTGAGGTAGTTCGATTCCTAATTTTCTGAGAAACCGCCATACTGATTTCCACAGTGGTTGTACAAGTTTACATTCCCACCAACAGTGGAGGAGTGTTCCCTTTGCTCCACATCCTCTCCAACATTGACTGTCAACAACACTGGTGTTTTTGATCATAGCCATTCTGACAGGTGTAAGGTGGTATCTCAGAGTCGTTTTGATTTGCATTTCTCTGATGATTAAGGATGTTGAGCATTTCTTTAAATGTCTTTCAGCCATTTGTGATTCTTGTTTTGTGAATTCTGTTTAGCTCTTTAGCCTATTTTTTAATTGGACTGTTCAGTATTTTGATGTCTAGTTTCTTGAGTTCTTTATATACTGTGGAGATCAATCCTCTGTCAGATGTGGGGTTGGTGAAGATCTTTTCCCATTCTGTTGGCTCTTTTTGTCTTATTGATGACTGTGTCTTTTGCCCTGCAAAAGCTTCTCAGTTTCGAGAGGTCCCATTTATTAATTGTTGTGCTCAGGGTCTGTGCTGTTGGTGTTTTATTTAGGAAATGGTCTCCGGTGCCAGTGCATTCAAGAGTGCTTCCTACTTTCTTTTCTATTAAGTTTAGTGTAACTGGATTTATGTTCAGGTCTTTGATCCACTTGGACTTGAGTTTTGTGCATGGTGACAGATGGATATATTTGTAATCTTTTACATATTGACATCCAGTTATGCCAACACCATTTGTTGAAGATACTTTCTTTTTTCCATTGTATAGTTTTGGCTCCTTTGTCAAAAACCAGGTGCTCATATGTGCATGGATTGATGTCAGGATCTTCAATTCGATTCCATTGGTCCGTATAAAACTTTACATTTTTAAATGAGCTGCATAAGTACAATACCTTAAACAAGAGTAGAAATATATATACAATATAACAAAAATAACCTTAAATTTGTATCAATATACAAAAATCCATACCAATGTAAAGTATTTGAGACTAGTGGTTGTTCAAAAGATTTGATCCACCCTTTTATCCCATCATTTATATATTTTTTTGTTTAGCTTTCTCCCTGACCATGACCGGTAAGAAATTGTAACTGCTCCCACCCCCAAATGATGACAAACAACTAAAGCAACCCACTCCTCTTGATAATGTGGACGTTGTGTTCTCTAGTCTGCTTCCTGATGTTTGGGGGCAGTGGCTGCAAAAATTAAAATAATGGTCAAATCCTGGGAGAGCTAGCTGTTGTCTAGTCTCGGTGTGATGGGAAAATGTAGGGCTTATCTGAAGTCTGAATGGAGTAGTCTGTGAGGCTAGACCATCTCAGCTAGCACCTTTGAAGTTCTGGATGTAGATTTTTGAGGAAACTGCAACAGAGGAATTCTCAGAGGCTGGATCACCTGGGCTATTTGTCTTGTTTTTATTGGTGTCTGGTCCTTTGTTCTGAAAACACAAACTTTTAAAAGTAACATCTGTATTAACACAAGTGTGGAATGTATGCTGTGCACAAGTTGGCTAAAGATGATTTTCTGTTTTATATTTGAGCAGATTAAAGGCATCTGTCAACTTTGTAAGTTTGTTTGGACTGTATAACCAAACTGTAATATAAATCTGATTCATCTCATGTCTATAGCCAAGATCCTCAGGAAGTCTCCCCCAGTCAAATCTGATCTTTATTAATTTTGAAGAGAACAGTAACTTCTTGTTTCCTGTGAAAAGAAAGGCATAACCTCTCCCAGAGCAACGTATATTTCGACTTGCATTCTGAAGTGAAGACGTTCTTAAGATGTCTAGATTGGTTTAATTTAGCAGTTTCCATGATCCAGTGTCTCTCAGCAGCTATTGCTTTTTTGTACATTAGCATTTAAAAAATTCAAAGTCAACAAGCACTATACACTAGACACCCTATGTATTTCCCATCATTATATAGCTTATTCTTTGTATATTACTTTACTCTTTCTTTAAAGACTTCATTATTTTTAAACTTTTCTATGATTCCCTATACCCATTTTCTTTCTCTCTTTTTTTTTTAATTTAGCATATAAATACATTTTTAAACATATTGTACCTTTTTAGAGCTTTTCATGTGTCTGGACCTGGCTTTACTAAGCACCTGCAGCGTTCTCTGACCACATGAGACAAATCTTAAACTGCCACATCAAGCTGCTGCATAGTTCAGCTTAGCACATAGCCCTAGGTGGCTGGCTCCAGCCCACAGGCAGCAGCCAGCAGCCAGTAGCTGTGCCTTTGTATGCTGAGCACTCTCCGGTCTGTGAGACTGCAGGTCCAGGAAGCCACATCTGGCTCCTTGTCCAAAACTTTTCTTAGCTCTCTCAGGCCCTATGTTTGGACGTTTGATCCTCACTTTGGGCACCATATGTAATGAATGAGTCTTTGTCCCAGCATCCAGCTCCCAAATAATGACATGGAGACTTCGTATTGATTATGAAATCTTGGCTTTAGCTTAGGCTTGTTTTAAACTAGCTCTTAAAACTTAAATTAACCCATTTCTTTCTATTCATCTATATTCTGTCACATACTGCCCATCCTGGAGTCTCCCTCTCTCACACCTAGATTCATCACATGTTTCCTCTCTTTGCCCAGAAGTCCCACCTAGCTATTGGCCATTCAGCTCTTTATTAAAAAGCCACAGCAATATATCTTCACAGTGTACAAATATCCAACAACAGGTAATGTGAAAAGGAGTAAGGTTGAGTTGGGTGTCATCGCGTGCTTGTGATCCCAGCATTCAGAAGTCAAAGACAAGAAAATTAATTAAGAACTTGAGGCCAGCTAGTGCTCCCTGTAGTGGGTTCTAAGCTACCATGTTATGTAGAGTAAGATTCTCTCTCTCTTTTTTTTTAATGGAGTTTGATAAATATCCTATTTGAAATATTTTAACTTTTTCGTTTTTGTTTTGTTTTGAGGCAGGGTTTTCTTTATAGCCCTGGCTCTCCTGGAACTCTCTATAAACTAGGTTGGCCTTGATCTCATAGATCCACCTGCCTCTGCCTCCCGAGAGCTAGGATTAAAGGTGTGTTCCATCACACCCAGCTCAAACATTTTTTTAAAAGGTATATGTATGTATATCTGTGTGCATTTATATGCATCACATGCATGCAGGTGCTGGCCATGATAGGGTATCAGATTTTCTGGAACTAGAGTTATAGAAGCTTGAGGATGCTGACAACCAAATCTAGGTTCTATAATGACTCTTTTCTTTCTTTCTCTCTCTCTCTCCCTCCCTCCCTCCCTCCCTCCCTCTCTCCCTCCTTCTCTCCCTCTCTCTCTCCAGGGTTTCTCTGTGTAGCTTTGGAGCCTTTCCTAGAACTCACTCTGTAGCCCAGGCTGGTCTCAAACTCACAGAGATCTGCCTGCCTCTGCCTTCCGAGTGCTGGGATTAAAGGTGTGCACCACCACCACCCGGCCTTTAATGACTCTTTAACTGGGAAAGAGCCATCTCTCCATCCCCAAAGCTGTGCATGCGTGCATGTGTGTGTGTTTTCCCTGTGTGTATTGCCACATACCACGTACCCACAGAGGCAAAAGGAATGTGTTCCATCTGCTGAAACTTGAGTACAGAAGGTTGTGAAACTTCAACCCAGGTCCTCTGGAAGAGCAGCCAAGTGCTCTTGACTACTGAGCTATCTGTTCAGCCCCTAGACTCTTGTTTTGTTTTTCGAGATAGGGTTTCTCTGTGTAACTCTAGCTGTCCCTGAATTCACTCTGTAGATCAGGCTGGCTTCAAACTGAAGTCAACCTGCCTCTGCTGGGGTTAAAGGCGCTCTAGCACCACCCAGTAATTTTTTTAAGGTCAAGGAACTTTAAGCGAATCTGATGAAAAGCTGTGGACCTTTTTCCTAGAAAGATACACAAGAGGGTTTACACAACAACCATTTGTCAACAGTTTCAAGGGATTCAGCAGTCCCTGAAACGTCTTTCTTTATGGACTGGTTCATACCAAAGTCAGTGTCTCAGCTACTAAGTGACTTGTCCATACTGAGTGGAGAGCTGGTAAAGTCTTTAGTCTGATTATTTGCCCTTCTGGCCTCTTTTTCTCCTTAAACAGTACTCATGAGAGCAGGAGCCGTGGCTTCAAGTTTCTTTCAGCCCTGTCTTATTCTTGCCCTTTCAGGTCCTCCTGAATCAATGAGGGAGCATGTGGTTGCTGCCTCCAAGGCCATGAAGATGGGTGACTGGAAGACCTGCCACAGTTTCATCATTAATGAAAAGATGAATGGGAAAGTGTGGGACCTTTTCCCTGAGGCTGACAAAGTTCGCACCATGCTAGTTCGGTGAGCAGTAACGAAAGCTGTGGTGGGTGGAAAAGAAAACATTGGCTGGTCTCTTTCCCTTAGGACCTCACCTTTTTCTGTTCTCTCACAGGAAGATCCAGGAAGAGTCACTGAGGACCTACCTCTTTACCTACAGCAGTGTCTATGACTCAATCAGGTAGGATGGGTTCTGGGGGTATAGAACCCAGCTTTGTAATCAAGGTTCCTAACCGCCCTCTTTTTCCTGGCTTATTTCCCCAGTATGGAGACATTGTCAGATATGTTCGAACTGGATCTACCCACTGTTCACTCCATTATCAGCAAGATGATCATTAATGAAGAATTGATGGTGAGGGCCAGAGATGGTGGATTGAGCAGGTAGAGTCACAAAGAAGCCAGTATAGTCTGACCTAGACCCCGTCTGTCCCTCTCCCTCAGGCTTCTTTGGACCAGCCGACACAGACAGTGGTGATGCACCGTACTGAGCCCACTGCCCAGCAGAACTTGGCTCTGCAGCTGGCCGAGAAGCTTGGCAGCCTAGTGGAGAACAATGAACGGGTATTTGACCATAAGCAGGGAACCTATGGTGGCTATTTCCGAGGTGAGTGTTCCGCCTCTCCATTCTCCCAGGATCTCTGCACCTTTGTCTCTCTCCAGGCATTCACTCCCTCTTTTTCCTATTCACCTTTCTCCTGCAGACCAAAAGGATGGTTACCGAAAAAACGAAGGTTATATGCGCCGTGGTGGCTACCGCCAGCAGCAGTCACAGACAGCCTACTGAGTTCTCCACTTCTGTCAATGCGACCAGACTATTTAGCTTTTCCTAAATCCACCTCAATTATTAAAAGTCTGTTGACAATTTATATAGTTGCTTGTTGTCTGCTTTTTGCCACAGAGCTAAATTAAGTTGGACTCATTTGCCAAACATGTTTCTGAGTTTCCACCCAATGACTGGTGCAAGGTTCAGATGCACAATGAATTTTACATAACCCTCAAATCAGAGAGCTGTTATTCTTTGACATTAGCAGGAAAATGTCATAACATGTTATACGATCTGGGTGATGGTGGTGCACACCTTTAATCTTAGCACTTGGGAGGCAGAGGCAGGAGGATCTCTGAGTTTGGGGCCAGCCTGGACGACAGAGTAAGTTCCAAGACTACAGAGAGAAACCCTGTGGGTGGGGGTGGGGGTGGGCAGGGGGATTATGAAGGAGCTAGGTATATTGGACAGGATATGATTATGGGGTGTAGTGTATAGGAGGTTTTAATGGACTGGGGTGGGGTGGGTAGTGATTCTCTAGGTGGGGAGAATTTGTCCAGACCACTATGGTCCAGTGATCAGCAGAGATTCACTGTTAACTGGTGTAGGCCAAGTACCATGATCACAAGTGAGCATTGAGAAGCTGAGAGACTGTGATTATTTTTTCTAATAATTTGTATGATTCCTGCTTGTATTTTATAAATGTTTTAGTCCCCAGTAGATAGGAAGTTTTGGTTTGGTTTGGCTTTGTTTTTTTTCCAAGACAAGGTTTCTCTGTTGCTCTGGCCTCAAACTCATAGAGATCCAACTACCTCTGCCTCCCAAGTACTGGGATCAAAGGTGTACACCACTGCTGGCTTGGGGAAGTATTTTCTTTTCGAGACAGGTTTCTGTGTAGCCTTGGCTGTCCTGAAATTTGCTCTGTAGACCAGGCTGGCCTCAAACTCAGACCCTCCTGCCTGTGCCTCCTAAGTGCTGTGATTAAAGGCATTTTCTACCACCACTCAACGATACACGAATTTTTAAAATTAATTTCTTAACCAAGTGTTAAGAGATTGTAGGTGGAGAAGGGGACAAGACACTGTTGAAGGGCAATGTCCCAGTGATCTATTCCTCCAACATGGATTCACCTGAGGTTTCTGCAACCTCCCAGGAATCCCTATTAGTTAATGTTTGGGTCAGATCATTCATAAGCTAATGGCTTTCCAAGGGCTCTGCTCTGGGTGTTCTCTGATGCATTAGGGACCAACCCTTCAACATATGAATTTGGAGGGGACAGTAAGATCCCACCATCATACCTATCATTTGCAAAGCCCCAGGTTTGATCCTTAGCACTGGAAAGAGAAAAATAACCACAGTGAGAAGGCAGCACGTGGATGATGTGCTAGTTAGGGTTTTTGGGTTTTTTTTGGTTTTGTTTTGTTTTTCGAGACAGGGTTTCTCTGTGTAGTTTTGCGCCTTTCCTGGAGCTCACTTGGTAGCCCAGGCTGGCCTCGAACTCAGAGAGATCCGCCTGCCTCTGCCTCCCGAGTGCTGGGATTAAAGGTGTGCACCACCAACGCCCGGCTAGTTAGGGTTTTTGATGTGATGAAACACCATGAGCAAAAAGCAAGTTAAAGAGACAAAACATAAGATTGGACGCAATCATAAACCCAGTCTTTGGGGCAGAAGGGACACCTTACTTCCTGGTTTGGGTGTATGAATGAAGGTAGTCACTGTATGTCTTGAGTTCATCTTGTCTTCCTGATTATGTTACTGTACTGTCTTTCGCCTTTGTTGTCTGTTGGAGTTGTGTTTTCAAGCTTTGTTGCAGAGATGGGAATCAAACTAAGCACAGCCAAATTGCCCCTGAGCTGCATACTACAACATTTCAGGGTTTCCGTGAGATGGACTGCTCCTGGCTGCCTCTGCTAGGTTCCTCCTGCAGCTTACTCTGTCTCTGTCTCATTGCCTTGCTGGAGCCTGCTGTCTAAGTCCCACAGGTACATCAAGCAGTTCTCCATGCTCTCCTTCTGAGATCCTTTCCCCTCATTCTGCTTCTGAAGGTTGTATCTCCCAGCTAGCTCCTGTCTCACCGTGGAGTTCTGGCTGACACCACTCCCCTGCACTGTTGGGCTGGGCCACGTGAGTTCCTTAAGGCCTGTGTTCCACCACCTGCTGCTCACATCACAGATGCAGCAGGCCCACACTCTACTGCTTGCTCTGGCTTCTCCATCTGATTGCTGGATTAGGTTTTGCAGGAATTCAGGTCTTTTGGTTATGGATAATATTAAAATATTGTTGTATGCTGTTCTACTTTATTAAAAAGCTGGCTCTGGCCGGGCGGTGGTGGCGCACGCCTTTAATCCCAGCACTCGGGAGGCAGAGCCAGGCGGATCTCTGTGAGTTCGAGGCCAGCCTGGGCTACCAAGTGAGTTCCAGGAAAGGCGCAAAGCTACACAGAGAAACCCTGTCTCAAAAAAAAACCAAAAAAAAAAAAAAGCTGGCTCTGGAGTTGGGCTATGGCTTCCCTCTCATGACCCAAGCTTGTTTGTTTAAAAATTTTCCTCAAAAATCTGTATTATGTCAAGAGACCATCTGATTCTAGGACAGAGAAAAAACAACAAACAAAAAAACAGCCCAAGAAAGGACACTGTGTGCTTTTAAAACAGCTAAAATAAAAAAAAATTCTGTACCTTAAGATTTGTAAGCTTATTGAATATGGTTAGAACTCTGTAAATAAAACAAAAACAACTGGATACCAACATTTTCTGAGTTCCTATAGATGTCTAGTTGTTATAATTTTCTATTTAGTGTCTTCTAGGTTACAGATATTTATATTATTCAAAAAACATTCAAAGTCACCATAACACCATACAGGGTCCAGGCTCCCTGTGTATTTTCCATCTTTACGTGGCTTTTTTCCTTTCTATTACTTTACTCTTATTATTTTTAAACTATTTTTTTCCTATGACTGTCTATACCCATTTTCTTAAGTCTGTGCACATTTTTAAACACACTGTAACCTGTTTAAAGGATTTTTCCTTCTGGACCTGTCTTTACTGCATGTCTCCAGCCTTTTCTGACCATGTGAACCAAACCTTAAACTGCTAAGCGACAGCTAGACCCTCCTCCGTGGCTGTGGCTGGATAAGCCCCCTCTTCGTGAGAGCAGAGCCTTAAGCCCCTTTCAGTGTTTAACCAGAAGCTGCATTTAATTGACTCAGCTCTAGGAAGTTGGTGTCCACACTTCCAGGTGTTTTTACTACGATTTTGTTTCTACCTGCTTCTCAAGTGCTCTCAGGATAGCAGAGCCTCTTAAAGGAGCTGTATCCATTTGTTTTTATTGTTTGTTTTTTCAGCTCTCTATGTGAAAATTCCGGCCCCACATTGGAAAGCCAAAGGTAGCAAGCTTTCTTTTGGGTCATCAACCGGCTCCCAAATCATGACGCAGAGACGTATTATTAGTTTTGAATGCTCAGCCTTAGCTTGGGCTTGTTGCTAGCTAGCTCTTACAACTTATTTTAATGAATTTCTCTTCATCTATGTTTTGCCTCGGGGCTTTTTACCTTTCTTTCATTTTGTATGTCCTACTCCCTGTCTGTCTGTCTGTCTGGTGGCTGGCTGCCTCTCTCTTGCTCATTCTCTTTTTTCCAGCCTAGATTCCTCTATTCTCTCTTCCCCGTCAGCCCCGCCTATCCCTCTGCTGCCTGGATATTGGTCATTCAGCTTTTTAATAGACCAATCAGGTGCCTAATGCAGGCAGAGCAACACATCTTTACATCATGAAATAAATGCAATGTAAACAAATGTAACACATCTTTACATAGTTAAAGTAATATTCCACAACAAGCAGCTAATCAATAAATCTTTAATTATAATTCAATTGAATCTATAGTCTTTTCCCAGAGTTCACAAACTCCACAAGAGTTGAAGTCAGGGAAGCTAGGAATGGTGGCCTGTGATCCTATAATTCAGGGGCAGAGGCAAGAGACACCCAAGTTCAAAGTAAGCCTGGACTATAGCAGGATCCTATGTCAGAAAAAATGATAAGCCAGACACAGTGGCACAAACCTTTCATTCTAGCATTCAGGAGGTATATGTAGGCAGATCTGTGTTCAAGGCTAGCCTGGTCTACACAGTGAATAGTGAGACCCTGTCAAACAAAAGCTGCCCGGGGATATAATTTAATAGTCCAGTGTTTCCTAACATGAGCCTCAGGTTGCCTAGGCATGACCATTTTTATTTTTCCACACTTTATATATTGTTTACCTAGCAAAAACTAGAGAGAGCTCTGCAGGCACAGCTTGAGCAGTCTCTGACCCTAACCTTGTGGCCTGGTTTTGCCCCAAAGACATTCCTCCTAGGCATTATCTCATGCCTGCAGTTTGAGCTTGTACCCAGGAAGAACTGGAGACCATCTGAACCCCAACACCAGATGGCTAGATCCCCGGCACCTCAGTTATTTGAAAGGGACACAATAAAGTAAACATGACTACTTTTGTGTAAAAACAAGCAGCTTGCTATTTGCAGCAGACACTTTGTGAGTACCTCACTTGGGTCAGGTATCACTTGGAGTTGCCTCTCAGCTTCAAAGCTGTTCTTGCTCTGCTTGCCACTAGACACAGCACGAGTGAGGACTGATTTGCCAGTAGAGGGCGCAGAGGAACGCTGCAGAAGAAAGGCTTGTTGGTGCCTCTTTGTTTCCATTGCAAACTCCTTCGCCTCTGGCAGGCCTCCAGGGCACAGGACACCAGTGACATTCAACCCTGGGGCAGCTAGTCCAGTGAGGCAGCTAGCCTCATTGCCTCCCAGCCTGGTCATACTGGTAAGCAGTGACTTGTCAGACTCTGAGGATGGACCCTTCCTTCGTAATTGTTATGCCCAGATCACAGGGCTCCCTAAAAGACTACCTGGAGACCTAATCCCACATGTAAAAGCCAAGAGCCTTTATTATCTTCAAGCTCTGAGCTTGGTCTCTCTGTCCGACCCAGTGGGGTTTTTATCATAGCAGAGGTTGGGGTGAGGGGATTGCCTGGCTCAGGACATTAGCTGACATTTGTCTAGGGTTAGAGGGAATGTTTGGAATGTCAGGTATTTCCTCTTAGATGCAGGCCCCACTGGGTGTGGTTGGTTTATGGCTTTTCCTGGGTCCAGGTGTTGCCTGTCAGCAGCTGTGTCTGGGCCTCCAAGCCTGTCATGGCAGCTGTGTGGTCTAGCTGTTTAGGGTCCCCTCCACAGTAATCACTTCTGAATCTCATCCCCTATGTCATAATTGCCCCTCCTTGGTATTTAAAGTACCATATGAAAGGGTCGGGGTTGCAAGGCTTTGTGGGAGCCTAATAAGGGAAAACAGTGTCCATTTCATACATGTCTTTTTCTTTTTGCTTTTTCAAGTCAGGGTTTCTTAGTATAGCCCTGGCTGTCCTGGATCACTCTGTAAGTCAGGCTGGCCTTGAACTCAGACATCTGCCCACCTCTGCCTCCCAGTGTTGGGATTAAAGGAGTGTGCCACCGCCACTGCCACCACTACCCTGGCTATTTTTAAGTCGTTTGAATCTCGCAGGATCTTTGGTCAAATGAATGGGATCTCAGTCCTGCCTCTGGCTCTAGCTGGAGACTGGATATTATAAACTGCGGAAATACTATATGATTACAAAGACACACTGTCCCTTCCCTTAGGAATTAATCCAAATGGGTTTGTCAATTACATAGACTAGAAAATACCCTTCAAGAGACTGTCTGTTCCAGTAACTTCCATAATTAGTATACATGAAGACATGTTAGAAATGGGGCTAACTGGGTGGTGGTACACGCCTTTAATCCCAGCACTCTGGGAGGCAGAGGCAGGCAGATCTCTGAGTTCAAGGCCAGCAGGATTACATAGAGAAAACAAGCAAAAACCCAAAAAGGGAAGAGATAATGTCGTTAAGTGAGCTCTGTACTGACTTCAGGAAGCCCTTCCACTGAAGTTTGTCAGTGTTTCTGCTGTGCCCGCAACCGGGGAAGAAGGAGGGTCGGTCCAGGATGGGTTTTGACTTAGCAAAGCAGCAAGGTGAATCAGCTTCTGGTGGACTGACTGAATATTCTTTGCAAAAGGCCTCTTTATTGTTTTACAATTTACACCTTAGCAGGTTAGTTTCTGAATACCAAAACCTCTAATCCTGAGTTCCTTGAAGGAACAAAATGCTAAAGCAATTCTCAGCCACAAAACCTTTGGATTTCCAAGTACTCTCAACGAAGATTTTCAAAAGCTTTGAATCCTTCAGGAAGAACTCAGATAAGATTCAAACACTTCAAACAAAAGGCATCAGTAACAGAAGGTAGAAAGACAGTTCAAAGCCCAGGTGCTAACACTCAGGAATTCAAGCCAGCTGCAATGCACTGAAGGATTCCCCGTTACATCTGCCCCTCTGTTTAGGCTATAATGAATTATGTTGAAGATTATGGAGGCTTATGGCAAATACAGCCTTTTCACTAAGGTTTTGTTTTACAATCTTATGCAAATAAGCCCAAATACATTTTAAAGCCAATAAAGTTATTACTGCTAGAACAAGGATAACAATTGCTAGAACAAGAAATCTGTAAAAGTGATGTACAGGATTGAGAGGCTAACTTATCTGCAAGACTTTCCATAACATCCATTTCTGTCACATTAGGTAACCTTTTTTGAAAGAGTTTTCTTAATTTCTTGTCAGTCATAAACCATTTGAGAAGAGTCAGGGTGGCCCATCTGCTGGGGGATGTCTTTCTGTATGCTGTGAATATATATTGTTCCCATTGGTTAATAAATAAGCTGCTTTGGCCTATGGCAAAGCAGCTTAGAGGCAGGTGGGAAATCCAAGGAGAGAGACAGGAAAGAGAAAGGCAGAGGCTAGAGAGACGCAAGCCAGCTCCTGAAAGAGCAACATGTAATGGGACTCATGTAAAGCCACAGAACACGTGTTGATACATAGATTAATAGTTATGGGTTGAGTTAAGTTATAAGAGCTAGGGCTGGAGAGATGGCTCAGAGGTTAAGAGCACTGGCTTCTCTTCCAGAGGTCCTGAGTTCAATTCCCAGTAACCACATGGTGGCTCATAACCATCTGTAATGACATCTGGTGCCTTCTTCTAGCCTGCAGGCATGCATGCAGACAGAACGACAGAACACTGTGTACATAATAAATAAAATCTTAAAAAAAAAATAAGAAGATATATTTTTTAAAAAGTTATAAGAGCTAGGTATCAAGAAGCCTGCTATAGGCCATACAGTTTGTTAATAATATTAAGACTCTGGGGCTGGAGAGATGGCTCAGAGGTTAAGAGCACTGACTGCTCTTCCAGAGGTCCTGAGTTCAATTCCCAGCAACCACATGGTGGCTCACAACCATCTGTAATGACATCTGGTGCCCTCTTCTGGCCTGCAGTCATACATGCTGTATACATAATAAATAAATAAATAAATCTTAAAAAAAAAAAAAAAAAAGACTGAATGATTATTTGATAAGCAGCTGCAGGACCACAGGGCTGGGTGGGACCTGAAAAAAACATGTGGCTACACTTAACTCTTGAGTAGACAACTCAATGGTAGGCTACAACCAGTTAATATCACCCAATAATTTTTGAAAATCATTAAGAGTACATTGATCTCTTCTAATCTGTACCTTTTTTTTTTTTTCTTTTCTTTTTTGGTTTTTTTCGAGACAGGGTTTTTCTGTGTAGCTTTGAGCCTTTCCTGGAACTCACTTTGTAGACCAGGCTGGCCTCAAACTCACAGAGATCTGCCTGCCTCTGCCTCCCAAGTGCTGGGATTAAAGGCATGCACCACCACCACCTGGCTTTAATCTGTACCTTTTGTGGATGGATTCTCTGTTTACTTAATTTTAATCTTAAATAATTAAGAGAATATCCTCTTTGTATTTTTTCAGGAGAAATTTGTAATCCCCAACAAGGTAAAATTTCTTGTACTACTTTAAACATTCTTTCTAAGGTATCTGTCAGAAACATAATAAAATATCATCTATATACAGTAAATAATGGATTGAGGAAATTGTTTACAAACCACTTCCAGTGGTTGATGCACAAAACATTGTTGGACTGTTTAACATTCCTTGAGGAAGGATTTTTCCATTGATAACTCTTTACAGGTTGGGCATTATTATAAGTATGTAATCAGATTTTTTTCTTTGGGCTGCCAGCTCACAATAATGACAGGGAAACTTACTATTTTTGAATGCTTGACCTTAGCTTAGGCTTGTTCCGGTAACATTTATAGCTTAAACTAACCTGCTTTTATTAATCTATATTTTACCACGTGGCTTTTTACCTTTCTTTCATTCTGTATGTCTGATTCCTTCCACGTCTCACTGGTGTTTCCTCTGTTTCCTCTCTGCCCTGATTATCTCCTCCTACTTCTCTCTGCCCAGAAGTCCCATCTATACCTCCTGCCTAGCTATTAGCCATTCAGCTTTTTATTAGACCAATCACAGCAAAATATTTTCACACAGTATACAAATATCCCACAACATAAATAGGGACTGTAAACACAAATTTTTCTCTATCTTGTTCTTGTAAAGGGATAGTGAAGAAACAAATCAATAACCATAATAGTTCAGTCTTTGGGTAATAAAGATGGTAAAGGAATTCCAAACTGTAAATATCCCAAAGGTTGAATTACTTTACTTACAGCTCTCAAATCAGTTAACATTCTCCATTTTCTGATTTCTTTTCCTTTTTTTTTTTTTTTTTTACAATTACAAGAAAATTCCAAAGACTAGTTGTTTCCTCAATGTTTAGTCTAACTGTGCTTTTGGTAACCACTAAAAGGACAGGCACCTATAATTTTTTTCTTTAGTTAAAGGCCACTGCCCCACTCATACAAGCGTATTAGTTAACCACTTTAAAGGCAGGACAATTGAGTTACTGGCAGTGGCCTTTATTACAAATTTAGATAGCCAATTCCTATTTTGTCCTGTTGTTGGACAACTTGTATAGCCTGTGATTTTCCTTGATAATTTTTTCCAATACCTTTTCCAGGAATATATCCATTTTTAACATCATTTTATGAGTTAATTTTTGGTTTTGGTTTTTGTTGTTTTTAGAGACAGGGTTTCTCTGTGTGACAGTCCTAGCTGTCCTGGAACTCACTCTGTAGACCAGGCTGGTCTTGAACTCACCATGATCTGCTGCCTCTGCCTCCTGAGTGCTAGAACTAAAAGGCATGCACCACTACCACCTGACATTGAGCTGTTTCTTAACTTGTAGGAATATTAATTTGAGCTCCCATTGTTGTAACAAATCTCTCCCCCCGTAAAGTCATGGCTGTATCAGCCACATAAGGCTTTAATATCCCTACTTGTCCTTCAGGTCCTATACATTTAATCCACTCCATACTTTGTTTCACCTGAGGTAATATTCCAATGCCTAAAAACTGAGTGGAGACTTTTTGTAAAAGCCATTGGGATTCTAAGATTCTTGAGAAGTTATAGATACATCAGCTTCAGTGTCCATTAAACCTTTAGTCTCAATGCCATTTACCTGTAATTTTAGCTTTGGCCTCTCATCATTAATAACAATTATATTTTCTTTCCAGAACTTCCGAAACCTCCTGTCTCACTCTATAGCCTTGGCTGTCTTGGTTATGTAGATCAGGCTGGCCTCAGATTCATGGAGGTCCACCTGCCTCTTCCTCCCAAGTGGTGGGGTTAAAGGTGTGCACCACCACACCCAGATTTTCAGGTTTATTCTTAGTGTGGGTGTGTTTATGTACATGTCGGTGAAGATGCTCAAGGAGGCCGGGAGTTCAGACCCCCACTTCACCCCTGCCTGGTGCTGCGGTTACAGGCACTTTTGTGCTACCTGACGTGGCTGCTGGGAACCAAACCAGGTCCTCTGCAAGAGCAGTACAAACTCTTTACTACAGAGCCATCCCCCCGGCCCCAGCCCTACAACATACATTTTTTAAGTGTTTAAAGGTTTCAGGGCCTCTCTCTGTAGAGAGAGCTCAGGCTTGCCCAGAACTGCCTCCTGCCTTCGTTTCACAAGTCCTGGGGATCATAAATGTGCAACACTAATGGCCACCTTCGCTCCATTCTTTAAGCTAAACCTTACCTGTTTTCAATTAATGATTAATAGTGTAGGTTCGAGATCATATTGACAGAAATGAGGTTTGAGGCAGCTGGTCAGTCTCACAGGCCCGAACGAACAACAGTTCCTACATGCCCTGGTGAGCCTGGGGGAAAATTGTAAAGAAGTTGATGATTTCTGGCGAGAGCTATCTTCTGGCACTGCTTGTTGACTTTCTTACCAGATCATATTTTTGACAGCCAGACGGAGTGTCAGACAAAGGAACCTTACTGTTTTTATCCTTCTGAGGTGATGTTTATCACTCGAGGTCAGACAGAAGCTTTATGGCAGTGGTTCTCAACCTTCCTAATGCTGTGACCCTTTAATACATTCCTCATGTTGTAGTGACCTCCCACCATAAAATTATCTTTATTGCTACTTCATAACTGTAATTTTGCTACTGTTATGAATTATAACGTTAATAGATGTTATAGATAAAACTGTGTTTTCCAGTGGTCATAGGTGACCCCTGTGTAAAGATCATTTGACTCTCAAAGAGGTCTTGACCCACTGGCTTAGAGCCTCTGACAGTTTCCAGCTGGAACTTATTTTTTTATTTTTATTTTCCTTTGAGGCAGGGGCTCACTATGTAGCCCTGGCTGATCTTGGGACCCCTGCTTTCCAAGTGCTGGGATTAAAGGCATGTGCCACCATGTCCTTCAGCTGTATCTGGAAAAAGTTCTTACAGGCAGGTGAGATGGCTCAGTGGATAGAGGTGCCAGACCTGACAACCTGAGTGTGACCCCTGGGACCAACATGGAGAGGAGAAAAACAATTCCTGCAGCTTTTCCTCTGACTTCCATATGCACACACACACACACACACACACACACACACACACACACACACACACACACCTTTAAAGGCCAACAGAAAAAGAGCTGCCATTCCAGATTGCCTAAGGTCCTCCAGCCAAAACTCAACCCCCCAATGCCAAAAAGAAAAGCAGAAGAGTTGAATCTCTACTGTGGTTTGCTGACCAGAGCCTAGCCTCCCAGCAGGTGGCAGCACTAGGCCAGCTCCCTTTGGAGTTCACGCACATCCTTAAGAGGAACCAAGTGTGATGGTTAGTTTTGACTTTAATTTGGCACCATCTAGTATCACCTAGGAAGGGAATCACAATCAAGGATTGTCTAGATTGGGTTTGCCCATGAATATTTCTGTTAATAATTACCATGATTACGTTAACTGAGGACTAGCCCACCATGGGTGGCATCATTCCCTGGGCATTGTCTAAGAGCAGAGAAAGCAAACAAACACTAGCATCGATGCATTCAAGCACTTCAGGCTCCTGCCCCTGTGACTCCCCTGCTGTGATAGACTGTAACCTAGAACTCTGAGCCAACCTGCTTTGACCAGGTTGTTTTATCACAGCAACAGGAAGGGGGACTAAGTCAACCCTTCCTCCCCCTGGGCTCCACCTGACACCAGACCATCACCCTTCAGGCTGGCAGTTCTCCTCCTTTGGCTTACCTGACATAACTGATAGCCTGTGGGGGCCCACAAAAGCTTCCTAGTGAGATCTGAGCTTGCTTTACACAGCAGGGCTGCATTAGGGGATGGCTTGACAGCATGCAGTCACCAGGTGTCTGAAATGGTCTGCACTTGGCTGTGCTGGGGGGAGGTCTTTTGTTCCACCCCTTGGCATTCCTTTAAAAGCCCTTTAGTAGAGACAGAAGGGGCTGGTGGGTTTTGACCCAGGCCCTCCCAAGGCTATCCTGTGTTTTGTTTTGTTTTGTTTTTTAACTGTCTTTCTCCTCTCTGTATTTCTATCTACATAGTCCTTATTTCTCCCTGCTCAAGAGCACCCTGTGGGGGTAAAGGCCTGGGGGGAAGCTGGTCTTCCTCAATACCCTCTTAACATTTTTTTTTTGTTTGTTTTAAAAACTGCTGTATTCAAAATCAATAATAAACTTTAGGGTAAATAAGCTTTAAAACAAAAGCTTAAGAACAAAAATAAATAGTTTACATAACTCACTAACCCAGTTTTTTCAGTAAATCAGTTTCCAGCCATAGGACTATAAGCCTGGGCTGGACCCATGGGAAACCCTCATAGTTGATTATCATAAAAAACAGTAGCAAAAAATCAGAAGGCTGAGTAGTAGACTCTTTAACAACCCAAACACTGGACATTCATTCTTTGTCTTTTGAGGAAGTATTTACTCTGTAGTCTAGACTGGCCTGGAATTCACTACCTAGCCCAGGCCAGTCTCAAACTCATGGCACTCCTCCTGCCTCAGCTTCCTCAATACTGGGATTCCAGGCACAAGCCACTGTGCCTGCCTTCCAACACAGGATTTAATGTTTACTTTAAAATAACCAAACTTTTACATTTTGTACACAATCCAATGTAATGCTAAAATAATTAGCATTTTAGTTTGAAGAAGCATTATATAAACAGGGATGGGACACTATAAATGAGGTCTTCAATTCTTGAAATACAAATAAAAAGGGGTGTATGGTGGGAAAAAAATCCAGACACTAACTGGAGGGACATCTGAAGGCTTGCATCCTTTATTTTCTGTGATGGCTTTGAAGTTATGATTGTTTGACATGTAGAGCCTTCGGCACATTAGATATAGCCTTTTTTTTTTCACAGTAAGTTAAAATCTCATCTTGACTCTGTATAGACCTGGACGGTCTTGTGGGTGGATTCCAGAAGTCTGCTGTGTGATAAAGAGTAACATGAAGGATTGCTGTAGTGCCCTAATTTCATACTTCCTTGTACACAATGAATCACTTTGGGAATTTATTCCAGGGGCTATGTACACAAAAGTGTCAAGAAGAAAATGTTCTCCACTCTTGCATAAAAAACGTGTACAGTGCTTCAGGAATGGATCTTCTGCTCTGCTGGGCTGGGCCTCAGGGATCTCTGCAGCCAGAAGATGGGAGGCTCCTTCCTCCTACTTTATTGCTCTGTGGTTGAGTATTAATCATCCAACCCTGGCGTTTCTCCTTGTTGGATCCTAGATGCTATCCTGATGGCTTCTTCCAGAGATGGCTGTTCTCCAAGCTGAACTGCAATCTGAGTGCCATTGGACGTTGCCACTAAGGTCAGAGGTCTGGTTTCTGTAGTTACTAAATGATGGCTATGTTGTTGGTGTCCCATTTCTGAAGAGGCTGTATGGAATGCTGCCAGGTCTTGAGCCACAATTGCAACCTGCTGTCCTTCTGTGCCCTCGGCGGTGACCATAGCCACAGAATGTGTTCCTGCTGAGGAGATGACTGCATCGTGAGTGGGAACCGTGATAGGTGTGCCGTCCTGCGTTACCATGGTGATGGTGTTGCCAATGGCCTGCATGTCAGCTTGAGATATGTTGACATGTTGAGTGCCATCCTGGGATATAAGTGTAACTTGTTGACTCAACCCAGACTGGGTTACTGTGGCTACCTGTGTAGATACAATGTCCTCTCCTTCTACACCTGTAACATATGTGATCTGGGACCCTTTAAGAACATCATCACCTTGACCTGGGGGAGGCTCGAAGAAGGCTTCCTGCTCCTCCTCAATGGGCTCTGTGTCATTGTGAGCTGTCCGTTTGTGCATGGCTAGTGTGGAGATCTGTTTGTATGTCTTCCCACAGTGGTTACAGTTGTACGGTTTAGAGTGAGTATGAACGACATGGTGTTTATACAAACTGGAATATTCTGTAAACCTTTTGTCACAACCAGGAACCGTACAGACATATGGCTTTTCTCCTGTGTGTATCCTCACATGGTTTTTATAATTGGTTGCGCTGGCAAATGCCCTCCCACATCCTGGTTCTGTGCAGTAGTAAGGTCTTTCTCCTGTGTGTGTTCTAATGTGCACTTTTCTGATATTTGATGTTGTAAAGGACCGACCACAGCCTTCAATAGGACACTTAAAGGGCCTTTCTCCTGTATGGGTTCTGATGTGCTTCTGTAGATCTCCTGAAGTTTTGAAAGATTTTGTACAATTATCTTCTGAACATCGATATGGCTTTTCTCCAGTATGAGTTCTGAAATGACTTTTTAATCCATAACCTGTCGCAAATGCTTTCCCACAGCCTGAATGCTCACACTGATAAGGCCGGTCTCCTGTGTGTGAACGTTCATGGACCTTAAGATGATGAGCTGTTGTATAGAGTTTGCCACATCCATCGTATTTACACCGAAATGCCTTCTCTCCACTCTGCTGAGATTTAGGAGTTACTCTTGCAGCATGTCCTTGTAAGACAATCTGCATTTTTTTCTCTTGGTCATTCTCTCCAATTAATCCTGTACTTGTTACGCTTTCACTCCCATCAATGGAAACCTTTGCCGCATACTGCTCCAACGCACTAATGGTATCTGGATCAATTGTAGCATCTCCAGTGTGCAGCCCTGCCACTGTCCCATCAGCCTGAATTGCCAAGATGGTATCAGACTGTGGGACTTGCACTGCATGGTGGATGTACGCTGTTGTGCCATCTTCCAATTGAACTGCCTGAAGTGAGCTCTGGTCATAACTATCTTTTGAAGTATGGTGAATAAATGCAGTGGTTCCATCTTCTAGCTGCACCGCTTGCCCATCCTCCAGCCGCAAACTGTCCCCTGTACTTTTAGGTATGGGGACATGTTGAACATAGGCAGCAGAACCATCTTCCAATTGAATGACCTGGCCATCAATGAGTCTCCCATCTTTAGAATTATGCTGTATGTAAGCAGTAGAGCCATCTGCAAGTGTTACAGCTTGTAAACTTACACCTTCCATATTTTCTAAATTGTCACCATCTGCCACGGTCACTGCCTCTGTCAGGCACAGGGTGACATGCTGAGCCTCCATGCCTCCTCCAGGAAACTCTGTCATTCCCTGAGAATCCCGATTTATTTGGGCCAACAGCATTTTCTACCTTTGTAATTCCATCCTTACATTCTCCTTAAGATCCTTACCATCCCCTCTTAACATTTTTTATTACATGTCTTTATTTGTGCAGAGGGCATGTGTAGGCCACAGGGCATGTGTGAAGATCAGGGAACAACATGCAAGAGTTGATTTTCTCCTTCCAACAAGTAGGTTCCAGGTACCTAATTCAGGTCATTGGGCTTGGTGGTTGGTGAAGTTACCTGCTGAGCCATCTCACTGGTTCCCTGATCCCATCTTCATCCTGACTCTGCCAGTGATGTGCTAGCTCTACATCACCTGCCTTGATTCATTGACTGAGTAACTTTCTCTGAGAGAGCAAGATCACTTCTTGGCTTGTGTTATGGAACTGACTGGAAGGGATTCTCCTTTTTAAACACAGATAGACTAAGGGATTTAGAAGAGATAGCATATTTCCTTAGACCCTCCCTCTCTCCCTCACCTGTGACAGTCCTTCTGGCTAGATCCTGGGAAGTGATTTTGAGAGAAAGGAATGTGCGCTCACCCGGTCTGGAAAGCCCCCCTCCCTAGCTCCCATTTTCTAATTGCAGTAAAGGGGATGAGACGATTCCTCCCCGAGTTTAACCACCACCTCTTCAGGCACTGCAATTATTCTGTGGCTAAATTTTGTGTTAGGCATCCTGGCATCTGTAGGTCAATTGTGGGGCATTGGCCTCAGAAAGAGCAAAGGAAATCTCAGGGGAGAAGGGAATGTGCCGGGCCCCACAAACCTGAGCATTCCCACCGGCTTCCCCACCACCAGCCCTGGCAACTGGGGATGCATCAGTCCATACCTGCTTTGGGCGAAAGCTTTGGGAGAAAGAGGACTGGAACTGAAAAGGAGCGGTCTCTTGTTAGCACGTCTCTCTCAGCGTGGGTAACAAGTCTGCACTTGGCATGCTGTCTTAGTCAGGGTTACTATTACCATGACCAAAAGCAAAACACCATGACCAAAAGCAACTTGAGGAGGAAAGGCTTCTTGTGTGTGTTTTTAAAAAATAATTTATTAATTTTTATTTTATGTGCATTGGTATTTTGCCTAAGTATATGTCTGTGTGAGGGTGTTGGGTCCCCTGGAAATGGAGTTACAGACAGTTTTGAGCTGCCATGTAGGTGCTGGGAATTGAACCCAGGTCCTCTGGAAGAACAGCCAGTGCTCTTAACCACTGAGCCATCTCTCCAGCCCAGGTCTTGTTTTGTTTTTCATTCATAGTTCCATATAACAGTTCATCAAAAGTAATGGGGGCAGGAACCTGGAGGTCCCTGATGCAGAGGCAGTGGAGGGGTGATTCTTACTGACTTGCTCCTCATGGTTTGCTCAACCTGCTTTCTTATAGAACCCAGGACCACCAGCCCAGGGTTGGCACCATCCAGAATGGACTGGTCCCTCCCCCATCCATAACTAAGAAAATGCCCTATAGGCTTGCACACAGCCCAATCCTGTGGAGGAATTTTCTCAGTTGAGTCTCCCTCCTCTCTGATGACTATGGCTGTGTCACGCTGACATAAAATTAGCCAGCACAACTAACCCCATGTCACCTTGACACACAGACGCCACTGCTAAGCCACACCCTTTCCTTTCTTATTCATCCTCAAGACCACACATTAACGTAAACATCACAATACAAAACATTTTATATGCTTAAGAAGTCCCACAGACTTTACAAATCACTTTAAAATTTAGTCTATTTAAGTCGGGTGTGGTGGCACACGCCTTTAATCCCGGCACTGAGACAGAGGCAGGTGGATCTGAGTTTGAGGTCAGCCTGGGCTACAGAAGAAGTTCCAGGACAGCCAGGGCTGCACAGAGAAACCCTTTCTCAAAAAACAAAACAAAAAATAAAATAAAAAATAATTTTTGTTAAATTTATAAAATAAAAAATAAATTAAATGGCCGGGCGGTGGTGGCGCATGCCTTTAATCCCAGCACTCGGGAGGCAGAGGCAGGCGGATCTCTGTGAGTTCGAGGCCAGCCTGGTCTACAGAGTGAGTTCCAGGAAAGGCGCAAAGCTACAGAGAAACCCTGTCTCAAAAAAAAAAAAAAATGTTGTCGAAAAATAAATTAAATGATTTCTTACTTCAACAAGGAAGAACCAGGGCACAGTTACAATTAGATCGAAGCACACAACTAAACTGTGTAAATAACTCAGCATCTAATGTCTGGGCTCCTCCTACGATCTTCTGATCTCCTCCAAAGGGCCTGGGCCACTTCTCTGGCTCTGCCATGGGCTGCACACACAGCTTGTTTCCTAGGCTCCAGCTTACCCCACTAAATGGCTGCTGCTGTTTTTGGTGGTCATCTGACGATACTGGCATCTCAAAACTGCTGGGGTCTTCTGCTGCCGCTGGGAAGCACTTTCACCAACAGCCTCTCCTGGGCTCTCTTCATGTGCTAAGTCTCAACTTCTCTGCAGGACCCCTTCAATCTTGGGCCTTCAATGGCCACCGAGCTGCACCTTTACCAATGGCCTCTCAGTGCCAGCCTCAGCTACTCTCCATGAGACCTTCATGCCTTCCAAACCAGTACTACCTGAGTGAGGTGACTCTTATACATGACCAAGTTTGGCTACCAGGTTTAGGTACACTCTTGGCTACCACTGGAACACAGCTTCTGGGTGCTAACTCTCAGGAAACAATTCCCAGAAGATTTTACCTCAGTGATGTTAGTCTCTCTCTCTCTCTCTCTCTCTCTCTCTCTCTCTCTCTCTCTCTCTCTGTTTCTTGTGATAGGGTTTCTCTGTGAAGCAGTCTTGGCTGTCTTGGAACTCGCTCTGTAGACCAGCCTGGCCTTGAACTCACACAGATCTGCCTGCCTCTGCTTCCCAAGTCCTGGGATTAAAGACATGTGCCACTACCACCCAGCTGTTAGTCTCTTTTTAATCTCCACTAATTTCTCAGTCCCAGATGACCAGTATCAATGTTAGGATTCTGCCACCACTCCAGCTGCATGGCCTCAAATGTGCAGTTCAGGAGCTAAGCAAGGGGTCTTGCGTCTTACATCATCAGTGCGTGCTGGCACACTGCATGGTCATGCAATCAGCACATGCGTGGTGTAGCTCTGTAGCTCTGTAAGCCCACCTTCGCATGTTCACGGGAATCCTTAAAAAGCTGGACACAGACTCCTCCCTCTTCTCTGTTCTCTCTCTCTGCTCTAGGCATGTGCTTCTTCCCCAGGCCTGGTTCTTTTGTCCCTCCCCCCCAATAAAGCTCTGATACTGGGTTTTGTCATGGCTCGTGCCTCATGACCTTTCCGCATGGCAACTAGCACTGCTTATCATTTTTAAAACAACAATCAATGTTCCAGTAAAGCAAAGGTTTTACTTCAGTCATGCTGGTCTCTTGTTAATCATGGGTGATTCTTTAGCCTCAGCTAACCAGAACCACAGATTCTCAACTCAAAATAGCAAATGCCTGATAGAGTCTTTAAGGGACTCTCAGACTTCCCTCTGGAAGAGCAGAACCAGGCCTCCACTTTCTGCATTATTCTCAATATTATCTTCCATGCTCCTACAGAAAAGCTCACCAAGCTTTAAACACTCAGAAGTTCTAATGTCCACAACACAGTCAGGTCTGTCTCATCAATTCCCCGCTCCTGGTACAAAAACTTGTATTAGTCAGGGTTCTCTAAAAATTGGACTTTATAGAATGGGATTTATTAGAATGGCTTACAAGCTGTGGTCCAGCTTGTCCAACAATGGCTGTCTGCCAATGGAAAGTCTAGAATCCACTAAGCTGGTCTTCAGTGTGCACCAGAATCCTGAAGAAGTCGGCTCTAATGTCAGTGGAGGGACGGACTTGCTGGTGAGAGTGAGAACAAGAAGCAAAAGCTTCTTCTTCAATGTCCTTTCCAGAGGCTGCCAGCAGAAGGTGGCCCAGATTAAAGGTGTATCCTCCCACCTCAAAAGATCCAAATTAAAAGTGGGTCTTTCCACTTCGTATGATTAAATTAAGAAGTTCCTCACTGATGTACTCAGCTTCTTGAGTTTTAGTTAATTCCAGATGCAGTCTAGTTGACAACCAAGAATAGCCATCACACACACTTCTGGATTGCATCTCCACCAACCATAATTCCTTTGATATCACACACACACACACACACACACACACACACAGAGAAGCCTAAGAACGAAACACCTAGTCTTTCTCTGCTCTGGTGATGGGCACCTAAAGTTGGAAGATAGGGAGGTGCTGTCGGATGGAAGTATTAGTCTCTTATACAAGGCTTTTTTTGTTTTTGTATATCAAAGCACCTATTTTTAGGTGATTTTTTTTTTTACTTTCTTTTTATTTATTTTATGTGTGTTTTACATCATGTGTTGTATGATATTTTGTTTGTGTTCTGACAAATAAAGCTTGGCTGGAAATCAGAGAGTGGAGCTAGCCACTAGTTAACTATAGAGGCCAGGCAGTGATCCTAGCTAGGTTTTCCTTTCTTTTTTTTCCCCAAGCCTCTGAGCAAGTTTGGAATTTTTCCTGTTGCAGCCTCCCTGCATCAAACTCCACAGGTGCTTGGGCTCCAAGTGCCTCTGAGGGTCGCCGCTTTCGCACATCCCCCTTGCAGATGCTGGCCCTTTGGCTTCTCTCCTGTGGGTTGTGAGCTTTCCCTTGGCCCCCTTCTCAGGCTGCTGCCACACTAGGTAGCTGCCTTGACATCTGATTGGGCTTCTACTGTTCTATGCAGCAGCAGTCAGCCTCACACTTTGCCATCATCTTCAGCATCATCAGAAGATTTGGTGAGACAATTTGGAATCCTTTTTTTTTATTAAGAATTTTTTATTCATTTTACATACCAACCACAAATCCCCCTCTCTTTCCTCCTCCCATTCCCTGACCCCCAGTTGCTCCCCCCAAGGAATTTTTTTTTTCCAGACAGGGTTTCTCTGTGTAGTTTTGGTGCCTGTCCTGGATCTCACTCTGTAGACTAGGCTGGCCTTGAACTCACAGACATCCACCTGTGGATTCCAAGTGCTGGGATTAAAGGCATGTGCCACCACCACCCAGCACCCCCAGGAATTCTTAAAGGGGGAAATTAGTTTAAAAAGAGTTTTTTCCCATGTTAAAAAATGGGAAACACTATTACAATGGAGAGAATTATGTCTCTGTATGATTTCATGATGAATGGTTTAAAAATGGAACAATTAAATGAAGGATAATCAACCTAACTAGGATTGACATAATGCTAATTATCATTTTGATAATTCTTATTATCACTTTGATAATTCTTGGTTATCCCTAAGAAAGTTGGTAGATATGAGTGCTAAGATATAAGCCTTAGAAAAACAGATCATATAGATATTCAGACCCAGACAGAGGAATTTAAAGGAGAACCAACCTCATCATTGCATTATAAAATTAGAGAGTAACAGCCCAAGGTTATCAAACAACCAACTGTAATTTATTCAGTCACCTTACAGGAACAACTGCCAAATGACAGGTATCCCCAGGGATGTGTAAGAGCTGACTAGATTCCTGTGGAAATGTTAGATTTAAGGAGATTCAAGGAAGCTATAATCTCATATGGTATTCATTCACCTTTTGCAAAGCAGATGTTAAATTTATGGTCAATTAGTAACAGAATTATCCCACAAGACTGGAGAGACTTGGTTACAGCAGTATTAGAACCTAGTCCTCAGTTACAGTGGAGGACCTGGTAGAAAGATGAGGCTAGGACCATTTAACAAAGTAGGGCTAGAGGTATTAAAATCTCCCAAGACCAACTTCTTGGAGAGGGTGATTATGCTGATTTACAAGGACAGTCTCTATATAATGAACACCCTGGCTCTATGTCATGCAGCAGCTTTGAATGCTCAAGACAGAATTGAAGGAAGTCAGAAAGAGAACTGAGTCATTTACTAAAGTTATACAGGGCCCACAAGAAACCTTCACTGATTTTTTTTTAAATACAAAGATTGACTTTAGCTGTAAATAGAATGATTCCAAATTCAGAAGCTAGACAAATAATTGAATTGTTGGCTTTTGAAAATGCTAATGCACAATGCAAAAGGATAGTTAGGCCTTTAAAAGCAAGATCAGCACCCATAGAGGAATGGATCTGAGATGCAATCAATATTGAATTTCATGATGATGCTTAGATAGGAGAGGTGATTTCCAAAGGCTTGAAGAAAAATTTCAGGTGTTTTAATTGTGGCAAATAAGGTACCTTAAAAAGGGATTGTAAATAGAGCATTCCTAGAAACAATGTTTTTTTCTAGGAATAATCCAAACAAAAGGCCCCTCCCTACTGGAGTATGCAGAAGGTATGGCAAAGGCAGACATTGGACCAATGAATGCAGATCAACAAAGGGCAGACAATGTAACCTTTTGCTGTCAGGAAATGCCTTGAGGGGCTTTTCTCAGGCTCCCACATCAAATTTGGTTCAATCATTCACTGTGGAGAAAACTCCTTCCCAGAGCAATTAAAGAATCTAATGCTTATTGTAAAAAACCATACTGCTCTGGATAATAGAACAGCTTTAGAAAATAAAACAAAAATTTCAGGAAAAACCATAAGCAAAAATTGATAAAGATTATATTTGAACAAGAGAGACCTCTTGCTGGGCAGTGGTGGCACACGCCTTTAATCCCAGCACTCGAGAGGCAGAGCCGGCCGGATCTCTGTGAGTTCGAGGCCAGCCTAGTCTACTGAGTGAGATCCAGGAAAGGTGTAAAGCTACACAGAGAAACCCTGTTTCAAAAGAGAGAGAGAGAGAGAGAGAGAGAGAGAGAGAGAGAGAGAGAGAGAGAGAGAGAGAGATATCTTGATTAGAAGAGGTGATAATAGTTCATCAAACAGTGTGACCACTCAATCTAAACTAATAAAACTAACAAATGCTTTTCATTTGATCAGATATAACTTGCCAAAAGGGAAACTCCCCAAAGTTAGGGTTGGGGAGGATTTTGTTTTTGACTTTCTTTCCAGGAAAATAAAAACAACCATTTTTAAGAATTTAAAGACCTTTGTGTTGTGCCCAGATCGTGACCCCCAGAGAGACCACCAAAGACGAGCATGCCGGAATGCAAAAGCAAGGTTTAATTCTGGATATCCAAAAGCAATACAAGCCTAGGCAGGGACTTCGTCCAATACACCCAACGCAGTGGAGGCTGGAGGAAGCGCCCACCTGTCTGCAAGCTCAGTTTTTAAAGGGAAAAGTCACAAGGTTACATCATTTAGGGGTGCTAGTAGGGGTACAATTCTGATTGGCTCGCTTCTAGGGACTTCTAGAAATTACTTCTAAGGGAGTGGTTGCCCGCCACCATTTCTCATTGGCTGCCCTCAGGTGGGAGCATTTCTGTAGTCAGTTACCCTGGAAACCAGGGAGAGGACATTCCATAGTCTGGCAGGCATTACCTCGTGACTCTCTTGTGACTCTATACTTTTTACACTTCCTGGTTTCTGGAATCTGAACTGACTGGTTTCAGTAACTAATGGCCTATTCCCAAAAGGAGAAATCTTAGGCCTTAGTTTTAGGGTAAAAGCATTTCTAAGATGGCTCATTTTGGTCTCACATTTGGACAAATAAGCATTCAAAGATTGGAGAACTATCCAGAAAAAATTACCAAGAAAAGGAATAATCTGACCTAATGTGATCTCTGAAGTCTCTAAAAAGATGATGGGATCCTACAATGATTCCACATGGACTGTGGTAACACCACTAAGCTGACAAACACCATCTAAAGATTGGCTTTGAACTACAAACTGCTCAGGACAATTTCAAGGTGGATAACTGAGATGATCCAGCTTCACAGACTACTCAAGCCAGGACCTGAGACAAGCCCTGCACTTTCCCATTACACAGAGACTGGACAACCAATGATACAGCTAGCTCTCCCAGGACTTGAAAATTATCTTATTTTTTTCAGGGTCCCCTAAAGATGCCGTTGCCCCCAGACAGCAAGAAGTAATTTTAAGAACATGGCACCCACATTCCCTAGAGGTGGGGTGGGTAGTTTGTGGTCGTTCAGTGTGTTATGGATATTTGTCATTATTTAGGGGGATTGGTTACAAGTTGTTGTTGGTAATGGTCAGGAAAAAAGCTGAACAAAGGAGATTAGATTCAGGGATCTTGTTCTAAAAAGAAAAAAAAGGGGGGGGGGATACAGAAATAGGATAAGCCGGGAGGTAGTGGTGCATGTCTTTAATCCCAGCACTCAGGAAGCAGAGGCAAGTGGATCTCTGTGAGTTCGAGGCCAGCCTGAACTACAAAGTGAGTTCCAGGACAGGCTCCAAAGCTACACAGAGAAACCCTGTCTCAAAAAACCAAAGGAAAAAAAAAAGTGAATTAGGTATAACACTTTGGACTCACCAAGACAGGATAGATAATGGAGTATTCATTGAATTTGTCAAACGCTAATGGACTAGACACTGTTAATGTAATTATTGCCTGTATATATTTGTATATAGTTGTTGTACTTATTGTATATAGTTTTTCTATGTTACTTAAAACCTTCACTTTTTTTAGACAAAAAGGGGGAAATGTGTGATATTTTGTTTGTGTTCTGACAAATAAAGCTTGCCTGGAGATCAGAGGGTGGAGTTAGCCACTAGTTAACCACAGAAGCTAGGCAATGGTGGCACACACCCTTAATCCCAGCATCCAGGAGGTAGAGACAGGAATATACAGCAGGTGGAGACAGGATCTTGCCCCCCCCTCCCTTCAGCCTGAGGATTTGTAGAGACAGGATCTCCCTGACTTGGTCTGAGATTTCATAGAGGTAAGAAGTCTCTTGAGGCTGCTGCTCTGCTTCTCTGATCTTTCAGCTTTCACCCTAAAATCTGACTCTGGGTTTTTATTGTTAAGACTAATTAGGATCATGCTTCAATCATGTATCTTGATCTCATTCATTTCCCCACCCCTTTGAGTTTGCCCTCCGCCCCTGAATGCCCTCTCCAAAATAAAACAAAATTTAAGAGAAAAAAGGAAAAAAAAAATCTCATCATGGAAGCTGCAGTGTGCCACAGTGAGTCACACCGTAAACCCCATTGTCCGTACATCTTTACTTGCAAGTGTTCATTGCAAATAGTCACTAGTCTTGTTCGAGACCTCTGGTTTTTGCTACACTATCGATGCTGGGCCCTCACTAGGACTCTTCTTGGATATCCTGTTGTTGTCCTGTGTTGTGGAGATCCTGCAGCTTTGGATCTGCAGGTCAGGTCCCTTCCTGTGTTCCAGCAGATCATAGAGGGGGCGGATGCTGGGGCGGGACAAGTCATAACCCTGGTTCTGGGCCTGGGCAGCTGCAGGGTTGGTCTACCCACCAGCCCTCCCCTGTCCTCACCACCAGGGTGAGCGCTCCAGCATTGCCCTGGCTAATTCACCTCCGGTAGCAATGAGGGAGGGGCGGGGCCAGCCCTCCTGCGTTCACACCCTCAGGAGCGGCTCTCCCACACGTCAGGGTCAGCTCTATTGTGTTGCCCAGGTGAGGTACAGAGGCCACTCTCCCGAGTGCTGCAGCTGGTGAGGGGCAGAGACACCCCTCCCGCTCTTATGACCCCAGGGCCAGCTCCTCCACCTGTCTCAGGCGTTGATGGGTGGAGAGGGCATCTCTCTTCCAGGATGCCACATGTCAGAGGAGTAATGTGGACAGCTCTCCCTTGCTCACGACTTTGGGGCTGGGTCACCCTCACCTCCGACCACCAGGCCAGTTCTGCTGGGCTGCGGAGGTGAGGAACAGGGCCTGAGGAGTAGGTGAGGAGTGTTGCAGCTGGTAAGGGGGAGGGTCAGCTCTTTTGTCTGCTGCAGGCGGTACGGGGCGGGGGCGGCATCTTTCTCCTACCTATACCTCCACATAACAGACGAATAGTGGGGACGGACATCTCTTCCATGCTTACTGCTTCGGGGCTGGCTCATCCACACCTCCGCCAACAGGGTTGACTCCATTTACACAAGCCTTTTTTGCGATTGAGGAAAATTCAGATTTTTGCCAAACCCATAGGGTGGACTCAGCCTTGCTTGCAGCTGTGACTATGCTGGGGACTGGAGATGGCTCAGCAGCAAAGAGCATGGCTGCTCTTCCGGTTCAAGTCCCAGCGTCCACTGGGCAGGTCACACCATCTGTAACTCCAGTTTCTGGGGATTCGATGCCCTCTTCTGGCCTCCTCAGGCACTGCAAGCACATGGTACACAGTACATGCAGGCAAAACACCCATAATCATAAAATAAAACAAATGAAATTTAAAAAAATTAAATCCTAGCTGGGCGGCGGTGACGCACGCCTTTAATCCCAGCACTTGGAAAGCATAGCCAGGTGGATCTCTGTGAGTCTGAGGCCAGCCTGGGCTACAGAGTGAGATCCAGGAAAGGCACCAAAACTACACAGAGAAACCCTGTCTCCAAAAACCAAACCAAAACCCCCAAACAAACAAAAAACAAACAAAAAAGACATAGAGGTCTCTCATGGAATTCCACAAGTGGACAGATTACTGTTCTGTGTGAGAATCTAGCTACTGCTTTGCACAGCTCTCCCTCTCTGGCAGACAACCCACAAGCACCTAAGACACGGGCTATGACTTCCTACCTAGCCATGGTCTCTACCTGGATAGTGAGTTGACAGCAAAGAAGTCCACGCCATGTTCTCCACCTTCTTACCTGCAGCCGACCTGAAGCCAGAGATCCTGGCCTCAACTCTTCTGTCAACCTCCCTCGTCGTCAGAGAGCTATACAAGACTTCCCTTTCTCCACGCAGGCTCTGACACGCTTGAGAGTCACCTGTCTGCCTCTGGTGGTGGGGCCTGAACTCTCGTCAGAGCCTCTACATGCTCTTACCCCTCTCTCTATGTGTCCATGGTTATAGTGACCCTTCCGACAAATTCCTTAGTCCGCAGTTAATTGTCTTGGTGTCCTCTTCCATACCCACCCCTCATATAACGGTGAGGTGACTCGGATCGGACACCATTGAAAACGATGTCCCTTTGGGGACTTCCCCGTCCTCTTAGCACTCCCTTTATTTATATCCAACACGGGCCTTCATCCTGTCTAGTGAGTCAACTTTCCAGGGACACCTGCCAGTCTCTGGACCAGGGAAAATCTCAGCGCTGGGTCACATGGCTCGGTTCAGGAGCAGCCCAGACCATACATACACACTATCGGAGGACACAACATTATCTTTGGCCTTGGGGCTCCAGGACCCCGTCTCTCTCGCTCTTCTCCGCTTGTTCGTCTGTGCACCTCACGGGTGCCATTCTGTCTCAAGTGCCTAAAGCCTCTTCTCTCATATGCCTTGGACATAATCTCAAAATGCTTTGTCCAGGGAGACAGCATCTGGCTCGTCTCGGTGGTCTTAAACCGGTATCTGTCACGTCCAAGTCCTTGATTAAGGACTCAAAAAGAAACAGATACACAGTAGCAGCAAGTGGCATTTCCCTGCTTCTCCCACCCTCTTCCAAAACCTTTCATTAAATTGCCCCTCCCTGTGCCACTCTTGCGCGGCTTTTCAAGTTCTGCTGCTCCATTAAAAAAACCTTTGTCATTGCCCTTTGCTTTGGCCGTCTCTCTCCCGGCGGCCGTATTTCCCGCCGAGCACTAACTCCCTGGAGTGCACCCTTCTCCGTGCAGGCGCCTGTCTGCGAGGTCCGAGGACCCCCTCAACCTCTCCCAAAATGCTGTTTTCACGGTACTAACCAGCTCAGAAACCCGCTCGACACTCCCCAATCTCAGACTTGCTCAGCCCAGACCGCACCCCCCGCTTCCGCGCATGCGTCGCGCACAGCCGGGCCCTTCGCCGGCCCTCCGCAGCCTTGCGTTCCGCCAGCTCCTGTCGCGCCGTAGTCCTCCCTCCACAGCCTGGTCAGCCCGCACCAGCTCTCTGGATGGGACTCTCCCACTGTGCCTCCCCCACACCACTGGCACCGGGGTTCCCGCCGGCGCGCCTGCTCCTCTTGGTGCTCCGCTTCGCCGGCTCGCTCAAGCCCCTGTCTCGGCCGCCTTCATCCAGTCCCCACAATTCATGCCCAAGGATTTAAAGCAGATTCACGCAGTTAACACATAAATGACTTATGTTCCCTGGCCAGCAGTTGTCACATGGTACGTAGTCAGTCTGGTCTTCTCGCGTTTTTTTAACTTTGTTTTTAAGGGTTAGTTTAAGGCGCTGGAGAGATGGCTCAAGTGAATTAGAGCACTGAGTGCCCTTGCGGAGAACCCGAGTTCAGTTCCGAGCACCCACAAGGCAGCGGCTCACAACCATCTGTAACTCCAGTTCTAGGGCATCTGATGCCCTTTTCGGACCTCTACTGGACCCAGGCATACACGTGGTACAGAGACATACATGCAGGCAAAACACTCATACAAATAAGATAAATCTTTTTAAAAAGTTAATTTAAGTATTAAGACCTATTACTCCTAAACTCATAAGACATGCCTAAATCTCAGGTATATAAATTTTGCATTTCAAAGCTAACTTCCTAAGTGTGATCTGACCTAAGTTTTTTGTGCATATCTACCGGGCGGTAATGGTGCATGCCTTTCCAACATTCGGGAGATAGAGGCAGGCAGAGATCAGACTTTGAGGCCGGTCAGGGTCTCAAAAAAAAAAAAAAAAAAAAAAAAAAAGAGCAAGACAAAACAAACACAAAACTGTGATAAGGATGCTGAAATATAGCTCTCCATAATTGATGGCTTCTGATAGGGGTACTGGTGGGGAAGGACTCAGTTCTTTAGGGGACTGCCCACTGGGATTTAACCATGCTCCAATGAATATATGAACAACAGAAACTGGACTTGTTTTATTTTTCCTTCTTTTATATCTTTCTTCTTTTTCTTGGAGGGGGGAGGTCACAGGGGTGGTGGAGGTGGGGATGGGAGGCCAGGGAAGTATGATGAGGTGCAAAATGTGAAATTCCCAAATAATAAAAGTATTATGGTGGAAAAAAAATCTCAGAAAACCCAAAACACTAAAAGTCTTCACTCCCACAAACTTATAGTAGCTGTGTTTTCTAAGCTCAGACTACAATTCCAATAGCTTTTTGAACATCAGATAATGTTCAACAGACTTCTGCATTTCACAATGCATTTAGTTATGCACTCCTGTGGATGCACTCCTGTCTAAATTTACATTGGAAATTATTAAAGTGCAAGGTAGAAGTGTTGTGGAGATCCAATATCAAATAAATGATCCAATAAAAATCTTTAGATTCGGGGCTAGAGAGATGGTTCAGTGGTTAAGAGTACTGACTACTCTTCCAAAGGACTCAGGTTCAATTCCCAGCACCCACATGGCAGCTCACAACTGTCTGTAACTCCAGTTCCAGGGGATCCCACACCCATGGCAAAACACCAGTGTACATTAAAAAAAAAAAAGAAGAAGAAGAAGAAGAGCCGGGCGGTGGTGGTGCACACCTTTAATCCCAGCACTCGGGAGGCAGAGGCAGGCGGATCTTTGTGAGTTTGAGGCCAGCCTGGTCTACAGAGCGAGCTCCAGGAAAGGCGCAAAGAAACTCTGTCTTGAAAAAAATTAATTATTAAAAAAATTAATTAATAAATTAAGTAATAAATTAATAAAAATAAATAAATGTACAGAAGTACACAAACCCCATGTCTGTGAGGGAGTATGTATATTAGGTTAATAGAAGGGGGTCCTGGACTGGATGAAGAAGAGAAACTCTAGGGTCTGGAGAGATGGCTCTGCATTTAAGAGCACTGACTGCTCATTCAAAGCACCAGCTTTTTTTTTTTTTTAATTTATTATTCTTTTATATACATTAGTGTTTTGCCTGTATGTATGTCTGTATGAGGGTGTCAGATCTTGGAGTTACAGACAGTTGTTAGCTGCTATGTGGGTGCTGGGAATTGAACTCAGGACCTCCGGAAGAGCAGTCAGTGCTCTTAACCGCTGAGCCATCTCTCCAGCCCTCAAAGGACCAGCTTTGATTCCCAAGCCCCACATGGTGGCTCACAGCCATCTGTAACACCAGCTCCAGGGGATTTAATGCCCTCTTCTGGCCTCCTCAGGCATGCACACGTGTGATACACAGACGTACATGCAGGCAAAACACCTATACACATAAAATAGAACACAAAATTTATTTTTAAGAAGAAAGCAATGCCAGGTGTAGTGGCAAATGCCTTTAATCCCAGCACTTGAGAGTCAGAGGCAAGTGAATCTCTGTGTTTGAGGCCAGCCTGCTATATAGAGAAAGTTCCAGGACAGCCAGGGCTACACAGAGAAACCCTGTTACAGGATGGGGGTGGGTGGGTGGAAAAAGAGAAGCAGCTGGTTGTGGTGGCGCCCACCTTTAATCCCTGTGCTCAGGAGGCAGAGGCAGGTCTTAATAATAATAAACCAAGTGGTAGTGATACACACCTTTAATCACAGCACTCAGGAGGCAGAGACAGGCAATCTCTGAGTTTGAGGCCATCCTGGTTTACAGTGTGAGTTCCAGGACAGCCAAGACTACAAAGAGAAACCCTGTCTTGAAAAACAAAAATGATGATGATGATGATGATGATGATGATAGAAAAGAAAGTAAATAAAAGGGGTGGGGCTGGAGAGACAACTCAGTGATTAAGAGCACTTGATGCTCTTATAGAGAACTTGTGTCTGGTTCCCAGTACCAGAACAGGCAGTACACAACTTCCTGAAACTCACATATTCAAATGAAAATAGCCTCTACGCTCACTTCCCAGGAAACTTCAGATTTCTCATCTGAAATCTAGTAAGAACTGTCTTTACTGTCTACATTTCCATCAGCAGTCAATTGTGAATTTTTTTAAAGATTTATATATTTATTATGTATACAGTGTTCTGCCTGCATTTATGCTCGCACGCCAGAAGAGGGCACAAGATCTCATTACAGATGGTTGTGAGCCACCATGTGGTTGCTGGGAGTTGAACTTAGGACCTCTAGAAGAGCAGCCACTGCTCTTGACCTCTGAGCCATCTTTCCAGTCCGTGGAATATTATTTTAAGTATGTAAAGATGTGTTACATTTGTTTATGCTGCATTTGTTTAATTATGTAAAGATGTGTTGCATTTGTTTCACCTTGCCTGCCTAAGGCACCTGATTGGTCTAATAAAAAGCTGACCGGCCAATAGCTAGGCAGGAAAGGGATATATAGGTGGGGCTGGTAGGCAGAGAAAATGAGTAGGAGGAGAAATCTTGGCTCAAGAGAAAAAGGAGAGACGAGGAGAGACAGGAGAAAGCAGTAGCCACCAGCCAGACACAAGAAGCAGTGAAGATAAGATATATAGAAGGAAAGAAAGGTAAAAAGCCCTAAAGCAAAACATAGATGAAGAGAAACAAGTTATAAGACCTACCAAGAAATAAGCCTAAGCTAAGGCTGAGCATTCATAACTAATAAGAAGTCTCCATGTCATGATTTGGGAGCTGGTTAGTGGCCCAAGAAAAAGCCTGCTTCAGCAGTCTGGTCTTTGACACTTCTACCAAAATGGCCTATGTAAGCTCTCTTACAATAGCCTAGAGTCTTTCTATCCCATAGCTCCAATTCTTCCACATTCCTCCCACAAACCAGTTTCAAAGCCCCATGAACCACATAGTCATGTTATCACAAATAAATACTTCTATGTACCAGTTTTCTGTATTAGTCACTTTTCCTGTCCCTGTGACCAAGTAACAGATAAAGCAACCTAAAGGAGAAAGGGTTTGTCTCACGGCTTGGAAGGATACGGTCCATCGTAACCCGGAAGGCGTGCACGCCGGCAGCTCCACGGTGGCATATGCAGGTGGTTGTGCCAAGTCTGTCATCATGATGCTGCCTCCGGGCAGGAAGTAGGGCCGAGTTAGAAAACTTCAAGGATGCTGGGTGTGGTCGGGCATGCTTTTTTAAATTGCAGCACCCCAGAGGCAGAGGTGGCAGATCTCTGAGTTTGAGGCCAGCCTGGTCTGGGAGCTCCAGGCCAGCCAGAGCTACACAGTAAGATCATCTCAAAATAAATAACTAAATACATAAATAAAACCTCAAGGCCTGCCTCTCCACTGACCCACTTCCTTCAGCTGGGTTCCACCTTTATTTCTTTGCTTCACAACCTCCCGTAACAGCACCACCAGGGCCAGTAAGATGACGCAGTATGTAAAGACACTTACTGCACATGCCTGATGATGACGGGAGTTTGATCCCCAGAACCTTTGCAAAATTTGGGACTGGCTCCATGGGGTTGCCACACACACACACACACACACACACACACACACACACACACACACAAACACACACACACAAAATGAAGAAGATAAATTCAAAAAGTTTAAATGGTCAAAAGGGGCATGGTGCATGCCTTTAATCTCAGCATTCAGAAGGCAGAGGCAGGCAGACCTGAGTTCAAGCCTAGCATGGTCTACATGGGGAGGGTCCAGGCCAGCCAAGGCTACATAGCAAGACCATGTCTCAAAAAGACAAAAACGGGAAAAAAAATCACCACCAGGGAAGGACCGAATATTCTAACACACAAGTCTGGGAGTAAATTTCAGATTCAAACTATAACAAATGAGGTTCCATTTTACAGGATAGAAGGTATACTTTAATCAGAGACCATTCTGAGATGCTGTTCTCTCCATCCAGAACTCACAAATCAGGACCAAGGGTGGAACTGGGTCCCATTGTACTCTCAATGATACACGACCTGCTTGTTTATTTCTCATTTGTCAACTTTGAGCTCTGCTCATTTAGAGGTCTCAGCCCCCAGGGGAGGAATTCTCCCTCCAGGTGACACACAATGGTTCCATTGTATCGGGAGACAAGACATTTGGGATTGAACAAACTGCAGACAAAAGAATTACTTTACTGGCTGAAATCACTGACCTTCGACTAGGATGCAATTTGGTGGCTGCTTATGTGATGGGTATAGGTGGAAGTTTCTGTCCCACCAGCCGCCCCCAAGTAACCATACAGAGGCCTAATATTACTCATAAATGATCGCCCAATAGCTCTGACTTGTTATTAACTCTTAAATTTAAATTAACCCATATTTCTCATTGATGCTTTGCCATGTGGCTTGGTACCTTTTCTCAGTACGGCATTCCCATCCTGCCTCTCTCTGCCTCTGCTGGAGACTCTTGACTCTGCCCTTCTTCTTTCCAGCATTCTCTGTTTGGCTCTCCCTCTAACCTTATCCGGTTCAGCTACTGGCCAGTCAGCTTCTTTATTAAACCAATCACAGTGACATATATTCACACAGAGTAAAGAAATATTCCACAGTTGGGGTCAAGAATCGTGTCTGCCAGGCACAGAGGTATATGCCTGTAATCCTAGCAGTCAGAAGATTGAGACAAAAGGCCATGAGTTCAAGTCTACCCTAGACTACACAGTGAGTCTGTCTCAAAAACAAAACTGTAGGCCTGGCAAAACTGGCCACAGCTAAAGGTGCCTGTTGCCACGCCTGACAAGCTGAGTTCCATTCCTGGGAACTGTGTGGTAGAAGGAGAGGATGCCCACTAGTTGTCCTCTGACCTCCACACTTACGCTGTGGCTCATACACCTATACACATATATAAACCAAGTGTGGTGATGTCAACAAGAATGGCCCCCAAAGGGGCTTACGTTTGAATGCTTGGTCGCCAGGGGATGGAACTGTTTGAGAGGATTACATGGAGCAGGTGTGGCCTTGCTGGAGGAGGTGTGTCACTGGGGTAGGCTTTGAGGTTTCAAAAGCCTGTGCCAAACTGAGCCTTGTTTTCTCTGCACGAGGATCAGGGTGCGACTCTCAGCTACTGTTCTAGCACCAGGCTTGCCGCCAGGTCCCCTGCCATGAATGGTAAAGACTGAACCTCTGAAGCTGTGAGCAAGCCCCCAGTTCAATGCTTTCTTTCGTAAGAGCGGCCTTGGTCATGGTGTCTCTTCACAGCAATAGAACAGTGACTAAGACACAAATAAAATACAAAATATCGTTCCAGGACAGCCATATATATAAAGCTTGACATGATTACTTAACATATTCATGTTCATTTGTCTATCAAATCAGTTTCTCTCACCTTTGTTTTTGTTAGTTGTTGGAAGTTAGCTTTACAATGTTGAGTTTAAGTGTACTCAGACTTTTTCTGTCCCGCCAGCTCCCAAATAATGACATGGAGACTTCTTACTAAGTATAAAAGCTTGGCCTTAGCTTAGGCTTGTTCCCAACTAGTTCTTACAACTTAAATTAACTCGTTTATATTAATCTACATTCTGCCACATGGCTTGTTACCTTTGTTGAGTACTGTGTGTCTCAATTCCTCCATGTCTGGCTGGCTAATCCCCACCTCTATGATTCTTTCCCAGAGTTCCTAACTCTGCCCAGAAGTCCCTCTTATCCTTTTCTGCCTACCTATTGGACATTCAGCTCTTTATTAAACCAAAAGAAGGTGCCTTGGTAGAGATGCATCTTCACAATGTCCAAGAAGATTATTCCACAGCATTTAGGTAGCTGGATATTCAGGGCTAGGACTGACCTTTGGGACTGAGACTCCTCCTTTAGGGAAAGAATAAAAACATTTTCATGAAGGATAACTGCATCTTCTTAGGTGGGATCACTTGGCAATGATGGACAAGGTCAATTGTCTCAATTAGTTAATACAATTGATGTATTCCTAGCTTGTGTAGCCTCAGAGACTTGGCCTGGCTGGGGGTGATGAGTAAGTAAAGAAATGGACACGTACAGAAAGCTGCGTTCGGGTGGTCTGGGCTCTCTGATCGAGAAACTGCAACACCCAGAGTGCTTAGTTTGTATACTATACACAGTCGAGCAGAGGCCAGGTTCTGTAGGGGAGCAGTCTTCAGGCTGTACATATCTGTTGGGGAAGAAAGTTATGGTGGACGTTTTATGCCTACACTATCAATATCTGCATACAGACCAGAGGAAGGCTTTGCCATTTTCTCATGGGTCTGAGGCTCTGGGGCCACTGATTTAGCCATGCCTACATCAATATCAACTGCACACATTCCCTCAGTGCTCCCTCTGCTTCCTACAGTCAGTCCATTCCATATTAGTTAACACTGATGAACAAATGAATGAATTTTAACATTACATCACTGCTCAAAAAAATAACAAGTTCTGAAAAACAGAAGGGGATGGAGACGGGGCTGGAGAGACGGCTCAGTGGTAAATGTGCTTGCTATGCAAGTAGGGGGCCCTGAGTTAGAACCCTTGGAACCCATGTGAAAGCTGTGATCTGTAACCCCAGTGCTTCTCCAGCAACATGGGAGATAGAGACAGAAGAATCCTCTGGAAGTTCATAGGTCAGCGTCCTGTGTGCATGGTGGCAAACAGCACACCCTGTCTCAAGCGAGGTGGAAGGTGAAGGCTGACAACCAACTTCCTTTGATCTCCACATGCATGCTGTGTACTTACACTTGTGCATGTGCACACTCAGGAGAGGGCACACGCACACACACACACACACACACACACACACACACACACACACACACACACACACACACGGAAAAACGTATCTGCCAGAAAGTGAGAAAGAAATTAGAGAAAATAAAATAAAGACAACTGTAAGTTGGTCACAGAAATACCTCATGCTCTCTCTGTGGAGAAGCTTCAAATCGGAGCTCAGGGCAGAGTTATCAGAGCCTGGGAAGAGGAAGGAGTGGCAGAGGTGATAGCTAGTGGGTATAGCGGGCAGCTGCACAGGAGGGACATTATCTTTCAGTACACAGCAGCACAACTTTGGTTGGCAACAATTGAGTCTTGTTAAATAGCCAGTAGAAAAGACTTGAATATTCTCAGCAAAAACAAATGATGGACATCTGAGGTGATGACTATGCCAAGCACTCTGACCTGGCCACTAATCACTGTGTGGACATAGAACAGCGTGGCACTGAAAAGCCAGGAGTGGTGGTGGCACATGCCTGTAAGCCAGCACTTGGGGGATGGAGGCACGACTAGGAGCTAAAGGTTATCCTTGGTTACACAGGGAATTTGAGGCCAGCCTGGGCTACAGGAGTTCCAATCCAGTGAGAGACCCTGTCTTAGGAAAAAATCACAGGGATGGATCCTCAGGATCCCCAAGTTGTCCTCTGACCTCTATCTGCATACACATGAACACACGCACATAAAAACAATTAGCTAGAGACTTAGTTGTGCGTGGTAGTGCTTCCCTACAACCCCAGTACTTAGGAGAAGGTGGGGGTTGGAAAGTTCAAGGTCACCCTGGGTTATATAGCAAACTCCTCCCTCAAATAACAAAGAGCTAGGAAAACAGCACAGTAGTAGGATTCTGCCCAGGAGGTGCCCTGAGTTTGATCCCAAGCACTTAAAAAAAATAAAGTGGGGTACTGGGGTCTGGAAGACAAATGTGTCGGCACATGCCTATGATTCCAGTCCTCGGGAGGCTAAGACAGCAGAGCTGAGCTCCGGTCCACTCTGGAACTAATAGTGTGACCCTGATTCTGAAAGCAGAAAAGAGCAATAAAAAATTAACAATAACATAAAACCAAATAAAAAAGTCCGATGTTTGAGAAATGCTGTGTGGCCGGCGTGGGAAGACCTTTCTCTTGGAAGTAAGCCCGGGCTTTCAAGATCAGGGAGCTGCCTGCTCCGGAGACTCCAAGAACCTACTCCCACTTCCTGATCTCCACGCTGAGGAGGTTGGCAGTGGACACAAAGTGCTGGGGGTGACAGGGAACCAGGGGACTGCCATCCCGGACAGCCCCGCTGCTGCAGGCTTCTACTTTTTTTTGTAAGGAAATTAGGCCAGGCATGGTGGCGCACACCTTTGATCCCAGCACTGGGGAGGAAGAGGCAGGCAGATCTCCTGTGAGTTCAAGGCCAGCCTGGTCTACAGAGTGAGCTCCAGGACAGCCAGGGCTATGTAGTGAGACCCTGTCTCGAAAAAAGAAAATAGTTTTATTTTTACTTGTTTACTTTATGTATATGGTTTTTGTCTACATGCATGTCTGTACCATGTGCACACCCGGTGCCCTCACAGGCCAGAAAGGGGCATCAGAGCCCCTGGAACTGGAGTCTCAAATGGTAATGAACTGTCATGTGGGTATTGGGAACTGAATCCAGGTCTCCTGGAAGAGCAGAGCCATCTCTCCAGCTGAGTTTTCTACGTCTAAATCACTACATGGTTTGTGTGTGCACACGTGTCTGAGCTGGCACAAATGCCATGGTGCTCACTCGCATGTCAGATGAAACTTGTTGGAGTTGGCTCTCTCTCCTTTCACCGCGAGGGTTCCAGGGGTTAGACTCAGGCAGTCAGGCCTGGCGGCAGCTGTCTTTATCCACTAAGCCATCCAGTTTCTCCATCTTTTATGTACAATCGAGAGAAGGAAGAAGGTGGATGGGGATCCCGGAGAGAGAGAGAGGAATGACAGGTGTGGGAGACGGTGACGCGGGCCTGAAGGAAGCAGGGCAATCTGAGAAGACAAGGTCCCACTGCCTTCTGGAACACTGAAAATGCTGGGGGTTGGGGTCTGCGGACACGGAAATCAGGCAAGTTCCTTCTGAAGGAAACCTTGACTATCACCGATTTGTGTTTTCCAACCCCCAAGTCTGAAGGGCAGTAAGGTGTGGTGATATATTGTGTACCCTAATAAAATTTGCCTGAAGATCAGAGGACAGAAGAAGCCACTAGATTAAACATAGATGCCAGGCAGTGGTGGCACATACCTTTAATCCTAGCACTCAGGAGGCAGAGACCTGCCTGGATCTCTGAGTTCAAAGCCACCCTGGACTACAGGAGATTGACTCAGTCTAGGAGAGAAACAGTGCCAGGCAGTGGTGGCACAAACCTTTAATCCCAGCACACGCCTTTAATCCCGGCTCTTGAGATCTCACACCTTTAATCCCAGTATTTGGGAAGCACACACACGCCATTAATCCCAGCACTAGGAAAGAAGTGATGGCTGGGCAGAGAAAGGTTTATAAGGTGTGAGCAGAAGGGAACTAAAGGCTTATTCAGCTGGAGCCTTTCAGATGAGGACTCGGAGGATTTCAGTCTGAGGATTTGTGGAGTTGGTGAGGTGAGATGTGGCAGTGGCTTGTTCTTTGTCTCTCTGATCTTTCAGCATTTACCCTAATATCTGGCTCTGGGATTTTTTTTTTTTTTTTTTTTGGTTTTTTGAGACAGGGTTTCTCTGGAACTCACTTGGTAGCCCAGGCTGGCCTCGAACTCACAGAGATCCGCCTGGCTCTGCCTCCCGAGTGCTGGGATTAAAGGTGTGCGCCACCACCGCCCGGCTTGGGATCCTTATTAAAAGACCAATTTAGCAATTTGTGTCACAGGAAGGAGGGGCAGGGAAGAGGTACCACAGGAGACAGGTTCCAGTCCCTTAATATAGGCTTGGAAATGCTGTCCCCACTGACACCAGGCTGAGGCTCTCTGGAGATGGGGGTACTGGATCCACTCTCCTTTGGATTAAGATGGGAGAGATTTAAAAAAACCAAATCGCCGGGCGGTGGTGGCGCACGCCTTTAATCCCAGCCCTCTGGAGGCAGAGCCAGGCGGATCTCTGTGAGTTCGAGGCCAGCCTGGGCTACCAAGTGAGCTCCAGGAAAGGCGCAAAGCTACACAGAGAAACCCTGTCTCGAAAAACCAAAAAAATAAAAAATAAAAAATAAAAAAATAAAAAAACCAAATCACAGCTGAGCAAAGTGAGAGGGGGAGGGGCCGACGCTGGAGGTTAAGCTTTACCTGGTGGTATTGCGGAAGGTGTTCAGTGAGGTGGTGGGAGAGTTCTACCCTGTTTCCAGGGGCTTGTCAGGACTTGGGAGGGAAGCTGTAACACAGAGTTCACTCATGTGGAAGTGTGGGGGCACAGGAGGTAAAGGTTCTTGCCACCAAGACTGAGCTAAATTCTAGCCCCTGGGTCCATGAGGTGGAATGAAAGACCCAACTTCTGTAAACTGTCCTGTGACCTCCACTGAAATGCCATGCTGTGCCCATCTTCTATACACAATAAGCAAAATGTAGTTAAAAAATTTTTTTTTCCTCTTTTGAGAGCAGGCCGCATACTGTAACCATGACTGGCCTAGATCTTGCTGATTAGACCAGAGGTACATCTGCCTTGGCCTTCTAAGTGTCTGGATTTAAGGCATGCATCAAAAAGTTTTTTTTTGTTGTTTTTTTGTGCTTTTCAAGACAGGGTTTCTCTGAGTAGCCTTGAGTACCCCGGAACTCACTCTGCAGACCAGGCTGGCCTTGAACTCAGATCCACCTGCCTCACCTCCCAGCACTGGGATTAAAGGCATGCAGCACCACCGCCCGGCCCATGCTTACTTTTTTTTTTTTTTTTTTAGACAGGGTTTCTCTATGTAACAGCCCTGGCTAACCTGGAACTCACTTTGTAGTTGAGGCCGGCCTCAAACTCACAGAGATCCACCTGCCTCTGCCTCCCGAGCACTGGGATGAAAGGTGCAAGCCACCACGGTTAAACTCTTGCATTTGATGCCTTTCTGTTCCCTCGTCAATTCCTATTTCAGGACTGTGTAGGAATCTGTGGATGAACTGAGCTCAATCCTTGAGGCTGTGTTTACGTCAAGAGTGGAGATATGACGAGGTGAGCAAAGAGGCTGAGAACCAGGTTCCAGTATATAATGGACTGTGCCAGAAAAAGCTGCTCTGTAACCCCCAGGAGCCTGCAGAATCTCAGTGAACAGAGTGGGAGTAGATGGGGAGGGATTTGTTCAGGTGTCAACCACCTGAACCCTGAACTGTGGCACATGAGTGCAAACCCAGCACTTGAAAAGCTGAGGCAGGAGAATCAAGGCTGGCCTGGGTCACACAGTGAGATCCTTCCACAAATAAACAAGAATGGAAGGGAGGGAGACAAACAGCACAAATTAGAAGTCATGTGCTGCTCCCAAGGGCTGCAGCTATGGAGACTGAGCCTGGGTGTCTACCGGGAGAGAAACGAGAGCCAGAACCTTCGTTTGGGAAGGAGGTGGAGGAGGAATTCAGGAAGGGAGCTTATATCCACCAAACTGATGGCAAAGGGCGACCTGGGGTGCTGCTGCATTTTCCCAGGGAGGGCTGAGGCTGCTCTTGGTGCCATGCAAAGATGTTTAGGAATAGTGTAAGGTTGCAGAGTTCTACTCTACCCAATGAAGGACAGCAACAGATCTTAGGGCTCACCCAATCCAGAAGGCACCCACTGTAGGCTGCAGACGTGTTATTTGAAATACAAAATCTTCCCTCCTCCAAGCTGGGAAATTTCTAGTTATTTTAGTTCAGTTTATTTTGCATTTGTTTTGGAGACAAGGTCTCACTATATTGTATCCCTGATTGGCCTAGGACTTCCAAAGACCTGCCTCCCGAGTGCTGGGATAAAAGCACATACCCTATCACTCAGGAGACAACGGCAGGCAGATCTCTGTCCAAAAAAGAAAAGAAAAAAAAGGAAGGAGGGGATTGAGGGACTAGAGAGAGAGGTGGCTGGGCTATTGAGAGTGCTCGATGCTCTTTCACAGGAAACAGGTTTGTTCCCAGCACCCACATCGTAGCTCCCAACACCTGTAACCACAGTCCCAGGGGATCTGACACCCTCTGGCTTCTGAAGGCACCACGCAGGTATGCAGTACACATATATACATGCAGAGAAATACTCATAAAATAAATTGGAGAGTTCAAGACCAGCTAAGGCTACAGGGTGAAACTAACAAGGACCAAAAAAGGCACCACCAGCCATTTACTGCTTTTGAGTGAACTATGTCCGACCAGTAATCCCAACTGGAGATTCCATAACCTCTTCTCGCATGGCCTGCAGGGACATTTCCTTCCTGAGGCCTGGATATGGCCCAAGGCGGGGCAGCAGTGCAGAGCAGATGTGTGGAGATGAATGGTCCAGTCTCTGTCTCTTACTAGGTCATAGCTGACTGGGTAATGTGGTGGCTGCTCCCAGGCCCAGTCTCAGTTTTTTTTTTTTTTTTTTTTTTTTTTTTTTTGTTTTTTGAGACAGGGTTTCTCTGTGTAGCTTTGCGCCTTTCCTAGAGCTCACTTGGTAGCCCAGGCTGGCCTCGAACTCACAGAGATCCGCCTGGCTCTGCCTCCCGAGTGCTGGGATTAAAGGCGTGCGCCACCAACGCCCGGCCAGTCTCAGTTTTAAAAGCAGCAGGTTACAAACTCAAATGCTCAAGCGGAACAGCAGGCAGGTGGCAAATGGAAGTGAACATCCCGTTTCTTTATTCTTTTGTGAAGCAGTATTCATTATGTAGCTGGCCTCAACCTGGCATCCTGCACAAGTACCCTGGGTACTAGGGATATTGTGGCAAAATGACTGCCCTAGGAATGAATATTCTTCAGACTAAATACTGCTTTCCTGTATCAGTGAAGTTTCTTTTCTCTTCTTAAATACTTTACTTTTAATCATGTGTATGTGTGCCTGTGTGAATGGATGCCACGGTTGTGGGTACCAACGGAAGCCAGAGGTGTTGAATCCCCTGGAGCTTGTGTTACTGGCAGTTATGAGCTGCTTGACCTGGGTGCTGGGAATTGAACCCATGTCCTTTTGGAAGAATACACATTTTTAACCACTGAGACATCTCTCCAGCCCCCAAGACTTAACTGTTAACAGTCAACTGGCTTATTCTCTTTCCCCTAATTTTAGAGGTACCAGTGTTATGGTATACGCCTCAGTTCATTATTTAAAAAAAAATGTGTATGTATCTATGTATATGTGTCTGAATAAATGTGCAACACATGCATTTGCATGCCAGAAGATGTGGAATACCCTGAAGCCGGAGCTGCAGGCAGTACAGGCTTAGTTGTGAGCTTCCCAGTGTAGAAGAACTGAAGGCCTCTGGACGAGCAGTAAGCACTGAGCCATGTCTCCAGCCCCAGTTTTTTATTTTTTAAATCTGAGATAAGATCTATGTAGCCCTAGCTGTTCTGGACCTCAAACTGTAGATCAGGCTGGCTTCAAACTCATAGAAATCCACCTGCCTTTGCCTACTGAGTGCTGGAATTAAAGGCGTGCAACCACCACTGCCCGGCTGGGCTTTTATTTATTTTTATTTACTTATTTTTTTTTTTCAAAACAGGGTTTCTCTGTGTTGTCCTGGATCTCGCTCTGTAGACCAGGCTGGCCTCGAACTCAGAGATCCGACTGCCTCTGCCTCCCGAGTGCTGGGATTAAAGGCGTGCGCCACCACGGCCCGGCCGGTTTTTACTTTTTTAACAAGTTCTCATCTTGCTCACTCTTTCCAATTCTCTATGCTTTACCAAATTACCTCTGGTCAAATTATGTAAATCTCCTATTAGCTTGAGATTTGAGTGGATCAATTATTCTTGTGCCCAGAGCATGGAATGGCGTTCAACTTTTCTTGCTTTTGAAACAGGGTCTCCCAGCTGACCTGGAATTTACTATATAATCCAGGCTGGCTTCAAACTTCTGATCCTCCTACCTGGCCTTCCTAGTGCTGGGATTAAAGCTGTGAGCCACCACGGCTGCCCTAATTTTTAATGAAGGCGTCTTTCATAGGCAAGCCCTGTACCACGGTTTTCTGACAGTGTCTTGCTATGCAATAGCCCGGCCTCCAGACGGCCTGTATTGCAGCAGCTATTCAGGGGTTCCCTATCTCCCGGAAAGAACAACTACTGACATTTATTTTAGAACTGGGCACGTTTATTAGAACGCAAATACGCTCAAACGAATCATCTTAATGCTCATTAATACTTACCCCCGCCCCCCACCTGCCTAAAGTAACCTGTACCAGATTTCCCCGCCCCCCCGCCCCCCCCCCCGGCATAGGGATTTTTTGGCACTCGAGACTCCGCCCACCGGGCCCTAAGTGGCGGAAGAACCTCACGCTACGACGTGACACCTCACACCACCGCGGAGACTTTCTGACGTTACGCCGGCGGCGTGGGAGGGGCGGGCCGGCCGGCCGGCGCTTCCCCCTTCGCGGCTCTGGCCCCGCCCACGCTCGTTGGGAAGCAACCGCGGCCGCCAGCCTTTAAGGTGGCTCGGGACCCGGAGACCCAGAGGTGCCCTAAGCGCCTGCGCGGCCTCCTTCTCCGCGGCGAAGGGCTAGACCGGCCGGATCCGCACACTCGAGCCTCCCTCTCCTCGCCGGAACTAACCTCCCGGCGGCGCTCCCTCTCCCCCCACCCCCGGCCCGCCCGCCCGCCCGCGTCCCCTCCCCCGCCCGCGCTCCTCCCTCTCTCCTCCCCCCCGGCGGCGCGCACGCGCTCCAGGCCGGCTCGCGCCCTCTCGCTTTCCACCGGCCCGCGAGATCCCCCCCTCCCCTTCCGCCTCGCGGCGCCCGCTTCCTCGCGCCGCCGTCTCCTCGATCCACCCCTGACACCGCGGGGCTCCCCCCCCCCCCGCCCGCCCGCCCGCCCGCCAACGGCGGGTCCCCGGCTTCGCGATCTCTCTCGCTTCCCTCCCGCGCTCTCCGACGGGGGCCCAGCCCCGGGCCCTCTTTCCCTTCCCTCTCATTTCTCTTCCGGACGCTGCCATCATGCTGAAGCCTCAGCCGCCACAACAGACCTCGCAGCCCCAGCCGCCGCCCCCCACGCAACAGGCCGTGGCCCGGCGGCCCCCCGGCGGGAGCAGCCCTCCCAACGGCGGCCTCCCGGGGCCGCTGCCCGCCACCACGGCTCCCCCGGGGCCTCCCGCGGCCGTCGCCTCCTGCCTGGGGCCTGCAGCTGCTGCCGGGAGCGGGCTTCGCCGCGGAGCCGAGAGCATCTTGGCGGCGCCAGCGCCACCGCAGCATCAGGAGCGGCCAGGGGCCGTGGCTATCGGCAGCGTCAGGTGAGGACGGGACTTCCTGGCGGGGAAGAGCCCCGAGGAGGAGGCGGCGGCGGCGAGCCCGAGCCCGAGCCCGGCGCCGTTGAGGGGCACCTGGGGGCCCCAGAACCCCATGAAGGTGGGGGTGGCCCCTCGTGCCAACAGGTCGGAGGGGAACCTCTCCGGGCGGTCTCCAGGAGCCGAGGGGCGGCGCTCGGCTCGCTGGGCCTGGCCGCCGCTTGGGGTCTGGGCCCCGAGGGGAGGCGGGGCGCATCCCGCCAGCTCCGTCGGAAAAAGGGAGTTGGGGGGGGGGGTTGAGGAGGTGATGGGGTCCCCAGCTCCATTACCACGAAGGATCTCGCGGTCCCCGGTGTCAGCCAATGGGGAGTAAGCTGCATGAAGGGGTCCCCGGCTGTAGCCAATGGAGGGGGGGCGCGCGGCCCGCAGTTGGACCAATGGGGAGGGAGGGACTTGGGAGCGGACGGCTCCCTCCTCGGCCCGGTGTAGCCAGTAGGAAGGGGACGGGGTGGGCGGGGGCGCGGAAGCAGCGGCTACTGGGAAGACTGCAGGCTGGGAAGCTCCTGCGCGCGCGCGCCCGCCCGCCCTCCTCGTACGTGCGCGCGGATGCTGTCTTATGACCCGGGCATTGGCTTGCCCCGGTAACACGTAAAGCAGAGGCCGGGGAGGGGGGGCTCGCATGGAGGGTTTAGGGGTGTCTGGTATCGGCGATTGAGGAGTGGGTGCCCTCGGTTTTCTCGAGGTGTCAATGCGATAGAGCGGCGCGAGACGCAGGCGCAGTGGCTTCTGGTCGGGAGGGGCTGGTAGAGGGCTGTGGGCTTCAGTGCGCAGGCGCAGACCGGGCGAGGCATCCCGGTGGATGGCTTTTGCGGCTGCGCGGTCCCCCAGCCCCGCCAACGGCCCCCTCCTCACCCTCCTCAACCGCCGGTTACATCAGCCGTCGAGGAGCGCTGTTACCTGGCGATTGGGGATCCCCTCAGAGTGGGTAGCAGGCTGAATGAGAGCGAAAGGGTGGGGTATGGAACGTACACCCCGGGATTTGTAATCTAAGGCTGCTGAAAATGCTTTTTTCCTCTGGGAGGTAATGTGACTGAGCTAAGTAGTGCTGCATCCGGGGTGCCCGAGCTTTCACCTTCGAAACTTAATTAGGCTTTTGGTTTGTTTAATATTGTGACAGTGTACTGGAAGCGTGAAGTACTGGCCTCTGGAGACAGTCAGAAGATTGTATTGCATTGGCTGTCCAGAGCGTTTGACAGCCATTGTTTATTAAATTGTTGTTGGCTTTTTTTTTATTTTAATATGGCATTGGAGAAAATGCTTTGGCCGTTAATGCCTACTTTCCTCTTTAATGTGAGAGCTGGAAAAATTTTGCTAGTTAATCGGTTGGTAACCTAAATCAGCAAGTTGACATGGTCCATTATTCTAAGGTTCACTGTAAAACGAGTTTATTTCTTCTCTTACAGGGGACAGAGCACCGGAAAGGGACCCCCGCAGTCACCTGTGAGTGTCTTTTTTCCCCTCCTATAGAGACACTAAGAATTAAAATATATGGGGCAGTCTGGTAAGAAACAGAGTCTTTACCTGCCGCCCCTACTTTCCCCTTGTGTGACAGGTATTTGAAGGTGTCTATAACAATTCCAGGATGCTGCATTTCCTGACGGCTGTGGTGGTAAGAGAGCGTTCACTTGGGTGTTTGAGGAATGTGCTGTTTCTGTTCCCAGCAGTGACTTAATCTTCCACCCTGCCAGGGTTCCACTTGTGACGTCAAGGTGAAGAATGGCACCACTTATGAGGGCATTTTCAAGACTCTGAGCTCAAAGGTCAGTGCACTCCAATTAGCTTATTTCTGAAGCCGAGGAGGAGAATGAGACTGAGGATGTGTGTTGGGTGACACCAGACAGGTGTGAGGCTTTTGCTAAGGTCTCTGGCTAGTGTCGAAAAAGGCGGGGCAACATGAGAATTTGGTGTTGAAAGATTAGAAAGGATAAGAAAGAAACAGTCTTTTCCCCCCTCCTTGATACTGACCCTGGAATGTTGGGAACGGGGCTTTTGTAGTTTGAACTGGCAGTAGACGCAGTACACCGGAAAGCATCTGAGCCAGCAGGTGGGCCTCGGCGGGAAGACATTGTGGACACCATGGTGTTTAAACCAAGTGATGTTCTGCTTGTCCACTTCCGAAATGTTGACTTCAATTATGCTACTAAAGGTATTGTGCTAGACTGTGTGTCAAGCTCATTGAGTAGAAGGTTGACCATGCTGACTTGATTATCTTCTAGCACCTTTTTTGGTAGAGATGATTGAGTGTTCCATCTTGAAAATATATCTTGATGTTTAATAGAGTTCAGTGAATTATGACTGGTGTTATAGTTATTCCTGATTCCCTTGTTTAATTTATAGCTTTTGAATTTTTATTTTATTTTTTTGAGACAGGGTTTCTCTGTGTAGTTTTGGTGCCTGTCTTGGATCTCGCTCTGTAGACCAGGCTGGCCTCGAACTCACAGAGATCAGCCTGGCTCTGCCTCCCGAGTGCTGGGATTAAAGGCGTGCGCCACCACCGCCCGGCTGCTTTTCAATTCTTATTTGTTTTGTGTGGTAGGGTCTTGCTGTGTAGCCCTGGCTGGCCTCCTTGAACTCACAGACATCACATTGTCTCTGCCTCCTGAGTGCTGGGATTATTGGCGTTTGCCACCCCATCTAGATTTGTCATTTAATGTTCCTACCAGTTGCCAAATACAAACATAATATCTAAATCTGCTATTTTTAAAAAATTTGCTTTGTTAACTGAAACCACACGGTGTCAGGAGTGAAGATGGGAAGAAAGATGTATCAGCTGACTCTCGCTCTTCACCTCTGCCACACAGACAAGTTCACTGACTCGGCCATTGCCATGAACTCTAAGGTGAACGGAGAGCACAAGGAGAAGGTGCTGCAGCGTTGGGAGGGCGGCGACAGCAACAGCGATGACTACGACCTGGAATCCGATATGGTATGGGCTCCTTTCCCAAGACCAGGGCAGGCTGAATGTGGTGAATGTGGGCTCCTGGTGTAGGTGGAAGAAGTTCATTCTTTCTGGTGTGTGTGTGTAGGCCGGGTTCATTTGTTTTGAAGTCTGTTCTTGGAACCAGCTGTTGGTTCTTGGAAAGGAAGGTGGAAAAAGGGTCAACAACATTGACTACTGTTAACATTTCTTCATGGCATTAATTTTTTATTGTTGTAAAAAGTATAGGGGCGGGGAGGAGGGCACACCCTTAATCCCAGCACTAGGGAGGCAGAGGCAGGTGGATCTCTGGGTTCCAGGCCAACCTGATCTACAGAGCTAGTTCTAGGACAGGAACCAAAACTACACAGAGAATCCCTGTACCAGGGTCCAGGGCGGATGTAATAAACTAGGCATGATAACTCATACCCATAATCCAGCCTTGGGAAGTTTAGGAAGAACTGTGAGTTCCAGGCCAACCTGGATTATATAACAAAAACCTGTTCTTCTTAAAGAAACAAAGGAAGTAAAATGGTGCATAAGGTGACTGCTGTGTAGGTCCATATTTCTTTACAAAAACAACTCCTTCAATTAAAGTTGTATAAATGAAGCTGGCAAGGTGGCTTAGCAGATAAAGGTGCTTGCTACCAAGCCAAGTAGTAAAAAGGAACAGATTCCTACAGATTGTCCTCAGGCTTCCATATGCCTGCTTGTGCCACAGGAACAGACCTACAAATGTAAATTTTTTTATTTTTATTTATTTTTTTTTTGGTTTTTTGAGACAGGGTTTCTCTGTGTACTTTTAGTGCCTGTCCTGGATCTTGCTCTGTAGACCAGGCTGGCCTCGAACTCACAGAGATCAGCCTGGCTCTGCCTCCCGAGTGCTGGGATTAAAGGCGTGCACCACCACCGCCCGGCCTAAAATGTAAAATTTTTTTTTAAGTTTCTTTAAAACAAACAAACAAAAAACTTATAGAGAGCCATGATAGCGCTTCTGATTCCAGAGGTTAGGGCATGGAAGCAGGAAGACCAAGGGCTCGAGGCAGTCCTTAGCCTCCTTGCATTTGGGCCACATGAGACCCTTTCTCAAAAACAGATCTTGTTGGGCTGGAGAGATGGCTCAGTGGGTAAAAGCATGGGATGCTCTTCCAGAGGACCCTGGTTCAATTCCCAGCACCCACATGGTAGCTCACAACCATCTGTAACTCCAGTTCCAAGGGATCTGACTCCGTATACACAGGCAAAACACACATAAAATCTTCTTTCAAAAGTCTTGTTAATATGGGCAGTGGTGGCACATGCCTTAATCCCAGCACTTGGGAGGCAGAGACAGGCGGATCTCTGTGAGTTCAAGGCTATCCTGGGCTACAGTGTGAGTTCCAGGAAAGGTGCAAAGCTGCACAGGGAAACCCTGTCTCAAAAAACAACAACAAATCTTGTTAATGTGTGCATGTTGGTTCATTCTGTTTGTACCAGAGTTTTTAATTTGGTGGAAAGGAATGAATGGCATGTCAGTTTCTCTTTCTTTAGGTTTTAAACATTCTTCCTGTTCTCTCCTTAGTCCAATGGATGGGATCCCAATGAGATGTTCAAATTTAATGAGGAGAACTATGGAGTGAAGACTACCTATGACAGCAGTCTGTCTTCTTACACGTAAGTGTTTTGGAAGTTTGAGGGTGGTGGTGTTGGGTGGGTAAGGTACAGGACTTGCTATTTAGTAAGACAGACCTCTGAATGAAACAGTTTTTTGTATGGTGTGTGTTTTTCTGGGTTTATTAGTAGTCCTTCCTCATGGTTTGCTGCTGAACTGCTTTCCTTGTGGGTAGAAGTAACCTTTGTTAATCTGGGAATATGTAACTCAGTTGTCAAGTACGTGCTATATAAGCATAAGGTCCTGAGTTCTGTCCCCAGCAGCCCTATAAAAAGGCGAGTGTGGTGGTATACCTTGGGGGGGGGTGGGGATTGCTTGCTGGCCAGCCAGCCTAACCTAATCTGAGTCTCCCAAATACCAGTGCTTTGCCTAGGACTTGGTAGATGTCTGTTGAGTATATGCTGACTAAATTGCGGGTTAAGTTCACTAGTGGAGCTTGTTTGACACATACAAGGCCCTGGGTTCAGCTCTCAGCACTACAAAAGAAAAAAAAAAAACCCAAAGAAATAGATTGACTGCCGTGGACTTGAACTGGTTATGGGGTTACAGCAGTGTTGTCTGTTCATTGTGTTCGTGCACTGGGGGTGTATTTTTCAGGGTTCCCTTGGAAAAGGACAACTCAGAAGAGTTTCGGCAGCGGGAGCTCCGTGCAGCCCAGTTGGCTCGAGAGATTGAGTCGAGTCCCCAGTACCGCCTGCGGATTGCCATGGAAAATGATGATGGGCGAACGGAGGAAGAGAAGCACAGTGCAGTTCAGCGGCAGGGTTCTGGGCGGGAGAGCCCCAGCTTGGTGTCCAGGTAACTAGTGGGGTGGCAGGAAGAGCTTCTGTACGTTCTTCTGTTCTGTTCTGTACACCTTACTGTGTGTGGGTTAGTTAATACCTAGTAGTTCTCAGTTTGAGGTCTAGAATGAAGCCTAGAAAGTTGGTAATTTGCAGTAAGAGACTTGAGGAGTTTTAAAAGTTTTTTGGGCCAGGAGGTAGCAGGTGCATGCCTTTAATCCCAGCACTTGCAAGGCAGAGGTAGTCAGATCTCTGAATTCGAGGCCAGCCTGTTCTACAGAACAACTTTCAGCACAACCAGGGCTACACAGAGAAACCCTATTTCAAAAAACAAAACAAATTTTTTTTTGTTGTTTTGGTATGTAGTTTTCCTTTGTTAATGTATTTGTGTGTACTGTTTCTGTCACACAAAAAAAATGAAATTTCCCAGGCTGGTTGGTGATGGCACACGCCTTTAATCCCAGCACTTGGGAGGCAGAGGCAGGCGGATCTCTGAGTTCAGGGCCAACCTGGTCTACAGAGAGAGTTCCAGGACAGGCTCCAAAACTACACATTGACACCCTGTCTCGAAAAGCAAATTAAATGAGATTTCACATGCACAGAATCTCATAAAAGGGTCTCCTTGGCCTTTGTGATAGGTGAAGAGTGGTAAAATTGTGACGCTCTTAGCCACTTGGATTGGGTCTGAGTTGAGATATAATGTCCTAAATTCATAGATACACATTGTACTATGACAGATGAAGGAAGTGTGATAATGGAAACTGGGGTCTGGTGTGGGATTGATTTAGAAAGGCTCCATGTTGTTACAGTGGGTGGATTTGGGGCCTCCTTCCCTTACTTGAGTTTTTCTCCAGGGAGGGGAAGTATATCCCTCTGCCTCAGCGAGTTCGGGAAGGTCCCCGGGGAGGAGTCCGATGCAGCGCTTCTCGAGGAGGACGACCTGGCCTTAGCTCTTTGCCACCTCGTGGCCCTCACCACCTTGATAACAGCAGCCCCGGCCCTGGGTCTGAGGCACGTGGTATCAATGGAGGTAGGTTATGATGTGGTGGAAGAAACGGGAAGATGGGAAGGGTGAGCAATAGGATTTTAAGTGGTTGGCAAGATCATGTGTCAGTGTTCATGTAATAAACAGCTATTTTTTTCTTCACATTTAAAACAAAACAAAACAGGCCCTTCCCGAATGTCCCCCAAGGCGCAGCGGCCTCTGAGAGGTGCCAAGACTTTATCTTCGCCCAACAATAGGCCTTCTGGAGAAGCTTCCGTTCCTCCAACACCTGCAGGTAGAGAACTTGAGTGGGGATGGCTGCAGGCATGGGTAGAGGTGTGTACGTGGGGTTGGGGGTGGTGGTAAATGAGTTGTTGAAATGCTGGGAGGCAAGTTTTGGGAAAGACCTTGGTTTCCCTGGTTCTAACCTGTCAGTCCGTAGCTGGTTGTCAGATGTTTTGTTGAGACTTCGGTGTTGTTAGCAACATTTAGAGCAGGAGAAGCTGCAGCATTTCCAGTCTTTGGTGATACCCGAGGACACCATTTTCCTGCCTGTGTTACTTACCTGCCCTGGTCTTGCGCAGGACATTAGGACCCTGAGTGTGAAATCCTTGGAAGCTTTCTTTGGGTTTCCCCCTCTGTGCATGACTTCCTGGCCAGCACTAACGGTTGTATAGCTCTCTCTTTTCTTCCAGTGGGCCGGATGTACCCTCCACGGTCTCCCAAGTCTGCTGCCCCCGCCCCAGTCTCGGCTTCCTGTCCTGAGCCTCCCATTGGCTCAGCAGTAGTGTCCTCTGCCTCCATCCCTGTGACATCATCAGTTGTGGATCCTGGAGCAGGCTCTATTTCCCCAGCGTCTCCCAAAATTTCCCTGGCCCCCACTGATGGTAAGAACTAGGTCGACGACGCTTGAGAGCTGTGGGGTATAACTGGATGGCAGGATCTTAAGGCGTCTCTCTTTTCTCAGTAAAAGAACTCCCGACCAAGGAGCCCGGTAGGACTTTGGAGGCCCAAGAGCTGGCCCGGATAGCTGGGAAAGGTGAGGGTGTTTTATTTACTCTATGTGGTCCCATTTACGTGGAGTATTTCCCTTTGGAAGTTTGTTGGGATTCGAAAGCAGTGCCCATCTGCCTTTGGGTTTCGTTTTTCTTTGAAGATTGTCAGGAGCTCATTCTTTGGTTTCTCGTCCTGGACCACTAACTATCCCTCTGTAATCTTTCAGAAAAAAAGTGTATTTTCTCCTTATTTCACTGTTTTCTCATAGTCCCTGGGCTTCAGAATGAACAAAAACGATTTCAGTTGGAAGAACTGAGGAAGTTTGGGGCCCAGTTTAAGGTGAGTGAGGCTTGTAAAGGAGCTAGGATATAAGCAGGATGTGGGGTGTGTTGGGGCAAAGGCCGAGTGGGTGGGAAAAGATGAGATCCAGCAAGAGTGAGTGTAGGAGGTCAAGAGTGGGGTCTGGAGTGGACAGTATGACCCATTGATTATTTCTCCTCCCAGCTTCAACCTAGTAGCTCCCCTGAGACCAGCCTGGATCCATTTCCTTCCCGGATCTTAAAAGAAGAGGCCAAAGGAAAGGAGAAGGAGGTGGATGGCCTATTGACTTCAGATCCCATGGGATCCCCAGTCTCCTCCAAGACAGAATCCATATTGGATAAGGAAGATAAACCCTCCCTGGCAGCAGTAGGGGCCACTGAGGGGCCAGAGCAGCTCCCACCATCTTGCCCCAGCCAAACTGGCAGTCCCCCAGTGGGCCTCATCAAGGGAGATGACAAGGAGGAGGGCCCTGTGACTGAGTAAGTGGTGGTGGTGGTGGGTGGTGAGTATCTGGTTCTTACCAGCTGGTGAGCATGGCTCAAGAGCTGGCTTTATTTTCTCTTACAGACAAGTAAAGAAGTCTACTTTGAACCCCAATGCCAAGGAGTTCAATCCAACAAAGCCTCTGCTGTCTGTGGTGAGCTGACTGTTGCATGTAGACTTGGGTTTCCTGGAGGGGACAGTAGAGTGGTGTAGGAGAGCGCTTCAGTGTCAGGACAGCAGCACACTGTCCCCTGTGTGAGAAGGGGTACTGCTGGAGTCTGGACAGGAGCCGTTAGACTGGCTTTGGAAAAACAGGGGCATCTCCAGGCTTGAGTGAAGAGGGCTGCTGATCGATTCTGACAGGTTACTTTGGTTCTTACTATTGGGCATGTCAGGTATCTGTGTGAGGGTTAGGACTAGGAGCATCACCAATCAACTGACCTGGCTTTAACTGGTGTACTCATGGGGCGTCTGGATTTTTTTAGGCAGCCGTTTAGGGCTCTTTGCCTGCTTGCTCTCTAAGTTTGAGAATGCCCATCTTGTGGTTTGCTATAAAGCTGTAAGAAAAAATAAGAGCTGTATTTGGTACACCTCATTCCATGGATGTTTGCTGTTAATTTAAAAAGGCAGGGATGGCATTAGAGAAATAACGTGTTCTCTTGTCTGTCTCTTACAGAACAAATCTACCAGTACTCCCACTTCCCCAGGGCCCCGTACTCACTCAACACCTTCCATACCGGTGCTGACAGCAGGCCAGAGCGGGCTCTACAGTCCCCAGTACATCTCATATATACCTCAGATCCACATGGGACCAGCTGTGCAGGTAGGAGAGGGACTCGGGGAGCCAAGGAGAGTGCTGGGAGTCCAGCTCAGCCTTGTTCCCAGTGTTGATGAGCGGCCCGTTGAGCCCTGGTTCTTCTCCTTAGGCACCTCAGATGTATCCATATCCTGTATCCAATTCGGTGCCTGGGCAGCAGGGCAAGTACCGGGGTGCAAAAGGTGAGCAGGGCTGTTGGGAAGGACGGTTGGGGCTGCCTCGTGCCTCCTGGCACATGACGCTTGAGCTGTGCACTTGCACTGTTTACCCTCCACCCACAGGCTCGCTTCCCCCCCAGCGCTCAGACCAACACCAGCCAGCCTCAGCCCCTCCGATGATGCAGGCTGCCGCTGCCGCTGCTGGCCCACCCCTGGTGGCTGCCACACCTTATTCCTCCTACATCCCCTACAACCCACAGCAGTTCCCAGGCCAGCCTGCCATGATGCAGCCCATGGCACACTACCCTTCACAGGTAGAGTCCACCTCTGAGGGTTGTGAGGGATCCAAACCAAGTGAGGGGAACAGTGTTATTATTCTGAGTGTGGTGGCCAGCTGTGGGGTTGGCAGTGCCCAGACTGTAACAAGACATGGAACCTTTGCTTTCGGTTGTTCCCTCTGAATTAAGTGTGTAGGATCTTTAAGTATCTTAGGACTATTGAGGGCTCAGGCAGCGCATGGAAGCTGACAGGACATACCAGGCTGCTCTGCTTACCACTTGGTTTCTTCCACCAGCCGGTGTTTGCCCCTATGCTTCAAAGTAACCCACGAATGTTGACATCGGGAAGCCACCCCCAGGCCATTGTGTCATCCTCTACTCCTCAGTACCCCTCTGCAGAGCAGCCTACCCCCCAAGCCCTCTATGGTGAGTTCTGGTGCCCGCTCCTTCTCTGGGCTGCGTACCTCTATCCATCTGGGGTGTTGAGCACTTGGTCTCCTTCCTTCTTCCTGCAGCCACTGTTCACCAGTCGTACCCACACCACGCCACGCAGCTCCATGGCCACCAGCCGCAGCCGGCCACCACGCCTACTGGGAGCCAGCCGCAGTCCCAGCATGCGGCCCCCAGTCCTGTTCAGGTGCTTGTAATATGGGGAGGGGGTTGGGAGGGCCGAGTGGTTGGGCCAGGAATGGGTGGCTAGAAGAAGGCTAGATAGAGCTGGGTCATTCTTCAGCAGAGAAACAGGTGAGCAGGTGGTTTTCTTGCCTAGCAGAATGGGTGGCACTCATACTTCCCTTCCACCCCGGCAGCACCAGGCGGGGCAGGCCCCACACCTGGGCAGTGGACAGCCACAGCAGAATCTGTACCATCCAGGGGCCCTAACAGGCACGCCGCCTTCTCTACCACCGGGACCTTCTGCCCAGTCCCCTCAGAGCAGCTTTCCCCAGCCAGCTGCTGTGTATGCCATCCATCCCCACCAGCAGCTGCCCCACGGCTTCACCAACATGGCCCATGTTACCCAGGTAGGAACCCAGGGATGCCAGAGCACGGTGCTGTGAGGGTAGCCCCATTTCAGTGCTTGTTCCACTTCGCGGTGCTGCTTTGATAAGGGATCTCAAAGTGTCCTGTCGCACTGGGCACTGAAGCTAATTCTCTCCACAGGCCCATGTCCAAACTGGAGTCACAGCAGCCCCGCCCCCACACCCCGGGGCACCCCACCCGCCCCAGGTGATGCTGCTGCACCCCCCCCAGGGCCATGGGGGGCCCCCCCAAGGCGCGGTGCCCCCGAGTGGGGTGCCTGCACTCTCAGCTTCCACACCCTCACCCTACCCCTACATCGGACACCCCCAAGGTGAGCAGCCTGGCCAGGCGCCTGGATTTCCAGGAGGAGCCGATGACAGGATTCGTGAGTTCTCGTTAGCTGGGGGAATTTGGCATGGAAGAGCTGAGGGGCTGCAGGTGGGGCAGGATGCACGGGTTCTGGGTGGGGATTGAGGGGTCTTGGAGGCAGGGCTGTCCCAGAGGGCGCCCGCCGACCCACACCTGTCTGTGAAGTATGTAGGGTGGGCAGAAGCCACAGTCGCCGCCGCCAGGGGCTTGCTCCTGGCTCTGTCCTTTGCTTCCCTCCGTCCTCGCTCAGTTGTGATCCAGCAGCCCCCCTCCCCACTGCCTCCCCAGCTCTCAGTGACCCCGACTGTCTCCTGACTTAGCCGAGGTAAGGTCAGCGCAGCAGACAGGGCCAGACTGGGGCGTGGGGGGCTGAGCTGGGCAACTGAGTAAGGGCTCTCTGGCCTACTGGGAAACAGCGATTGACCTGTGCTTCTGACAGCCCCCTGAGACTCCTGGAGGAGGCCGCTCCTCCCCACACCCCCACACCCCCTGGACGCATTGACAGAGGGACAGCTGCTCGGGTTCTAATGCTCCTGCTCTCTCTCTCTCCCCTCCAACCAGTTCAATCTCATCCCTCCCAGCAGCTCCCCTTCCACCCCCCGGGGAACTGAAGATTGTCCTGGCCGCGACCTGAGACCTCCATGAGTGGAGGGAAGAGTGATCTATGTCTCTTCCCCCCAGCAGCTCGGACCAGTCCTAGCCCCGCCCCCAACCCCTTTCCCTTGGGGAGCTGGGGAATTCCTGCCAAGCACCTTGAATGGGAGGGGTCCTTGAAGTGGGCAGGGCTGGGGTCCAGCGGGGGTGGGGGAGGTTCCTGCTCTGCCCCTGCCGGGTCCCACCCAGTCTTGTCCTCCCATCCTCTCATCTATTCCCCCGCTGGAGACGGAAGATCTTTTATTTTCTATTATTTATAACCTCAGACTTGGGCCCCCTGTTCTTCCCCATTAACTTGAGTATCCTGTGTGAGAGACCGACAGACAGATGCCTCAAGGACTTTTACTTTTTATTACATAAAAAATTTTAAAAAAATAAATAAAAAAAATAAAATTTTAAACTAACTTAACCCGCCTGTAGTTTGGCTTTTTAAAAATAAATCTGGGCCAAGCAGTGGTGGCGTGAGCCTTTAATCCTAGCACTTGGGAGACGGAGCCAGGTGATCTCTGTGAGTTCTGGACTACAGAGAGAGCTCCAGGATAGGCTCCAAAGCTACACAGGGAAACTCTGGCTCAAAAAACAAACAAAAATCAGGTTTAAATTTTTGTCTTTTTTTTTTCACCCCCATCACGTAAAACTTACATGGTTAGTTTTGCCTGTGTGCATGTGTGTGTGTGCGCGTGTGCGTACGCTAGCGACGAAACCCAGGTCCTCTGCAAAAGCAACAAGTGCCCTTAACCACTGAGCCATCTCCAGCCCCACCAAAGGTGTTGTTTCTTTGGTCTGGGTCTCTGTGTAGGCAGTTCTAGAATTCTTGCTCTGTAGACCAGACTGGCCTCAAACTCGGATTCATCTGCCTCTGCCTCCTCCCAAGTGCTGGGGTTAAAGGTGTGTGCCACCACTTGGAGGCAGGCACCAAAGATGTTAAAGAGGGGTTTAGAATTCTGTGACCTAAGCTCGGCTTCTTCAACAGGCAGTTCTTCCAGGACTGGAGATGGGGAGGGCTTAGTGGTCGAGATGCTTGCTGTGGGGAGGGTAGGAAAAGCCCCCGGAATCTGGGCATGGCTGTGTTTTGGTGAGGGAAAGGGATGGGGGAAGAGGGAAGGTTGACATTCTGGGCTGACGGTACAGGAAAGCAAAGGGAAGCTGGAAATCAACGGCAGGTCTAACGTGCACAGAACGGGAGGCGCAGCTGTCCTTGAACACTTCATGGGAAGATTTCAAGTTTTATCATCCTTGGGGAGGTAGCTCAAAACTCATAAGGCAGTTTAGCTTTGTGACATCAGGAACTTCCTGGATGGTGGTACTTTGTGGTTTTCCATGTCTTTCTTGTCTGCTCCTTAGGCTGGAGCTATAGGAAGCTTCTTTGGTACTCAAAGACTTAAGTTTTTTGGTTTCTCAAAACAGCTGTCAGACTGGACCTAAGAACCATGACTCCTGAGTACCCCAGTATCTTGTTTTGGGTGTTTCTGGGCTCTTGAGACAGGCCCTCAGGTAGACCATGCTGGCCTGTACTCCTGCCTCTGCCTCCCAGTTACAGGCACGTGCTGTTTCTTTCCAGCTGTTTCCCTCTTTTGTTGGTGTTTTTCTAGTACTGAGGTTAGAACCCAGGACCGAGAACCTAATACAGTTGCCAGCTGTTTCAAAGCCTTAATGTTTTGTGTACATAGGTGCCAGGAATTGAATCAAGGGGAGGATCATACAAGCTAGGAAAAGGCTATCACTGAGATGAACTCTTTGGCCTTAAAAACTCCGGTTAACCTTATCTTTGCTTGGAAGCAGTGATGACCTGTCAAGTACAATACAAGCAGTTCACTAAGGTATGCTTGTACTTCTGCACTGAGTGCTAGAATCTAGAGGTAACCCAGGCATTAATCTAGTAGACACACAGTAGGGGAAAGAAACGATTAACACCAGAGTTGAGCCTATGGCGGCTCCAAGTGACAACGGAACTTTTTCCCAATCTAGGAAGATAACACAGTTGTCTTTTGCTGGAAGTCACACAGAGCTCAGTGGATTGGGTTTTTCTCAGGCTGCCACAGCACCGATGGTGGCTTTGAGTCTGAGCTTGTCTGGCATGTATGCCAGAAATGGACTTGATGCTAGATAAAAAAACTCCAATGGCTCTGGGGTTCTCAAATGCAGTGTTCCTCCACGTCCTCTACTTACACAGAAGGCACACGACACAGGTCGGTATTCACAGAACAGTTTATTTGCCTACCTCTCCCGGCAGGCCACTCCTGAGCAGAAGTGTTCCTAGTTGTCCTCTGTCTGCTTGGGTGCAGCCTGTGTCCACAGGAGGGACGCTGGCCAAGGCAGCTCTAAGCTCAACAACCTGAGCAGAAGTCCAGACTCAGCTCCACTTGATGTTCTTGTCCTCTTCAGTCATGGCTGGCAAGTCCGTGACGATGCCAGTGCCAATGGTCTTGTTACCATCCCTCAAGGTGAAACGCTGGCTTTTCTCTAAGATCATGGGCTGCCGCAAGACGAGGCTGAGCTTCAAGTCCTCTCCAGGCATGGCAAGTTCCTAATGGAGGGAGAAGGAGAGGCAGTCACCAGGGTACCCTCACTGTGGAACTGCTGGCAGCCAAGGGATCAAGTCCTGGGAAAAGGCAACCAGCTGAAGAGTCTTAGCGGGGAACAGCTTCATCCTTCCCTCCCAGTTGCTAGACACATGCAAACAGCGTGAAGAAGTACAAGGGACCATGATCAGGAATTTGGTATTAGTGCAGTTTTAATCAACAGGCGTTTTCTGAGCCCTCCAATGTTTCAGAAAACACAACAGGAAAAAAACAAAACACCCTGTTCTATGGCATGTTTCCGCTTCTGCCTTCCTGAGTGCTGGGATTAAAGGTGTGGACCACCTCCCCAGGTTCCACTCCTTTTATATCCTCAAGCCCCATCATACCTTCCCTGGAGGCAAGATGACGCGGCAGGCCATGTCCCAGGTCAGGGAGAACATGACAGGCATGAAATGAGACACAAAGGGTTTGTGGCGGCCACCCTCCTCCTTGCTGAGGATGTAAACCTAGGGAGGAAGAGCAAGGGTAGAAAGGCTGCAAGTCCTGCGTCTACGCAAGGGACAACTTGGCCCAACCCTGCCAAACCGTCACCTGGAGCCCTCACCTGGGCCTCCACCTTCTGGTGGGGCTGTATGGAGCCTGGCTTGACCATGACCAAGCCACGCCTCAAATCCTCCCGCTTTAGGCCTCGGACCAGAGCGCCCAGGTTATCCCCCGCCTCAGCTCTCTCCAGGCTCTTGTGGAACATCTCGATGCCTAGGAAGAAGATGGGAGGAAAGGTGGTCTGAGGCGAAGGAAGGTACAAGACCTACATGGGAAGGATCATTCTGAGACCGCCCCAGGCTCTGAAGTTTTCCTTCTTATACCTGTCACCACAGTGCGAATGTTCTTGTTATGTCCCAGCAACTCACACTCATCGCCCTTCTTCAAAATGCCACGCTCGAGTGTACCTGTCACCACTGTGCCCCGGCCTGCAAAGAAACAGGACAGGTCACCAGGGACCCCAGGTCAGGTGCTCCCTACAGGGACAGGGTGTGAGTGAGCACAGGCCTCACCAGGAATAGAATAGACTGACTCGACAGGGAGCAGAAAGGGCTTCTCTAGGTCCCGGGTGGGCACGGGGATGTACGTGTCCACAGCATCCAGGAGCTTCTGCACGGACTTCACACCTAGCTCAGGGTCCCGTTGCTGTTGGAGAGAGATGACAGGACTCGGAAATTCTGCTCCTCTCACAGAATGCAAGTCCCTAGGTACAGAGGAAAGAAGGCTCTACCCCATCCTCTAACAGCAGCTGCCCCTGCTTTCACCTCAAGGGCACAGAGAGCAGAGCCGACGATGACCGGGGCCTCCTCTCCTTTATATCCAAATTCGGTGAGAAGCTCCCGGATCTCCAGCTCTACGAGCTCCACCATCTCCGAGTCCTGGACAGCATCCGCCTTGTTCACGTACACCACAACATGCTCCACTCCAATCTGCAAGTGAGAAAGAGGCTGAGATGGTGTCCTCAGTGACCCAACTTCACTTCCCTACCACTCAGACCCCAGTACCTGTTTAGCCAGCAGTAAGTGCTCTCGGGTCTGGGGCATGGGGCCGTCATTAGCTGCCACCACCAGGATGCAGCCATCCAGAGGGGCAGTGCCTGTGATCATATTCTGGGTGGAAGAGGGAGAAAGTCAGCTTAGTTCCAGGCCCTCCAGCATCATCAATTACAGGTAGCTGTGAAAATCCCCATCTCTGCCGCCCACAGCCATGGCCACAAATCCTTGTTCTCGTAGCCAGACACCACCACTATCTTATAACCTCCTCCCCTCAAACCTCCACTGACCTGAAGCAGGCTCTGATTGTCCCCAGCCTTAACCCTCACCTTAACATAATCTGCATGACCGGGGCAGTCTGTGTGGGCATAGTGGCGGGCAGCAGTGCTGTACTCCACATGGGCTGCATTGATGGTGATACCCCGAGCTCGCTCCTCGGGGGCATTGTCTATCTCCTCGTACTTCTTGAACTTAGCTCCACCTCCCTCGGCTAGAACTACGGGAGGAAGAGAACACACCTCTCAACTCGGGTTCAGAGCTGCAGACGAGGCTCGGGGCGCACGCCTGGATCCCTCTTACATGAGCAATCTGGATGGTTAAAGCTCTCTAACCTCCAATTCTTCAAGGAGATAACTTTGCAGGGGGAGGCGGGGTACCGACAAAAAGAATTGTCCAAGGGGTCTGTCCTTGTCACAGACGCTGTAACCTCCCCACGGACAGCGTCTCCTCACAAACCGTTCCACACAAATAGAAAGCCATTCACTGTTGCAGACTGTGCCTGACAGAGCTCTTCTTGCACGGGGGAACCTGTCTCCTGCATCTTCCAAACCATCCCTCGCCTGCAGTGTCTTGGCGCCAGGCTAAACTTCAGCGGACTTCCGACCCCCTACTTCCCCCGACTCTGGTCCTTGCAGCGGACAGGGCATTGCCGGACGCCCCCAACCAAACCCAACCAAACTCACTCACTTTTCGTGATGGCCGCGGTCAGGGTGGTCTTGCCGTGGTCCACATGGCCGATGGTCCCCACGTTCACATGGGGCTTGTCGCGCACGTAGGTCTTCTTGGCCTCCACGGCTAGACCGCGACACAAGAAGGGCGATGCCCGGGCCTTCAGCGGCCGCAGCCGACCCTGCAGCAACGGGGTCGGGCTGGCGCGGAGACCTGCGGGGAAAGGACTTGGAGTCAAGGGAGCGGACCCGAACCCCGCTGCCTCGACGCCCCCCAGGTCTGCAGGCTGCCTGCGCCCAGCCCGCCCCCTCACCGCTGAAGCGGGGCGTCGCTCGTAACAGGGTGGCGGCCGCCATCGTGGGAGTACTCGGCCACCGGGACCGAGAACTGGGCACCGGGAACCCGCGCGTGCAGGGAAGGACGGGCACTTGCGACTAGAGGCCACTTCCGGCGGAAATGAGGGCCGGGAGAGCGAGTCTGGGAGCCTCTAGCCGCCAGTTTTTATGGCCATGGCCGCCGATATCCGGGCATGAGGCGGAAGAGGAGGATTCTGGTGTCTCGCGGGGAAGGACAGAGAACTTCCACACCTCAGCCTGTTTCAGGAGGCGGATGCGCAGCATCCCACAATGCACCAGCGCCCTCAAAGGCTTATGGGCGATGTAGTCTCCAGGGCGGCAGGCGTCAGCTTGGGCAGGGTTCGGTCCACAGGGAAGACCTCCCAGCCTGGGGGAAGCAAAATTAACTGGAGCAAGGGATGGGGTCCAGAGAGTTCCAGTCCTTGGCCCTTAAATACCGCCCCCATGTCTCTTGCAGGGATCCTGGGCTTCCTAACATTCCGAAGTCATACTTCAATAGTCCTTGGGAACCTTGAGAAGAAGCTTGCTTGCTTTTCTCAAGACGGATACCCAGGAAATGCCTGTTGGCTAAAACAATGAGTGTAAGCGTAGTAATAACTTTCAACTTGCACATCCATGACTTCCTTGCCTCTCCCTGGGTGATAATAGAAGCTACTTAACTCTTGACTTCCTTTCTGAAATTTACCCTCTCAAAACTCGATTGACAGTGTTTGTTCCAAATGCCATAGATTCCATAAAATTCATCCCTAGAGAAATGAAGATTCCAAGTCTAGGCACAAACAAGGAAGTTAGCTGCATCACACCTCTTCTAAAATCCAGACAGAGCTAGATACAGGCTCAACTTATGACCCCAGCACTTGAGACACTGAGGCCTGAGCACAGACTGAAAAGGCAAAAATAAAGAACAATCAATTGAAGTGTTACCAGGATCTTGTGCTGGACTCCCCTTAGTCTTTGTGATCTTTTGTTCTAAAGAATCCAGAAGAGGGGCTGGAGAGATGGCTCAGTTAAGAGCACTCGCTGCCCTCGCAGAGGGCCTGGGTTTAGTTCCCAGCACCACACAGCAGCTCACAATCATCTTTAACTCCAGTTCCAGGGGATCTGGCACCTTCTTCTGGCCTCTGTGGACTCCAGGCATGCACATAGTGTACTTACATAATACAGGCAAAACACTTACGCATACAAATCTTTAAAATTTTTTCAGAAGAGCTTGCCTAGCAAGCTCAAGGCCCTGGGTTCAGTCCTCAGCTCTGGAAAAAAAATTTTTTTTCAGAAGAGACAGGCAAGTATAATATAGAATACAGATGGAGTTTATTACACAGTAAAGTGGAGTGTGGTCAAGAGATGAAAGTGGACAACATCCAATTAGTAAAGCTCATCTCTGGGGTTCCGTCTCTGACAGAATTCCAGAGGTATTGAGTGCTCACATCCAACAAGTAGGTTAATCCTGCGTGGATTGTGTGGACTTATTCCTCCATATCTTGCTGAGAGTTCCTCCATCATGCAGCAAGATATCATCTAGCTGTTCTGTGGGTCAAACCATACATCTCCTGTGGTTGGACAGTGTGTGCCAAGACAGGAGTGTGGTGATATCTTGTTTGTGCTCTAACAAATAAAGCTTGCCTGAAGGTCAGAGGATGGAGCTAGCCATTAGTTAACCATAGAGGTCTGGAGTTATGTATAGACAGGAGACAGGAAATGATATGGCTGGGCAGAGAGAGGAATATAAAGTGGACAGAGACAGGAGCTCAGCCCCTTTTCAGTCTGAGATTTCATGGAGGTAAGAGGTGACTTTGGTTGCTCCTTTATGTCTCTGATATTTCAGCATTTACCCCAATATCTGACTCTGGGATTTCTTTTTTTCTTTTTCTTTCTTCCTTTTCTTTTCTTTTGGTTTTTCGAGATAAGGTTTTTCTGTCTAGCTTTGTGCCTTTCCTAGAACTCATGCTGTAGCACAGGCTGGCCTCAAACTCACAGAGATCCTCCTGCCTCTGCCTCCCGAGTGCTGGGATTAAAGGTGTGTGACATCACCGCCCTGCTCTGACTGGGTTTTTATTATTAAGACCAATTAGAATTTGAGCTACACACACACACACACAAAAAAATTGAGCTGCACACCACAGACTCTGATAAAAAGTACATAAAACAGGCATGGTGATGCATACCTAGGATCCCAGCATTCAGGAGGCTCTGGCTGGAAGATGACTAGTTTGAGCAAGTCTGGGTTTCATAACTGTCTCAAAAAGCAAACAGACAGGCTAGGAATGTGACTCAGTTGGAATGCTTATTCAGGAAGCCTTGGATTTAATGCCCAGCAGGGCATAACTCAGTATGGTGGGGCACACCTGCAATCCTAGCCCTCAGGAGGTGCAGGCAACACAATCCACCAGAAGATCGATCTTCCACCTCGTAAATTCAAGAACACTTTAGGATACATGAGAGCCTGCCTCAAAAAAGGTCCAAGGATGGAGTACACAAGACACAGTCTGGTTTGTCAGTGTCTCATATTGCCTGAGTCTCACCTCTGCAGCTTTAATACTACATAGAGCTCTAGACTTACAGATTTGCATTGGTTTTGCTGTAGACTTAGAGCAGCTCGATGATGGGCCAGTGCCTGTAATCCCAGTACTTGATGGGCAAGAACAGGGGGACTGAAAGTATAATGGCACCCTCTGTTACTGAGGGGGTTTGAGACTAGCCTGGGATACATGAAATCCTGTCTCCAAAATGCCAATGAAAAGGTGAGGGCCTGGTGAGATGGCGCAGTGAGTAAAGATGATTCTACCAAGCCTAATAACCTGAGTTCAATTACCGAAGTCCACATGGTTGGATGGAGAGAACCAACGCCCACAGCTGCCCTCTGATTTTCACATATGCACCAAGATGTGCACGTATACATACACACATATGTAAATAAATAGATGAACAAACAAACATATTTTTTAAAAGTTTTTTGTGAGCTGGGTGGCGGTGGCACATGCCTTTAATACTAGCACTTGAGAGGCAGAGGCAGGGAAATCTCTAAATTCAAGGCCAGCCTGATCTACAGAGCAAGTTCCAGGACAGCCAAGGCTATTGTGAAATATTAGTTTAAGACGTGTCCCATTTGTTTATGCTGTTGAATATTTGTTTAGTGATGCAAACATGTGTTGCGTTCTTTTATGTTGCATTTGCTTAACTCTGTGAAGCTGTGTTACTCTGCCTGCCTAAAACACCTTCTTGGTCTAATTAAAAAGCTGAACTGCCAAGAGCTAGGCAGCAGAAAGGATAGGCGGGGCTGGCATGTAGAAAGAATAAATAGGAGAAATCTAGGAAAGAAAGAAGGTAGGAGCAAGAAAAGGAGGAGAGGAGGATGCCAGAGGCCATCCATACAGTCACACAGCCAACCATGGAGTAAGAAGGAAAGAAGAATATATAGAATAAATAAAGATAAAAAGCCCAGAGGCAAAATGTAAAGAGAAACAGGATAATTTAAGTTATAAAAGCTGGCTAGAAACAAACCAAGCTTAGGCCATGTGTTCATAAATAAGAATAAGTCTCCATACTCTGTCTCTCCCCCATCTTGCCAGAAGCAGCACATACCTCTTTCTCTCTCTCCCTCTCTTTCTTTTTATCTATCTCTTCTTTATTCTTCCTGCCATTCCCTCTACCCTCCCCCCAAATAAACTTGCACGTGGATGTCACATCTGCTGTGTGAGTAACTTCACATCATGCCACGCTGCCATCTGTGGTGTCTGCACGGAGTGCCTCACCCACCTTGGGGCACCTTGACCCAGCCCGCCAAGGCCCCCCACGAGCCATATCATTACATTGGTGCTGTGTGACTTGGATAGGCCCTCCTGGCAGCTCCTCACTTGCTAGTCTACCCACAACAGGCTCTGCTGGCTCACTCAATCGCTCACCACCCCATCAACCAGAGACAATCACCTTGAAGCAGTTATGGAAGAGAAAACGTTGTCCTGTGCTTCCTGTTCCCAAAACAGGCTAGAAGGCTAGCAGTGACCCAAGGTCTCTGAAGAAGATTACAAGGCACCATGATGTCTCTACCTGGATGATGGCAATGCTGACCTCTGGGCAAGATGTCCCAAGATGTGACACCTGCCGCCAAGACCCAGCCAGACCGTGGACAAGCAGCAGGACATCAGAGAACTGATTGCACCCCTTTTGTTTATAGAAAGTAAGATCAATCTTCTATAAGTCCCTCTTCCACAAGAAAAACTCCCACCTTATGGACCTGGTGGCCAAAGATTGATACTTCTGCCTCCACCGATGTAGAGACATGGTTGTGGACTGGTCCCTGTCATTTTTAATAGATTTGAAAGCTTCTTGGTCTGCACTCAGATATGATTTGTCCTTCTCGGATCTCTGATTCCATTTGATGACCAGGCTATGCTTCAGTTGCCTTCTCAGTTCTCTATGTAAAATTCACAGGTCTCCCTCTCCTAGGGTTACTACTAGGTCTAGACACAATTTACCTTGTTACCAGATCAGATAAACTCACAGAACAGATTTCAATGTAACTTTTTACTATTGACTGCTCTCAGTATCTCCTGGAGAATTAAATAAAAGAAACAGTGCTGGGGATGCTGTGAATGTGTTTCTCTGACTGATTGATAAATAAAATGCTGATTGGCCAGTAGCCAGGCAGGAAGTATAGTGTAGGCAGGATGAGGAGAGAGGAGAATTCTGGGAAGTGGAAGGCTGCCAGCTCCTACAATAAGAAGCAAGATGTAAGATACTGATAAGCCACAAGCCACGTGGCAAGGTATAGATTTATAGAAATGGGTTAATTTAAGATATAAGAACTAGATAGCAAGAAGCCTGAGCCATTAGGCCAAACAGTTTAAATAATATACGTCTCTGTGTGTTTACTTGGGTCTGAGCGGATGTGGGACTGGCAGGTGAGAGAGATTTGTCCTGACCATGGGCCAGGCAGGACCAGGAAAACTTCAGCTATAAAACAGCTTTAAGGTTTGTTAATATGAAGATAGGAGAGCTGTCTCACTTCTGTTCACTTACATCTCCTTCCCAGATCTGATGCTGTTTAAGAAGCCTCCCTCCTCCTTCACTCATTCAACTGCTTCAATTCAGTAAATTTTCTCTGGTTATAGATTTAAATAAATGTTCATACCATTTAACCCAAAGCCATAGCTTTTTGCTATGACACCAAGATGCAAATCTGTTCCAGTTGTTTTACACACTTGCAGGTTTCTGCATAGGTCCACCCCTCCTGCCAGACCTGTGCCAAGATCAACCCTCAGGGGCTTTTCAGATATACCACCAGCACCTGTACCAGCTCTGAGGATACCAGTCACCAACTGAGGATGTCAACTGGGCAAATACTGACAGGTTAACTTCACCCACATGCCTACTCATGAAAACTTTGTTATCTCCTAATTCATTGATATTCTTTACAGGATGAATAGAGGCATTTCTACCTCCAGAGAAACAGCAGATGTTATGGCTCCTGTTCCCCTGATTTGGCATGCCATTCCCCCAAGCTCCTGGAGCATCACTGCTACAACCTGCCTTCTCAGCCCCCTCAAGGAACAGATGCTTGAGATCTCCGTGGTGACAGCTAACTGAATGCTTCTTCACTCACACCTCCTACCATGTGTGACTCCCAACTTCCCCCTCCCCACTTCGCCCCTTATCAGCAGGAAGCAGTCTTGAGGTTTTGGCACCCTCATTCCCCTCCACTTGCTATCCATAACTCACCTTTTTATAATAATCAAAACAGAGGAATGTTAGTATTCTGACCTGCCCCTTGGAGACCTGCCTAGCATGCTGTCATCATCTTATGTTAAATGCCCCTTAAGGTTGCTGGAGAGATGGCTCAGAGGTTAAGAGCATTGACTACTCTTCCAGAGGTCCTGAGTTCAATTCCCAGCACCCACATGGTGGCTCACAGGCATCTATAATGAGATCTGGTGTCCTCTTCTGGCATGCAAGGATACATGGAGGCAGAATGTTGTATACATAATAAATAAATAAATATTTTTTAAAAATGCCCTTAAAAGGAAAAAACTCATCCCCCTCTCCCTTAGCAGAGATAGCACACACCTCTCCCTTTTCTCTCTCTCCTCTCTCTTTCATTTTCTCTATCTCTCTCTCCCCTTTTCTTCTTCTCTCCATTCCCTCTACCTTCCCCCCAAATAAACTTGCCATGTGGAAAAAAAAAGAATAAATCTCCATGTATTTATTTGGGAGCTGGGTGGTGGGCCCTCAAGAGTAGGGGGGAAAAACAAGTACATCTTGGCATTCCAACGTGAGGCCCCAATTTCCACATAGGGCCAGAGAAAGGTGAAAAAACAAAAGATACGCCTCCTTTAAGAAACTCTGCCATAAAGCAGAGCACTTAAAACAGCTGTTCTCACACTAATTAGAAACAGGAAAGTAAAAATGCCTGCCACTGTGCAGGGCACTGGCATTCCAGAGCTGGGGGGTGGTGTTGAATGCAGTTCTTGGTCACCTACTTCCAACTGGGCCCTCAAGCTTTAGGCATGGCTCTCAAAGACCCGAGAAGTGGGCAGAGCTGGCTGCCAAAGCTGTGGCAGCGGTCCTAGCCACTTAGCAATTTAGAGGCTCATGTGGTCAAAAAAGACTAGAGATATGTAGTAAAGCAGATTCCAGACAAAAAAATAAAAAACAAAACAAAACAAAACAAAAACCAAACCTCTATACAGGTTATGGTGTGTTTAAAAATGTGCATAGCCTTAAGAAAGAAAAGAAAAAGGATATAGATGGTCATAGAAAAAATAGTTTATAAATAATAAAGTAAAATCTTTAAAGAGAGAGTAAAGTAATAAAAAAAAAAAGAATAAGCCATGTAGACCTGGGAAATACACAGAAAGTCTGGATCCTGTATGGTATTGTTTGTCTTTGACTTTTTTGATTGCTGATAAGCTGCTAAGAGACATGGGATTGAAAGAGGGACCGCTAAAATAAATCAGCCTATTCATTTAAAGAATGCCTTAACTTTAAAATGGAAATAAAAAAATGTATTTGTCAAAAGAAAGTAAAAAATGCGGTGTTGAATAAGTTATGTTTTTGTTTCCACAGGAAACAAGAGGCTTGTGGATACTTTCAGGATTAATATGGATCAGTTTTGATCACGGGAGACCTCCTGAATCTTGACAGATGATATATATCAATAAAGGTTACAGCTTGTCTTCCTGGGACTTGGCCATTATCTTAATTTTCTCAGGGATCCACAAAGATGCCAGTGCCCACAGGCAATAGGAAACAGTTTAGAGAAAACCAAGCCCACATTCCCAAGAGGTGGAGTGTGGATGGTTTAGTTTTTGGTTTTGGTGGATTATGGATGTTTGTTACTATTTAGGGGAATGTAGGGATGTAAGATAAAAAGACAACTTTTTTTTTTAAAGATTTATTTATTTATTATGTGTACAATGTTCTGTGCCTACATGCCAGAAGAGGGCACCAAATCTCATTTTAGATGGTTGTGAACTGAGGAGTTGGTGAGGTGAGAAGTAGCTGTGGCTTGTTCCTTTGTCTCTCTGATCTTTCAGCATTTACCCTGATATCTGGCTCCGGGTTTTTACTATAAGACCATTTAGGATTTTTGTACAACATCTGGCTCCGGGCTTTTACTATAAGACCATTTAGGATTTTTGTACAACATCTGGCTCCGGGTTTTTACTATAAGACCATTTAGGATTTTTGTACAACATCTGGCATCCAACTTTTGGGGCAGAAATTCATGAAAATGCCACTTGCCTGTGGCTTTGCGGCCACCAGCTCAGGCCAACTGAGCCAGAGTCCCTTCCCTGCTGGCTAAGTTTCTGTTGCAGCCTCTCTGCAGCAAACTCCATAGATTTTTGGGCTTCAAAAACCAAAGGAGTTAGCTGCTTTTGCCCATTTTTCTCTGTGCAAGACAGCTGACTCCATAGGAGCAAGCCCAAGTCCAGGCTCAGACCCAGGCTCAGACTCAGGCTCAGGCCCAGGCTCAGACCCAGGCTCAGACCCAGGCTCAGACCCAGGCTCAGACTCAGGCTCAGACCCAGGCTCAGGTTCAGGCTCAGGTTCAGGCCCAGGCCCAGGCTCAGGCTCAGACTCAGGCAGAGGCAGAGGCAGAGGCCCAGGCTTAGGCTCAGGCCCAGGCTGAGGCTGAGGCTCAGGCTCAGGCCCAGGCTTAGACTCAGGTACAAGCACAATCCCAAGCCCAGGCTCAGGCTCCAAACACACTGGAATTAGCCACTTTTGCACGTTTCCCTGTGCAGATAGCTGGCTTTTTTGCTTCTTTCCTCTCCCAGCCTATTATAGAAGGATTAATAAACTTCCATGACTATACTCTAATAATTGTATTCTTAATTAGCTCTTTAGTAATATATATATATATATATATATATATTTAGATTTATTTATTTATTATGTATACAGTGTTCTGTCTGCACACACCTCTGCAGGCCAGAAGAGGGCACCAGATCTCACTACAGATGGTTGTGAGCCACCATGTGGTTGCTAGGAATTGAACTCAGGACCTTTGGAAGAACAAGCAGTGCTCTTAACCTCTGAGCCATCTCTCCAGCCCTAGTACTATATATTATTACACTAATATTAACTACAAAATTAACCCACACAAGTATGTTAACTAATATTAACTACAAAATTAACACACATAAAACACAAGGGTTTTGGCTTTCTCTGGACGCCCACCTCGGGCTGCTGCCACACCAGGTAGCTGCCTCACTTTACCGACATCTGAAATGTCATTGTCAGCAATTTTGGTGAGTCAATTGGGATTTCTTAAAAGGGGCAATTAGTTAAAAAAAAAGTTTTCCCACATTAAAAAAAAAAGGGAAACACTGTTACAATGAAAGGCATTTGACCATACATTAAACAGTATGAAAAGGGAGCAATTAAATGAAAGGATAATTAACATAGATGGGATTGATGTAATGTCAGTTATAAACATCAGTTTGAGCATTCTTATTTTATCTTTAAAAAAGTTGGTTTATATGAGTGTCAAGTTGGTTGATACAAGTGCCAAGATACAAATCTTAGAAAAACTTGTTAAAACAGATTATAGAGATATTCAGGCCCAGACACAGGAATCTAAAGGAGACCAATTTCAGCATTGCATTATAAGGTTACAGAGAAACAGCCTAAGACTTTCAAACAGCCAACCTTAATTTATCCAGTCACCTTACAGGAACTGCCAAATGATGTATATACCCAAGTCTATGTACGAGCTGATTGGACTCCTGTGCAAATGTTAGATTTAAGGAGATTTAAAGAAGTGATAGTCTCATATGGAATGCATTCACCTTTTGTGAGGCAGATGTTAAACTCATGGTCAATTTGTAATAGAAATATCCCTCAAAACTTGAGAGATTTGGTTATAGCAGTCTTAGAGGCTGGTCCTCAATTACAATGGAGGATCTGGTGGAAGGATGAGACTAAGACCATTGAACAACAGAGTAGGACTAGAGGTCTTGAAATCTTCCAAGATCAACTTCTTGGAGAGGGCAATTATGCTGATATACAAAAACAATCTTTATATGATGACCACACCCTCACTTTATGTGGGACAGCAGCTTTGAATGCTTGGGACAGAGTTGAAGAAGTAGGAAAGAAAATTCAGGGGTTGGGGATTTAGCTCAGTGGTAGAGCACTTGCCTAGCAAGCACAAGGCCCTGGGTTCGGTACTCAGCTCCAGAAAAAAAGAAAAAAAGAAAATTCAGTCATTTACTAAAGTTATACAGAGCACAAAAGAAACCTTCACTGATTTCTCACAAAGACTGACTTCAGCAGTAGATAGAATGATATCAAATTCAAAAGCTAAACAAATAATAATTGAATCTCTGGCTTTTGAAAATGCTAATGCACAATGTAAAAGGGCAATTAGGCTGTTAAAGGCAAGATCATCACCCTTGGAGGAATGGATCTGAGATACAATCAGTATTTAATCTCATGACTATGATGATACTTGGATAGGAGAGATGATTTCCAGAGGTTGGAAGAAAAATAGTAATGTCAAATGTTTCAATTGTGGTAAATAAGGTCACCTAAAAAGGGATTGTAAACAGGGTATTCCTAGAGACAATGTTTTTTCAAGGAATAATTCCAACAGAACGCCCCTCCCTTCTGGATTATACAGAAGGTATGGGAAAGGCAGACATTGGACTGACAAATGTAGATCAACAGGGGACAGACAAGGTAACCCCTTGCCTTTGCTGTTGGGAAACTTCATAAGGGGCCTCTCGCAGGCTCCCATGGCAAATCTGGTTCAGTTTTTTTACTGTCATCATGGAAGAAACTCCTTCCCAGAGCAATTAAAGAACCTAATGCCTATTGTGAAAAACCATACTGCTCTGGATGATAGAACAACTATAGAATAGAGAACAAAATTTGTCAGAAATCATAAAGTGAATTTTTTGGCAAACTTCTATAAATGAACAAAGACTAAAATTAAAAATATGAATAAATGATGTTATCATTGAAGGTCTTGTAGACACAGGTGTGGATGTAACAATAATTGCACCAGAATCTTGGCATCCAAATTGACCTCTTCAGGAGGTAAATGTTCTGCTTTTAGGGATTGGAACATTGTCTCAGGTAAAACAGAGCATGAGATGGGTCGAATGTATAGGGCCAGAAGGACAGAGAGGAAAATTGAAGCCATAAGTGGCTAATATAGCCATGAATTTATGGGGACGTGGTTTGTTACAACAATGGAATACCCAGATTAACGTTCTTCCAATCTCAGAAACAATCCATAAACTAACATATGTTTCTGGGAAAAATATTAGAAGGTATTATAAACAACAGTCACTGACCATCCAGATTGTACAAGAACAGGGCACAACAGCTGCTGATCTTTCAAAGACACCAACAGCCCTACCTTTAAAATAGTTAACAAACCTGTATGGGTTCAGCAATGGCCTTTAACAACAGAGAAACTGCAGGCCTTAGAACAGCTGGTACAAGAGCAGTTAAATGCTCAGCATATTAAAGAATCAATCAGTGTGTGTGTGTGGGGGGGGGTGGCCTATGGAGCTAGGTGCTAGTAAAGCTGGCCCCAAGGGAAAATGTAGAGGGTGGAACCCAAGTTGTTTACAAAAAGATATGATTAGAGCTTCAGGTCAAGAAAGATGATGTCAGTACATGATTCCCTCGTGGGCAACACTGTAAATACTGTAGACTAGGCACATGATTGGGTAATGTTCAAGCTGACTGGCCCAATGGGACATTTACACCCCCCCAACCTTATTTTCTTTATGCTTTGAAAGAACTTGTTGTCTTTGAATAAAGGAGTCCTTGCCTGACTTGGTCTTCCCTGCTGTGTCTGAATGTCTCCTGGGAAAAAGGGAGGCTGGGGAACGGGTGAGCGGTACATTTACCTTTCCTCAGTTCCAGGTCATCCCTTCTCTGGAGACCTAAGTTCCTGGTGGGGCAGGACCCCACAAACCAGCCCTTGGAATTCTCCTGTATTTGTTATCAAAAAGAAATCTGGTAAGTGGAGAATGGTAACAGATCTAAGAACTGTTAACAAGGTAATTCAGCCAATGGGCTCTCTACAATCTGGAATTCCTTTGCCTATTCTGTTACCTAAAGGATGGCCTCTTATAGTCATCGATTTAAAAGACTGTTTCTAGGGGCTGAAAAGATGACTCAGTGACTGAGCTCCTGAGTTCAATTCCCAGCAACCACATGGTGGCTCACAACCACCTGTAAGGAGATCTGGTGCCCTCTTCTGTCTTGCAAGGACACATGCAGGCAGAATATTGTATACATAATAAATAAATAAATCTTAAAAAAAGACGGTTTCTTCTCAATACCCTTACAAGAAAAAGATAGAGAAAAATTTGCCTTCACAGTGCCTACTTTTAACAATTTCAGCCTGTTAAGAGATATCAATGGAAGGTTCTTCCATAGGGAATGTTAAATAGCCCAATCCTATGCCAATATTTTTGTATGACACCCATTGAAAGTAATATGTAAGCAATTTCCTCAATCTATAATTTGCCATTACGTGGATGACACTTTACTAGCTGATTCAAATGTAGATACTTTAGAATGTTTGAAGAAGTAAAGAAATTTTTACTTTGTTGGGGTCTACAAATTGCTCCTGAAAAAATACAAAGAGGAGATTCTATTAACTATTTAGGATATAAAATAGGTCTACAAAAAAATTAAACCAAGCCGGGCGGTGGTGGCACACACCTTTAATCCCAGCACTCTGGAGGCAGAGCCAGGCGGATCTCTGTGAGTTCGAGGCCATCCTGGGCTACCAAGTGAGTTTCAAGAAAAGGTGCAAAGCTACACAGAGAAACCCTATCTCGAAAAAAACAAACAAACAAAAAAATTAGACCCCAAAAGGTACAAATTAGGAGAGATTGATTATGGACTCTTAATGACTTTCAAAGATTGTTAGGAGACATTTCCAATCTACACATCACTATTGGGGTAAAAAAAAAATGATGAACTGAGTAATTTGTTCAAAATCTTAGAGGGTGACAAGGACTTAAATAGTCCAAGAGAATTATTAGCAGAAGCTGGGAGGAAATTGGCTTTGGTGGAAAAGAAAATAGAGGATGCATATGTGAATTGTGTGGATCCAAATCTTGATTGCATTCTGGTTATTTTTACCCTCTACACATTATCCTAGAGAAATATTAATGCAGAGAGAAGATATTATCTTAGAATGGATCTTTTTACCACATAAACAGAGTAAAAAATTAAAAACTTATGTGGAAAAAAATCTGAGTTGATTCTCAAAGGAAAATTGAGACTTCATCAGTTAGCAGGAATAGACCCAGCAGAAATTATAGTACCTTTTACTAATGAAGAAATTGATAAATTACAGGTAGAAAGTGAACCTTGGCAAAGAGCTTGCAGTAATTTTTGGGGGGGAGAGATTAACAACAAAAGCAATAGAATTCAATTTATAAAGAGAACTAACTGGATCATGCTTCACATTGTACAGAAAACACCAATATCTGGAGCTCCTACATTTTATACAGATGCAAACAAACAAGGAAGGTAGGTCACAAATGAGAAAACTTAAGCAAAGTGGTTCAAATTCCTTATAATTCTGTTCAAATATCAGATCAGAATTATATGCCATTCTGATGGTATTAATGATTTTTTTCGGGAACCTCTCAACATAGTTACTCTCAGTATGCTGAAAGAGTGGTCTTACATATTGAAACTGCAGAATTTATCAGTTACAAGAAATAATCCAGAATAGGAATCATCTCTTATATATAACTCACATCTGATCTCATATGGGTCTGCCAGGCCCTCTAGCACAAGGAAATGATGAGATCAATCAACTATTGAAAGGAAATGCGCTGGAAGCCTCAGAATTTCATAAACCATCATGTCAATAGTGAGGGTTTAAAAAAAAGGATTTTTTCCATAACCTGGCAACAAGCCAATGGAATTGTAAGGAAATGTCTTACTTATTCTTTATACAATCAAACTCCACTACCTGCAGGAAGTAGCCCTAAAGGTATTCAAAAGAGTGAAATCTGGCAGATGGATGTATTTTATTTTGTAGAATTTGGAAAATTAAAATATGTACACCATACCATTGATACCTATTCAGGATTTCAATGGGCAACTGCTCTGAGTTCAAAAAAGGCTGACTCTGTAATCACTAATTTACTAGAAGTTATGGCCATCATGGGTATACCTGCACAAATTAAAACTGACAATGCTCCAGCATATGTCTCTTGAAAAATGAAACAGTTTTTTGCTTATTACAATATAAAGCATATTACAGATATATCACATAATCCTACAGGCCAAGCAGTCATAGAAAGATCAAACTGAACTCTAAAGGGTATGCTAAATAAACAGAAAGGGGTAAGAAAACCCCCCAGAAACAGATTACATAATGCTCTGTTAACTTAGAATTTTCTCAGTGCTAATGAGAAAGGAACAACAGTTACAGAGAGACATTGAATAATAGAAAAAACTACAGAGTTAAATCAGCCTGTATACTTTAAAGATGTGCTGACCTCAGAATGGAAACCAGGATATGTGTTGCATTGGGGATGAGGTTTTGCTTTTGTTTCCTCAGGAGGAGAAAATCTATGGATACCATCAAAATTGATAAAGGTTCAATTAGAACAAGAGAGACCTCTTAATTAAGAGGTGATAGTTCATCAACCAGTGTGACCATTCAATTTAAACTAACTTATATGACTAACAAATGCTTTTCACTTGATCAGATATAACTTGCCAAAAGGGAACCTCCCCAAAGTTAAGGTTGGGGAAGGGTGTAGCTGGAGGGCTTCTCTCCAGGTTCCCCAAGCCCCACAGTCCCACAATCCACTTATAAAATAATCACTCAGACGCTTATATCACTTATAAACTGTATGGCCGTGGCAGGCTTCCTGCTAACTGTTCTTTTATCTTAAATTAACCCATTTTTATAAATCTATACCTTGCCACGTGGCTGGTGGTTTACCGGCGTTTTTACAGGTTGCATCTCCTGGTGGTGGCTGCAGTGTCTCTCTTCCTTCTTCCTGTTTCCCCAATTCTCCTCTCTCTTTGTCCCGCCTATACTTCCTGCCTGGTCACTGGCCATCAGTGTTTTATTTACATAGAGTGATATCCACAGCACTTCCCCTTTCTTCTTTTTTTAAAAAGGAAGGTTTTAACTTTAACATGGTAAAATTACATATAACAAAACAATTATCAAGCAAGAATTACAGTTACAATATTAAAGAAGATGTCCTATCTATCTTATATTTGTGAGTTTAAGGTTTTATATCTAACTTATCTTTTATCATAACCGAGGAAATCATAACTATCTAGTCTTCAACCACATCAAAGACCTGAGAAGGAAGATAATGGTACCTGAGAAATGGTAGATGGATGCAAGCAACTTTCGGGAATCTTGCAAGAGTAGACCAAGACAGCTGGCAGCCTGGACAGTCACCTAATGTTTCTCAGCATTGTTGGTGCATTCAAATTGGCTACAGGCCTAGAGTATCTGACAGACCATTTTCAGAAGCAGGATTTCTGAAAGACCATCTTACCCTGTCTTGGCAGAGTACAGTGGTCGCTTTCCTTGTGTCCCGCTTGTCCAGAAAGGACAGCATTGCATTTGTACTGTCAGCCATCAAGGCAAGGGCAGTTCTTTGCCCAGTAGGCCATTTTGTGCCAAAAAGACAAACTTCCAAATGGAAATGTCTTAGAAGCCCAACATTCTCTCGGGATCAATTGGTGCAGCCAGGAGCAATTGTGTCTCATGTCAACAGAATTCTAAGTTATTTAAATGCCATATTCTCTAGGTCTATGAAGTGTTTGAAGATTACCTATCTATCTGAAATATATCTATGTATACCTAGAAGACTTAACTAACATGGTTACAAATATGATTATCATAAATGACTAATTATTAACCTATTTTTAATTATCCATTACAATTTTAAATGAGTTACATAAACATAATACCTCAAACAAGAATAGAAATATATATATACAGTACAACAAAATTAACCTCAAGCCTGTATCAATAAACTAAAATTTATACTAATGTAAAACATTTTAAGCATAAACTAAAATCTATACCAATGTAAAACATTTTAAACAAGTTGTTCTTTAAAAGTAGGTTGATTAATCTATCCTTTTATCTTATCATCTCTATATCCTCCTATATATCTATATCATATCCCCTTTTCTTTTTTAGAAAGAGATCACATTTATAATCAACCTATTTTAAATAAAAATATTGGTTTTTCTCTGTCCCACACCAGAGGGCTCTTCTGATTTGGGACACAAGAATCTCTTAACCATCTTTTTTTAAAGCAATATGTCTGGGTTTAGAGGGGGAGTGAGCCAATTCCACCTCTAAAGCCAGCTTGGTATATTTGGGAATTTGGGCGTAGCATCTCTTACTACTTCCTGCTGGAGGGGGGCGCTGTATCTTATGGGGACGCAAAGAAAACTTTAGGCCTATGGGGTAGTCCGTGAGGCTGTACTGTGTGAACCAGTTGCCTTGAAACCGCTCTGGATGTTGGATCATCTGGGCCATGGTGTCATCGGAGACCTTTCAGGGGGTCTTGGCTGGTGAAACCTGATGTATCTTAATCTGGAACAAATCCACAGCCTCTGGCTTTCTGTGGAAACAAAAGCAGAACCTCTTTTCCAAAGCAACATATCCTTAAATCCAAATTTTGAAGTCAAGGTACCTTTAAAATATACATTTTGGCATAACTCAACAGCTTTTGCAATCAAATGTTTTTCTTCAGTTACGAATATCAAGGAGAACATAATCCAGATTCTCTGTGTGGTAGCCATCTTTACGTGACTTATGTTTTATATTACCTTGAGCCTATTGCCTTAAACTGCACCATTCTAAGACTGAAACGGCGCTGTGACTGCTGGCTCCGCCCACTTCAGCTTCCCAATATGGCGGTGGTACGTTTTCCGCCAGCTCTGGGAGTCATCAAGTCTCAGAAATAGTAGGTCTACGCTTTTATCAAAGCAGTGTGTAGCCCAGAAACCTTTTTTTTTTTTTAAATACTAGTAAAGAATAAATCTACCACACAGCGTAATGTGCCGCTGGCAGATGCCTCATTTCCGCCATACTGCTGGTCAAACGCACACGCCAGGAACCCGCCAGTGTTCAAACCTGCGTTTTGCAGCGTCTAGCTGCCCATATGAGACAAGAAGCAGGAACCTGTTTTTGGCTCTGTTTAGAATTGGTTATTAAATATTCTCAGGTTTAAGGTGGAAACTCGAGCCGTTGGGCGCCATTTGTAGCTGGAGGGCTTCTTTCCAGGTTCCCCAAGCCCCGCAGTCCCACAATCCACTTATAAAATAATCACTCAGACGCTTATATCACTTATAAACTGTATGGCCGTGGCAGGCTTCCTGCTAACTGTTCTTTTATCTTAAATTAACCCATTTTTATAAATCTATACCTTGCCACGTGGCTGGTGGCTTACCGGCGTCTTTACAGGTTGCATCTCCTGGTGGTGGCTGCAGTGTCTCTCTCTTCCTTCTTCCTGTTTCCCCAATTCTCCTCTCTCTTTGTCCCGCCTATACTTCCTGCCTGGTCACTGGCCATCAGTGTTTTATTTACATAGAGTGATATCCACAGCAGAAGGGTTTTGTTTTTGTCTTTCAGGAAAATGAAGTCTAATGAATCTGAAGAACACTGAACAAATGAGATATCAGAAGAAAAAGGACAAATCATCCAGAAAAAAAATGTTCCACAAAAAAGGTTTTCTGCAGTGAACCATGATTACACCTAACAGCGACCTTTGAAGTCTCCAAAAGGATGATGGACTTCACAACAATGATTCCACCTGGATAACAGTAATGCCACTAAGCTGACAAACACCACCCAAAAGATCGACTTTGGACTACAAACTGCTCAGGACAATTTTGAGATGGCTAGCTGAGATGATACAGCCTCACAGACTACTCTAGCCAGGACTGGAGACAAGCCCTGCACTTTTCCATTATGTAAAGACTGGACAATAAATGATACAGCTACCTCTACCATGATTTGACAATTAACCCAAAATTTTTCTTTTCAGGATCCCCCTAAAGATGCCTTCACAGCAGGAAGTAATTTTAAGAACATGATGCCCACATTCCCAAGGGTTGGGGTGGGTGGGTTTTGGTCATTCAGTGAGTTATGGATATTTGTCATTGTTGTGGTGGTTGATTACAAGTTGTTATTGGGTAATGGTCAGGAAAAAAAAGCCAAAAGAAAAGATTAGATTCAGGGTTCTGGTTTAAAAAAAAAAGAAAAAAAAAATGGGACACTGATATGATAAGATAAAAGGTAGATTATTGAATCTACTCTGAAAAGAAAAAAAGGAGAATATAGATATGATAAGATAAAAAGGTAGATTATTGAATCTACTTTTAAAAAGCAACTGCTAGCTTTAAATATTTTACATTGGATTGGACTTTTGTATATTGTATACAAATTATGTATATTGATACAAAGTTGAGATTAATTTTGTTAGACTATACTGTATATATATTTCTACTCTTGTTCAAGGTATTGTACCTACACAGCTCATTTAACAATGTAATACAAATTGCTAGTCCTTGAAAGTTATTATTACCAACTAATTAGGATATAAAGAAATGCAAGTTAGTAGTTAGTCATTACAATCGAACTTGTAATCAGGTTAGGTATGTTTTCAAAGTCAAACAGATGTATTTTAGATAGACAGGTCATCTTCAAACACTTCAGAGATCTACAGAATATGGCATTTAAGATGTTTTAATAACATAGGTTCTTTTTTTTTTTTTTTTTATGACAATGAGACATTTCTGCTCCTGACAGCACCAATCTACTTCAGAGAAGATGTTTGGCACTGAAGAAACTCCTTATGGAGTTTACTTCCTTTGTGGCAAAAGTTAGCCACTGGACAAGAAAGTACCCTTGCCTCAACTGCTGACAATATGCTGTCCAAAATAGAGAAGCAGGACACAAAAGAAAGGATTGCTGAACCTTGCCAAGACTAGGTAGTAAGGCTCTTTAGAAAATCCTGCTTCACAGAAAAGTCTGTCAGATATGCTTAGGCCTATAGGCTGAAGATGGACGCCCTAACATTGTAGAGGAACCTTGGGTGACTGTCCAGGCAGCCAGATGTTTCTGTCATTTCTCACATTTTTTGGAAATCACTTGTTTGTACTTCCTGCTTACTCAGTAAATATTATTTCCTTCTTGGGTATCTGATGGAGTTGAAGACTAGATAGTTATAGTTATAGTTTTCCTTGTTAACAAATACAGAAAAGAAACTCACTAAAGGGCTGGAGAGATGGCTCAGAGGTTAAGAGCATTGACTGCTCTTCCAGAAGTCATGAGTTCAATTCCCAGCACCCACATGGTGGCTCACAGCCGTCTATAATGAGATCTGGTGCCCTCTTCTGGCATGCAAGGATACATGGAGGCAGAATGTTGTATACATAATAAATAAATAAATCTTTTTTTTTTTTTTAAAAAGAAACTCACTAAAGAGGTATTAAAGTGTATAAGTTTGAAAGATGTCAAAAGATAGTTTTCAGTTGGTAATACAAGTTAGGATATAAAATGAATTAGGTACTGGGCGGTGGTGGCACCCACCTTTAATCCTAGCACTTGGGAGGCAGAGCCAGGAAATCCCTGTGAGTTTGAGTCCAGCCTGGTCTACAGAGCGAGATCCAGGACAGGCACCAAAACTACACGGAGAAACCTTGTCTCAAAAAAACAAAAAACAAACAAACAAACAAAAATGAATTAGGTACAACACTTTGGACTCACCAAAATAGGATAAATAATGGAGTATTTTCTCTGAATTTGTCAAATGTTAATGGGCTGGACATTGTTAATGTAATTCTTGACTGTATATATTATATATAGTTATTGTACTTATTATATATAATTTTTCTTATATTAATTATAACCTTCCTTTATTGTTTTAGACAAAAAAGGGAAATGTGGTGATATTTGTAATCTAAAAAAATAAAGCTTGCCTGAAGATCAGAGGACAGAGTTAAACAGAGTCCAGGCAGTGGTAGCACACACCTTTAATCCTAGCACTCAGGTGGCAGAGAGCCATCTGGATCTTTGTGAGTTCAAGGCCACCCTAGGCTACATGAGATTGATCCAGTCTAGGAGAGGAACAGAGCCAGGCAGTGACAGCACACACCTTTAACCCCAGTATTTGGGAAGCACACACGCCATTAATCCCAGCACAAGGAAGGTTGAGATAGGAAGTGATGTCTGGGTGGAGAAAGGCATATAAGGCCTGAGGAGACAGAACTGGAGGGCCTTTCTGGCTGAGGACTCAGTCTGAGGATTCGTGGAAACAGGATTGGCTGAGGAGTTGGTGAGGTGAGAAGTGGCTGTGGCTTGTTCCTTTTTCTCTCTGATCTTTCAGCATTTCCCCTGATATCTGGCTCTGGGTTTTTATTAGAAGACCATTTAGGATTTGTGCAACAGTCATGGATCTCTATTTTGCTTAAGATGACCCTTTCTCAAGGCCCAGAAGAAATCCTAACAAGACTGGTTCAGTTTTTGTGGTTCAGCCATATACGGTGGCACACACCTGTATTCCCAAATTACAAAGGCCAGGCAAGAGGACTGCTACTCTGAGTCAGCCTGGACTATAGAATGAGACCGTGTCTCAAGAAAACAAGCAAAGTCATGGGTAAGGGTAAAATGAGGAGCATCTTACTAGAGCAGATTTCTTACATGGAAGAGGAGGATTCATCAGAAGGTTTGAGCCAGGATTGTCTGTTCTTTGCAGCCAAATATATCATAACATACTCTTTTTTGATACTTTCTTTCACTGTTGTCCTTTTTTTTTTTTTTTTTTTTTTTTTTTTGAGTCAGGGTCTCTCTTAGCTGTCCTGAAGCTTACTCTGTAAACCAGACTGTCCTCAAACTCACAGACATCCACCTGCCTCTGCCTCCCAAGTGCTGGGATTACAGGCATGCGCCACCACTGCCCAGCTCATACATTCTTCTTATAGCACTTGATACTGAAGCTTATTTCTAGTTTCCGTTTCTGTTTGAGGGCGACTTGAGTGGGTTTCTATTTACATCTCTAGTCTCTGCACCTGGCCATATAAGACCTCTGAGTGTTCACATTGGAACTGTTAGTGAGTCTGCACCACAGAGGGACCAGCATCTTGGTCTTACAGAATTGACACATACAAAACAAGACTCTTGTTTTTCCTCACACTCTTATACATTAGAATAAATGGAAAGCCTGCTTTCTCCTCCCTTTACCCCACATCCACATCTAACCTGCTGCCCATCCTGCTGGGTCTGATTTGTCAGCTTATGTTGCAAATGTGACCACTTCTTGCTGTATCTCCTGCTAGTACCTGTTCAGCCCTTAGTCATGTCTCATCTACGTCACCTCAAGAGCTCTCTTCTGGGTTTCATACATCCCAGTACCTGTCAAGTTCATTCTATGAGTCATTCTGATGAGTTATTTAAAGTTTTTTTTTTTTTTTTTAAGATTTATTTATTTATTATGTATACAGTGTTCTGCCTGCATGTGTCCTTGAAGGCCAGAAGAGGGCACCAGATCTCATTACAGGTGGTTGTGAGCCACCATGTGGTTGCTGGTTATTGAACTCAGGACCTCTGGAAGAACAGTCAGTGCTCTTAACCACCGAGCCATCTCTCCAGCCCTTAAAGTTTTTTTTTTTTTTTTTAATGTGTATGTGTTTTAACCTGTATGTATATTTATGCATCACGTGCATGTCTGATGTCTGAGAAACTGGAAGAGGGCATTGGCTCCTCTGGGACTGGAGTTACAAATGGTTGTGGGCCACAGTGTGGATGCTGGGAATCAAACCAGGTCCTCTAGAAAGAAAATCAGTGCTCTTCACCACTGAGCCATCTCTCCAGCTCCTAATTATTGAAACTTTTTTTGTTTTTGTTTTTTAAGACAAAAACACAGTTTCTCTGTGTATCCTTGGCTGTTCTGGAACTCACACTGTAGACCAGGATATATAATGAAATCCTGTCTCAAAAAAAAATGTGAAATGGGCATTAGAAGGATAGCTCAGTGGTGGAAATACATGTTTAGTGTGTATAGGCACTGGATTTCATCTTCAGCTCTGTAAAAAATTGTGTGTGTATGTGTGTGTGTGTGTGTGTGTGTGTGTGTGTGTGTGTGGTTTTGCTTGCTTGTTTGTTTGTTTGTTTGTTTTTTGAGACAGGATTTCTCTGTGTGTATTCCTGGCTGTCCTGGAATTTGCTGTAGACCAGGCTGGCCTTGAATTCACAGAGATCCACCTGTCTCTGCCCTCCAAGTGCTGGGATCAAAGTTGTGTGACACCCAGCTATAATATTTGTTTTGAGTCAGGATCTTTCTATGTAGACCAGGCTGACCTCAAATTCAGAGCTCTGCAGGCCTCTGCCTCTGAAGTTTTGAGATTAGAGGTGTGCTCCATCATGCCCACCTTCTAATTGGTATATGTTTTTAGTATGTAGTATTGGGTTCATAAGGACATTCTCTCTGTCTCTGTCTCTGTCTCTGTCCTTCCCTCCCTCCCTCCCTCCCTCCCTCCCTCCTTCCTTCCTTCCTTTCTTCCTTTTTTTTTTTTTGAGCTGGGGTCTCACTATGTAACCCTGGTTGGCCTTGAACTCAGAGAGCTCTTCCTGCCTCTGCCTCCCAAGTGGAGGAGTTTTGGGATTTAGGGCTTGAGCCACCACCCCAAGCTCACATTTTCCTACAAATCTACAGAGTACTTTGAGCACATTTCCCTTTCCAGCCCTTGCCCTTCCCAGTCACCTTTGCTTTGTTTTTACCTCCATGTTACCGAAACTGTATTTATATATCTGTGTATAATTTAAGACCCACAGAGAGAAAACATTGCCTATTTGTCTTTCTGTGACTGACTTAAGTCATTTAATATGGTTCTTTCCAATTATAACCATTTTCCTGAAAACAATATAACTTTGTTCTTTATAGCTAAAAAAAAAAATTTCAGTGCTCACAGAGGCCAGAAGATGGTGTCCCATCCCCTGGAATTGGATTTACAGGCTGTTGTGAGCTGCTGGGAATGAAACCCAGGTCCTCTGGAAGACCAGCCCATGTTCTTAACTCCTGAACCATCTCTCTGACCCTCATCACATGCACATTTTTAAATAAAATTATTTTTTTTTTTTTTTTTTTTTTTTTTTGGTTTTTCGAGACAGGGTTTCTCTGTGTAGCTTTGCGCCTTTCCTGGAGCTCACTTGGTAGCCCAGGCTGGCCTCGAACTCACAGAGATCCACCTGCCTCTGCCTCCCGAGTGCTGGGATTAAAGGCGTGCGCCACCAACGCCCGGCCTAAATAAAATTATTTTGTTATGAGTTTTTTTTCCAGCATGTATGTATGTGGACTACATGCATGCATGGTGGCCTTGGAGCTCAGAAGAGGGTGTCAATTCTCCTGGGACTCTAGTTACAGAGCCACCACATGGGTACTGGAAATCAAACCTGGGTCTTTTAAAAGAGCAAGTGCTGTTCACTGGTGAGCCAACTCTCCAGCCTATAGCATATTTCCTTTATCCATTCCTTTGTTGATAGACACCTGGGTTGTTGATGCCATATGTACTGAGCTTCCATGCATAGTCCTGCAGTGAACATGGATATGCAAATCTTTGATATGTTGGCTTAGAGTCCTTTGTTGAAATGCCTAGGAGTGACATAGCTGGGTCATACGTTAGATCTATTTTTATTTGCTTTTTAAAGATTTATTTTTGCCGGGCGGTGGTGGCACACGCCTTTAATCCCAGCACTCGGGAGGCAGAGCCAGGCGGATCTCTGTGAGTTCAAGGCCAGCCTGGGCTACCAAGTGTGTTCCAGGAAAGGCGCAAAGCTACACAGAGAAACCCTGTCTCGAAAAACCAAAATAAAAAAAAAAAAGATTTATTTTTAATTATGTGTAAGTGTGTGTGTGTGTGTGTGTGTGTTTTCAAGACAGGGTTTCTCTGTGTAATAGTCCTGGCTGTCCTGGCATCTGCTTTGTAGATCAGGCTGGCTTCAGATTTACAGTGGTCTGCCTGCCTCTACCTCCTAAGTGCTCATATTAAAGGTGTGCACCACCACTGCCTGGCTGAGGGCATCAGATCTTATGGAGCTGAAGTTACAGGTAGTTATGAGCTGCCCAAAGTGGGTGCTGACTATTTATTTGTGAGACAGGGTATTACAAAATATTTGTTTAACTATGCAAAAGTGTGTTGCATTTCTTTAACTATGTAAAGATATATTGCTGTTTTATCTTGCTTGCCTAAGGTCTAATGAAAAGCTGAATGACCAATAAATAGTGAGGGAGGAGGTATAGGAGGGACTTCAAGGCAGAGAGAGTAAGTAGGAGGAAGAATTTAGGATTGGGGAAGAAAGAAAAAGAGACACCAGAGAGATGCCAGGGACCAGACAGACAGACAGACACACAGGAAGCAGGAAAGTAGAACATACAGAATGAAAGGAAGGTAAAAAGCCCTGAGGCAAAGCCTAGATTAATAGAAACAGGTTAAATTAAGTTAAAAGAGCTAGTGGGACAAGCCTAAGCTAAAGCCTAGCATTCATAATTAATAACAAGTCTCCATGTCTTTATTTGGGAGCTGGTTGGCAGACCAAAGAGAATTCCAACTACAACAGGGTGTTGTGGAATATTATTTTAACTAGGCAAAGATGTGCTACGTTTGTTTATGCTGTCCAATATTACTTCAACTGTCTAAAGGTGTGTTACATTTGTTTCTGCTGCCTTTGTTTACATTACTTTAATTATATAAAGATGTGTTACATTTGTTTCACCTTGCCTGCGTAAGGCACCTGATTGGTCTAATAAAAAGCTAAACGGCCAATAACTAAGCAGAGAAAGGATAGGCAGGGCTGGTAGGCAGAGAGAATAAATAGGAGGAGAAATCTAGGCTCAAAAAAAGCAAGAAAAAGAGACTGAGAGGAAGATGAAGAGAGGAGAGAAGGAGGGAGACACCTGGGGACAGAAGCCAAGCAGCCAGCCATAAAAGCAGCGGGAAAGTAAGATATACAGAAAGAATGAAAGGTGAAAGTCCCCAAGGCAAAAGGTAGATAACGAGAAACAGGTTGACTTTTTGTTGTTGTTTTGTTTGTTTTTTGAGACATGGTTTCTCTGTGTAACAGTCTTGCCTGTCCTGTCCTGGAACTTACAGAGATCCACCTGCCTCTGCCTCCCAAGTGCTGGGATTAGGCGTGTGCCACCACTGCCCAGTAAAACAAGTTAATTTAAATTAAAAGAGCCAGTCAGAAATGAGCTTAAGCTAGGCCGAGCATTCATAACTAATAAGTCTCCATGTCATGATTTGGGAGCTTGTTGGTGGCACCAAAGAAAAAGCCTGGTACAATAGGGTCTGTTAGCCCTGGTTAAACCTTTTATACGGATCAGGTTGGCCTCAAACTCATAGAGACCCACCTGCCTCTGTGTCCCAAGTGCTGGGATTAAAGCTGTGTGCATCATGCCTGTCTGACATTTATTTTTATGAGTATAGGTTTTGCCTGTATGTCTGTCTGTATTATGTGTGTGCCTCATGTTCAAAGAGGCCAGAAGAGGATGTTAGATCCCCTGGAACTGGATTTACAGACAGTTTTAAGCAGTCATGTGAGTACTGGGAACTGAACTCAGCTCTTCTGGAAGAGCAGAAAGTGTCCTTAACCACTGAGCAATCTCTCCAGCCCTCATTTTATTTATTTTGGAGAGAGGGTCTCACTATATAGTCCAAGTTGACCTAAAAGTCACTACGTAGCCCAGGCTGGCCTCAAACTTACCTTGATCTTTCTGTATCGGCCTCCCAAGTGCTAGAATTACAGGTGTGAGCCATCATACTTGGCTCAATTTTTATTATGCATGCTCCTGGAGGCCTTTCCCATAACACAAAGGCCCAGGAATTGACATCCAAATACCTAGAGTTGGGCTGGCAAGATGTCTTCGCCAGTAAAGGTGCCAACTGCCAAGCCTGACAACCTGAGTTCAATCCTTGGGGCCCACATGGTGGAAGGAGAGAACCGACTCCAGCAAGTCCTCTGATGCCTATGGAACCTGTGCTCACACACTCTAAACAAACGTAATTTTTTAGAAAACTAAATCTCACCCCAGAGGTGGTGGCGCACGCCTGTAATCCCAGCACTCGAGAGGCAGAGACAGGTGGATCTCTGTGGGTTCTAGGCCAGCCTGGTCTACAGAGCAAGATCCAGGACAGCCAGCACTACACAGAGAAACCTTGTCTCGAAAAAACAAAAACAAAAGTAAATCTCATGTACTTGCCTGTTTTTGTTTTTATTTAAAAATTTATTTTCAGGTCTGACATGGTGTTGAACACCTTTAATCTCAGCACTCAGGTGGCAGAGGTAGGCAGATTTCTGTAAGGTCAAAGCTAGCCTGGTTTACATAGTTAGTTCTAGGTCAGACAGTACTACATAGTGAGACCCTGTCTCAAAAAGAAAACTCACAGCCAGGGCTGGAGAGATGGCTCAGAGGTTAAGAGCATTGGCTGCTATTTCAGAGGTCTTGAGTTCAATTCCCAGCAACCACATGATGGCTCACAACCATCTGTAATAAGATCTGATGCCCTTTTCTGGCATGCAGGTGTACATGCAGATAGAACAGTGTATACATAATAAATAAATCTTAACACACACACACACACACACACACACACCCAAAAACAAAACAAAACAAAACAAAAAATCACACCAGCCATCTACTTGCCTCTGTCTCTGCTGGGATGAGAGATGTGTACCATCACACATGGCTATTCATTTTTTCAATATTTATTTTATGTGTATATGTATGTGTGCCCATGTGTATGTACGTAGAACTGGAATTGCTGTAGAACTGGTCATGAGCCACCTGGTGGGTGCTTGGAATTGAACCCAAGTCCTCTGCAAGAAAAGCAACTACTCGACTTTTGAGCCATCTTTCCAGCCCTATTTATTTAGCTATCTTGTTGTTGTTGTTTGGTTTGTTTTTGTCAAGACAAGGTTTCTCTGTGTAGCTCTGGCTGTCTGGAACTTGCTCTGTAGACCAGGTTGGCCTCAAACTCACAGAGAGGTTGCCTCTGCCTCCTAAGTGCTGGATTAAAGGTGTGAGCCACCAAACCATCTAATTTAGTTAGTTTTTTTTTAATTGTTTATTTTTATTTTATGTGCATTGGTGTTTTGCATGTGCATCTGTGTGAGGGTGCCAGATCACCTGGAACTGGAGTTACAACTGTGAGCTGTCCAACAGGTGCTAGGGGAGTGAACCTGGGTGCTCTGAAAGAACAGCCAGTGCCCTTAACCACTAAGCCATCTCCCCAGCCTCCTAATTTAGTTAGTTTTGAGATGGTCTTGCTATGGACCTCCCGTTGACCCAGAAATTTCTGTGTGATCAGGCCGGCCTCTAACTCACAGAGACCTAACTGCCTCTGCCTCCAGAATGCCAGGATTAAAGCTGTGTGCCACTGTGCCTGGCTTTACTTCTTGAAAACAGGGTTTCACTATCTAGCCCTGGCTAGCCTCAAACTCACTTGTTTCTTTCTATACCCGCCTCTCCAGAGCCAGGGTAACAGGCATGAGTCATCTTGCCTGGCTCGGTTTATATTATTCGTATATTTTGAGGGACATGGTCATGCTACCAGAGCCACTGCCTTAGCACAAGGGCCCAGAAATGGACACCTTCCAGGGAGGTTGATTTGTAAAAGGCCTCGCTCTCCTATGGCTGGACAAATCTGAGGAAGAATTGATATCCTATATTCTCTTATGGGAAGCAAATCAACTATCCACTCACGGGTACCGCATACTTACCTGGCTCCCTTCCTGGTTTCTTCTAGTAGCATTTTTTTTTCCTTGGGGGTGTGTGTGTCTCCTTTGCCCCTCTTCCTCTTTCAACAAATCACACAGATCTTGTCTCGAATGTTCCTGGGAAACAGGACCCAGCTCTTTCTTCTCCTTCTGTGACTACCTGTTAAACGTTTATGGTTCTACAGAGGCCCTAGGTCTCTTTCATGTCCAATGTCTGATCACCAAACTACTTTGTGTAACTCCATCTCTAGTAGACAGCTCCATTTAGTTACAGAAGGACTCCTCCTGACTTAGAAAGTAGCCACTTAACCACAGGTAACTATATTTTGTTTTGTTTCTGTTTTTGTTTTTGTTTCAGGGTCTCACCAATGTAAAAACAGCAACAACAAAAAACCGGTTTATTGATCACACTAACCAAGCCTGTGACCAAGTGACTACAATATCAGACTATTTCAGTCATTTTAGAAATTCAATTGGGTGTTGGGAGTAACTTAAGAGATCTAGTATGTTCCAGGCTCTGAGTTTGACCTCCCGGCACCCCCTACAAAAGGCTAGACAGTTTAGACACACCATAACTAAACAACATCCAAACTGATCAATCGTTCTTGGCCCTTCTGTATTCTTGAACCATGTCTGTCCTGGATGATGGACAGGTAAGCTACAGGGAGTGAGGGAGGATATGGGTGGCCGACCACAGGAAAGGGATCACTTCATTTGCTCTCCCTTTGAAGTGGTTAAGGGTTAGATAATGCTGTAATGAAGACCTCAACAAAGGTGTCTGTGAGATGATGCTATGGGTTACAGCCTGGGTGATTTAAGACCGGCTAAGCCATGGGCTGGAGAGAAAGTTCAGCAGTTAAGAGCACTTGCTGCTCTTGCAGAGGACCCAGGTTTGATTCCTGGAACCCACATGTTGGTTCAAATCCATGAGTAACTCCAGTTCCTGGGGATCTGATGTCCTTTTCTGGTCTCTGAGGGCACTGTACATGTATGCAGATAAACCACACATATACATAACAACAACTAAAAAAATTTTTTTTAAAAACAAAAGACTGATTTGCTTTAAAAAACAAAAAAACAAAAGCCATGTGGGTGTGGGGGAGGCAGAGGCAGATGGATCTCTGTGAGTTCAAGGCAGGTCTGGTCGACAGAGCAAGTTCCAGCACAGCCAGGGTTATACAGAGAAACTCTGTCTTGAAACAAACAAATAAAACAAACAAACAAACAACAAAGAAGAAGGAGGTGGAGGATAAGAGCCCCAAACTTGCTTTTTCTTTCTAAGATTTTTTTACTCCATGGGGGTGGGGTGGCACCCTTAAACAAACTTTTTTTTTAAAGTGCATTGGTGTTTTGCTTGCAGTATATCTGTGTGAGGGTGTCAGAGCCCCTAGAATTGGAGTTACAGTTGTGAGCTGCCATGTGGGTGGTAGGAATTGAACCTGGGTACTTCGGAAGAGCAACTAGTACTCTTAGCCACTGAGCCATCTCTCTAGCTCCTATGACAAACATTCTTCATGTGCGACAAGTCATTTATCGATCTCCACATTCTGGGTCACTGGCCTCTGGGTTCCAGGATGGCACTTGATTTAGCCAGCTATCTGACTCCGGAAATTTTAATTATTTTTTTCAAGACAGGGTTTCTCTGTGTAGCCCTGACTGTCCGGAAACTCAATCTATAGACCAGGCTGGCCTCAAACTCAGTGATCCACCTGCCCCTGCTTCCCAAGTGCTGAGATTAAAGGCATGGGTCACCACTGCCCTGCTTAATTTTTTTAACTTAATATTATTTATTTTAGTTTATGTATGTGTTTTTCCTGCCTGTGTAGGTCAGAAGAGGGCATTGGATCCCCTGGAACTGGAGTTACAGTCAGTTCTGAACCACCATGTGGGTGCTGGGAACTGAACCTGGGTTCTCTTCCCAGCCCCGTAATTTATTTAAATTTAAAATTTATTATTACTATTGTGTATATGTGTATATGATGGGGGGGGCGCACAAGCATGTGCGGCATATTGGAGGTCAGAAGACAACTTTCCAGCGTTCTTTCTCTTTCCATGGTGGGTTCTGGGGATGGAACTCTGGTCATCAGGCTTGCATAGCAAACTCACGCACTTTTACCCCTGAGTCATCTCACTAGCCCGGTTCTGGAAATTTTATTGGCGGTCTCAGAAATGAGGGATGCTCCTTCCACTGAGTTACTAATCTATTAGAACTTATTTGAATATGGGTAAAAAGCTGTCTTGCCACCAAGAGACAAGAGCCCGTCTGTGGGTGAAGGCAAATGCACGAGACAAGTATAATCACAGATGGTGAGCTACAGATGAGCAGTATCTTCTGGCTCCGGTCAACAATCGCAATTTACTCTGGCCTTTTCAACTCCTTAAGCCGTAGTGAAGCTGGATCAATGTGAGCCTGCATTGCGAGAGGACATTTGTGCGCAAGGTTTCAACGGCGTTTTGTGCCTTCTGTTCTTCATCCCTGTACCTTGCCTAGAAGCCTCTTATCATCTTCGAGTTCTATATCCATATACTTCTTGAGGTCCCCCAAGCATGTCCGAAACTGACCTCGCCATTGCTGCCACATCTTTAGTTCCTGTCTAAGGTGGAACCCTCCGGGACCACCCGGTCCCTTTCCTCGGAAAAGCCAAGGTCGGAAGTTCAGGCTCCACCCGCTCATTCGGCTTCCCAAGGTCACCGATCCTTCAGCTCGCCCAACTAACTCCCTGGGGGCGGTGTCCGTGTCCCCTCCGTGCAGGGCCAGGCGCTCTAGGCTGCGGCCAGCTCTTCAAAGAGCTTTATCATCTCGCTGATTTCCCGAACGGGGCGGCTACTCTCTCCGCTCAGGTGCCTTCTCTATGGTTGACTCCTCGCCTTTGTCTCTTCTTCGCTTCCGAGGACGCTCGTCTGGGACCCAACTCCTTCCCACAGTTGTCTCCGTGGTCCCTTTTAGGTACGACTGCAGAAGCCACGGGAGTGCAGTGAGACTCCCGTCAGCCTAGCTCCGGCCAGCTCCGCGCGGAGAACGATGGCGGAAGTGAGTACGAAGGTGCCCTCCCTCTTACTTTTCTTCTCTATGGTCGCTTCCTTCCGCGTCGAGAAAACCCGTCCTGGCGCCTGCGCAGAAGCGCGTGCTGGGAGCTCGTCGCGGAGGCGGGGGGCACAGGGAGCGGGAGCTGCGGCCGCCGCAGCTGCCGCCGCCGCCGCCGCCGGAGCTGAGCGCGGGGACCGAGATGCAGGTGGGACCGGAACCGGAACCCCCCCTCCTTAAGTGCCTCTATCCTCTCCGGGACTCGATCCTGGCGTCCGAGGAGCCTGGGCGGGGGTGGGTGTGAGGGCTCGGGGCTGGAGGGGTGCTTGGTTCCGGAGAGGGCAGCAGATAGGGTTGGTTCCCCCGGAGGCTCGGGCCTCGGGGCATGTGGAGGGTGTCCAGCGATTAGGATCGGGTCCGAGTGATTGGCCACCGGGGCCTGGAGGGTCCGAACCCGGAGCGCAGCCTGCACCCTCCACCACCCGCCCTTCTGGAATGTCAGAACTAAGCCAAGAGGCAGGTGCACCGGGAAATTGTGACTGAGCCTTCTTGGCAGAAGAGAAACTGAGTCACCAATCCAGGAACCGCAGGGTCAGCGGGCCTGAAGGGGGCTGGGTCGGCCAGTGGTGCTGAGGGCTGGGTGGGCCTGTGTGAGCCGAGGTAGCCTCTGGCTGGGGACCATGTCTGCTGTGCCTGCACCTCTTGGCCGGGTTCCCCTGTGCTCTGTGACTCCCGCATCTCCTGGCAGCTTCTCCATGGTTTAGAGTTGTCCCTGTGGTTGGGGCCATCGGAGGGTGTAGGGCTTAGGCTGAGGAGGAAGGGGAGGGGGGGTCTCAGACTTTCAGCCGGGTTGTAGGTTTGATGAAGAGGTTGACATCACTGATAGTTTGGGGAGACTTTCCTGAGCTGTCCTGGGCATTCACCTTGCCTTATGTCCTAGGGCAGGACCACTCACCAAAGAGCTACTGGTTGTAAATTACATGCCGAGCTCTGTCACTTTCTAATTGTGACTTAGAGTTGTGACACCATCAGAAAGCTCTTCTCTCTGGTCTCTCTTAGAGCAAGAGCAGACAGGACCCATAATACTATTCTCCCCCATGTAAATAGTGAAGATGGCAGTCACGTCTTGTGTGCTGACTTTGTGTCAAGCACAGACATGCACCTTGTCGTTTCATTTTTCCTGACATCTCTAGCAGGTAGAGATTATTAACTGTGTTTCACAGATACAGAAGCTGGGCTCGCACAGCTAACAGGTGGGCTGAGCTGGGGCTTTGGTCCAAGTCTCACAGGCTTTAGGGCATACTCCCCAGGGAGAGAGAAGTCTTGAGCCTAGCTCCTTGTGATGTCTTATGTGGCCAGTAAAGACTTGCCCTGACCCAGCACACCATCTCTTTTTCTCTAGGACTGCTCCAGTCAGCCCTAGAAAAGGGGGCAACCCAGAGATTGGTCTTTGGCCAGTCTCCACACGGGGCTTAAGTGCTGGGTTGTAAAATCAGCTTCTAAGACAGCTAGCTGATCCTTCAGTCCATCATCCTCTCATTGGGCCTATGAAGCGAGGGCTCTAAACTCTGTAATCCCGGCACCCTCTTGGCCCCCTGAGACCAGAGCAATAGGGGCTGTGGTTGGGGCTGGTCCAGCCAGTCCCTGGAGACTAGAACTATGCAGTGGAAAACACAGTAGACTCTGAATTCTGGAGTTTGTTTGAAGTCTCTGCTTCCTATCCGAAGAAGTTATTAAGTTTTCTAAGGAAAGGTAAAATGACCTATGGAACCCACTGGAATGGCATATGGAAAGAATATGGAAAGTGTGTGGTACTTAGGAAGGCTTTGCTTTGAGAAGGGACAGTGATGATCTGGAAGAGTCCTCTGTGTCGTAAGATGCTTTGAGGCCCTCTCTCTCCTGGATCTCACAGGGAGAGCAGCTGCAAAGGCAGCGGGAAAGATGCAGTGTGAACACTGCCCGGGCATCCCTATCCCTGCGGTCTATGTGGGGTGTGGGTCCTGAAGAGGGCAAAGCAGTTCAGTTCTCTTCCCCTGTTGCCCCCGAGGGATCTGGATGGGAGTCCCTGGCTTGGTCTGGGACACACCCCAAGCTCCCCTCTGCAGTGACTCAATGTGTATGCCTCTTTCTTCCTCCCACAGCTGTGGCCGCTCACCCCGTGTCTTCTGGCCGCTTCCTCCTTAGCTGCCTCTCCTCACAGGCTCCCCCTGTCCTCCTCCTGGGGCCCATCATGAACGGTGCCCCTTCCCCAGAGGATGGGGCCTTCCCTTCTCCGCCAGCACTGCCGCCACCCCCTCCCCCGAGTTGGCAAGAGTTCTGTGAGTCCCACGCGAGGGCTGCTGCCCTGGATCTCGCCCGCCGTTTCCGCCTCTACCTGGCCTCGCACCCACAGTATGCAGAGCCTGGCGCAGAAGCTGCCTTTTCGGGCCGTTTTGCCGAGCTGTTCCTGCAGCACTTCGAAGCTGAGGTGGCCCGGGCCTCCGGCTCCCTCTCCCCGCCTGTCTTGGCCCCACTGAGCCCCGGTGTGGAGCTGGCACCACCACACGACTTGTCCCTCGAAAGCTGCAGGGTGGGTGGGCCCCTGGCCGTGTTGGGCCCATCTCGGTCTTCTGAGGATCTAGCTGGCCCCCTCCCTTCCTCAGTCTCTTCCTCCTCTACAACGTCCTCGAAGCCGAAGCTCAAGAAACGCTTTTCCCTCCGTTCAGTGGGGCGCTCAGTCAGAGGTTCTGTACGAGGCATCCTGCAGTGGCGGGGGGCCGTTGACTCTTCCTCCCCGGCCGGGCCTCTGGAGACCACACCAGGCCCTCCAGTTCTAGGTGGAAACAGCAACTCCAACTCCTCGGGTGGTGCCGGGACGGTCGGTAGGGGGTTGGCTAGTGACGGCACATCCCCTGGGGAGAGATGGACTCACCGCTTTGAGAGGCTGAGACTGAGTCGTGGAGGGGGAGCCCTGAAGGACGGAGCAGGAACGGTGCAGAGAGAGGAGTTGCTCAGTTTCATGGGGGCCGAAGAGGCTGCCCCTGACCCGGCAGGAGTGGGTCGTGGGGGAGGGGCGGCCGGGCTGACCTCAGCGGGAGGAGGGCAGCCTCAGTGGCACAAGTGTCGTCTGCTGCTCCGCAGTGAAGGAGAAGGAGGAGGAGGAAGTCGCTTGGAGTTCTTCGTGCCACCCAAGGTGAGCCCGCGGGAGGGGGCCAGCTGGAAGGGACAGCGGCTGGAGGGGTGGTGCAGCCCTGTGAGAGGGCCCTTGTGGGCAGTGTCGGTGTCTGGGTTCAGCGCTTGCTGTGGGCTTTCATTTGCCATTGATGATTCTGAGACCAAAGAGCTATTCCTATTTCATCTCACCTGGGAGGGAGGGATGGACAGACGGACGGACAGCTGGTCCTGGCACACAAGAGGACTGATTAGTCCTCCCTTTCCCACTTAGGCATCCCGGCCCAGACTCAGCATCCCCTGTTCCACCATCACTGATGTCCGCACAGCCACGGCTCTCGAGATGCCTGACAGGGAGAACACGTTTGTGGTTAAGGTAGGGGCTCCACGCTCTGCCCCCAGACAGTGCCTGTGCTTGAGAGAATGTGCGCGGTAGATTTAGGCAAGTGTCTTTGGCAGCAGGATGAATATATGTCAGGACAGGCTTTGAGTCTGCCCCTGGGGCTGTTGGGCATGGCCTGTAGGCCTGCTGCTGCCCCCCGGTCTTGGCTGAAGCCCAACCTCTTGGCCCCGTAGGTGGAAGGCCCTTCAGAGTATATTCTGGAGACAACCGATGCACTTCACGTGAAGGCCTGGGTATCTGACATCCAGGAGTGCCTAAGCCCAGGGTAAGAAGCTCGCCTCTGTTCTTGGGGGATCTGGAGGCGGGTAGGGAGCAGCCTTGTCTTTCTCCTGGGGATCCCCCAGCACCACCGTTCTCCCTGTCTTTGTAGACCCTGCCCTGCTATCAGTCCCCGTCCCATGACCCTCCCCCTGGCCCCTGGGACCTCCTTCCTCACAAAGGATAACACAGACAGCCTGGAGTTGCCCTGCCTGAACCATTCAGAGAGTCTGCCCAGCCAGGACCTGCTGCTGGGACCCAGCGAGAGTAACGACCGCCTTTCGCAGGGTAAGGTAGAACCTTCCAGAGCTGCTGGGCCAGGTTCTTATCCCTGGCTGCTCTACCTACAATCTGCTGATTGCTTGTTTTTGTCTCTGAACATACCATGTGTCTTAGGTCACGGCCTCCTATTTAGAATCATTACTGTCGCCGCCCTGCATGGGCTCCACCAAACTCCTATGGCACCTTTCACACTCAGCCCTGTTGCTTTTTCCGTATGCCTATAGAATGTCACTGTGTGTGGAAGTCATAGTTCTCTTCTGCAAGCTTCCAGAGTTTGTGGACATCTTTGTTTTAGTCTTGTCATGCAGTTCGGCATATGTCAGTAGCCTTTGCGCTTTTTCCTTTGACCTGACGTACCACTCATCTACTGAGAAAGATACATGTCTGTCTGGCCCACCTCTCCTCCAGCCTCTGCTTCCACTCTGCCCCTTTCTCCTGACCCTTGCTCTGAGTTTGAGCTTCACAGTGCCTGGTGTACAGGCTGCATTCCATCCACAGAAGAGCTTTCCCAGACTGGGATCGTTAGAGCTAGCATAGACCTACATCACATTGCAAGTAGCCAAGACCACAGGGAGGGAATGGATTTCCCGAGGATTCTGACAAAGATGGGCTGTGCCAGCCTAGTTCCTGACATGCCTGTTTTCTAAGCGGTGTGGTGATCTGTCTACTGGCCTAGGCCTGAGGTTTGACGGACGTGCAGTCAGGCCCTCGTGTATCACTAGCTGCACGCTAGGCTCTGAGGTGGATGGGGAACTCAGATGTTTCAAATGGCTCCTTAGTCTCCTTGGGTTCGCTATTGCTGAATTGGTAAGACATTATTCCCAATAAAAAGCAGGTCTCCAAAATGGGGTGTCTGCTTAGTGTCCTCTGAGCAGCCCAAGCAGGGAGCATCTTGGGAACTCAGGAGGAAGAGAACAGGGGAGATAGGATAGACAGAATGCTGCACAGAGGGGGAGAGAGAAGAGCGTGGCTTCAGGGAGCCCCGGGCCCTTGCTGACCCTGCCGGAGGAGTACCAGGATGTATGGGAAGAGGGTGGGCTAACGTGACTAACGGGAAGAACTCACAGTGTGGTCAAAGTAAAGAGCCAGTTGATCTGGCCTAAAGGGTTAATAGGAAAGTGGAAGATTTGTTTTTCCTTTGTCTCTGATGATTGAATCCAGGGCCTTGCTCTCTTGGTAGGCAAGCACTGAAGTATGTTCCAGCTCTTTATGTGCTTTAGGCTAACCTGCAAGCCTCTAGCCTTAGCCTTCTGAGTGCTCGGTACAGGAATATACCTCCTGACAAGAATTTTTGATGGCCTTCACATTGGTAGTTTTCCTTTCTAGTCTAAACAGAGGGCTTCTCTCTTTCTCTCTCTCTCTCTCTCTCTCTCTCTCTCTCTCTCTCTCTCTCTCTCTCTCTCTCTCTCTCTCTCTTTGTTTTTTGAGACAGGGTTATCTGTGTAGTCCTGGCTGTCCTGGAACTCACTCTGTAGACCAGGCTGGCCTCGAACTCACAGAGATCCCCCAGGCTCTGCCTCTCGAGTGCTGGGATCAAAGGTGTATGCCACTGCCGCCTGGAGAGGCTCCTTTCTAATGTGGACATTTTTCACAGTTTCTGTCCCTTACGCCACCAACCATTGCAATAATCTTTCAGCTGTTGATTCAGAAAAGACATAGGGACATTTGGATTCTAGGACCTCCTCGAATAACCATGGTCCCTCAGCAGTGCAAGCAGTGTGAGTCAGAACCGGCGTAAAAGTCGATCAGGGTCAGTCCTCCAGAGGTGTGTGGGGGCTGGGCACACAAGTGGACAGCCAACGGGGAGCTGGCAGGAGCCCAGGCGGCCAGGAGAGGGACCTGTGGTGTTCTCAAGTTGGGCCTCCTCCATTTTCTTTCAGGGGCGTATGGGGGCCTCTCTGACCGGCCGTCAGCATCCTTCTCCCCTAGCTCGGCCTCCATTGCCGCCTCCCACTTTGACTCAATGGAACTGCTTCCTCCAGAATTGCCCCCTCGCATTCCCATTGAGGAGGGGCCCCCAGCGGGGACAGTTCATCCCCTCTCAACCCCCTACCCTCCCCTGGATACTCCAGAGGCAGCCACAGGTACTGGGTGCATGCGTGTCTGTCTTTGGTTTGTGGTCCTGTATTGGAGCCGGAGGGGTCAAACCAGGAGGAGCCAGTGACCTGGCTGGGGAGAAGGTGTCTCAAGGGGAAAACAAGGCTGGGGGGAAGCCTCTGACACCCTGCTTTCCCCTCTCTCTCCTCCCTCAAGGGTCCTTCCTGTTCCAGGGTGAGTCAGAGGGAGGTGAGGGGGATCAGCCCCTCTCAGGATATCCTTGGTTCCACGGCATGCTCTCTCGACTCAAGGCTGCCCAGTTAGTGCTAGAAGGAGGCACTGGCTCCCACGGTGTCTTCCTGGTACGTCAGAGTGAGACAAGACGTGGTGAATATGTCCTCACTTTCAACTTCCAGGGCAAGGCCAAGGTGAGTGGTCCTGGAGAACTCTATTGGGCAGTGTTGGGGTGGATCTGGAAACTCCATTGCCCAGGGGAGGAGGGATTGATAACTACCTTACTTGCTCATCCTGCCCTCAGCACCTGCGGTTGTCACTGAATGAGGAGGGTCAGTGCCGGGTCCAGCATCTGTGGTTCCAGTCCATTTTCGATATGCTTGAGCACTTCCGGGTGCACCCCATCCCTCTGGAGTCTGGAGGCTCCAGTGACGTTGTCCTTGTCAGCTATGTGCCCTCCCAGCGGCAGCAGGGTGAGCAGAGCAGGTCTGCAGGGGAGGAGGTGCCCGTGCACCCGAGAAGTGAGGTGTGTGTGCCAGGAAGACGGGGTGGGGGGTTGGAGGAGAGGCCCTGTTAGTGGGGAGCAGGGCAGTCAAGGTACCTGGGCAGGGGCCTGAAAGGGACTGCAGAAGGCTGACAGGATGCAGGCAGGCAGAGGCTCCTCCTGGGGCCTGGGGTAGTGGGGAGTTGGGTGGTGCATTCCCATTCCATCCGATCCTCCGCTCCATCATTGTCTGTCTCCTGGACCCATCCTCCTTGGCCTCGTCTTTGACCCCATCCTTCCTCCCTTGATGTCTGATGTCCCTGTCTGATCTCTCACTTTCCTGCCCCACCATCCCATCTGTCCCCGCGTTGCCCCTCCCCCCAGGCCGGGAGCAGGCTGGGAGCCATGCAGGGGTGTGTGAGGGCGACCGATGCTACCCCGATGCCTCCTCCACCCTCCTGCCCTTCGGAGCGAGTGACTGTGTGTAAGTGTGGTCCTCTCACCACCGCCCATGATCCATCTTCCATGGAGGGGGGTTGCTCAGGAGACGGGATATGGGGGAGATAGCTCACGGCTCCTTGGGGAGGCCAAGCAAAGGGGAGGCCAGCACAAGAACGCACTTCCTTCCACAACCAACGTGTCTTCTTACCATTCCTGTCCAGAACGGAACACCTCCCGTGACCCAACCCAGCCCCCTGAACCCCCTCCATGGACAGATACCCCACATCCTGGGGCAGAAGAGGCGTCGGGGGCGCCAGAAGTGGCGGCCACCACAGCCGCAGCAGCCAAAGAGAGGCAAGAGAAAGAGAAAGCGGGCAGTGGAGGGATCCAGGAAGAGCTGGTCCCCGTGGCTGAGCTGGTCCCCATGGTTGAATTGGAAGAGGCCATAGCACCAGGCACTGAGGCTCAGGGTGGTGCTGGCACTGGTGGGGACTTGGGGGTGTCCCTAATGGTGCAGCTCCAGCAGCTACCACTAGGGGGCAACGGAGAAGAAGGGGGCCACCCCCGAGCCATTAATAACCAGTACTCCTTTGTGTGAGATACCTGCCCACCCTCCATTTTCCTGCTCCCGGCCTTCAGTTATGAGACTGGGCTGGGTAGGGACACCGAGGACAGTGGGAGTCCCCTCCCCACATGCTTCCTGACCCTTGTCAGCCAAGGGCATGTATGTTGGTACAAGTAGAGGTTCAAGAGCCCTGTTAAGTCCCCAGTTACTACACTACAGGTGCCCTTGCCTCGAGGCCAAGGACTTGGGCTCCATTACCTCCCTGAGGGGCTCTTATGGTCAGCCCCATCCTTGGGGGCTGCTTCCCCACTAATAACCCCCCAACCCAAGCAAGGGTGAGGGGGAAGGGCTGTCAGTTATATTAAGGTTGTTGTTGTTGTTTTAAACAAAATGGAAAAGCATAAATAAATAAAGGGTTTATCTTAGTTCCATCACGATGGCTGTGGCTGGTGTTTGGAGTGGGCCTGGGACAGGCAGATAAGTCTGTCTCGGGTGGTTAAACCTGTGTTCTGAGCTCAGAGACCAAAGAGCTGGCCTGGATCCAGACCTTTCCATCCTCTAGTCCAGGGCCTTCGGAGCCCCCTCTCCTCTGAGTCCACTGGGTTGCTGAGTATTGAAATGCAGAACTCAACCTGCTTCTTGGGGGTTCCAGCATGTTTGGTTTTTCAGGGTGAGGGTTTCTTTGAGGGCTGTCTTACGTAAGCAGAACTTGTGACCCTCCCGCCTCAGCCGCCTGTGTGCTGAAGGGATTATACTGCCACACACTGCCAGCTTGTTCTTTTAATGGGACAAGACACTGAACGATGGGATTCCCGATCTCCAGAGGCCTTTGCGCTGCTGAGCTTTCTGAATGAGCTTCTTATCCTAGGAAGAGAGTAGGCAGGAGATGCTGGGGTCAAAGTTGGAGAAGACTTACTGTAGCAGTCCAGGTCTGACTGCAGAGGCCCAAGGCCAGGCTGATGGTCCCTTGTCAGACCAGGCTGGACTAGGTGACAGTACTGCCCCTCCGAGTCCCGCTGCTGCCTCTCGTTTGCTATGTGGAGCTGGGGCAAGGCAAGCGACTCTGTGAAATGTGAAATTCCATCTTAGTTGGTGCTGCTGACATGATTTGGCTAAATGTTTCTGTCCGAGTTTATACACATGTCTCAAGGCTTCCCTTGAAAGTCACAAGTTCCAAGCCGGGCAGTGGTGGCGCACACCTTTAAACCTAGCACTTGGGAGACAGGCAGGTGGATCTCTGAGTTCGAGGCCAGCCTGATCTACAGAGCGAGTTCTGGGACAGCCAGGACTACACAGAGAAACCCTGTCTCAAAAAACCAAAAAAGAAAAGAAAAAGAATCAAAGTCACAAGTTCCAGTTGTCTGGGTCCAGCTTCTACACATTGCCCATCCTACCAACTCACTTCCCTGAGGTCTCGGCTGTTGGCATGGGGTTTATAATCCCACCTCGCCCACCAAACTCCTGTCTTTAAATATAGACCCTACCCTGAACACATCTTTTGGCACTGCATCTGTGATCTCCAGTAGGGGTGCCCTGGCCTCCCAGTTTAGAGGTGAGGGCCGGGGTGCTAGAAGGCAAGCAGGATCTGTAGACTGTTGCCCTCCCATCCACCTTACCACTGTCTTACCCCCTCCCCTGGGAAAGTGGAGTGGCCGATCTTCTGTCCCTCAGCCTCTGCCCCACCTCCAAGAGGCCCTGCCCACACTCATGACCTTGCTATTCTGAGCCGTGTTGGTTCTGTGGGGAGATGGACAGCAGACAGCTGAGCTCATAGCCTCTCTAGGGTGGGGGTTGGTGGGGGGAAGCCTGCTGGCTCTTGTTTTACCTGATCCCTGGGGCTCCCCAAATCTTGGCCTTGAATAGGGATTGGATTGGCCCTGTTGTGGAGGTTGGGTGGAGGGCAGCCTTAGACCTGGGTGCTGTGTTCTCCAAGTGAGATGGTTAGACAGCCAATGGCCGGTGAGGGCTGTAACACCTCAGAGTGGGAAGGCCTGATCCTCTCCTAATCTCATGGCAACTGGTGCTCAAAGGCTGCCCTCCCCCATGCCTCGCCACCTTCAGGGACTTGCCATCCTGGGGTGGGCAGAAAGACACCCCCAGATTACCATGTCCTGGCTAGAAGAGCCCAAGAGACAGTGAGATGCCCTGTGAGGATGTGGAACTGGACAGGGATGGGCCCGGCTCTGCCTTCATGCCCTTCACAACCTGCCCCCTTCTTTCCTCAGCCTCAGGACTCAGGAGTAAGAACACCTTCAATCTTGGTGTCGTGGGAAGTGGTCTGAAATCGCCTCATCTGCCTTTTCCCACCGCAGATCACAGGGCAGAGAGGTGTCCCTGCAGCTCTGGGCTGGTAGCTGCCTCTCTCTGGCCTTCATTTCTCTCTCTGGGAAGTGGGAAGGGGTAGAGGTGATACCCTCAGAGAGCCTCTTTGGCAGGAGTGTCCTGTAAACCCTGCCTTCTTTCCTCACTCGACTTCTCCGAAGCTCCCAGGTCCCTATCCCCCTCTCCATGTTTGGACATTCCTGCTGCTGGAAGACAGTGGCCCTGTCACTCCTCCAGAGGCTCCTGGGGAGACGCCAGGGAGGGCCCAAGCCTCCCTGGCTGTTCAGCCTGCCTCTGGCCCGAGACGGAGGGTCCCGGGCCAGGTGGAGATGCCTTTTTATGTGACCCCCTACATTCCCGCTCCATTGTCTACGCCCCTGCACCTTAGGTCACAGCAGGACTCTGCTGGAAGGGAGGGGTTTGTGGGAACTGTGAAAAGAGGGCGGGAAGGAACACCTTGTCCTCACATCACCCTCCCCCAAGTCTGGGCAGAAGGCAGGATGCATCCGAGACTCAGCTCTTCACTTCTGTCTGTCCGTGTTGGCCACCCCTCACCCTCACAAGTGGGCCTTCTTTTTCTGCTGGGCTCTGCTGCTGTATCATTCGGTCTGTGTGCTGGAGCCCTGGTGCGGGAAGTCCGTCTTGGTTCTTTGTGGGGAAACTGAGGCCTGGGTAGAAGTGGGACCTGTGCTCCAGGGCTGCAGTGCCCTCGCTGACCTTTTCACCTCACTCCCATGGAAACGTCTCTGCCTCAGTTTCCTCCCTGCTTGCATCCTGGCCCATGTACCATATCTGCTCCTCCAGCAGCTGCCTTGGTGGAAACCAAAAATGCCCCCACGGTGAATCGGGGTCGGGAAGGGTGGCTCAGAACAGCTGCTCTTCCGAGGAAGCTGACACCCAGGCCAGCCCTTCAGCGACAACTTGAGGCTTTGCACCCAGCCCCCGGGCCCCGCCCCCCAGACTGCACTGCCAGGACCCTGCTGTTTCTTTTCCCTCTGCTCCTCAGACTGAGGAGAGTCTGTCTCTGCTCCTTCCTTGGTTCTGTCCTCATTCCTTCATAACCACCCCTCCTTCCCTCTCTCCGGAGCCTCCACTTTATCCAGCTTCAGGGGCCCTACAACCAGGCCTGATCCTCACTCTCTCTGTGGGCCGCTGCGTCAGGGCCAGAACTGCTGAGACCCCCACACCTCTGGGGCCAAACCACGAGGCCCCTGGGATTAAAGGCCAGTGTGGGATGAGGAAATTCTCATTCCCCTGCCTCACCCTGAAACACTTATCCCTCCGCCTCTGCCATCAGCACATTCTGTAGCCTCTTGGGTTACCTGGGTGTCCCATTTTCCTCAGGGGGGGATTCCCTGCCAGTTTCAAGGGGAGCTGAAGGCTGTGTTCCCAGAGGCTGAGCTACAGCGGTGTGGTGGCGGGGGGAGTTTAGGAGACGCAGACAGTCCTGGCCTTGCTGACCAGGGCCTGGACACTAAATCCCTTGTTGATGGCTGCAGCCGCCCCTCCCTGGGGTAAGGTTACCATTTGCCCCGTCCCCTTGACAGATCATCTCCCTTCCCTACTTCCCCTTATCTCTCTAGAGCCACTTCCTCTGTCCCCCAAAGATGCTCTCCCTTCTCCTTTGATCCCCAAAGACGTGGAATACCCCCCCCTTCTCTGAACACATAGGCAGGGGAAGAAAATGACTATGAGAGGGGGCTCAGGGTGGCCAAGACAGGAGAGGGCTGAGGGGCCATGAGGCCTAAGGGCAAAAAGGGGTGGTTGGGGTGAGCTTGGAATTGGGCATTTAGTGCAATTGGGGAAGTTGAGGCAACGGGGGGGGGGGCAGGGTCAGTAGCAGATAATAGAAAATGACTTTTTTCCCTGCTCGCCCCCCCCTTCCCTGGGGCTGGGGCCACCCTTGTGAGTGACATCTCAGGCTGCGGCCCCATGTTCTTCTCTGTCAGCAGAAATCTCTCTCTCTTCTGACCCCTCCTGCTGGGGTCTCAGCCAGCCAATCCCTGATCTGGGGGGAGGGGGAGCCGGCCCCCCCACTCCCTCATAAGGACCAGCTGGGGGCTGGGGGGGTGGCCGGCTGCTGCAAGTGAGACCGGGGTCAGAACTTTGTGGAAGGAAGAAGAATCTGGGAGGGGGGGGCAGGCAAGAAAAAGGAAGGAGCCCGGATCAGCAGACAGGTGGACCCGCTGAAGAAGTCCCCCCTCCAGTGAGAGGCCCCTAAGAAGGAACACATTGCCCCCGGGCCCCCAAGAAGGGAGCACAATGGAGGCGGCACACTCCAAGTCCACAGAGGAATGTTTGTCCTATTTTGGGGTGAGCGAGACCACAGGCCTTACCCCAGACCAAGTAAAGCGGCATCTGGAAAAATACGGCCCCAATGGTAAGTATCCCTCCGAGGGGAGGCTGCCATGGCTGCCCTCCCACCCCACTAGTGGGAATGCTTCCTCTGGGGGCTGTAGGGATGAGCAGGACATTTGCCTGCTTCTTGCAGCAGGAGGACACTAAAGAAAACAGTTTTAAGATCTGGAGTTTGGGGAGGTTTTATGGGTGACCTTGAACTTCAGATGCCCTTTTGATAGCCTGATTCTCTTAGCCACAGAGTTCGGGGTGCGGGGGACATGAGGCTGGACCCCTACTAAATGTGTCTTTTTCTTCTTTTTCCCTGGGTAGAGCTCCCTGCTGAGGAAGGTAAGTTACCTGAGCCTTGATCCCTCCTGAATGACACCCCTCTCATGTGCCCCATTCCCGGCTCCCCGCCTTCTCCTTTCCAAGACCCACAGCCCTTACCCAAAGGGCAGATATCCTTCCCCAAAGCTTAGCGTCAGACATCTCCAGGTGCTTTTTCCTTGAGACTTCCTGCCCTTGAACAAGTGCCACAGATTTAAAGAGTCTTTTGGGGTGTTTTATCTCTTTCGCTCATGTCAAGCTGGGGTGCCCATCAACCTAGAGGTCCAGGGCGCTCTAGACTCTGGACGCTAACTCTCCAGAGCCACAGCCCTTCATCTTTTGGATCTTAACCCCTGGGACTCCTCTTCTTGCCTCTTCCCCAGGCAAGTCCCTGTGGGAGTTGGTGGTAGAGCAGTTTGAAGACCTGCTGGTACGCATCCTTCTGCTGGCCGCCTGCATTTCCTTCGTAAGTGCCGAGGGCAGGGGGACTGTCTGAAGAACGGTGTGGGGCGTGTGATGTGCTTGTGGCTACCTACCTACCTGCCATCCTAGATGCCCTCATCCGAGCCCTCAACACCCTCTTTTCCACGCCGGAGCTGGGGGTGGAGTGCTGATTTGCTTCCTCCCCGGCAGAGAGGTTTTATTTTAAGCCCTGAGAGTGTTCTCAGCCAAAACACTGAAGCTAAGCCACCCTCCCAGCTTCAAGGGTTTCAAGGGCTCAGGTTACCCCCGAAGCACGGGGCTCCCAGCTTCGATGTGGGCTGCAGTGTCCACTGTGGGGGCCACCACCGCTCCCTTCCTGTCCTGGTTGGTCCCCACTTTGCTTCACCAATCCTGCCCTGCCCTGTGATGCTGATCGGCCGAAAGAAAGACTTGTTCGGAGACGTGGGGAAGGTGCTGCTGGTCCAGCCCCTCCAACCCTCCACACCCCACCCCTCCACTGTCCCCAGCCTCTACCACATCCTACTTCCATTAGGGGCTGGCACTTGGTGCCTACTTCTCTGACCCAGCCTGCTTCATCCTTACCTCTCGGTGTCTCCAGCCCCCTCCGAGCCTTAGCTACCCCTCTCCTTGTCACATCGCCAGTGTCCACAGCCCCTGCTGCTGGCTCCTGTCACCCACTGACCCGGCGGTCCGTCTTGTATTTTAGAATTTCTTTAGCATCTTAGCTGGAAAATAAGGCCTGGGAGACAAAACACGTCAAACATCTATGGAGCCCCGTGCACCCTGGGTCTAAGCTGGCAGCCTCCCTTCTCTCTCCTCAGATTTGCTCCTTGACATTTGCCTGTGGCTGCTGCCTGGCCGTGGCAACAGCTGGGGTGGGGTGGGTGCTGGAGGCCTGTAACCCTACTCCCCTCCTGTTCCCTCATGAAATTGGAGCTTCCATGCCTTGGCGGGAAGGGAGGGCTGTGGGTGGGCTGGGCCCTTCGAGGACCATAGGGATTTTCCTATTGGGCTTGGGTCCCTGTGGGATGGATGTGGCTGTAGGGGGAGTTGACCCTGGATGTCCTGGCAAGGTTTGCTTACAAGTCAGCAGTTTGGTCAGGGACACCTGAGGGCATTCCCCGTAATCTCCACGTGTGTGTGTCTGGGCAGCGTTATCTGCTCAGCATCACCAGGGGGGCTGTGTGTGTGTGTGTGTGTGTGTGTGTGTGTGTGTGTGTGTGGGGTGTGTGTGTGTGTGTGTGTGTGTGTGTGTGCTTGGAGCTCTGCAGTGTGAGAGCCTCACAGTCCTACACATTGTCTGACCTCTGCAGCGGTCTTCCAAAGCCTTCCAGTTCCTTTCTTCAGTCATGTGGGGGCTCTGTCAGCACCTGTTAACTCTCCCTTCCCCTCCCAGGTGCTGGCCTGGTTTGAGGAAGGCGAAGAAACTGTCACCGCCTTTGTGGAGCCTTTTGTCATTCTCTTGATCCTCATTGCCAACGCCATTGTCGGGGTTTGGCAGGTTAGTGTTGACCCCTTCTCCCCGCTTGGGTCTCAACACTGGGCAAGGGGCCAGGCCTCCTCCCAGGTTCCTCCTCCTCCATCATTTCCTCCAGCTTTGCCCGCTCCTCTGGTCTTCTCATTCAGGTGGGACTGGTAGGGAGTGTTAGAAAACGCTGGAAAAGCTCACATGCTTCCTGTGTGACCCTGAGGAAATTCTCCATTCCCTGAGCCTGTCTCCTCACTTGAAAATAGGACTAGTAAGCTAGGTGTGCAGGCACGCACCTACAGCGCTCCAGAGGCGGAGTCAGGGGACTCTCGAGTTCTAGGCTAGCCTGGGCTACAATGTGAAATTCTGTCTTAAAAAAAGAGCTATGCAAGGATGAGCACACTTACAATCCCACTACGAGGAGGAAGGAAAGGGTCAACGTCAGATGTGGTGACACACACTTTCAGTCCTACAGTTGCAGGGGTAGAGGCTGGTGGGTCTCTGTGAGTTTGAAGCTAGCCTGGCTACACAGAGGATTCCAGGCCAGGCAGGACTACATAGTGAGCTCCTGGTTTTTTGTTTTATTTTTTTAAAAAATGAAAGAAAGAAAGAAATAGAAAAAGAAAAGGAACACAAGACCAATAGCTGTGTTCCTCAGGCCTGCTACGGTTGAAAAGAACCTGACAGTTCATGGCACATAGCAGGCACTCAATAAGTACTGATTTCCTTCTTCCCCTGACATCACCAGTTTCCTTCCCTGGCCCCTTGCTTTCTGTTTTTTGTTTGTTTGTTTTGTTTTTACTTTTTAAATCCCTTTCCTCTTGGTCCAAACCCTTCCTTCGCGTTTCCAGCCACTGGGGATATTTTGTACAACAGATGCACCCCGCTGTGGTGTGGGGTTCTGTGTGCCAGCTGGACCTGCACGTGCCAGCCTTTTCCGAAATGTCCTTCTTTCTGCTGGGGTCCCGATTGCTCCCTGTTCCTCCATCCGCATGTCCTCAGACCAGCCTCCTGCAGGTCCAGGGCTTCCTCCCTCTCGGGACTCCACTCTCTCGTCTGCTCTCTTCCTCAGGAACGGAATGCAGAGAACGCCATCGAGGCTCTGAAAGAATATGAACCCGAGATGGGGAAGGTCTATCGGGCTGACCGAAAGTCAGTGCAAAGGATCAAGGCCAGGGACATCGTCCCTGGGGATATTGTGGAGGTGGCTGGTAAGCGCTGGGATGGATGGTCTAGGAGGGAAACCTTGGGTCTGAGGCCAAGAAGAGAGCCGGGAGGGGTGGGGGGGGGACTGCCAGCCCTCAGCCCTCTTTCTGTATCTGTGAGGATGGTGGCGTCTTTGCTTCTCCTTCCCAGACTCCTCAGGGGTCACTCCAGGACATTGAGGCCACAGCACCCCTCCCCACTAGAGTCTCAATAGGAACAGCTAGTCCTGTCCCTCAGGCGGCAGACAGACCCCCTGTCCCCCCCCATCAGCCAACACTCGCAAGCAACAGGTGGAAGCCAGGCCCTGCCAATGGCCTCATCTCCACCCCTTCCCGATGCTGGCTCCCCTGTCCCTTCCACCCACCACAAGCTTGGTCAGCTTTCAGTCTTGACCCCTCTGTGCCCTTGAGGCCTCTCAAAGGGGGAAGGAACGAGAGTAGAAGGGGGTGGGGGTGGGGTGGGGTGGGAGGGGGACGCATGACTACCCCCACCCCCACCCCCCCCACCACCATGTAAGGGTAACTCCTAGTCCTCTAGGAGCACCGGACCTAGGAGGAGGGCGGGCGCGCAAGGAGGGCCCTGCCCCCTCGGGGACACTTAATGCCGGCTCCGGGAGGGGTGGGGCTGGGTAGCTAAGATTACTAGGATTCTGACCCTTCAGCGCTTTTTATATTTGCCCCGAGCAGGCCTTTCCACCACGTTAGGGACCTAGTTTGGGGAATGTGCATTTCTAAGCTTCCTTCCCTCAAACCATGTCACCTTCTCTACCACGTCACCACCAGGAGAAGCATGGGGCGGGGGGAGTTGGTGGGCTGAAGCCCCCAGCTCCACCACAGGGCAGTCCTGCTTTGGTGACAGTTTGGGGTCAGTGCCATGAATGTCTATAAATACCACTTGGGCTTCGGTGACAAGGGTGTCTGCCCGACTCCATTGCTGACCTCCCTCTCTCCTCCGGCTTCCTCTGGCACTGGACGAGGGACCTTAGGAACCAAGAGAAAGGGAAGCAAGTGAGCTTCATCCCAGTTCCACCCGTGGGACCAAGGTGGCTTTAGGCAGAGGCCTGAGGAGGGGTGTGTGTCCCCCCAAGGTCTCTGGTCTGGCAGAGTGTCTTCCTCAGCCCCCCGCCAAGGTGCTTCCACAGTCTGGCTTCCCACTTCCCCTCTGTGAAGACCTGAGCCACAGTCAGGAACGCTCCCTCACACTTCCTTCTGTGTGTCCCTGCTCCCCTTTCTCTCTCGCTTGGCCTGGATTTTCTCAGCACCCACCTGTTCTCCCATCCTCCGAGGCACCCTCTTTTCTCTGCGTTATGTCGTTACGTTTCCTTCTTTCCCTTCCTCTTGTTTCCCTTCCCCGGTTTTCGCTGGCGGGTCCCCAGCTTTCCTTTCAGTTACTGAGAATACATTTAATGAGCACGCACCCCACTCCAGGGATCTGTGAGCTTCCCTTCTCAGGCTTGCAGCCAGTGGGAAGAGAGGCATTCAGTGGGGGGACAGCAGGACAGTATCTCTGGGGTGGGGATGGATGGGGACTCCTGTGCTGAAGGCCTGTGAATGGCTGGATGCTGTAGGGCTTGAAGGGTGTGAGGCAGAGATTGGGAAGAAAGAAAGCTCCATTCCCAGCTGAACTCACTCCTTTCTCTACAGTGGGGGACAAAGTCCCGGCAGACATCCGCATCCTCTCCATCAAATCCACCACTCTCCGGGTTGACCAGTCCATCTTGACAGGTAGGCTGGCTCAGGTAGGAGGGCGTAGTGAGGGAGGAGCTAGGTAGACAGAGAAAAAGGTTTAGGTGGATGAAGCAGGGCATCCCACAGTAGGACCTCTTTAGTTCTGAGGTAGTATCCTCGGTGTCGTTCAGCCTTCATTCTGTCACAAGGGGCATGGGCGAGGATGCTTGTGACTATTTTCCATATAGCCTTTGCCCTGCACCTTCTATGTGGACATAAGAACTCACCTCTGTCACGAACTGTCCTGTCCCCTCCAACATCCCGAAAAGTCCTCAAATGAGGGGTTCTAGGATAGGGTGGGGACTTTGGACACACTTTAAACTCTGGGAAACAGTGTAAACTGGGCCCACAGCAGGAGGACCTGAGCCTCTGTCCTTGGTCAGGAGGCCACACTGGTAGTCCCCCAGGAGTGTGCTATGCAGCTGACAGATGCTTCACGTCCACTGACTTACTTGATTTTCACCAGGACATGAGGAGCAGATGGAAGTTAAGCGATCAAAGGCACACACTAGGCTTGGTCAGCGTCTTTTAACTCTAAGGCAATGGACTTTTCCCACTTGCCCCAGTCACCTTCCTCCAGAGGCGAGACTGCTGGAGTGTTGACTTGATGATTGCAACGTGTCAGAATGTTAGGGACAGAGACATGCTGTCGCCTGAAACCTCTTTGGTCCTTTCTCCACAGGAGAGTCTGTATCTGTCATCAAGCACACAGACCCTGTCCCTGACCCCCGAGCCGTCAACCAGGACAAGAAGAACATGCTCTTCTCAGTAAGCAGTCACATGACCAGGCAGAGGAGCTGGTGTGGAGGGGAGCATGGCAGTGGAGGAAGAGATGAGGCCCCTGGCCTGTGGCATGAGGCCTACCTCTTGCCTGACCCGACTCTTCCCTCACCTTCCCAGGGTACCAACATTGCAGCCGGCAAGGCCGTGGGCATCGTGGCCACCACTGGCGTGAGCACTGAGATTGGCAAGATCCGAGACCAAATGGCTGCCACTGAGCAGGACAAGACCCCACTGCAGCAGAAGCTTGACGAGTTTGGGGAGCAGCTGTCGAAGGTCATCTCCCTCATCTGTGTAGCTGTCTGGCTTATCAACATCGGACATTTCAACGACCCTGTCCATGGGGGCTCCTGGTTCCGGGGGGCCATTTACTACTTCAAGATTGCTGTGGCCTTGGCTGTGGCAGCCATCCCAGAAGGTGAGACAACCATCCCTTGGTCATCTGTTCTCTCCTTGGCAAAAATAGTTCCAGATAAAGTAACCATGACAGGCCCCGTGGAGAAGGAAGGTCCTGATAGCTTTGGTGGCTGTTATGTAGCAACCGCACTAGGTATCCCTCCTCCTGGATTCTTTGCTCACACCATCTCTGTCCCCTTAGGGCTACCTGCTGTCATCACCACCTGCTTGGCCTTGGGTACCCGCCGGATGGCAAAGAAGAACGCCATCGTGAGGAGCTTGCCCTCTGTGGAGACCCTGGGCTGCACCTCTGTCATCTGTTCTGACAAAACAGGGACCCTCACCACCAACCAGATGTCGGTTTGCAAGGTCAGGAGAAGCATCGGCGGGGTGACGTGAGCCCTCTGAAGATGGGCTTCTGTACTAGTGGTTTCTCAGTGTGGCCTGGGGATACTCAAGGGTAGATTAAGTGCCACCCTTAGATCAAGGAAAGGGATGTATTAGTTTGCTTTCTGTTTCTTTTATAAAACTCTGACTAAAACCAACCTGGGGAGGAAGGAGAGGGTTTATTTGGTTTATATGTCCCAATCACAGTCCATTATTAAGGGAAGTCAGGGCCGGAACTCAAGCAGGAGCAGAGACCGGAACCATGGAGGAAGCTGCTTACTGGCTTGCTTTCTGTTGCTGTGATCAACACCATGACCATAAGCAGCTCTGGGAGGAGATACTTGATTTCATCTTATAGCTTACAGTCCATCGTTGAGGGAAGCCAAGGCAGAAGCTCAAGCTAGGAGCTTAAAACAAACCCCATGGAGGAACAGAGGAGCGCTGCTCACTGGCTTGCTCCCTGTGACTTGCTCAGTCTGCTTTCCTATACACCCCAGGACCACGGGCCTGTGGTGAGCTGGGCCTTTCCACATCAGTCATGATCAAGAAAATGTGAGGCTAATCTGATGGAGGCAGATCCTCAGTTGAGTTTTTCTCTTCCTAGGTAACTCTAATTGTGTCAGGTTAACAACAACAACAACAACAACAACAACAACAACAACAACAACAGCCACCCCAAGCCTTACCCTGTCCTGTGTGTCTCTCTGATCCTCTACACTAGCCCATTCAGGGACATTCTCTTTTTGACCCCACTTTTCTAGAAAGTAAACTGAGGCTTAGGGAGATTTAGGGGTTCACTGAAAGATACAAAATTTATAAATAGCACAGCCAGGCACAGTGGTCCCTGCCTGTTATCCTTGTACTCGAGAGGTAAAGGCAGGGGCATTGCGAATGTGAGGCCTGCCTTAGCTATGTCCTTAAAGGCCAGCTAGGCCCTGCCTCCTGGATCTAGAGTCTCAACTACTTGGGAGGGTGGGGTACAAGGATCACTTCCACTGAAGAGTTCAAGGCTAGCCTAGCAACAGTGACATTTTGTATCAAAATGAATAAACAAACAAACAAACAAGTAAATGTAGCAGAATTGAGTTCCAAACCCAAATACTTGTGGCTCAGCTCAGTAGTGTCTGTGTGTGCAAGCCCGTGCCCCTAGAGTGACAGTAGTGTCTGTGTGTGCAAGCCCGTGCCCCTAGAGTGACAGTAGTGTGTGTGTGTGCAAGCCCGTGCCCCTAGAGTGACAGTGGTGTCTGTGTGTGCAAGCCCGTGCCCCTAGAGTGACAGTGGTGTCTGTGTGTGCAAGCCCACGCCCCTAGAGTGACAGCAGTGTCTGTGTGTGCAAGCCCGTGCCCCTAGAGTGACAGTGGTGTCTGTGTGTGCAAGCCCGTGCCCCTAGAGTGACAGTGGTGTCTGTGTGTGCAAGCCCGTGCCCCTAGAGTGACAGTAGTGTCTGTGTGTGCGAGCCCACGCCCCTAGAGTGACAGTAGTGTCTGTGTGTGCGAGCCCGTGCCCCTAGAGCAACCACGGCATGACAAGGCCAGCAAGCCTGGCACAGGTCCTGAGCAGCATTTCTTTCTTTCTTTCTTTTTTTATTTTTAAAAGGTTTACTTGTTTATTTAAAGTTCTTTTTTATTCATTTTACATACTTCCCACTATTCCCCCTCCCTCCCCTTCTCCTACTTCCTCCATTTCTTTAAAAAACGTAAAAGTATTTATTCATTTCAGAAGGAGTGTATGTTACTCTTTTTCTTCTTTCACCGTGTATGTGTCGGGGATTGAACTCAGATCATCAGGCTTGGTGGCAAGTGCCTTTACCCTCTGAGCCATTTCACTGGCCCCTAAACAGCCAGCCCGCCCTTTTCCCTTTTCAAGACAGTCTCTTTACATGGCCTTGACTGGCCTGGAACTTGCTATGTGGTCCCAGCTGGCCTCGAACTCACAGAGCTTCCTGCCTCTACCTCCTGAGTGCTAGGACTAAAGGCGTGCACCACCACACCTACCCAGTATTCTTTTTAAAAAACAAAAATAGCTAAGGTTACAAAATAAGCCACTGATTGAAATACAGCTCTCAAATTTTTTTTAAAGCAAATGTGTAGTTTAGCAGCATCTGCTTCTTTATTCAGAATAAGCTCCAGCAGTGGGTACAGTGTCCAGGGGCTGCCGAGTGTGGGGTGCTCTGGAAAGCAGGCTGACAGACAGACATCCGTGGTCCTGTCCTACAAAGCCACACCTCGGTTTAGAGGTTTTTTGTTTTTTTGTCAGGGTTTTCCCAGGCTTGTCTTGAGCTGTTGGCCTCAAATGATCCTCCCACTTTTGGCCCCCAGTAGCTGGGCCTACGGGTCTGTGCCACCCCATTCAACCCAAAGCTATAGGTGGTGCTAATTCTGATGTGATCCATCCACTGCGTTCATAGCTGGAAGAAAGTGCTTCATGTCAGGAAAAAATAAGAGATTTGAATTTTTTTTTTCTTTGTCATCTAAGAATATCAGCCTCTCTCTTTCTCTCTCTTCCCGGGGTAGGATCACATGTAACCCAGGCTGAGGCTGGCATTGAACTCCTGATTCTCCTGCCTCCAACTCTCAAGAGCCTGGATTGCAGGCTGATGCTACCACGCTTAGCTTCATGGGCTCTTTTAGGTGTTAGCCGCTGATGCCCCACCTGCCCTAAACAGAGTTCTGTGGAATATTGTGCCTTTGACATAAAAATAGCCTTTCTGTAGGGCTGAGGACATAGTTCAGTGCAGAGTGCTAGCCTAGCATGCACAGGCCTGTCTTCTAGCCCCAGCACATAGGAATGAATGAATGAATGAATGAGTAAATAGATGAAAGCCTGGTGTAAACAATCAGGCCTGACACAGGAGGATTGCCAGGAGTTTAAGGCCAGCCTTATGAGTTCCAGGAGAGCCTGGGCCATAGAGTGAGATCTTGTTTCAAAAAGTAAATGAGCGCTGGGCAGTGGTAGCACACGCCTTTAATTCCAGCACTTGGGAGGTAGAAGCAGGTGGATCTCTGAGTTCTGAGTTTGAGGTCAGCCTGGGCCACAGAGTGGGGACAGCCAGAGCTACACTGAGATACTTTGTCTTGAAACCGTGCACCCCCTCCCAAATTAAATGAACAAAAATAAGTAAATAAATAAAATTTTAAAAGTGGTTCTCTGAAGGACAAAGAGTTTGTAGTGGGATCAAGATGAAGTGAACATGCCGGGTGGTGGCAGTGGCACATGCCTTTACTTCCCAGCACTCTGGAGGCAGAGGCAGGTGGATCTCTGTGAGTTTGAGGCCAGCCTGGTCTACAGAGCGAGTTCCAGGACAGCCATGGCTACACAGAAAAACCCTGTCTTGAAAAAGCCAAAAACAAAACAAAGAGGTGAAGTGGATAGCGTGGGCAGAGTGAGTTGCTATCCTGAGCATCACATCCTCCGCCTCTCTCTAACACATGGGCTTCACAGCCAGAACACAGGCTTGCAGGACGTGGCTCTTGCTCCCCTGTAAAAATGAGTTAGGGACAGTGCCGTAGGAAAAGGACATTTTCAGCGCTTCCTGCAGGAAGCTCCAGCACCAGCACTGGAGCTGCAGATGGAGCCGCTGCTCACAGGCACGCTCGGCCGCAGTCTCCATCACACCCCGTTGTACACGCCCATGAACTGACCTGGAGAAGGCCTAGCATAGCCCTCGGCAGTTGAATTGTAGGGCCTCTGACGAGGAACACGGGGAATTCTTGCACAACCCTGGAGTGACAGGGAGCAGTGCAGGTCAAGGAGGGGGGAATTGGGGGAGAAATGCTGGGAAATTTGCTTAGTCTGAACTTCAGGATGCCTGCACTCAGGGATGGGGAATATCTGTGTGGCCCTTCTCCTCTGCAGATGTTCATCATTGACAAGGTGGACGGGGATGTCTGCTCGCTGAATGAGTTCTCCATCACCGGCTCCACCTATGCTCCCGAGGGAGAGGTGTAAGTCATCCAGGAGTCTCCTCAGGGCCGTGTGCAGACCCCCACCTCCTTTACTTGGGATATCTTCCTACTTTCCCTTCCCTTTCCACTCCCTTTTTCCCCAGCCATCTTCTCTCCCACCCGACCCTCCACCTCCAAGTTCATTACCATCTCCTCTCCTTCCCGAGGCCCGTCTGCTTCTCTGTGCTCTCTGCATCTCACGCTCTGTTCTCCTCCATTTCTCTCCTGCCTTCCTTCCCACCTTGCTGCCAGCTTGAAGAATGATAAGCCAATCCGAGCAGGGCAGTATGATGGGCTGGTGGAGCTGGCCACCATCTGTGCCCTCTGCAATGACTCCTCCTTGGACTTTAATGAGGTAACCTTCCACTCGCAGAGCTCCCCCTTCCGTTCCTGCAGGCAGCTCAGAGTCTGTGCCTCCTGGGGCGTTCCAGGAGGAAGGGGTCCCAGGGAGCAAACATAAATGCAAGGGGAGTGCTTGGCTTCTTCTTGTCCCATCCAGATGAAGATGGGTGTGTTGGGTGAGGACAGGAGATCCGGGCACACACTTCCTCTCCCTCCTCTGTCCATTTCAGACCAAAGGTGTCTATGAGAAGGTGGGCGAGGCCACGGAGACAGCCCTCACCACCTTGGTGGAGAAGATGAATGTGTTCAACACTGAAGTGAGGAGCCTCTCTAAAGTGGAGAGGGCTAACGCCTGCAACTCGGTGAGTCAGGGCGCCCTCCACAGGCCTACACCCAAGATGCGGGCAGACCCAGACAGACAAAGCCTTGTGTCTATGCTGGGACCCCAGCTAGGTAGGCTGTGCCTTCATCCACAGCTTTTCCAAGCCAGGCTGAGCTCTGGTAAAACGCCTTTTCCTATAGTGATATGGCTCAATACCCTGGAAGGTCACTTCCTCTTGTTGTGACCCAGAGTTGGACAGAGCTGGACGAAAACCATGGTGCCACCTGCTGGGTTGGCCCTGAGTTCAGCCACAGCCCCTTGGTTTCCATCAGCTCTCAGGTTTTTGGTGTGGGGTCTGGGTTGTGCAGCCATTGATCCCACAAGGTGAGATCTTCTCCAGGGCACATACCAGTGCTGCCACTCACTGGACTCCAGCTGTGAACGCCTGCTGGTTTCTGAGTATCATGTTACTTACAGCTCTCTTTCTTGACATCCTCCTGCCTCAGTCTCCCAAGTGTTAGCATTAACAGTGTGCACCACCATGGCTGGCTTTCCTCTGTCTTTTCCTATACTTCTTCATTGGTACTAGGAAATGGAAGGCAGAACTTATATGTACTAGGCACATTTCTTTCCTTTTTTTAAAAGAAAATATTACTTCTGTAAGTTTTTCCTTTCTTGTATGTGCAAGATACACACTGCTGCTTTTTTATTATTTCTTTGTGTGTGGTGGGGAGTTGGTTCTTGTCTTTCACCATGGGTTCTGGAATCAAACTCAGGCTTGTGTGGCCATCAGGCTTGTGTGGCCATCAGGCTTGTGTGGCCAGTGATTTTACCCACAGAGCCCTCTCTGCTCTGCTTTATTTAATGTAACAAACAAGCAGAGTTTGAGGCTTCACGCCTCTGGGCAAATGCCTCCACCACCACCTCCCTAGCTCTTGTTATTTTTGTTTGGGTCTATGGATGGTTTGTTTATTTGTATATGGTGCTGGGATTGAGCCTCACGCCTCTCACATGCTAGGTTGGTGCTTTACCGCCAAGTAAAGCCTTAGCCCCATCTGTGATGTAGTTATTATATTATTATTATTATTATTTTCATTTTGTTTTGTTTTGAGATAAAGCCTTGCTGCACAGCCCAGATTTGTCTTAAACTCACGCCAGTACTCCAGCTTTAGTCTGCAAGTGCTGGGATTATAGGCATAACTCATCATGCTTGGCCATGGCTCTCACTCATTTTTCATTGTGTGCTAGGGAAGCAGAGGCAGGAGAATTACTATAAGTTCAACACCAACCCGGATTATAGTGAGAGACCCTGTCTCAAAGAGTCTTGGTCATACTGGCTATGTTCCCCACTGACACCACATTGGACAGTGCAGGCTACATGCCTTTGGTTACTGAATGTTCTGTTGAGTAGCAGCATACATGGCCACTCTGTTTCTCTTGTGCTTTAAACTGGACACTTGAACTTGGGGTGTGGCTCGGTGGTAGGACACTTGCCTAGAATGTGTGAGCCATGAGGTCTATCCTCAGCACTACAAAACTGAAAATCAAACAGCCCACAGTGGAAATGGTATACACCAGCCCTGGAGTTTCTGCGTTTGTCTTGTGGGTAACGGGCTTTGCCTTAGACTCAGCCTCAGCACGGGGTCTACTCTGACATCCAGATCCTTTCGGACTGCTTTCAAGGGATCTGGTCTTTACCTCCCAGGTGATCCGCCAGCTCATGAAGAAGGAATTCACCCTGGAATTCTCCCGAGACAGAAAGTCTATGTCTGTCTACTGTTCCCCAGCTAAGTCGTCCCGGGCTGCTGTAGGAAACAAGATGTTTGTCAAGGTCAGAAAGCCTTCTCTCTCTAACATCGGGGCCCTTTCCAGTGCCTGCCCTCGGTACCCTGGAAGGCAGGCAAGAGTCTCTGAATGCCATTCTGGTTTTCTAGGGTGCCCCTGAGGGCGTCATCGACCGCTGTAATTACGTGCGTGTCGGCACGACCCGTGTGCCGTTGACAGGCCCCGTGAAGGAAAAGATCATGACGGTGATCAAGGAGTGGGGCACTGGTCGGGACACCCTACGATGCCTGGCCCTGGCCACCCGGGACACCCCCCCCAGACGAGAGGAGATGGTTCTGGATGACTCGGCCAAGTTCATGGAGTATGAGGTGAGCCAGTGAAGGACTGTTTTGGGAATTGTGTTGAGGCAGTTTTCCCGATGGCTCCATCTTCCCGGCCACCGAATGTCATTTCCTACTACGTCGAGTCAATGACTGCACTATGAATCCTCAAATCACAGGGCAATGAGGGGTGGCAGGTTTATGAATCATCTAACCCAGCAGGATCTAACCGAGCCCTCAGGAGACTGAGGTAGGCCAGCCTCAACTACACAGGCAAGACCCTGTTTCAGCCGGGCGGTGGTGGCACACGCCTTTAATCCCAGCACTCGGGAGGCAGAGGCAGGCGGATCTCTGTGAGTTGGAGGCCAGCCTGGTCTACAGAGTGAGTTCCAGGAAAGGCGCAAAGCTACACAGAGAAACTCTGTCTCGAAAAACCAAGAAAAAAAAAAGAAAGAAAGAAAAAAGAAAAAGACCCTGTTTCAAAAAAAACCCACAAAAACAAAAGCCAAGGGAAGATGATTTAGTCCAGTGCGGCTTTGCGTGTGGTGCTGGGGCTGGAGCCTGGGGACAGGCAGGGGTGCGATGACCGAGCTGCACCTGCAGCCACCATCTACATTAACTGTGCTCTGTGCTCTGGGGACTGGTGATGTTGCATTCCAGAAGGGAATTGTGGTCACCCAGGGCAGTGTCTGAGCTTGTTTTGGGGCGACAGATGTACTTCCTGATACAGGCTTCCCGCTTGCTGTGGGCTCTGAGCAGCCCCAAGAGCTCACTGCTTGCATTTATGGGGGCTGATTATGGCCTGCTAGGTGACAGGGTGTGCTCAGAGGGGTGGGCTAGTGACAGGTCTAAGGAGACATTACCATGCTAACATGTAGCTTTTCTTTTCTTCTTATTTCTACTTATTTTTTCTTGTTGTTGTTGTCATTGAGATGGTCTTGTTATGTAGCCAGGGCTGGCCCTGAACTCGCACTTACGATCTTCTCTTGACCTCCTGAGGGCTGGAATCCCAGGTGTACCCACCACCCCCAGCTTCAGCTCTCCTTTTTGCAGCAGGCCTCGGCACTGCAGAGCATACAGGCGTTATAAGGAATGAGAAATGTTTCCTGCCTGGGCTTCCCGCGCAGATGTCTACCACCAGGCCCCACGGCAGCATGCTCCAGCTTCCCCAGCATTACCGCCCATCGTCCTTTGAACTTCCTCCTGTGTGTACCAGATCACCCCTTAACCGGTCACCACCCACGTCTTTTCCAGATGGACCTGACATTTGTTGGTGTTGTGGGCATGTTGGATCCACCCCGCAAGGAGGTCACAGGCTCTATCCAGCTGTGCCGTGACGCTGGGATCCGGGTGATCATGATCACGGGGGACAACAAGGGTACAGCCATTGCTATCTGCCGACGCATCGGCATCTTTTCGGAGAATGAGGAGGTGACAGATCGTGCCTACACTGGCCGTGAGTTTGATGATCTGCCCCTGGCTGAGCAGCGGGAAGCCTGCAGACGCGCCTGCTGCTTCGCCCGTGTGGAGCCCTCACACAAGTCCAAGATTGTGGAGTACCTGCAGTCCTACGATGAGATCACAGCCATGGTGAGCCGCTCCAGAGGGCTGCCTGGGTCAAGGCTCTGAGTGTCCCCATGCATGCTCAGAGGCCCCAGTGACATGCACAGAGGAGAGGGATTCCGTTTCTGCCTGGAGTCTGAGGGAGGGGCATAAGGTGTCTGGAACTTTGGAGTTTCTCACTTTCTCCTTCTGCCTTCAGACAGGGGATGGTGTCAATGATGCCCCTGCCCTGAAGAAGGCCGAGATTGGCATTGCCATGGGATCTGGTACTGCTGTGGCTAAGACAGCCTCTGAGATGGTACTAGCCGATGATAACTTCTCCACCATCGTGGCTGCTGTGGAGGAGGGCCGAGCCATCTACAACAACATGAAGCAGTTCATCCGCTACCTCATTTCCTCCAACGTGGGCGAGGTGGTCTGGTGAGCAGCCAGGGCGGGCATCCAGAGAAAAAAAAAAAACAGGGCTGAAAGGGGTGATCATGGGACTTGGGACAGGACCAGTGTATGACCTCCTTCCTTTGGCAGTATCTTCCTGACAGCCGCCTTGGGGCTGCCCGAGGCCCTGATCCCTGTGCAGCTGCTATGGGTGAACTTGGTGACCGATGGGCTCCCTGCTACAGCTCTGGGATTCAACCCACCTGACCTGGACATCATGGACCGTCCCCCCAGGAGTCCCAAGGAGCCTCTCATCAGCGGCTGGCTCTTTTTCCGCTACATGGCAATTGGGGGTGAGCAGGAAGGGGACTCAACAACACTTCCGAGCCCCTGGGACTGACATTTGTCCCCGATGCTAACTTCGCCCAAGTCAAGCTGCTCCAAGGCACCTCTTCCTCAACCAGCTGTCTCCAGCTGTGTGCGGCCCTCCTGATAACTCCTTTTCTCCCCTCCACAGGCTACGTGGGTGCAGCCACTGTGGGAGCAGCTGCCTGGTGGTTCTTGTATGCAGAAGACGGGCCTCACGTCAGCTACCACCAGCTGGTAGGAGGACGGGGCGGTGGGCACGGGGAGGCATCTTGAAGGCTTTTGTGGATCTCAGACTTCTGTCTCTTCCTTTATAGACTCACTTTATGCAGTGCACTGAGGACAACCCTGAATTTGATGGGCTGGACTGTGAGGTCTTTGAGGCCCCTGAGCCCATGACTATGGCCTTGTCTGTGTTGGTGACCATTGAGATGTGCAATGCTCTCAATAGGTAGGTCCTTTCCACTTGGGTGGGCCCTGGTGTGCCTTCTTGAGCCTCTTCTCTTGCCCTCCACCTCTCCCCCCGCCACTCTGCCTCACCACATCTTTCTGTGTATCCCTATCCCTCCATCTGCCTGGCCTTTGCCACAGCCTGTCTGAGAACCAGTCTCTACTACGGATGCCGCCCTGGGTGAACATCTGGCTGCTGGGTTCCATCTGCCTGTCCATGTCCCTCCACTTCCTCATCCTCTATGTTGACCCCCTGCCGGTGAGCCTTCTGCTGTCCCTTCTCCCCGACTCCAGGGGCCATAGGGTGCTCACAGAGGAGGGTGGTTCGCAGCGCCCTGGTCCCTTCTTTTCTTCCTGAGAAAACACTTGGTCTTTCCTGATGGCTGCTGTCTCCACCCCAGATGATCTTCAAGCTCCGGGCCCTGGACTTTACCCAGTGGCTCATGGTCCTCAAGATCTCACTTCCGGTCATTGGCCTAGACGAGCTTCTCAAGTTCATTGCTCGGAACTATCTGGAGGGTAAGGGACGATCCCTCTTCCCTAGTACTCAGTCCTGAGCACAGCCCCTGCCCTCTGCGCCGCGAATCCGCGCCACACCTCACTCCCCTCTTCCTTTGCAGGCGGGTAAGTTCCTTTTGGCCCTGGTAGGACCAGTGTCCCCAGGGAGGGCAGCCCAAGCCCTGTCCCCGCTCCAGCCATGACTGGTGGGGTTTCCCCCCCACGGCCTGCTCCGCCCTGTGGGCCTGCGGGCCTCCTTCCCCCTTGATAACGGCCTCTCTCTGTCCTCTCTGGCCATAGGATAACCGTCCCCCTCCTCCATGTCCTTGAACGTGTCACAGGTATTTCCCTACACACCCTGTGCCCGCTGCTGTACCCCGCCGCTCGCCCACCGGCCCACGCGCACCCCTGCGGCCCACGCGCACCCCTGCGGGCACTTGCGCTCGCAGCTCTCCCTGGAGCCGCTGCTGCTGTTGCCCGCTTCCACATGAGGGCCGTGCCCTTCCTGTGGGCACTGGCAGCTATGAGGCTGCGTCCTGGCCTTCCAGTCTGCTGGGCTGGGCTGCGCTGCGCTGCGTCGCGCTGGCTGCCTCTGCTGCTGGGGCTGCGGTGGTGGTGGTGGGGGCGGGGGGTGGTGGTGGGGTCTGGGGTCTGGCACACCACAGGTGAGTAGGGAAGGGGGCCATGGGCCCCTCCAGGTGAGTGTGATGGAGATGCACAAGGAGATGCAGCTCTCCCTCCTGGGCCCACTGCTCTACCCCGTTCCTTTCTTCTTCCAGATCCAGAAGATGAAAGAAGGAAGTAACCAGCCCTCTCGCCCTGTCTTCCCCGCCCTAATAGCGCCGCATCTTCAGCCAGAGCTGAGACACAGACCCTTCTTCTCCCCCAATTCTGTTTATAAACAAAGTTCCCGGCCCCTCTGTCCCCCTTCAGCAAACCTGCCCTCCCTCTGAACCTTGTAAATCCCCTTCCCAACCTCACGGGGCTGGCAGGAACAAGGCGACTGACTGAGCTGAGCTGCTTATTTATTGAAAATAAATGACAGAAAAGTCTGACCTTGCCTCCATATATCTTGAGGCCTATTTCCGGTGCCTGTGGACAAATACCTTAGTGTCATACAGTCCAGAAAGCAGCTGCGTGTCCAGGGGCCTAGGAGGAAACCACCGATGCCAACAGCTTCTCGCCACAGGCTGGACGTGCCTCGGAGGGGGACTGGCTGCTGGCCAGCGGTGGCAGGGCAGGAGGCCAGGGTCCATGAGGCAGCATTGGCAGCCTGGGAGCCACAGGGCTCACCTGTACTTTGGTTCTGGAAGGAGGCTGGGACCCTCCTCCAGGCATCATCCCTGAGAACAGGCCCAGCCACCCTGGGTGGGAGCAGGGGCCCTGGTGACACTGCCATCCAGGCTTGGCGTGGGTGGGCTCCATTCCGAGACCTGCAGTCCGTCTCACAGTTCTGGCAGAGAAAGGGGTGGCTTCCCCAGCAGGGAAGCGTCTCTCCTGGCCCCTCAGGAGTCCTTGATGTCCTTGATGTCCCTGAGGGGTGCCTCATCCAGGATGCTACGCACCTGCTCCAGAGTCTCTGCTTGGCGAATTCGCTCCAGGCGTACCTGTGTGGTTGGGTGGGAGATAGGGAAAGCCCTGCTGAGGAGACAGCCCCTGCCTGACCAGCCAGCCTCTTGGGTCAGCTCTGCAGAGGCAATCTGTGTTCAGATGGGGTCAAGGGAAGGAATGGGTCCCAGGAGGTTGGCCCGAGGAAGTCTGGGTGTTGCTGGCCATTGATTGGCCATTGGGCTGACAGCATGAAGCTGGCATGCAGCTGAGGTGTGCAAGAGAAGGTCCATGTTTCTGGGCAACAGCTCAGGAGGAAAGACCATGCCAGGCCTAGAAAAAGGACCTCTCCTAATTGAGGGCTGCCTCTGTGAGACCCAGGACAAGTCACTCAGAGCCATACCAACTAGGCAGGGAGGCCAGGTCATACCTGCAGGGCCTGGGACAGCCGGACGAAGTCCCTCTGCACCTGCTCACTGGTCTCCAGCTCGGCCTGCAGCCGCAGTGTCTTGGCCCTCTGTTCCGAGAGGAGGTCTGTGAGCTGGGCCTGCAGGGACAAGATGTGGGGCTGGGGCCTGACTCATCTTTGGCTAGGTGAGAGGGTGGGTGGCCAGAGCCACGGGGTGACCCGCACTGGTGTCCCTTCAATACCACCAGACTCTGGCTTCCTTTGGCTCAAGCCAGGTGGCTGATGCAGGGCTTCCTGCTACCTGGTCTGAGGGAGACAGGAAGGGTGTGAGGGGGGACATAACCACACAGATGTGTTAGCCACGCCATGCCGCCCATGACACTCACCTTGCACTGCTCTTGCTGGACCCGCTCTGTCTCCATCCTCAGGCTACACAGGGAGGCTGGGAAGGCAAGGAGCAGGGAGAGTGGGAGTCAGGCCCACGCGGTCCCAGGCCTCCTGGCGTGGCCCTCCACAAGGTGCCGACCCTACTCACCCTCCAGCACATCTGTGGGAGTGAGAGAGAGAGAGAGAGAGAGAGAGGTCAAGGCTGGATCTCCACTGCACCTCCTCTGCCCGTGCCTGACCCAGGGGACCCTGCGGTGGCTTGCTCTCCCCCCACCTGTCTCTTCTCGTTGCGCTCTCAGCTGTCCCTCCAGGCTGGCCCTGGCCGCTGTTTCCTCCTCTAGCGCCTCACGCAGCTTCACGATTTCAATGCGCAGGCGCTCAGCCTCATGCTCCTGCGCCTGTTGCCTGGCCCGCGCCTGTTGCTGGGTGTGCCGCACCAGCAGATGGAGCTCCTGCGAGAGACACAAGGGGTCTGCTGGGCACAGGGCCGAAGAGGAGGGCAGGAACCACTGGCCAGATGCAGAGTGTGCAAAGAGGGAAGGCAGGGAGGGGGGCGTTAAAACAGGAAAGGCGCCAAATGCCACAGTCATGGTAAGCCAGCTGCAGATTCATAGTGGGATGAAGAAATGGGAGGCCATGACTGCCACATGGTATGGAGGACTTTCAAGAACAGTGTGGAAAGTTCCAGAATACCTATAAGTTTCCAAACAACTCAAGTTAAGGCTCCATTATGTACATAATGAAAACCACAATAAAGGAGAGCAGGGAGGCCTGGGGATGCTCAGCTGAGGGTGCTTGCCTAGCAGGCAGAAGCCCCAGGTTCGATCCCCAGCACTATATAAAAACTGGGGACAGTGCTGGAGCGGTGGCGGCACACGCCTTTAATCCCAGCCCTTGGGAGGCAGAGCCAGGCGGATCTCTGTGAATTTGAGGCCAGCCTGGTCTACAGAGTGAGTTCCAGGCCAGCCAGGGATACACAGAGAAACCCTGTCTTGAAAAAGAAAACAAAACAAGCAAAAAACTAAACTAAACAAACACAAAAAAACCGAGGAGAGATGGTAGTGTGGGACTGCAATCCCAGCACTCCTGAGGTGGAAGAAGTGAGATCAGAAGTTCGAGACATCCTTGGCTACACAGGGAGTTCCAGGCCAGCCTAGACTATAGGAGACCGTCTCAACAAAACCAGACAAGACACACATACACAGACCAACAAAAAAGAACAGGAAATCGAGACGAAAGACGACAGGGTCACACTCAAGTGGATGCTGGCAGTAATTCTCAGGGAAGAGAGAACAACCAGGTGACCTACAAGTTCACGAACCAACTGTTTATAATCAACACGGACCATCATGGAGGATAGGTTCAACGATTCTGAAGAATTCAATCTTAAGGTCCTGATGTCACTTAAAAATAGCAAACAGCACCTGGTGTGGTGGGGCCTGTGATTCCACACTCAGGAGGCCAGCCTGTCTCAAAGAGAGGCCTGGTCGCCAAAAAAAAAAAAAAAAAGAGAAAAGGGCTCAGAGTGTGACAAGTGAAAAGGGCGGCACAGGGCTTGTCCAGCCCGCATGGGACATGGCTAACCCCCTGCAGCGAGGCAGTGGGAGCAGCATGGGGTGCAGTCAGGCGGCAAACACAGTCACCGCTCCCTTCGCCTGTGGCCAGCACTTCTGAATTCTTTCTCTTCACGCCAACCCTGGGGAGATGGTATGGGTCCATTTATCAGATGGAGAAAATAAGTCTTAGACACGGCTAATTCATGAGAGCCAGGGTCTGTCCTCAGGTGTCCTTGGAGACGGGTTGACGTCAGGCATTCGGGTGCCGTTTACCTGGATGGAGTTGGGCAGAGCCTCGCCCTCGTTCTCCCCCGGCTCCGGGCCCTGGAGGGCGGAGGACGGCAGCTGCTCAGTCCGGAGCCCTCGGTTTTCTTCATTCAGTCTCTTAACCTCAAGGTGCAGGCACTTGTGAGAAGTGGCCAGCTCTGCCTGGGGACACACAAAGCACAAGGCAATTAGAGGGACTGGCCTCTCTAGTCCCTGGGGCTAAACCCAGAGCCCCAATGCTAGGCTGCTATCTAGAAAGCCCTGGCCGCCTGACCCGCTGAGAAAAAAACGAAAGCTTTTTTTTTTTTTTTTTTTTGGTTTTTTGAGATAAGGTTTTTCTGTGTAGTCCTGGCTGTCCTGGAACTCACTCTGTAGACCAGGCTGGCCTCTAACTCACTGCCTGCCTCTGCCCCGAGTGCTGGGATTAAAGGCGTGTACCATCACTGACTGGCTCAAGAAGAAAGAAACTCTTTATTGCCCTCTCTGGCTCTAAGCTCTTCAGATTCTGTCCCTGCTGACACACTGGCATCCACAGCCCACTGTGGGTATTTCACTTAGATGGTGTATTTTTTTAAAAAAAGATTTATTTCAGCCTGGTGTGGTGGTGTACATCTTTAATCCCAGCACTTGGGAGGCAGAGGCAGGTGGATCTCTGTGAGTCCGAGGCCAGCCTGGTCTACCAAGTGAGTACCAGGACAGCCAGGCCTGTTACATTGAGAAACCCTGTCTATATCTCCAGACCCTTCTGCCTCCACCTCCCGAGTGCTGGGAGTACATGCATGTGCCACTATACCTGGTCGGTTTACATGGTGCTGGGCATTGAACCCAGGGCTCTGTGCATGCCAGACAAGCACAGTTCTGCAATATGTTTTTAAAATTTATTTTTATTACATTGTGTGTGTGTGTGTGTGTGTGTGTGTGTTGTGTAGTGTATCATCCAGGCTAACCTCAAACTCATGATCCTCCTGTCTCAAACTCCTGTCTGCTGGGCTCGCACCTGACTTAGAATGTGCACACAGAAACGTGTGGAGGTCAGAGGACAACTTTCCAAGTCAGTTCTCACATTCCACATGGGTCCTGGTGATCACACTTGGGGCGTCAGGCTTTGGGGCAAGTGCTTTACCCACTTGAACCATCTTTTCTTTTCTTTTTCGAGACAGGGTTTCTCTGTGTAGCTTTGTCCTTTCCTGGAACTCACTCTGTAGCCCAGGCTGGCCTTGAACTCATAGAGATCCACCTGGCTCTGCCTCCTACATGCTGGGATTAAAGGCATGCGCCACCACCACCCAGCTTGAACCATCTTGCTAGCCCCCCAAACATGCTTTTTTTTTTTTTTTTTTGGTTTTTCGAGACAGGGTTTCTCTGTGTAGCTTTGCGCCTTTCCTGGAACTCACTTTGTAGACCAGGCTGGCCTCAAACTCACAGAGATCCACCTGACTCAGCCTCCCGAGTGCTAGGATTAAAGGCATGTGCCACCACCACCCGGCTCAAACATGCTTTTTTAAGTGCCAAAGTAATTGCCAACTTTATTTACTCTCTTAAATATTTATTTATTTATTTATGTATGTATGTATGTATGTATGTATATGAGTTCTCTATCTGCATGTATGCCTTTTTGTTCCATGTATGTATGTATGTATGTATGTATGTATGTATGTATGTATATGAGTTCTCTATCTGCATGTATGCCTTTGTACCAGAAGAGGGCATCAGATCCCACTATGGATGGTTGTGAGCCACCATATGGTAGCTGGGACTTGAACTAAAGACCTATGGAAGAGCAGCTAGTGTTCTTAACCTCTGAGCCACCTCTCCAGCCCCATGTAATTGCCAACTTTAAAACTGGGAGTCAATATACACATTTCCAGATCTCTGGCTTCTCTTTAAAAGCAGGATGTCTGACCACACAGATCTTGCGTACTTTTGGGCGGAACTGGTCAGTGTGTGATTTGCTTTCAGTCCTGATTCTGCAGACTGGATCGCATTAGCTCAGTTTACAGATGGGTAAGGAGTACATTCTAAGGTTGTGGGCTTAGTTCAAGATTACATAGCTCTGGCCACAGTCAGGCCACCCCCAAAGGCTTCCTCACCTAGTGAGAGCAGCTGGGTGGAGGGCGGGGCTGATACTTGGCTTTCCATGCCCTCCAGGGCCCCAAGTGGTCCTGACCTCTTACCCCAGACACGGCACTCACCATCTGCAGCTGCACGCGTTCTTGGGCCTGGCTCACGGTCCCTTGCAGAGTCCGAAGCAGTTGCTCTGAGTTCTGGACCTGGGCCAGGAGCACCTGCATCTAAGGAGGGAGGAGGGTAAAATAAGAGGGATGCTGGGGGTGGGGGGGGAGAAGGGGGGAGGGGGTGCGGGTGGCCCCGGAAACGAGGCTGCACTTACTTGCTTGGCACAGTCCTCATTGCTCCGCCTCAGCCCCTCTTGCAGCTCATCCCGCTCACGGCTGACACTTTCCAGGTCCTTCTGCAGCCGCCGCCCCTGCCAGACGGAGACCCCAGACTTGTCTTTCAGCTCTGCTGGAGGGGATTATGCCTATTCTTCCCTTCCCCATGATCCCTAGGTCAGGCCGAGCCTCCAAAGTGGAGAGATACGGTTTACTTCCTGCCATCTCTGCTGCCATCTTCTGGGCTACTTAAAATTTCTTCTTCTTTTCTCCCCCCAGTGCTGTGGGCTGAATCCAGAGTCCTGCACAGGCTAGGAAGTGCTCTACCACGGAGCCATACCCCACCCCTTTTCAGTTTTGTTCTGGGCATTTCTCACCACATTATCTTCTACAGCATCCCTACCCATGCTCTGCCCAACTTCCTTTGCCGGGAGGGGACCTCTCTCCCACACTGGCCTGCCCACTGTGGCTTTAGTGCAGACCTCATACATATGAAGGGGTCCACTCACCTCTACCTGCAGCTGCTCCCACTGGCTATCTGGAACAAGCTGGTACCCAGGAGGGGGTAGATAGATGCCCTCAGGGACCAGAGTGCCCGTGGACACCAGAGAAGCCGTCTCTTCCTGCTCAGGGCTTAGGCCCTGGGTGCCTCGCAGGGAGGTACCACTGGCCGCCCCTCCGAGGGAGAAGGAAGAGATGGAGGCACTGTCGTCACAGTTGTGGGCAAAGGCCTCCGCCGCCGAGCCTGCATCTCCACCTGGCTCCTCCGAGGGTTCCAGCGGAGGCGAGGGGTTCCTTGATAGTGGAAGCAGCTCCGTGGAGCCGTGCAGGGAGGCAGGCTGCTTTGGTCGTCTCTAGGGAAAGTGGGAGGGAAGCGGCTGGCAGCCAGTGTCCCCGGCACCCCTTTTTCCCTCAGCACCCCTGGTGTCCCCCCTTACCCTCACCTGGATCTCCTGGATCAGCTCTTCCGCCCTCAGCAGCTTCACTTTCAGCTCCGCGATCTCCTGCTCCATGGGTAACACAATTTCCCGGAGCTTCTCTGAGTCTTCATGGGCCTGGAGGGATGGGGCATTGGGCAGTGACAGACCCTCCCTCCTGAATGATGGCCACCAACTGTTCTAATCCTCCCTGAAGGTTATGCCCACCCACAAGATTCCAGAACACTTGCTCTAAGTGCTTCCAGGGAAAGGGGCCCAAGGCCGTGACTAGCTTCCTCCTGTCCACTCATTCTTCGTCCCGACATACATCTTTTTATACCATAGGACCTCCTCCGGTTTTCAACTGGGTACGTGGTCTCGGTTCTCTATTACCATCTACATCTCTCAGCTTCTCTGGAACTAAAGGTGATCACACAACGTAGTTCTAGCTAATGAGATGTAAGCACATGTGTAATATGTGAATTTACAGGTCAGTTCCTTAAAGGAAGCTGTGTCTTTCTTTATAACTCCTTGCTGACTGAATGGGGATGTGATGCCTGGCATTCAAGCAATCATCTTGGACCGTGAGGCAATCTACCAGCTACAGTCAAAAGCAGTACAGAAGCCTAGGTTTCTTTTATTTTCTTTTTTTTTTTTTTAAAAAAAAAAATTAAGTATTTTATCTTATGTTTATGCATGTTTTGCTGGCATATGTACATACGTTGTGTGCATCATCTGGTACATTGAGAAACCAGAAAAGGGCGTCTGGTCCTCTGGAACTAGAGTTACAGACAGCTATGAGCCATCAAGTAGGTTCAGGGAACTGAACCTGGATCCTCTGGAAGAGTAGCAAGTACTCTTTTTTTTTTTTTTTTTTTAAATAAGAACAGATGTGTCAGACATCTGGAAACTAAGTTTTTTTTTTTTAAGATTGATTTATTTATTATGTATACAGTGTTCTGTTTGTATGTATGTCTGCACACCAGAAGAGGGCACCAGATCTCATTATAGATGGTTGTGAGCCTGAGTTTCTGATCCTTCCACAGTGCCAGCACAGACATGTGCCACCATGCCCGGTGTTATTCAGCCCTGGGACTGAACCCAGGGCTTCACACACGCTAGGCAAGCACTCCAGAGACTGACCACAGCTCTGGCCCTGAGCTCCTGTTTGACCTTTGTTTTCACGAGTGGGAAATGGACTCTAGCTCTTGTTTCCTAGAGATCTAATTACCGGCCTCACAGAGCTTCTGCGAAGATCAAATAAGGTAAGAATGCATACTGCTCGTAACGAGCAAGCATATGGAAATACACACGTCCTAAAATTTAATTGTTTTCATTATCTCTTTGGTGGAAGGGCTACTAAGTACCCCGAGGCCAGCCTCAAACTCGTAATTCTTCTGCCCAGCTTCCCCAGGGGCTGGATTATAGGTATATACCACCACGTGGAGGTATTAAAAATATAGAGAGTTCTTGCCTATCATGTACATATATATATATATATATATATATATATATATATATATATATATATATATATATAGTACACACTTGTACACACATACACACACACACACACACCTTTTTCAGGTTTCTAACTGGCTATGGATGTGCATGCTTATAAATCCCAGCACTCAGGAGCTGAAGCAGGAGGCCGGCCTTTGGCAAGTTCAAGGCCAGCCTGGGCTACACAGCAAGATCCTGGTTCTTACTATGTTACCCAAGCTGTCTTGAAGCCCTGGGCTCAAGCCATCCTCCTGCCTCAGCCTCCCAAAGAGCTGGGACTATCAGTACCTGTCACCACACCCATTTTCCTATTGTTATTAATGACAGGAACAATAAAGGAGGCATTATACCTTAGGGACCAAGTACAAGGACAGTTGACACTGTTGAGCACTCAGCAGTGTCCAGCACAGAAAGGGTTAGTTTCCTTCCTCCACATGACTGACCTTGTTTCTAGAGGTAAATAAACTTGGTCACTTCTGGCAAGGATCGTGCTAAGCACTCAACAATGGAGAGGCTCAGTGTCTACCTGGAGTCATTACTGTGTCCAATGACAGGCTATGAGACACCAACAATCACTATTGTTCCAAACCCCGGGGACAGGCGGTCCGTCCCACTCCAACCTTTTCCATTTGCTTCTCCAAGGAGTCCAGGGGGTGGGCCCGGGCCAGCAGCTGCTTGAGGTGGCCCAGCTCTCGATCCTTCTCCTCGGAGTCCTGCTGCTGCTGCTGCCGCTCCTGTTTCAGGGCTGCTATCTGCGTCTCGTAGCTGCTGATGGAGTCTGTGGGAGGGGAGGGTGGGCGTTTGGTGCCTGCTCTCTCCAAGGTGGTCAACTGCAGCAGTTACCACGGTGAGCTGGGCAGAAATGGACCTGGGCAAGACCTTGGCACCTCTGTGTACCAGTGTCCTCGGGAGCAAGAGGGAGTGTGTCTGACCCCGGGGGGTTTCAGGATGAAGTGAGACGATCTAAGGAAGGTGTCAACCATCTGACATACAATAAGGACCAACTGCACAGTATGCTGCTCAGATACATTCCAACTGAGGAACTGGCCCCAGGATATTTTTACTAAAATCAGGCAAGTATGAGGCCCTGTTATTAGTAAAAACAAAGGAAGTAAGATATCATAAGGGCTAAGAACAAAAACAGAACCCACTCCCGTCCCAGCACAGCAAACACAACAAAACCCAAATCCCCCAAAACCCAAGGCGAAAAGTCATTTAATAGGAAACTGTTTGGGTGCATGCAGAAAAGAAAACTGAAAGTATTCCTTTCACATCATTCATAATACATAAATTCACTCAAATGTGAGTCCTCCATTTTGCCAGGAGGTAATCTCACAAAGATTACCTCACAAAAATCTCACAAAAATCTCACAAAGAAACAGATCATCGTGCTTTGCTTAGACACAGGGAAAGCCAAAAACAGTCAAGGACAGACTGAATGTCATGAGACACGAGACACAGCCCGCAGGTCGGAGTGAATGGGAGAGCTGGCTAAATGATGCCTCGTGAGACTGCCAACTTGGGCAGAATGGTGACCGACAATTTCCAAACAGCCAACAGAAGGAAGTGTATCTTCCCTCTCAAGCACAGTGTGATATTATCTTGATTTTGTGGCTAAAACAGGACCTGGACCTTAAGACAAGTCAAATACAGTCCAAGGTCCTGTTTATGTACCCTGTGACAGAAACTGCAGACTCTGACTGCAGTATGGGCTAGAATTTCTATTTATTTATTTATTTATCTATGTATTTATTTATTTAGACAGGGTTTCTCTGTGTAGCTCTGGCTGTCCTAGAATTCACTCTGTAGACTAGGCTGGCCGTGAACTCACAGAGATCTACCTGCCTCTGCCTCCCGATTACTGTGATTAAAGCTGTGCGCTACCACCCAGCAAATTGGAATTCTTATTATGGAAATTGTCACTTTCTCTGTGACTTATGCAGTGGTAAACTGTACCACTGAAGAATCAATTATGGTAGCCAAAAGCTGGGCATGGTGGCACACCCTTTAATCCTAGCATTCAAAAGGCAGAGGCAGGTGGATCTCTGTGAGTTGAAGGCCAGCACGATCTACACAGTGAGTTCCAAGACAGCCAGGGCTGTGCAGAAATAGTCCGTCTCAAAAACAAAACAAAACAGAAATAAGACAACAACAGCAAACCTCTATGGTAGGGCAGGAATCTTGGTGTTTGGGAGGTCGAGGCAGGAGGATTGAGGGTAGCCTAAGATACATAGTGAAACCTGGTGTCAAACAAATAAAACTAAGCTAAAAATATCACAAATGTAGGGCTGAAGGTGGCTCAGTTGGTAAAGTGCTTAGCATGTATGAAGTCCTAAGTTCAAATCTCAGGTATCCATATTAAAAAAAAAACAAAACAAAAAAACAGAGCTCAGTGGCTGCTCTTCTAGGGAACTCAGGGTTCAATTCCCAGCACCCACATGCTGCTCACAACCATGTGTAACTCAGTTCCAAAGCATTCAACACCCTCTTGTGGCCTCTAAAGGCACTGTGTGCAGCAGTACAGACATACATTCAGGCCAAACACCCATACACATAAAATATAAACAAAGGCTAAAAAAACAAAGATGCACAACAGCACGTGCCTGTGACCCCAGTGGTGAGGAGGCAGAGACAGGGTCGCTGGCCAGTCAGCCAGGCTGAATCGTGAGCTCCAGATTCAGTAAGAGACCCTGCCTCAAAACAAGTAAACCAACAAATGAATAAGTAAAAGTAAGGTGGAGGACAACCGAGGAGACGCCTACACTGACCTCTGGCTTTCACATGGAAGTGTGCACATGTATGCACAACTGTATACAAGTACACACATACAAACTTGTACAAACGCATACAGAAAAAAGGAAAAATCTGATCTGCACAAACACAGATTGCCCAGTTATTTGCATAACCAATGCTGAAGACCTAATATATATTCCTATTAACATGTCTCAAACAATCAATATTTGATAATAGTGATGAATATTTACTTTAGGCTCTGTAGATACAGCAGTTAATCACACAGGCCCACCACCTGGCGCTCACGGCTCAGTGAAGATAACCATGACAATAACAAGGCTGTGGTCCACTCTCCAAACTATGGATCCCAGAAGAAGGAATGGTGTCCTGTGAGCCTGGCCAGGAAGGGGTGCTGGCTAGAGATAAGGGATGGAAGACAGACAACAGGGTCAGCATGGGCTGTTGTGTCTCGACATGCTGGCTCACCAGAAGAGCCCAAATATAAGGGAGCACAAAGGATGTAGGGAAGGGTGCAAAAGTGAAGCCACGTGGCTCTCAAGGCTTTGAAAGCCAAACTAAGAGGTCTGAAAATTAAGCTATAGATTTTCGGCATGTGGAGGTGGTGTCAAGTAGACATTAACATTTTGTTTTTTCTCAGCTACTTACTCATTTATTTTGTGTGTGTGTGTGTGTGTGTGTGTGTGTGTGTGTTTTTCAAAGCAGAGATCCTTCAGACTCCTCTTCCTAACTGCTAGGATTATAGGTGTGTGTTACCATGCCTAGCCAATGTTTATTTTTTTGAAACAGTGTCTGACTGTGTAGCTCTGGAATTGACTATATAGACCAGGTTAGCCTGGAACTCAAAGATATCTCCCTGCCTCTGCTTCCCAAGTACTGGGACTCGAGACATGTATCACCATGCTTGGCTCCTTTATTTATTTTGAATTTATTTATGGCCGTCTACCATGTTCAGGCAGGTTCTCTGGTTTCTGCAGTAAGGGGCAGAGGTCAGAGCACACCTGAGGAGCTGGCTTTCTCCTTCTCCCTTGTGGGTTGCAGGGATTGTACTCAAGTCATCAAGCTTTACCCACAGGGCTACCTCACTGGCCCCAGGGCATTATCTGAACATGAACTAGCATTAGATACAGAAGTCGCCAGACTGCCTGGGTTCAGATCTGCTGCTATGTGGTTCTATCACTCCATGCAAGTGAGCCTGTCTGTGCTTCTGTGCTTTGTCTGTAAAAGAGTCAGATATTAACTCCTGCTTCCAAGAGTTTGTTAGGAGGATTAAACACAGCCAAGGATGGTAGCTCCTACCCAGAACTCTAGTACCTAGGAGGCTGAAGCAGGAGGGTTACCTTGAGTTCAAGGCTATGCTGGACTATAAAATGAATTCCTGGCTAGCTTGGGTTACAGTGTAAGATCCTGCCAGGAAAAAAACAAAGCCGGGCGGTGGTGGCGCACGCCTTTAATCCCAGCACTCGGGAGGCAGAGCCAGGCGGATCTCTGTGAGTTCGAGGCCAGCCTGGGCTACCAAGTGAGTTCCAGGAAAGGCGCAAAGCTACACAAGAGAAACCCTGTCTTGAAAAACCAAAAAAAAAAAAAAAAAAAAAGGAAAAAAACAAAACAAAACAAAACAACAACAACAACAACAACAACAAAAATAGGGCTGGGGATCTGGCTGGGGGGTGGAGTACTTCCCCAGCACAAAGCCCTGGGTCAGATTCCCAGGACTGCATAAAACCAGGAGTGGTAGTGCAGGCCTGCATCCCAGCACATGGAGAAGGAAGACCACAGGCGGAAGGTCATCGGGATGATTCAGTGGTTAAAGGCGCTTGTCATGAAAGGCTGATGACTGAGTTCAGTATCTGGAGCCCACATAAAGGTGGAAGGAGAGAACTGAATCCATAAAGTTGTCCTCTGAGCCGACATGTGCAGCACAGCATGGATGACACCCCCACATCTCTCTCTCTCTCTTACACACACACACACACACACACACACACCCCTAATTTTAAATTTAAAAAAAAAAGAGGAAAAAGTTTACATGCAGTTTGAAACCAGCCTGGACCTTGTCTCAAAAAATTAACTAATAAAAGTAAAAGAAACAAAAAAATTACATTATAGAGCATTTAGCTCTGTGTCTGGCATGTTGTAAGTGCTCAATAAAGAGAAGCCATGGTTATAACTTAGGATATACCTTTTCCTTTGGTGTGTGTATAGGATAAAAAGGAGCCAAGGAAAAAAAACACCCTGACTTTGACTTGACCCCAGGACCAAGGATTGAAATCCCACCAATCCCTGAGCTTGTCCCAGAATCAGGCCACAAAAATCCACTAATCCTAAGGACCTCCCGCCCCCCAATCCTATATGAGGTCTGTGGCCCTCTTCAGTTTGCTACAGTTCTTACAGGAGGCAGCCACCCTCCTGGATTCTTCCTTCCCAATAAATCTTCTGAGTGAGGTTTGTTGTGCAGTGTGACAGTTTTCCGAGCAGAGCCCAGCTGTAACAATTGTCACGGGAGCAGAGCAGAACTGTGACACTTTCGCTGGGGAAACTTTCCTTAGGGAGCAGAGCTGTAACACTTTCCCTTAGGGAGCAGAGCTGTAACAATTTTTGCAGAAGCAGAGCAGAGCGGAACTGTAACACTTTTGCTAGGGATACTTTCCTCTAGTGGAGCCGAGTTGTTGCATTCGGGGCACCTGAGCCGAGTTCTAACAACTTCCGTAGGAGCAGAGCAGAGCTGTAACACTTTCGCTGGGGAAATTTTCCCTTCGTGAGCAGAGCTGTAACAACTTTGCTGGGGAAACCCTCCCCTGCTGGAGCAGAGTTGTTACACTTGCATCCGGGAACCCTTCACCTGGAGCAGAGCTGTAAGCAGCTATGCCTACAATGACTTTCTGGTATTCCTTGGCTCCCGACTGCCAGGATACCTTTTCATCCTAGCTGGAACATTTACAGTGTGCACATTCACACAAGCCAGAGGTCAAAATCAGGTGTTCTCTTTAGTTGCTCTCTACCTTATTTTTTGAGATAGGGTCTCCACTGACTTTGGAGCTCTCCATCTTGGCTAGACTGGCTGGCCAGCGAGCTTCTAGGGATATGTCAACCTCCAACCTCCAGAGCTGGGGTTACAGATAAACTGCCATGCCTGGTAGGGTGAGATGAGAATTTTTGGCAGTTTACTCTGGAAGCCAAGGTCAAGGGCAGACCACAGAGGGAGATCTGTAAGAGACTGGGGCAGCAGATCAATAGAACTGGCCATAGTAACACTACTGCCAGGACACAGAGTAAGGGCAGGTCTGCCATCCTTGAAGGGACTCTGGCCTCAGCCCAGAGAAGGGTGGAGAAGAGGAAAAGGCGAGGAACCTAGGACCAAGATAGCTGGTGTCTATCAATCCACAGAGGCCACGAGGCAGAGGAAGAAAAGGAAGGAGATGCATGTGTTTGCGTAGGGTGCTGAGCGGGTGCTTTGGAAGGAAAGCACAGGACCAAACTCAGAACAGGCTGGGTCTAGAGCCCTGAGGCCCTGAGGGAAATGACAAGTTTCTGGCTCATATCCGGGGCTGATTTGACATCCTCAAGGGTGAGAAATGGCAGCCATGAGGGAATGGGAAAAGGTGAGTGCTACACCTAGCTGTGGCCGACAAGAGCTGATGTGACAACACTCGTGTTTCTCCTCAAACCGGGACACAGACTTCCCTCTGCTGAGCGACATGAAGCTCACCTGAAGCCTTTCTCGTTCTGTACTCTGTGGTGGTAATCTAATTGTACTGAAATATTATTTTGATTGTATGTTAATAAATAAAGTTGTCTGGGGGTCAGAGCTATTAGAGCCATAGCAAGAGTGTGGCGGTGGTGGCACACGCCTTTAATCCCATAAGATCTCTGTGTGTTCAGGGATACAGTCAGCATTGGAGACATATGCCTTTAAGACCTAGGGGGCTGTACATTCAGACAGTGACGAGGCAGTCATGTGTTTGGGTTTACAACCAATGAGAAGGCAGAACAACATACTATAAAAAAACGAACCGACAGGAAGTAGGTCTCTTTTCGCGAAGCTGGGACAGCAGGAGGAAGGGTGAGATTTTAGCTCTGAGCTCTGACTTCTGGCTCTCTCTTTTACATTGTTTCTGTGTTTCTTATTTAATAAGACGGTTGGTTACATCTACAGTACTCTCTGTTGGAGGGGCAGAGGTTGACAGGCTGGGAGGTGGGTGTATTGGGGATGGGTTCCTCACCTTTCAGGATGGCCTGCAGGGAAGCCACCTCCTCTTGGCACTGTCTCTGCACTGCGGCCACCGCCTCCGCCTTGGTGCTCTCGCTCACCTCCGCTACAGCCTTCATGGTTTCCATTTCTGCCAGTGCACTGGCCAGTTCGGCACGAAGCCGTCCGAGCTCACTTGACTCGGACGCATCCTTTTGCCCATCTTGGGGCTGGGGATGCAGCGCTGTGGGGGAGACAGGGACCAACCTTTCTTCCCATAGTTCGCAGGTCTCTTTACACTTCAGGCCACCCAGTCCCAGACTTCATCAGCCCTCGCCTCGACCCACTCGACCCACCGGCCCTGCCCCTTCCCGCCTCTAAATAGTGTACTTAGCTCGACTGTCCAATTCCTTCCAGTGGCCCCGCCCCCTTTCCTAAGCTCCTCCCCACCTCTTACCTGCTCAACCCTCAGGCCACGCCCATGGCCAGGACCCCGCCCACCCTGGCGGGCGCCGTGCCCCGCCCCCTTCCCAAGCCTCCGCCTGGCCGGCTGCCGCCCGCCGCCGCATTCGGCCCCGCCCCCGGTCTCCTGCTACCCACGTGCATGGCGGCGCCCTCACGCACCGACCCCTGGCCGCCCGCGCCGCCGGTCCTCACCTAGGGCTGCCGGCGCAGCTGCTGCCATCGTCTCAGCCCAAACGGCGGATTCCCGCACTCTCTGGCGATGGCACTCCCGCTTCCGGGTCCGCTCGGTTGTTTCCGGATCCGCTCGGCTGTTTCCGGATCGGGTCCCAGGGGCGGCGGAGGTGGAGGTGGGCGTAGTGCCGAGAGACGCCGAAGGCGTTCGCGTGGCTGCGGGGCTTGGGTCCCGCCTCTCTCGGGTCGCGCGCTCGCGTCCCCCCGCTCCCTCGCCCCCTGGGAGACCCGACGGCTCCGGATCTGCCGCAGTCTTCCCTGGCGTCTCCCAAGACTCCACTACGTCCTGCGACGCCGGGCCTAAGCCCTGGAGGACGCGGCCTCCCCCTCCCCTCCGCTCGGCCGCCCTTCCGCCGCAGCCCGGCTCGCGTTACAGCCAAGCGCTGCCCAGCCCTCCCAGCACCTCCGCCCCGCCGGCCAGGGCTGGGTCGGCGTTCTGAAGCCTGGCGCAGTCAGGGGAGAGGTGCGAGACCTGCGTGTCTCCACCCCCATTTCCATACGGCTTCCTGCAAATCCCCTTCTCCACTCCCAGAGCTGTAAATCTTTTCCTCTTCAGCCTGGGTCTAGGTCAATCTCTCATTATGTACGACCTCTCGCTTGGGAGGGTCACAGCAATTCAAACAAGTGCAGAGACTGGATTCCCCTGCCTCCAAACCGGTTTTCTTTAAAGGACGCTTGCTTGAACTTGGAAGTCCTTGATTCTTTGTGACCTCCTTGGAAGTCCTGTAAACTAACGCCAGTGTACTTTTTCTCTCTCAAGATCTGTAATATTGTTTTTTTATTATTAAGTTTTTAAGTTTTATTTTTACTTACCGACCAGTTTCCCCTCCTTCCTATCCTCCTGTTCCTTACCCCCCTCCTCCTTTCTACCCCCCCTTCACTTCTCAGAAAGGATAAGGCCTCCCATGGGGGTCAATAACAGCATAGCAAATCAAGTTGAGGCAGGACTAAGCACCTCCCCGCTCCTCAGCATCAAGACTGTGCCAGGCATCCCACCATAGGGAATAGGTTCCAAAAAGCCAGGTCGTATGCCAGGAACGGACCCTGGTCCCCACTGCTAGGGGCCACAAACAGACCAAGCTACACAACTGCATTACATGCAGAGGACTTAAGTTGGTCCTATGCAGGCTCCCTAGAGTCAGTGAACTCCCATGAGCTTTTGTCAGCCTTCTCTGGGATTCCCTATCTTGATCTTGACACCCTGGCTCCTACAATCCTTCCTTTCTCTCTTCAACAGACCCCTGGAGCTCGGCCCAGTGCTTGGTGGTGGATCTCTGCATCTGCTTCCATCAGTTACTGGATGAAGGTTCTATGATGACAATTAGGGTAGTCACCAATCTGATTACAGAAGGTACCCTCTCCGCTATTGCTAGGAGTCTTAGCTGAGGTCATCCTTGTGGATTCCTGGAATTTTCCCCGGCACCAGGTTTCTCCCTGACCCCATAATGGCCTCCTCTATCAAGATGTCTGTTAAGTTGCTCTCCCTCTCCATCCCTTCCCCAACTTGACCATCTTGATCCCTCATGATCCTTTTCCCCCTACCCCTATCCCTGCCTCAGTTTATCCAGGAGATCTCATCTATTTCACTTTCCCAGGCTGATCCATGGGTCCTTCTTAGAGTCCTCCTTGTTACCTAGTTTCTCTAGGGCTGTGGATTGTAGCCTGGTTATCCTTGCTTTACATCTACTACCCACTTATGAGTGAGTGCATAACATGTTTGTCTTTCTGGGTCTGGGTTACCTCACTCAAGATGATTTATTCTAATTCCATCCATTTGCCTGCAGATTTCATTATGTCATTTTTTTTTTCTTTAACCACTGAGTGATACTCCATTGTGATTTACCACATTTTCTTCATCCATTATTCTGTTGAGGGACATCTAGGTTGTTTCCAGGTTCTGGCTATGAACAGTTGAGCAAGTGCCCTTGTGGTATGATTGAGCATCCCTTGGGTATATGCCCAATAGTGGTATCATGGGTCTTGAGGTAGATTGATTCCTAGTTTTCTGAGAAACTGCCATACATCCAGAGGGGCTGTGAAAGTTTACACTCCCACCAGCAGTGGAGGAGTGTTCGTACTCTGCATCCTCTCCAACATAAAGTGTCATCAGTGTTTTTGATCTTAGCCATTCTGACAGGTGTAAGATGGTATCTCAGAGTCATTTTATTTTGCATTTCCCTGATGACTAAAGATGTTGAGTAATTCCTTAAGTGCCTTTTAGCCATTTGAGATTCCTCTGTTGAGAAGTCTCTGTTTAGATCTGTACCCCATTTTATAATTGGATTGTTAGGTATTTTGATGTCTAGTTTCTTGAGTTGTTTATATACTTTGGATATCAGTCCTCTGTCAGATGTGGGGTTGGTGAAGATCTTTTCCCATTCTGTAGGCTGCCGTTTTGTCTTATTGACAGTGTCCTTTGCCTTACAGAAGCTTCTCAGTTTCAGTAGGTCCCACTTAATTTATTATTATTGTTATTATTTTAAGATTTATTTATTATGTATACAGAAGAAGGTGCCAGATCTCATTACAGATGGTTGTGAGCCACCATGTGGTTGCTGGGAATTGAACTCAGGACCTCTGGAAGAGCAGTCAGTGCTCTTAATCTCTGAGCCATCTCTCCAGCCCTTATTATTACTTTTTTTAAGATTTATTTATTTATTTATTTATTTATTTATTTATTTATTTATTATGTATACAGTGTTCTTCCTGCCTGTATGCCTGCAGGCCAGAAGAGGGCACCAGATTTCATCACGGATTTTTTTTTTTTTTTTTTTTTTTTTCTTTTCGAGACAGGGTTTTCTCTGTGGAGCTTTGGAGCCTGTCCTGGAACTCACTCTGTAGCCCAGGCTGGCCTTGAACTCACAGAGATACGTGCTGTGGGATGGTCTGTATGTCAAATTGCTCTGATTGGTCAATAAATAAAACACTGATTGGCCAGTGGCCAGGCAGAAAGTATAGGCAGGACTAACAGAGAGGAAAAAAGAAAGAACAGGAAGGTGGAGGGAGTCACTGCCAGCCGCTGCCATGACAAACAGCATGTGAAGATGCTGGCAAGCCACGAGCCACTTGGCAAGGTATAGATTTATAGAAATGGATTAATTTAAGCTATAAGAACAGTTAGCAAGAAGCCTGCCATGGCCATACAGTTGTAAGCAATATAAGTCTCTGTGTTTACTTGGTTGGGTCTGAGCGGCTGTGGGACTGGCAGGTGACAAAGATTTGTCCTGACTGTGGGCAAGGCAGGAAAACTCTAGGTACAAATGGCGCCCAACGTGTTGGCAAGAGTCTCCACCTAAAACCTGAGTAAAAAGATTCTAAAACGGAGCTAAAAACAGTTCCTAGTTGTTTCTCTCAAGTTAGTAGCAGCCTTTGCTTGAGCTACTATGGTGGGTTTCTGGCTTGTGCGCTCGACCTGCAGTTTGGTGGGAATGAGGCCTCTGCAAGTGGCACATTAAGCTACGTGGTGGATTTTGCCTTTGCTAGTACAAAACAAAAAGAGGTTTCTAGGCTACACACTGCTTTGATAAAAGTATAGACGCAAGATGGCTCCCAGAGCTGGCGGAAAACATACCACTGCCATGTTGGGAAGCTGAAGTGGGCGGAGCCAGCAGCCACAGAGCTGGTTCAGTCTTGGAATGCTGCAGTTTAAAGCAATAGGCTCAAGGTAACATAAAAAATAAGCCACGTAAAGATGGCTACCACACAGAGAATCTGGATTATTGTAACTAAAGAAAAACATTTGATTGCAAAAGCTGTTGAGTTGTGCCAAAATGTATATTTAAAAGGTACCTTGACTTCAAAATTTGAATGTAAGGATATGTTGCTTTGGAAAGGAGGCTTTGCTTTTGTTCCCACAAAAAAGCCAGAGGCTATGGATTTGTTCCAGATTAAGATACATCAGGTTTGACCAGCCAAGACCCCCTGAAAGGTCTCTGATGACATCAAGGCCCAGATGATCCAACATCCAGCTCAGATTCAAGGCAACTGGCTCAGACAATACACCCTCACAGACTACTCCATGATCCTAAAACTTTCTTTGTGTTCCCATAAGATACAGCGTCCCCCTCCAGCAGGAAGTAGTAAGAGAAGCTATGCCCAAATTCCCAAATATACCAATCTGGCTTTGGAGATGTGTAAAAGTTAAAACCTTCCTCTTTAAAAAAAAAAAAGAAAAGAAAAAAGAAAAGAAAAAGGGAAGTGCTGTGGGATGGTCTGTATGTCAAATTGCTCTGATTGGTCAACAAATAAAACACTGATTGGCCAGTGGCCGCGCAGGAAGTATAGGCAGGACTAACAGAGAGGAGAAAAGAAAGAACAGGAAGGCAGAAGGAGTCACTACCAGCCACCGCCAGGACAAGCAGCATGAAAAGATGCCAGTAAGCCACGAGCCACATGGCAAGGTATAGATTTATAGAAATGGATTAATTTAAGCTATAAGAACAGTTAGCAAGAAGCCTGCCACGGCCATACAGTTTGTAAGCAATATAAGTCTCTGTGTTTACTTGGTTGGATCTGAGCGGCTGTGGGACTGGCGGGTGACAAAGATTTGTCTTGACTGTGGCAAGGCAGGAAAACTCTAGCTACAGATATGCCTGCCTCTGCCTTCTGAGTGCTGGGATTAAAGGCCTGCGCTACCAACACTGGCTCATTACGGATACTTGTGAGCCACTGTGTGGTTGCTGGGAATTGAACTCAGGACCTCTGGAAGAGCAGCCAATGCTCTTAACCTCTGAGCCTTCTCTCCAGCCCTGAGGTCCCATTTATTAGTTGTTACTCTCAGTGTCTATGCTGCCGGTGTTATATTCAGGAAGTAGTCTCCTGATACTTCCCACTTTCTCTTCTGTAAGTTTCAGTGTGAGTGGATTTATGTTGAGGTCTTTGATCCACTTGGACTTGAGTTTTGTGCAGGGCAGTAGATGAATCTATTTGTATTCTTCTACATGTCGACATCCAGGTATGCCAGCACCATTTGTTGAAGATGCTTTCTTTTTTCCATTGTACAATTTTGGCTTCTTTGACAAAAATCAGGTGTTCATAGGTGTGTGGATTTATGTCAGGGTCTTCAATTCAATTCCATTGATCACTGGTCTGTTTTTGTGCCAATACCAAGCTGTTTTTATTACTGTAGTTCTATAGTAGAGCTTGAAGTCAGGATGGTGATGCCTTTGGAAGTTCCTTTATTGTACAGGATTGTTTTAGCTATCTGGTTTTTTGTTTTTGTTTTTTCCCATATGAAGTTGAAAATTGTTCTTTCCAAGTCTGTGAAGAATTGCATTGGGATTTTGATGGGGATTGTATTGAATCTGTAGATTGCTTTTGGTAAGATTGCCATTTTTACTATGTTAATCCTACCTATCCAAGAACATGAGAGATCTTTCCATTTTCTGATATCTTCTCCAATTCCTTCCTTCAAAGACTTCAAGTTCTTCTCATACAGTCTTTCACTTACGCCACAAACTGGCCCACTAGGGGTACCACAACCATAGGAGAACCAGAGCTTGGGTAGTCAGAAAGGCAAATGGCAGACAGACAACACACTCAGAAGTGGGTTGAATTTGCTGCAATTTTACTTCTGCAAATCTGTAGTTTATATACAGAAAAGAAAACTATCAAGTCATACAAGGAACAACAAGAGCTTGGCAATAATTCAGTTACACCATATTTAAAAAACAGCAAGCACACAATTATTAATCGGCGCTAGACCCTTCACCCACAAAAACTTTATGACCCAAAGAGCAATCTGTGATTTCTAAACTTAATACAGTCCCTAGACTTGTGTAGACTTCTTGCAGTTGCAGCTGTGTCCTTCATCTTGTCTCAGCAGTTTTCTAGTTCATTATACACTCCTACTTTTCTGGTTCTCATGACCCACTTAGCCAAGTTGGATGCTGCAGACCCTCTCTAAGTCTTTCTTTAGTTTTTTTTTTTTTAACCATATATCTCTTTTAATATAAAACCTTTTTACCTGCTGGGATATGGACTCTTATACTTTTACGCCTGTAAGGGGAAGGGGTTTTGCTGTAGTCCTTAAGTTTCCCATGCTGAACTTCCTCAACAGAGGGGCCCACCATCTGCTCCCTATTAGATAACGTTTTTTTACCATAAATCACTTTAGTTGGGATTCCTAAAGGATTCCTAATGGGTGAGTGTTCATTCCCTAGAAGTTACTGAACTTTTATACTTTCTTATTTAGCGGCTTGGGATTTTTAAGAAATAGCTCATTCTGCTATATCTGATTAAGATCCATGTCCAGCTTCCCCTTTCCTCCACAGTTCACAACCCAAGTATTCATTAATTTTGGCTGTGCTTCATTGACTAATTAGAACATTATCAGAAAAGCAGTTATACAGAACCCATAGCCCAGGGAGCTTATGATCTGTGAAGCATGTCTTCTTTGAGAGGGAGGCATAACACGGGCACTCTGCCAGGGACCTCCAGGGAGCTTAGTCCTGTGGGACACATATCTCCCATCCGCTATTATTGACATAATTGTTCATGTCACACGGACGACACTGGAGTTGGTATGGCACACTTGTTTGGTTAGAGTTATCCCAAGATATTTTATATTATTTGTGGCTATTGTAAAGAATGTTGTTTCTCTGATTTCTCTCTCAGCCCATTTATCATTTGTATATAGGAGGGCTTCTGGTTTTTTTTTGTTTTAGTTAATCTTGTATCCCACCACATCACTGAAGGTGTTTATCAGCTGTAGGAGTTCCCTGGTAGAATTTTTGGGGTCACTTATGTATACTATCATATCATCTGCAAATAGTGAAAGTTTGACTTCTTCCTTTCCAATTTGTATCCCCTTGATCTCCCTTTGTTGTTTTATTGCTGTAGCTAGAACTTCAAGTACTGTATTGAATAGATATGGAGAGAGTGGACAGCCTTGTCTTTTTCCTAATTTTAGTGGAATCGCTTTGAGTTTCTCTCCATTTAATTTGATGTTGGCTGTCAGCTTGCTGTATATTACTTTTATTATGTTTAGGTATGTCCCTTGTATTCCTGATATCTCCAAGACCTTTATCATGAAGAGATGTTGGATTTTGTTAAAGGCTTTTTCAGCATCTAATGAGATGACCATGTGTTTTTTTTCTTTCAGTTTGTTTATATGGTGGGTTACCTTGACAGATTTTCATATATTGAACATCTCTGCATCTCTGGGATGAAGCCTACTTGATCATGGTAGATCATTTTTTTTTTTTGCATCAACTGTAGCCTCATAAAAGGAGTTTGGCAATATCCCTTCTGTTTCTATTGTGTGGAACAATATGAGGAGTATTGGTATTAGCTCTTCTTTGAAATTCTGGTAGAATTCTGCGCTGAAACTATCTGGCCCTGGGCTTTTTTTTGGTCAGGAGACTTTTAATGACTGCTTCTGTATCCTTAGGTGTTGTAGGTCTATTTAAATTGTTTATCTGATCTTGATTTAATTTTGGTATGTGGTACCTATTAAGAAAATTGTCCATTTCTTTTAGATTTTCCAATTTTGTGGAGTACAGGTTTTTGAAGTATGACCTTATGAGTCTCTGGATTTCCTCAGTGTCTGTTATTATGTCCTCCTTTTTGTTTCTGATTTTGTTAATATCTTTGGATATTCTCTCTCTGCCTTTTAGTTAGTTTGGATAAGAGTTTGTCTATCTTGTTGACTTTCTCAAAGAACCAACTCTTTGTTTCATTGATTCATTGTATTGTTCTCTTTATTTTTATTTTATTGATTTCAGCCTTCAGATTATTTCCTGTCTTCTATTCCTGGGTGAGTTTGCATCTTTTTTGTTCTAGAGCTTTCAGGTGTGCTGTTAGGTCACTAGTGTGAAATTTCTCCAAATTCTTTATGTGGACATTTACTGCTATGAACTTTCCTCTTAGCATTGCTTTCATAGTGTCCCATAAGTTTGGGTATGTTGTGCGTTCATTTTCATTGAATTCTATGAAGTCTTTAATTTCTTCCTTGACCCAGTGGTGATTCAGTTGAGTGTTGTTCAGTTTCCATGAGTTTGTAGGCTTTCTGCAATTTGTGTTATTGTTGAATTCTAATTTTAAGCCATGGTGATCTGATAAGATACAGGGGGTTATTCCAATTTTTTTTTTGCATCTGTTGAAATTTGTTTTGTGACCGAGTATGTGGTCAGTTTTAGAGAAGGTTTTGTGAGGTGCTGAGAAGATGGTATATTCTTTTGTTTGGGTGAAATGTTCTATAGAAGTCTTCTAAGTCCTTTTGAGTCATAACATCTGTTAGTTCCCTTATTTCTTTTAGTTCCCTTATTTCTTTGTTAAGTTTCTGTCTGGTAGACCTGTCCATTGGTAAGAGAGGGGTGTTGAAGTCTCCCAGTATTAGTGTGTGGGGTTTGATGTATGATTTAAGCTTCAGTAATGTTTCTTTTACAAATGTGGGTGTTCTTGTATTTGGGGTACAAATGTTCAGAATTGAGACTTCATCTTGATGGATTTTTCCTGAGATGAACGTGAAATGTCCTTCTCCATCTCTTTTGATTAATTTTACTTTGAAGTCTATTTTGTTAGATATTAGGATAGCTACACCAGCTTGTTTCTTAGGTCCATTTGATTGGAAAATCTTTTCCAAACTCTCTACTCCAAGATAATATCTGTCTTTGAAGTTGAGGTGTGTTTCTTGTATGCAGCAGAAGAATGGAGCCTGTTTTAATATCCATTCTGTTAGCCTGTTCTTTTTATAGACAAATTGAGACCATTGATATTAAGAGATATTATTGACTAGTGATTGTTATTCCTGTTATTTTTTTTGGATTTGTTGTTGTTGTTGGTAGTGTGTGTTTCCTTTCTTTGTGATTTTCAAGTGTGAGGTTATCTATTGCCTATGTTTTCATGGGTGCAGCTAACTTCCTTGGTTGGAATTTTCCTTCTAGTACTTTCTGTGGGGCTGGCTTTGTGGATAGGTATTGTTTAAATATGGTTTTGTCATGGAATATCTTGTTTTCTCCATCTATGATGATTGAAAGCTTTGCTGGGTATAGCAGTCTGGGCTGACATCCGCAGTCTCTTAGTGTCTGAAAAACATCTGTCCAGGACCTTCTGGCTTTCAAAGTCTCCATTGAGAAGTCGGGTGTTATTCTGATAGTTCTGCCTTTATATGTTACTTGGCCCTTTCCATTTGCAGCTCTTAATATTTTTTCTTTATTCTGTATGGTTAGTGGTGATTTGATTATTATGTGGTGAGAGTACTTTTTTTTTTCTGGTCCAGTCTATTTGGTGTTCTGTAAGATTCTTGTACCTTCATAGGCATGTTCTTACTTAGGTTGGGAAAGTTTTCTTCTATAATTTTGTTGAATATGTTTTCTGTGCCTTTGAGCTGGAATTCTTCTCCTTCTTCTATCCCTGTTATTCTTAGGTTTGGTATTTTCATGCTGTCCCAGATCTCCTGGATGTTTTGTGTTAAGAATTTGTTGGATTTAACATTTTCTTTGACTGATGAATCTATTTCCTCTATTGTATCTTCAATGCCTGAGATTCTCTCTTCCATCTCTTGTATTCTGTTGGTTATGCTTGCATATATAGTTCCTGTTCTTTTACCCAGATTTTCCATTTCCATAATTCCCTTGGTTTATGTTTTCTTTATTGCCTCTATTTGAATTTTCAAGTCTTGAGCTGTTTCCTTCACCTGTTTGATTGTTTTTTCTTGGCTTTCTTTAATGGATTTATTGATTTCTTCCAATTTTTTGTCTTCCTCCATTTCTTCAAGGGAATTTTTTAAAAAAGAATTATTTATTTATTGTATATAGTGTTCTGCCTGCATGTATGCCTGCAGGCCAGAAGAGGGTACCAGATCTCATTATAGATGGTTGTGAACCACCATGTGGTTGCTGGGAATTGAACTCAAGACCTCTGGAAGAGCAACCAGTGCCCTTAACTTCTGAGCCCTCTCTCCAGCCCCTCTTTAAGGGAATTTTTCATTTCCTCTTTAACGGCTGCTATCATCTCCATAAAGTTGTGGGGTTTTGTTGTTGTTGTTTTTCATTTTTTGTTTTTGTTTTTGTTTTTTTCTAGACAGGGTTTCTCTGTGTAGCTTTGGAGCCTGTCCTGGAACTCACTCTGTAGCCCAGGTGGGTCTCAAACTCACAGAGATCCACCTGGCTCTGCCACCCCAGTGCTGGGATTAAAGGTGTGCGCCACCACCGCCTGTCATAAAGTTGTTTTTAAGGTCGTTTCCTTCTGCTTCATCTGTGTTGGGATGTCTAGGTCTTGCTGTTGTAGAATCACTAAGTTCTGGAGGTGCCATATTGTTCTTTGTGTTGTTGAATGTATTTTTACACTGTCAGTTACCCATCTGTGTTTGGGATAATTATAGGTACAGGTGTTATAGGTGTTGATTCTTGTGATGTCTTTGTTGGGTGGGTCTTTTGTTTCTCTGTTGTCTTTTGCCCTGAGTGACCAAGGGTTCTGGTGATTGACTGTTTGTCAGGTCCAGTAGGGTTGTCTCAGCTGAGGTTTGTGGGGGTTTGGGTGTCTAGATCTAGCATATTGTCCAGTTCTTCTGGCTGGTGTGGGCTTTACTTGTGTCTATGGGCTCTGTTCTTCCAACTGGTGTAGGTTTTCCTGTGCCTGTTCTTCCAACTGGTGTGGGTGGCATTTGTGCCTCTAGGATCTGCTGATATTGCTGGAGAGGGCTGTTCATGGCGCTGCTCTTCTTCCAATTGGTGCAGGTGGTGCTTGTGCCTCTAGGGGCTGATGATTTTTCGAGGGATGGTTGGCCAGGGGAAGGATGATGGGCTCGGTGATTTTGGGTGGTTTTAGGTGGCGGGATGGGTCTTGTAGGTTACTGGGTCCAGTGGGTGGCAGAGATGGTATAGCAGTCTGCCTGCCAGAATCTTACCTGCTGGCTGGCTGCTGGGGCTGAGATGGGAGGGAGGAGGGCACAGGATGCGTTGTGGGGCTTAGGGATTGGGGCACTTAAACTGGGAAATCAGTCACTCACCTTTGCCAATGTTCTTATACCAGGATGCATTCTTCATTTCTTGAGTGCTAACACCCAGTTGTAGTACCCATCACCTCTCCTGAACTGGCAAGATAACTCATTGCCTTCCCTGCCCCCATGTGCCTACTGGTGGGCTTTTAGTGTTACAGGGAGCTCACCAGAGATGAGGGACCACTTAGACACAGTGTAGAGCCAATTGGAAGTCTTTACTCCAGCAGGCTGGGACTACACTCAGGGACCCAAGTGTAGTTAGTACTGAGCTTTTAGAGCAAGGGCCTTTTAAAGGCAAAAAACTGCCTCCTGTTAGTGCGCTCTTCAACTGCAGGGAGAGGTTTTGCACAATTGGCTTAACAGAAGCTAAGACAAGCAGTTGGCTGGAGGGCTTGCACAAGCAGGCAGGTTAACGGAAGCTACCTTAGCTGAAGCGTCTTGGTCTTAGGTTCCTAAAGTAGTGTTGATTACCTTTCCACAGGGCTTCCCATCAAGGAGATCAAATTCTAATTAAACCTAAAATGGCCTCAGCAAGAATGCAAGTTAGAGGACCCTCTGCCCTGTCTTGCCCTGTCACATCAGCCCCTTCAGTTAATTTTAAATGTAGCCACAGCGATCTTCCCACACATGAACCAAGTCTCATCTGGCTTAGAGTAGTCTAGTTTAAACATGTTTGAAGGACAGACTGTTGTTCACTGATGTCACAGGTGGCAAATATTCTCATGAAAAGGGACTTAGCTATTTTTTTAATCATTAGCTACTACAGAAATGCAAAATGACCCGGAGAGCTATGGACACACTCCTCTCAGAATGGAAGAGTAATGACATCAAATGTTGCTGAAGATGTGGAGCACGGATATCCGGTGGGGGTGTGAAATGGGGAGCCATTCCAGGGGAGAGGGCAGACATGAGAGGCTGGGGAGATGGATGGGGGTGAGAGAGAGAGCACTTGCTGTGAGAGCAAGAGGACCTGAGTTCACAGCCTCCGCACCCACAGGAAAGCCAGATATGGCTGATAGCGCCTCTGATCTAATCATTGAGAGGCAGAGGCATGCGGATTTCTCTGAATCCCAGTCTAGCCTGGTCTACTTTAAGAGTGTTCCCAGCTAGCCAGAGCTACATAGTAAGTCACTGTCAAAAAGCAAACAAACAAACAAAACAAACAAACAAAAAACACCCATTAATTTCATTTTAAAGCAAATTTGCCAGCAGATATGGTGGTATAGGAATATAAGATCTCACTTGGAAAGCTGAGGCAGGAGAATTGGAAATTCTGATCCAGCCTGGGCTACATAGCAGGACCCTATCTCAAAAACAACACTCCCTAAACCCCAAAGCTTAGTAGCTCATGCCTGTAATCCCAGCACTTGAGAGTTCGAGGCATGCATGAGGATCAAAATTCCAAGGTCATCATGAGCTATTTAGGGAGTTTGAGGCCAGCCTTAGGAAATGTGCATAGGGACAATGCTCTACTTAGTGGCTGTATTAGCTATAGTGTCATATCATGAATGCTGCTGCTGACATGTCCTGCTAGGTCCCTGAGAGCAGGCCAGTGTAAATGCCTGAATGCTAACATCTGTTACCTTCTGTTTGAAGTCTTATCTGAGTTTCCTAGGGGTTAAAAGCATATGCAGTCTTGGTTGAGAGACAACTTAGAAAACTATGCTACTTCTTTACTGAGAATTTGCATTTGGCATTGTTCCTTTGGGGAACTTAGGTAAGAGGTTTTGGTATACAGAATCAACTAGCTAAAGGTGTGATTGTTTAACAATAAAAGGGCCCTTTGCTAAGCTACAGTGAGTCAGTCTGGAGATATTGGTCCCCCTGCATCTGGAAAGGCTGGAGATCATCCTTAGAGTGCTCTGTGCCATCTTTCCATGGACCCTCAAAACCCACACCGGATATACAACATTTTGGCACCCAATGTGGGGCTTGCAGGACAGAGGATCAGGACACTTTTAAGGACTGGAGGAAGTTTGCTCTCAGGGTAAAAGGACTCCAGGATTGGCAGGGTCATGGGGAATTTAAACTCCCCATCTCAGGAGTAACAAAATGTACAGTTGCTAAAATGCTTGTTAAAAGAAAAAGCAGTAACTGCACAATTTTTAAAGATAAAAATGAAATGGCCCCTGAGACAATAAATCAAAGAAAAAGGTCCTTTCTAAGTAAAGGGAAGAGAAGAAAAAAAAAATCTTGATAACAGAGCAGATGGAAGAAAGGAAAGAAAAGGAAATTTCCCGATAGAAGTGGGAGAAATGCCGGGCGGTGGTGGCGCACGCCTTTAATCCCAGCACTCGGGAGGCAGAGCCAGGCGGATCTCTGTGAGTTCGAGGCCAGCCTGGGCTACCAAGTGAGCTCAAGGAAAGGCACAAAGCTATGCAGAGAAACCCTGTCTCGAAAAACAAAACAAAACAAAACAAAAAAAAAAAAAAAAAAAAAGACTGCTTGCTGCTTTAGCCGGGCGGTGGTGGTGCACGCCTTTAATCCCAGCACTCGGGAGGCAGAGGCAGGTGGATCTCTGTGAGTTCGAGGCCAGCCTGGTCTCCAAAGAGAGTTCCAGGAAAGGCGCAAAGCTACACAGAGAAACCCTGTCTCGAAAAACCAAAAAAAAAAAAAAAAAAAAAAAAAAAAAAAAAAAAAAAAAAAAAAGAAGTGGGAGAAATACTTAATCAAGAGAAAAGGATTTTCAATTTAAAAGGGGGGAAAATACTGAATCAAGGCCTAAAAGTTAAAAGGCCCTGTAAACAAACAAACAAAAACAAACAAACAAACAAACAAACAAACAAAAAACCAGCCTCTTCCCTGTAAAAGTAGAGGGGAAAAAAAAAACACACCAAAAAACTGAGTATCACTAAAACTCAGAGCCCCCTCTCTCTGGCCTCACTCGGCCTGTCAGCGTGGAGCAGTGGCTGCGGACTTATGAAGAATGACAGCAGACGGCCTCACTGCTGCAGCCTGAGCCGGCACAGCCTGGAGCCTAGAATTTTCTTGTTGTCTTTTTGCTTAAACGTTTCTTGTTTTTCCCTCTGAGTGGGAATAACTCAATATTAAAGAGCCCTCCAAGCCAAGCGGTGGTGGCGCACGCCTTTAATCCCAGCACTCGGGAGGCAGAGGCAGGCGGATCTCTGTGAGTTCGAGGCCAGCCTGGGCTACAAAGTGAGTTCCAGGAAAGGCGCAAAGCTACACAGAGAAACCTTGTCTTGAAAAACAAAACAAAACAAAACAAAAACAAAAAACAAACAAAAGAGCCCTCCGTTGGGAATGTTTTTTATTTTTCCCTAATAGTGGGAATAACACATTATCAATGGTCCCTTCATGGGAGAAAGGAAACATTTTGATCAAGCCCAACTTCTAGGAAAAAACAATTGAAGTCAAGGCATAAGGCACTAAGTCAATGCTGTCTGAATTTCCAGAGATGTTAGTCTTTCCTTGTATAGAGGATGTTCTCTTCTCTTGATTGTCTAATGTCTAAATGAATGTTTAGTTTTCATAGCAAATGAACTAAAAGAACAAAATTCATGTTTTTAACTATAGTATTATATATGCTATTGTCTGTTTATTATTACTGAAAATTTGGCTTTGCTTTTTAAATAGCTTTCTAGAAATTCTTGGTTAAATCCTATAACAATGTAACACAGAATGAGTTACATCTACATTTACATCTATAAAGCAGAATGAGTTGTTAGGTTATTAGAAAATGTGGTTACTTCGATAAAAGATCATAAAAATGATCTCTTACTGATAAAGAGCCTATAAAAATTATTTTTCCACTAAATAAAATATAGGTAATTGTTTGTTTCTCGCTGTTAATAATTGGCAAGTTGCATTAACATGTTCCTTGGGATCTATAAAAAATGATCCTCCTTTTATAATTTTATAAAAATACTCTATAATATTACCTAAAGTTACCTCTTAAAATCCTATACATATTGTTTTTAATGCTTTTATAGATGGCTTACATGAAAAGAACTAAGCAAATAAATGCTGATGGTAAAGTTGCTCCATTGTTAATTCGTCTACTCCCAAGGCTGAACAGGGCAGGGCTGAGTAAATGCCGGCTTACCATCTCTACCATCATCCAGTTTGGTCATCCAACAAGAAGAAATGAATATAAAATTCCAGCAATAAGAAGTGAACAAAGATTGGAGCTGAGATCCTTTCTTAAAGGAAAAAGAAAAAGAAGAAAGGAAGAAGGAGGAAGAGGAGGGAATTTTTTCCCATTGCCAAAAGTTCTCTGCCTGAAGACAATATGTATATGTTTGTTGACATGAAAAGAAAAAAATAATGTATATATAAAGTTTTTTTTTTTTTTAAGGAAAATCATAGGGCTAGAAAGATAGTCCAGTCGTCAATAGGACTTGCTCCTTTCCTAGAAGATCCAGGTTCAATTCCCAGAACCCAGATAGATGGTTTACAACTGTCTGTGACTTCAGTTCAGGGGATTCATTGTGCTCTTCTGGTCTCTACAGGCACTGCATGCACATGGTGCCCATACACTTGGACACATACACATCAACCGAATAAGTCTTTTAAAGGAAGAAAAGCATAGTTCAGTAATTCTCAAAGTGTGTTTCCAGTAATAGTGGCTTTGTGTGCATATGTGTGTGTTTCATCATACCCCTCTTAGGATCCTAAGTTAGTTAAAAACAAAACAAAACAATCAAAAATTTACCAAAGGATGATGGAAATGTGTATTTTTGGTATCTACATCACTGCAATTACTGATGTGGGATGAGCTCAGGAAGGGGGGGGGGGAGAGTGAGTGGTTTTCCCAGCTCTTTGTTTGATTGAGGCTGGGTCTTGCTGTGTAGCCCAGGTTCCTCCTCTTGCCTCAGCCTCCCAAGTGCTGAGAGTGTTGGGATTACAGGTGTAAACCACCACCACATCCAGGAGCATCTATATTTTAACAAGTCTTAGGAGCACTCCAATGCCTGGGCCCTGCTGCATAATGCAATATAAAGGATCAAAGGCCAGATCTGAATAACACCATCAAAGGTGACATTTATTAGGAAGGCGTTTTCCCATGAGCTCACACAGGCCCACAAGCATCTCATGAAGTGTTGTTGACACTGCTGTTCTCACTTGAAACACGAGAAAGTGGAGTGCAGAGAGGTGAAGTGACTTATTAAAGCTCACATTGTTGGTGCATGGCAGAGCTGGGAACTCAGTCAAGACCCTGCCTTCACTCACCGTTAAGCATCATGGACCAGCATCGCCAAGCAGGCCCACTGACATAATTAACAATGATAGGATAGTTTCAGAGAGCGCAAGGATGGTCCTATTATTTTCTGAGACAAAGTGTCACTATGTCTCCTTGGCTAGCAAGGAGCTAAATAAGTAGACCAGGCTAGCCAGGAACTCACAGAGATTCTCCTGCCTCTGCCTCTTGAGTGTTGGGATCAAAGGTGTGTGCCACCAAGCCTGGATTATCACATTATTTTTAAAAGTCTTTATGTTTTTAAATTAAAATATAATTACATCATTTCTACCTTGCATCCCTTCCCATGCATCCACTCTTGCTTGTTCTCAATTTAATGACTGTCTTAGGGTTTTTTTATTGCTGTGAAGAGACACTATGACCACGGCAACTCTTATAAAGGGAAACATTTAGTTGTGGTGGCTTGCTTACAGTTCAGAGGTTCAGTCCATTATCATCAAGATGGGACATGGTGGTGTACAGGTGCTAGAGAAGTAGCTGAGAGTGTATTTAATGGATTATGGTCCTTTAGCCTCTCCATGATCTGCTGCATATGACATTTTAAATATTTAAATTTTCTGCAGTGAACCATGACCATGCCTAACAGAAACCTTTGAAGTCTCCAAAAGGATGATGGGAAGCCACAACAATGATTCCACCTGGATTATAGTAATGCCACTAAGCTGACAAATGCCACCCAAAGATTAGCTTTGGACTACAAACTACTCAGGACATTTCAGGGTGGCTAGCTGAGATGGTCCAGCCTCATGTACTATTCCAGCCAGGACTTCAGATAAGCTCTACACTTTCCCATTACACAGAGACTGGCAACAAATGATACAGCTAGCTCTCCCAGGACTTGACCAGTATCTCAATATTCTCAGGGTCCCCTAGATATGCCATCACCTCCCAGATAACAGAAGCAATCTAGAGAACATGACACCCATATTCCTAAGAGGTGCGGTAGGTGATTTTTGGTCATTCAATGGGTTATGGATATTTGTTCTCATTAGGGGGGTTGGTTACAAGTTGTTATTGGTAACAGTCAGGAAAAAGCTGGACAATTGAGATTAGATTTAGGAATCTCATTCTCCAAAGAAAAGGAGGAGATTTAGAAATGATAGGATAAAATGGTAGATTATTGAATATACTTTTAAACTAAAAAAAGCAACTACTAGTTTTAAATATTTTACATTGGTATGGATTTTTATATATTGATGCAAATTTAAGATTATTTTTGTTATACTACATATATGTTTCTACTCTTGTTTAAGGTATGTTTGTATATTGATACAAATTTAAGGCTATTTTTGTGAGAACATACTGTTCATGTGTTTCTACTCTTTTTTTTTTCTTTTTTTTGTTTTCGAGACAGGGTTTCTCTGTGTAGCTTTGCGCCTTTCCTGGGACTCACTTGGTAGCCCAGGCTGGCCGTGTTTCTACTCTTGTTTAAGGTATTGTATCTATACAGCTCACTTAACAAGGTAATGTAAATTTCTAGTCCTTGAAAGTTATTATTACAAACTATTTAGGATAATAAAGAAATGCAGGTTAGTAGTTAGTCACCTATAACAATCAAACTTGTAGTCATGTTAGGTGTGTTTTCAAGATCAAGCAGAGTTATATTTTGATGAACAGGTGGTCTTCAAAAAGTTCAGAGACCTACAGAATATGAATTTAAGATGTTTTAATAACATAAGGCTTTTCATGACAGTGAGACACATTTGCTCCTGGCAGCACCAACCTGCTTCAGAGAAGATGATGGGCATCAAAGAACCTCCATATAGAGTTTGCTTTCTTTATGGCAAAAGTTAGCCACTGAGCAAGAAACTGCTCTTGCCTTGACAGCTGACAGTATGCTGTCCTATTGGACAAGCAGGACACAAAAGAAAGGATTGACAAACTTTTCCAAGACAAAGTGGGACAGTCCTTCAAAATTCTTGCTTTACAGAAAAGTCTGTCAGCTATTCTAGGCTTGTAGGCCTAAGATGGATGCCCCAACATTGCAGAGGAACCTTGGGTGACTGTCCAGACAACCAGCTGTTTCTGTCATTTCTACAGTTTTGGAATTTGCTTGCTCTGTACTTCCTATTTACTCAGGTAATATTATATCCTTCTTGGGTCTCTGATGGAGTTAAAGACTAGATATTTGTAGTTACAATTTTCCTTCTTTCCAAATTCAGAAGAAAAAAAAAACTCACAAAAGAGGTGTAAAGTGTATAAGGTTGATAGACATAAAAGCTTAAATTGTTTATTTAAGAAAATGTTTTGAGGTCTAAAAAAATAGTTTTGGGTTGCTAATACAAGTTAGGATAGAAAGTGAATTAGGTACAAAACTTTGGACTCACCATGGTAGGATAGATAATGGAGTATTTTCTATAAATTTGTCAAATGCAAATGGACTAGATATTGTGATTCTTACCTGATAATTGTTCCTATTGTATATAGTTTTTCTGTATCAGAGTTAAAACCTTCTCTTTTTGTTTAGACAAAAAGGGGGAAAATGTAGGGCCGGGCGGTGGTGGCGCACGCTTTTAGTCCCAGCACTCGGGAGGCAGAGCCAGGCAGATCTCTGTGAGTTCGAGGCCAGCCTGGTCTCCAAAGCGAGTTCCAGGAATGGCACAACGCTACACAGAGAAACCCTGTCTCGAAAAACCAAAAAAAAAAAAAAAAAAAAAAAAAAGGGGGGGGGAATGTATGTGATGTTTTGATTGCATTCTAATGCTCCCAAGACTGCCAATAAAGTTTGGTTTGAATCAGAGGGCAGAGATAGCTACTAGCTGACCAAAATTAACCATAGAGGTTTTGGAGGACTGAGGACAGATAGACATAGGAAGTAGTAGGGTGGAGCTGAGAGTGGGTCTTGCCTTTTTGGGTCAAGGAACAATAGAGAGAAGAGGTCACTGGTCACTTCTCTGGCTCTTCTCTGATCATTCAGGTTCTTACCCTGATATCTGATTCCCGAGTTTTTATTGATAAAGAATAATTAGATCAACACTTCAAAGTGACCCAAAAAATTTCGCTGGGAAATTCCTACAGCTGATAAATACTTTTAGCAAAGTAGCTGGATACAAAATTAACTCACAAAAATCAGTAGCTTTCCTATACACAAACAACAAAGAGATTGAGAAAGACATCAGGGAAATAACACCCTTTACAATAGCTTGTGAATATTTTGGGGTAAATCTAACCAAGCAAGTAAAAGACTTGTATAACAAAAACTTTAAGACACTAAAGAAATTGAGGAAAATATCAGAAGATGGAAAGATCTACCATGCTCATGGATTGATAGGATTAATATTGTAAAAATGGCCATCCTACCAAAAGCAATCTAGAATTTCAATGCAATCAATCCCATACCAAAATTCCAACACAATTCCTTGAAGATGTTGAAAGGGCAATTTTTAGCCTCATATGGAAACACAAAAACTCAGGATAGCTAAAATAATACTGAATAATTAGTAAAAGAAATGCTAGTGGTATCACTATCCCTGCTCTCAAATTGTACTGAGAACTATAGTAATAAAAACAGCATGGTGGGTTGGGGATTTAGCTCAGTGGTAGAGCACTTGCCTAGCAAGCACAAGGCCCTGGGTTCAATCCCCCCCAAAAAAACAAACAAACAAAAAAAACCAAAACAAAGCAAACTAACAAAAAAACCAGCATGGCATTGACATAAAAACATATACATTGATCAATGGAATCAAATTGAAGATCCATACATAAATCCATATATCTATGGACACCTGAATTTTGAAAAAGAAACCAGAAATACACACTGGGGAAAAAAAAAGAGCATCTTCAAATGGTCCTAGTCAAATTGGATATCTGCATGTAGAGGAATCCAAATAGATTCTTATTTATTTTGCACAAATGGATCAAAGACCAGAACATAAATCCAGGTACACTGAACCTGAAAGAAGAGAGAGTTGGAAACAGCCTTGAACTCACTGGCGCAGGAAAAGACTTTCTGAGCAGAACACCATTAGCACAGGCACAAAGATCAACAATTAATAAACGGAACCTCATGAAACTGAAAATCTTCTGCACAGCAAAGGACACCATTGCTATGACAGAGCAGCAGCCTACACAGTAGAAGACGACTTACCAGTTACATGTCCAATAAAAGGCTAATATCCAAAATATATAAAGAACTAAAAAAACTAGATATCAAGAAAACAAATAACTCAGTTTGAAAATGGAGTACAAATCTCAACAGAATTCTCAAAAGAAGAAACTCCAATGGCTGAGAAACACTTAAAGAAATGTTCAATATTCTTAGTTATTAGGAAAATACAAATCAAAACTACTTTGTGATTTCATCTTACACTGTCAGAATGGCTAAGATCAATAAAACAAGTGATAGACGGTGCTGGTGAAGACGTGGAGTAAGGGAAACACTCATCCATTGCTGGTCGAGTGCAGACTTGCACAGCCACTATGGAAATCAGTGTTATGGTTTTTCATGATTATGAGAATTGATCTACTCCAAGACCAGCTATACTGCTCCTGGGCATATACTCAAAGGATGCTTCATCCTACCCTAGAGACACTTCCTCAACCCCATTCATTGCTGCAACCTATGTGTCCCTCAAAGGATCAGTGGATAAGAAAATGTGACACATTTATACAATGGAATATTACTCAGCCATTGAAAAAATGAAATAAATAGTCAGGCAGTGATGCCATATGCCTTTAATCCCAGCACTCGGGAGGTAGAGGCAGGCAGATCTCTGTGAGTTCGAGGCCAGCCTGGTTTATAGAACTAGTTCCAGGACAGCTGGGGACAATGAAACCCTGTCTCAAAAAAAAAAAAATGACAACAAAAGAACAAAAAGAAAAGAAAAAATTGTAGGCAAATGGAAGGAACTAGAAAAAAATCATCCTGAGTGAGGTAACCCAGACCCAGAAAGACAAATGGGATTTAGCTTATATGTAGATATTAGCTGTTAAGTCAATAATAACCAAGCTATAATTTGTAGAACCACAGACGTTAGGTATAGGGTAAGGAATGGGGGGGGGCAGACAGATCTCCCCAGGAAAGGGAAATAGAATAACAGATAGGTATAAATGGATGGTGAAACACTGGAACCTGAAAATCAAATGGGCTGAAGAGGGGGATGAGAAAGGGAATATGGAAAGAGAGACAGCTGAAATTAAGGGCCATTTGAGGGGTAGTATAAATCCTAATATAGTAGAAGCTTTATAAAATTCTATACATATATGAAGGTGATTTAAATGAAATTATCAAATAACAGGGAAGACAGAGTCCCAACTGGACATCTTGTCACCAAATGAACCTTTCAGTACTGAGAATGGGTTACATCTCATTGAGTTGTTGGCCAAGGGGGTCCCATGGGAATCCCCAAATAACTTAGGTTCTTGCCAAGATTATATTTGTCTCTTCACAAGCTGATGGTTAGGTCCCTTTGCTGAAGATGACATCTACACAACTCACTGAACATGGAGAAGTCAACTGGTGCCTCCAAAGAGCCTTCCCCCTAAATGCTAGTTAGTGTCTTTTATACAGGAAGCTACTCCACACACTGTCAAAGAAGACGTATAAACACCAACCCAGCCACAAACGCTTTCATCTGTAATTGTGTCCTGCCTGCAAGATGTGCTGGTGCAGTGGTGGCCGTCTTAGTTAGGGTCACTATTGCTTTGATGAAACATCATGACCAAAAGCAAGTTGAGGAGGGAAGGGTTTATTTCCCTTACTCTTCCACATCACAGTTCACCATCAAAGGCAGTCAGGACAGGAACCCAAGTGGGGCAGGAACCTGGAGGCTGCAGCTGATGCAGAAGCCATGGTGCTGCTTACTGGCTTGCTCCTCGTGGCTTGCTCGGCCTGCTTTCTTATAGCACCCATCAGTTCAGGAATGACTCCACTCACAATGGGCTGGGCCCCCCACCCCCATCAATCACGAATTAAGAAAAATTCTTACAGATGGATCTTATGGAGGCATTTCCTCAACTGAAGTTTCCTCCTTTCAGATGACTCTAGCTTGTGTCAAATTAACATAAAACTAGCCAGCAGAGTGGCACGAAACTGTGGGAGTAACCAACCGATTTGACTTGAGGCCCCCTCCAGGAGAATGAACCCATACTTGACACAGATTGGGTGACCAAAAACCTGAGACTAGATAGCCCAGGGAGGGACCTAGGGGAAAACCAAATACTACTGTTCTTAAAAAAAAGTACCAATAAAATGACTCTTAAAACAGTGGTTCTCGGCTGGAGAGATGGCTCAGAGGTTAAGAGCACTGACTGTTCTTCCAGAGGCCCTGAGTTCAATTCCCAGGAACCACATGGTGGCTCACGACCACCTAATGAGATCTGGTGCCCTCTTCTGGTGTGCAGGCATACATGCAGGTAGAACACTGTATATGTAATAAATAAATAAATCTTTAAAACAAAACAAAACAGTGGTTCTCAACCTTCCTAATGCTGTAACCCTTCAACATAGTTCCTCATGTTGTGGTGACCCCCAACCATAAAGTTATTGCATTGCTACTTCACAACTGTAATTTTGCTGCTGTTATGAATTGTAATGTAGATATCAGCTATGCAGGATGTCTGATATGCAACTCCAAAGGGGTCACAACCTACAGGTTGAGAACCACTGCCTAATGACATTCTGCTGTACTCATCGATCAGTGCCTTGCTCAGCCATTATCAGAGACGCTTCCTCCTGCAGCAGATGGGAACAAGGACAGAGACTCACAGCCAGCCGTTATACGGAGAGTCGAGACCTTGGAAAACTCAGCCTTAAATGGGACGTCTCCACCAAATCTCTTCCCTCAGGACCCAGGGAACCCCATGGAAGGGGGTGCGGAAAGAGTGTCCTTTATGTATATATTATGGCTTCCAGTTCACAAAGACATTTAAAAAAAAACCCACAAAATTTATGGGATTTCTGAGTGTGCAATCAAGTGGTTCTGTGTTTGTACCTGTTTTTCATGCCTTTTCTAGGGCTCTTTTCCTTGTTTGTTTTGTCCTATTCTGATGTATTAGATTTTGTTTTATCTTATATTTTATTTTACTATTAAAAACAAAGCAAAAAATTGACTTTTGTGTGTGTTCAGGGTTTCTACAGAACAGAGCAACATGATGACTAGATACAACATCCCAGTCAGCTTGAGGAGAGTGTGATGGTAGCTGTGAGGCTTGGAAATGATTGTGTGGGTCCTGGAGCCACTGAATGCTTTACAAGTGGAACACATGACTAGTAAGGTTTATTTGGGAACCACGAGGCTTGTGTAGAATACTTAGCTACTATAGATGACTGACCTGGAAGATACTCTAGTTGGCTTTGTCCTCACAGATCATGTCTTCAGAGAGTGGGGGGAAGGCGCCAGAATCTTGATAGACTGTCAGCACCTTAGTTCCATCTAGTACATGGGAGCATCATGATGTCAATACAGGTCCATGAGGTGTGTAGTAGAGACTTCATGGGCCTAGGGTCCAAACATGTGTAGTACCTTGTGGTGTTTAAGTATTCATTTAAAAATAACCATTTCTTGGGCCATTGAGGTGGTTCAGTGGGTAAAGGTGCTGCCAGGTCTGATGGCCTAAATTTGATCCTCAGGACATGGAAGGAGACAGCTGACTCCCACAACTTGTCCTCTGACCTCTACACAGTAAGGAATAAATGGAAGAACAAACAAACAAACAAACCCAGAACAAAGCAAAACCCCAATGATTTCTTGCATAGACACTAGTTCCTCTTTTGCATCAATAGATATTTGCCTTTGTGTCCAATGCTGACTGCTCTACTGATAAACACTAGAATAAGACACAGAAACGAGTAATTATCACCTGGTGATGGGGGTGGGGTCCATGGTCTCAACTGCCCTACCACTGAGCTAGCCCCCTCAGACCTAGTTTTGGGGGGAGGAGGTTGAGAGAGGGTCTTGCTATGTAGCCCGGCTGACCTTGAACTCATGACCCTCCTGCTTCAGTCTCCTGAGTTGCTGGAATAGCAGGCCTGTGTGTTCCACCATGACCTGCAAGAAACTTCCCAAAAAGTGGAGTTTAGATACGAAGCCAAAGGTTATGGTGTTGTACCTGCTTTGCAAAATCCCCAGAGACCACCAAGGAGCCGGTTTCCGATGCAAGCACATAAGGGTCCTTTTCTTGTCAGGTTCGAACCTGGACCACCACCAGGAAGATGGAGGGAAATGAGGCAGCCCAAGGGGAGAGAGTTTTTATAGGGAAAACCCGCAAGCCAGGAATTCCATGCTTTGGCGACTTGAGATTGGGTAGAAGGGATATGGGGCAAGGTGATTTTTTTGAAACTATTGGTCTAGACTTTCGGCACAAAACCACATTTGAAACTATTGGGCTGGACTTTTACAGGGAACCACAACTTGCTGAGCAGGATTATCTGGGCTGCTCAACAGGATTATCTAGAGATCTCCAAGAGCCATAAACCGCAGATAGAATGTCTGCAGGAGCATACTGCTCTGTATCTGTTCCAGTTGTCAAGGCACATTCCTGAGATCCTTCCTGGAACTGAGTACAGCAGTTGGTCGAAGATGGCAGCCCTCCCCTAAGGTGGAGTCTGTATTGCCTTCACACTGGCACAGGGACATGATAGAGCCTGGAAAATTAGTCCATGAAGGAAAGGTGACTGAAAAGACTGATTTTAGATTAAGGACCAGGCTCAGTCGGTAAGAGTGCTTGCCAAGCACGCATGAAGCTCTGGGGTCTCATGCCTGGCACCACATAAAGTGAGGCATGATGGCACATAACTATCATCCTGGTACCTGGGAGGTGGAAGTGGAGGACCAGAAGTGTAAGGCCATGCTTAGTTACATATGGAGTTCGTAGCCAGCCTGGGCTACATAAGAGTCTGTCTTAAAATAACAAACTAACAAAAAAAAAAAACTATTAATGGTCTAGCCTGGGTGACTCAGAGCATGAGCAAGGAAAGCTGTTCTTCAGTGTTGTGTATGCATGCATGTGCACATGTATGTGTGTTCCTATGTGCTTGAGTGCACACATATATGAAACTAGGTGGGCATGTGGAGGCTAGAGGGCACGCTCAGTGTTATCTTCAGAAATGCCATCCACCTCCTTTGAGACTGGGTGTAGCATAAATCTTAAAAGGTCTTATTAATAAAAACAAACCTGGAGCCAGGTATTGGGGTGAACGCTGGAAGATCAGAGAAGCAGAACAAGCCACAGCTACCTCACCTTGCCAATTCCTCAGCTGATCCTGTCTCCTCAAACTGAAAGCCTCTGAGTCCTCAACCAAATGGATCTCAGCTGAACTGCTGCTAAAAGCCAAAAGCTTAACCAGGCTCTGGTTCCTGGTCCTCACGCCTTATACACCTTTCTGCTTCCTGCCATCACTTCCTGGGATTAAAGGTGTGTGTCACCATGCCTGGCTGTTTCCAGTGTGGCTTTGAACTCACAGAGATCCATCTGGCTGTTCTGTTTTCTGACCCTCAGATAAGTTTATTGGGGTGCACGATATATCAACCACAACTGGGTCTCTCACTGTCTGGAGCTTGCTGAGCAGGCTAGGCTGGCTGACCCCTGAGCCCCAGGGAGCCTCTCCTCTTTGCTCCCCCATCGCTAGGGTTATACATGTGTCCGTCCACCATGCTGGGCACTTCATTTTCTTTTTCCATTTTTCAGGTTTCTTGTGTGCATGCACACGTGTGTAGATGTAACCAACCGTCTTATTAAATAAGAAACACAGAAACAATGTAAAAGAGAGAGCCGAGAAGTCAGAGCTCAGAGCTAAAATCTCACCCTTCCTCCTGCTGTCCCAGCTTCGTGAAAAGAGACCTACTTCCTGTCGGTTCTTTTTTTTTATAGTATGTTGTTCTGCCTTCTCATTGGTTGTAAACCCAAACACATGACTGCCTCGTCACTGTCTGAATGTACAGCCCCCTAGGTCTTAAAGGCATATGTCTCCAATGCTGACTGTATCCCTGAACACACAGAGATCTTATGGGATTAAAGGCGTGTGCCACCACCGCCACACTCTTGCTATGGCTCTAATAGCTCTGACCCTGAACACACAGATATCTATGGGATTAAAGGCGTGTGCCACCACCGCCACACTCTTGCTATGGCTCTAATAGCTCTGACCCCCAGACAACTTTATTTATTAACATACAATCAAAATAATATTTCAGTACAATTAGATTACCACCACACACGTGCATGTGTGTGTGTGATAAATGGATATGTATATGGGCATTTTCATGTGTGGGCCCCATTAGGTCTCAAACCTAGAACAAATAGCTGAGGTACCTTGTAACATGAATTCCAAATGGTCTTTTAATAAAAAACCCAGAACCAGATATTGGGGTAAATGCTGAAAGATCAGAGAGACAAAGGAACAAGCCACAGCCACGTCTCACCTCACCAACTCCACGAATCCTCTGACTGAAATCCTCTGAGTCCTCACCTGAAGGCTCCAGATGAAAAAGCCTTTAGTTCCTGTCTCCTCACGCCTTATATACCTTTCTCCGTCTGTGGGGCATTTACCCACCAACCCCACAGCTCCCCAGAGTTTTCTTGAGTGCAAGCAGCAGGAAATATTAGATAGAAGGATTTATTGCGGAGAATCTTGCGGAGATAAACAGAAAATAAAGAATAGCCTCGAAGGGCCTGGAACCTATTCCAATGGCCCCTGACTGTTTCTGCCCCAGGGTTTTTATAGAGACGCCAAGGGGTGGAGCAAAAGACCTCCTCCCCCAGCACAGCCAAGTGCAGACCATCTCAGACACCTGCACTCAGGCCCGTGGTCCTGATCATCCTCTATTCGGACCTGCTGGGTAAAGCCACAAGGAACCCGAGAACGGGCTCCCACATCCGTCCAGCTATCATTTCCTTCTTAGTGTTGGGATTAAAGGCGTGTGCTTCCCAGTACTGGGATTAAAAGTGTGTGCCACCACTGCCTGGCTTTGTTTCTCTCCTAGACTGAGTCAATCTCATATAGTCCAGGGTGGCTGTGACTCAAAGAGATCCAGATGGATCTCTGCCTCCCAAGTGCTAGGATTAAAGGTGTGTGCCACCATTGCCTGGCATCTATGTTTAATCTAGTGGCTTCTTCTGTTGTCTGGTCTTCAGGCAAATTTTATTAGAGTACACAATACTTCACCACAGTACCTATTTAACATATCAAAGCAGACCTGGCCACCAGATTCTCCCAGTACCCCTCAGTCCCTACCTGTTTCAGGGTATGGCTGGCATACTCACCCCCTACCCTGAACTCTCTAGCCTAGGGGCCGGGCTGCCCTTCCGCCAGTGGCTCTTCCCTATATTATGCTGGCTTTTTGTTTTGTTTTGTTTTGTTTTGTTTTTTCGAGACAGGGTTTCTCTGCATAGCTTTGCACCTTTCCTGGATCTTGCTTTGTAGACCAGGCTGGTCTCGAACTCACAGAGATCCATCTGCCTCTGTTTCCCGAGTGCTGGGATTAAAGGCTTGTGCCACCACTGCCCGGTTATGCCTTTTTTTTTTTTTTTTTCCTCTTTCCCTTTTTCTCTCTTGGCTGTATCTGGTTTCCCTCTCTCCCCTCTCCTTCCCACCTCCTCACATGGCCTGGCTCAGGGTCATGTCCATTCTGAACTCTCCCAGATGTCTCCGCCTCTGGCTATCCTGTCTCTCATATCTACAACACACTTTCTCCTCCACCATACCCAGGATCAGTCGTGTCCTCCCCCCACCCAACCCCCCCTCTGTCTTTTTCTTTCTTTTCCTTTCATTTGGTGCTGAAACCAGGAAGTGGAATATATGCGTTTCTTTCCAAGGGACTCAGCTGCTCTGAACCGAGCTGCTGAACTGACTCTCCTAAGATATGTACAGATCAGATCATTTGTTTCCGCTGGCTTTTACCATCCACCATATTTGGCCTCATTCCAAATTCCAGAGCACGCCTTTCCTCCTGTATTGGTCTCCGGCTCCTAGAGCCTCCTTCACCCACGAGGCCATCTCTCTCTAATGGATGAGTGTCGCCCTGAGCTACCCGCTTTGATGACTATGATTACTACAAAAGTCACGCCAGTGTGCTAGGAAACTCCTCTCACCCCCGCTGGGCTCCAGTCACAAGGACAAGAGACTCCTTTTCTCTATGATTCAGAACATTTCTCTCTGATGTTTCTCATTCTACTTGGAAACACCCTGGATAGAAATTCTTGGGGTTTAGGTGGAAGCCCCACCTGGACCTCACCTCTCTCTCTCTCCAGACCCCCCCCCCCGCCCCCCCCCCCCCCGCCCCTGAGAAAGCCTGTCAAGTGGTGGCTCCTCCCCCTGAGATGCTGGAGACCACGCCTACAGAGTATTTAAGATCTGGCCCATAGCCTTGCCTCGTGGCAAGTTACCCCTCCTTCCCTCAGACCACCCAGGAATGCTTTGCTCAGATTAAAACCTGGACTTTTAATTGGGCCTGATCTGATTTATTGCATCGGCGGAGAAACCCAATATTGGGGTACAGAAACCTTTCACTTGGCACAAAGACACTTTGCACCTCACTCAGCTAGCTCTCCCTCCTCCCCAGGACTCCAGTCCCACCTGCAGTCCCACATCTTCTGCTCTCAGCTCCCTCCTGACTTTTCCTCCCCTCCAGCCTGCCTGCTCCGTCCTTTCTTTAGCCCTCCTGGGCCTCTCTTCCCCGGGGCAGAGCTCCTGCTGTGCTTCCTCTAAACCCAGCCCCTCTGGGCCTCCTGTTCTCTCTCTCTCTCTCTCTCTCTCTCTCTCTCTCTCTCTCTCTCTCTCAGCTCCCTCTTGGAGTGGATTGAAATGCCCTCCAGCAGAGTTTTGGTTTTTGTCCCTCCCTTTCTCTCCTCCTCGGGCTACAGACATCTTGGCCTCTGTACAGATCAATGGCCAAAGGCCGGCACACTTGATTTCTAAATTCTCACAACTGCCACTGCACAAACAAATGATCCCCAAATCTCTTATATCTAAACTTGCCCTGCTCTCCACTTCCAAAAGTCTCTTATCTTGATGGTTTTTCTACTTTCCACCCTTAAAATCTTTTATCTCTACAATTTCTCTGTACTCTGCTTTAAAAAAGTCTCTTAAGACTATGCTGTAAACTCTATCCCAGGATTTGTAAGTTCACTGGGTATGGTTAAAAAAAAAATCTGCAAAATCTGTAACAAAATTTGGCTTAAAAACACAATGAAAGGGTTATAGTTAAAAATCTATACATAGGTAATCTTAATTTGCTACAACTTACTTATGTATGATTCAACTCTTGTTTAGAATATATGGTGTATGTAATTTGGATTCAACTCTTCTTTAAAAAATAGGTCTACTAAGAAAACAGATATTTTAAATAGCAACCACATGGTTGGCAGCCATCTTTACTAAGGTTAAGGTGTACATGCCATGTGACTTCACCATCATCTTAAGATAACCACATGGTATTAACCAATTATGGCAGCACCTATAAAACGTTTCAGTCCTAATGAGCCCTTGTATCATTATTATTGTTGTAAGTAAACTGCAAAAACTCTGGGTTTGGTGTCCCAGGTTTCAGCACCAAAATGTTAGTAAACATTGATGGCTGAAACTACAAGGAGACAGGTCAGCCCTAGAGGACGAGGTATCCCGGATACCTCAAGCTACTTAGAACAAGAGCTCTGCCCTGAAGGTGTCCCAGACACTTGAAGCTGTTTAGCACAGCTGTGATGGCTGGGACTGCAAAGAAACAGCCCAATCTTGGAAAGAAAATTTTTCTGACTTCTCGGGAGAGTCAGGCCTGGAACTGCTTCAGCAAGGAAGGGTATCCTGACTCTCCAGGAAAGTCAGGATATACCTGGTGTGATGGGGGATTGTCTCCCCGCAGGACACAGCAATCCTGCTCCTCTCCTGGAGAGCCATAATCTCTGGCTTAGTGTTACCAGCTCTCTCTTGCTCAGTCCACTATGGGACATCTTAGCAAGGTTCTTCTTGTTCACCAATCAATGAAGGTCTTCACCCAAAACTCTTGAGAAAGAGGTTTATTTGGGAAGGAGTCTACGAGAGTAGCTGCCTCTACCAGGGTGGAGAGAACAGCTCACAACTGACCAGGCAGGGTGGTTTATATAGGATGTCTAGGGGGCAGAGTCAATTGTGATTGGTTAGTTTTTTTTTTACTGCCCAGGGATTGGCCAGTTTTGTGGGCAAGGGGCAGAGATGGCCTAATGTCAAGGACAAACTGTGTTTCTTTCACTGGCCTTTCTTTGCTTTTTGACACTACCTCTAAGGCCAGGGCACATTTCTTTCACTGACTCTGATTCTAGGGGCCAAGAGTGTTATTTTGGTATTAGTTTCAGAGTCAGGGCATGTTTCCTGGGTTCATTTCTCTGGCCCAGGTCCCAAACACAGGCTGTGTTTCTTTCCCTGGTCCTGGGCCCTAGGGCCAGGATTCTGCTGTCCTGCTCTGTGATTGGTTGATTTCACAAGTCAGTTGGACAGGGGCAGAGATGGCTCTGATCTGAGCTAAACTGTGTTTCTCTCACTGGCCTTGTCTGAGCCATCCTTCCCTAATTCTGGGCTCCAGGGTCAGGGTGGGTTTCTTTAGCCAGCCCCTTTTCCCTACAATTGTGTCTCTTTTTCAGGTTAAGAAAGCAACAACAGGTCTCCAAAATATCTTGGATTAGGATGGATTCTTATATGATAATAAATTCCTAGGGTTATAAATATATACTCATATTAACAGAAATTAACTTACAGATGGACGCCTGACTGCTTTTGTCTTTGCCAACTGTGCTCTATGCCAGGCTTCTAGAAACTTTAAATAAGGAACAACACATGCTTGATGAATAAGGTGTGTTTGATAAATAAGATTTATAAATTCCTAAGGTCTGCTCAGGTTCACAGTAATAGATGTCTTTGCTAACTTTGTTTAGCCTCAGTGTTCGCATGCCTGGAACGGCTTGCCTCAGCTAAGAAAGCCTCATTCCTGCCTTCCCTAACCCCGCCCTTTCAGAGAAACTTCCAGAAGTCCAGTTCCACCCAGTTTGTGGAGGACGCATCATTGCCCTGCACTACAGCTCACCCTCTCCTCCCCCTCCAAACCCTACCCTCTCAGAGAAACTGCCCAAAGCTCAGTTCTGCAGCGGTGGTGGCCCCAGACCCTGCTCACAGCTTACCATAGCACAAACCCACCTTGGGGAACGGCATCACCCTGTGCTCCTACAGGGTATTTAAGCAACCCCCTTTAGAATGGCCATGTAATTTCTCTCCTGCTGTCTTTCCCAAGAGTCACCCGGGAGTACTTTGCTCAGATTAAACCTGGTCCTTTACCTTTTAATTCGGCTCAATTTGGCTTACTGCATCGACAGAGAGACCTACTATGGAGGTACCCAAAATACCTATTATCCAGCTATTTGGATAAACTGAAGAAACTGATATTCTGTGATGGTATGCCATAAAAGGATAAAGTTCTCAGTCTCTCTATTGACTCTATTTATGGTTTAAAGTTTACTGCATCTGTGCCTTATCTTCAATTAAATCTTTTAAATTTTAAAAATCAAAATTTTTAAGGATCAAACTTAACAGGGGTAAAGCTGTAAAATCCTAATCTTATAATAGCTACTCACTTGTAAACTGTTACATATTCTATTTAGTGAAAGGATTTATTTAGCCTACTGTATATGTTTAAAGCAAGCAACTAAAACAAAGTTAGTTTAGATCAGTTATACTTAATGGATAATGGTCCTCAAACTCTACAGAGATCTGCTGAATATGGCATTTAAAATGTTTAATAAAAAACACTTCCCATGATAGAAAGGAATGCTAAATCTTAGAGGGGAACCTCAGGTCTCCAAAGAAGATGGGGTAACACTAACTGCTGGGCAAAACTGCCCCATGCCTTGCTCACTGCCAGGACGCTACACACACTGTGGACTCTTTTGGGTTGATTGCCCTACTCTGCCTGATCAAAGTGAGGTCAGTTCCCCCAAGATCCTCTTCTACAGGAGCATCTCTCAGAGGCAGCTGAAGGCCCATGCTACTCTGTGTGGCAGCTGAAGATTAAACACTGTCCTGTATGACAGCCGAAGACTGACCCCCCCCCCCCAATGAAGCCATTGAAACCATGAGAACCCAGGGCAGTCTAGGGAGTGGGTAAGTCTCTCATTTTAATTGATACATAGGCCGTTTGGATTGTATCTCTTGCTATAATTTATCCTTCTGAGATCTCTGATTATATTGACTGAACAAATGTAGCTTTAACAGCAGCAAACATACCAGCTCCTCCCCAAGGCTACAGCCTGCCTTCTCTTCATATATAAAAATCAGACCTCAGGCCTCACTTTCCTAGAGCTAGTAGGTCTCCACTTGAGGAAAACAGTTTACTTTACCCAGACTCTGAAAGGGTTAAACTCACAGATGATTTTACCCCAAAGTCACTTTTGGGTCCCCAAGCTTTTACTTTTTTCAAGTGTACACCCAAGATAAAAAGTTTCCCCTGAACTCCTTAACTTTACCTTCTGTCCCTAGTCTATCTGTCCCAGCAGATTTCAAATTAACTGTAGATTACTCCAACAACTCGCCAGCCCCAGATGCTCCCTTGGAATCTGCATCCTAGAAGGCTTCAAAAGTGGCTAGCTGCAGGTGGTCCAGCATCACAGACTGCTACAATGAGGCCTGCATTTCTGCAGCCTCAGATATTCTCACAGAGCCTGGACAGTGAAACAGACTGCACTCCATTTTCTTTCCTCCTAGCCTTGTCCAGCATTCCAGCTTTCTTGGGTCCCCAACGATGATGCCCCAATGTTAGCAGGAAATAATAATAGAAAAGATTATTGATAGATTTTCTGTTCCCTGATAATAGGTTTCTCCATTGATGCGGTAAACCAGATGAAGCCAAATTAAAAGGTAAAAGACCAGGTACATTTGAGCAAAGCACTCTCGGGTGAGTCCTCCAACCCCCAGAGATGAGGTGGGGGAAGGGGACAGGAGAGAAATCACATGGCCTCTCTGAAGGAGGGGGCTTAAATACCCTGTGGGTGTGGGTGATGACACTTCCTCCACAGGTTGGGTTTGTGTCCCATCATGGTAGGCAGGGTCTTGAGCAGCCAGCAGCCTTGGGGGAAGAGTCGCCACCACCAGAAATTCGGAACTGGACCCCCGCCAGCTTTTCTGAGAGGGAGGGGCTTGGAGAGAGAGAACTGGGGCCGAGCTGGAGATTCCAGCCGAACACCCGGACCTTCTTGGATATACAGGCAGCTGTTCAAATCTGGCCACTTCCTGTTGGCATGGGGTGACATGGGGAGCGGGGTGGTGGTGGTGGTAGTGGTGGTGGTGGTGGTGGTGGTGGTGGTGGTGGTGGGTGTCAGGAGTCAGGGAAGAGGAGTCAGGAGTCAGTGGGCTCACGTTCAGCTGGAGGTATGGGGGAAGAAGCATTTGGTTAACTGCCATCCTAGAGATCTTGGGGATCTGTTCCTTGAGGAAGCAGAGAAGGCAAGTTGGCAGGAAGAAAAAATAGATTATTCATACCAGCCCTATGAATGGGGCTAACCCTGGGAAGAGTGAAGACTGCCAGTCAGAATGGACAGAGATGTGCCCTGGTTGTATTGACTAAGTTCTTCAGTTTGTGGAGTGACTCCATACTAGTTTCCATCAGGCCGGATTCCTTGATACAGTAGCAGTGCTCTCTCACAGGAACATGCAGGTGTCTGTGAAACAGATGCAACAAGTTTACACATTGGTGTCATAGCAAAGGCTACGGCTTTGGGTTTAAAGGCTGGAACATTTTTCCTGTGTCTAGAGAGCCTGGTTTTAGCCCGATGAAACACACCTCTGTAGATCTATGCTAAGAAGACAACCAGAGGAAATGTAAACCCTTGAGCTTGTGGCTGAATAGTAAAGAGTCAGTGCTCTATCAGTTTATCAGAACTCCGTGTATCAATGCCAACGCTCTGAACCTCTGAAGTTCCAGTGTACCAATAGCATAGAGAGGGGACCCAAGTCCAAAACCTCTTTATACACCTTCAATCGTTTACTTATACCTTTATAACTTGCAGGTATACATCTTAAGTCATTTTCTGTATTCCTTTAGTAGGAAGTTACATCGGAAACCTGTTTATCCCTTACTATGAAGCCTGTGAACAAGGCAAACCTGTCTGTATTTTTAACAAGAAACTTAACTAATGAACTACCAAGGTGTTTGTAGCCTTGGGAGGTCGGGAGAGAGCTATTAAACTAATAAATGTATTATTACCCTAGTCATTAAACACCATCAGATTGAGGAGAAATTTCACCCGTGTAAGCAGAAATGAAACAGCTTATTAAAATGATAGGGGTTACCGGCTATCTAGACAGCTACCCCAGGTTCCTCCATGGCCATTGGGGACAGAGGTCCCAGGGCAGTATCAGTCTTCAGCTGCCAGGCTCGGAAGATCTGACAGACTTTCCTGTGAAGTAGGAATTTGGGGAGACCGGCCTACATCGTCTTGGCAAATGGGGCAATCAATTCCCCAGTGACCTGATTGTCCAGTCTGGACTGAGGCTTGGCTGAGGTGAAAGGCAGCTTTTTTCTGCTCTGTGGCTGGATTTGCCACATTTAAAGCAAGCTCCAGGTGAAGGTTCTTCTGTGCCCATCCATCTTCTTTGGAGGAGATAAGAGTGCTGCCAGGAGCTGGCATGTCTCTGTCATGAAAAGCTTTTTTATTAAACATTTTAAATGCCATATTCTCAGCTCTCTGAAGCATTTGAGGGTCATTACTTGTTAAGTATATCTAAACTAGACAAATGTTTGTTTCTAGCTACTTGTTTTAACTTTGATATATTATATATATAATATATATCAAATATTTGAAATAAATATATTCAATAAATATATTGAAATAAAATATATCAAAGTTCAGTCTTTGGCTGACATATAGAACAGTGCTTAATCTTCAGCTGCCACACAGAGTAGCATGGGCCTTTGGCTGCCTCTGAGAGATGCTCCCGTAGAGAAGGATCTTGGGGGAACTGACCTCACTTTGATCAGGCAAAGTAGGGCAATCAACCCAAAAGGGTGCACAGTATGTGTAGGGCCCTGGCAGCGGGAAAGGCATGGGGCAGTTTTGCCCAGCAGTTAGTGTTACCCCATCTTCTTTGGAATATACATATAAGCTAAATCTGAACATACCAAAGGAGTTGATCCTTTACGACGTGACTGATGGTTTACTTGCATATCTTATAAGATAAGGATTTTATAGCTTTATCCCTGTTAAGGTTAGCCTTTAAAAAAAAACAGCTTCTGAATGGAAGCTCTTTTAATATCAAGATAAGACTTTTAACTCATAAACACAGTCCACATAGAGACTGGGATCTTTCCTGATCCCTTTATAGTACACCATTATAGAACATAACAGTTTTCTGTATGACTTAGTTTACCCAACTAACTACAGCTTAGCAATGTTAGTAAGAGCAAAGAAGTTAGATATACATTCCTAAACCAGTCTATGTTATCCTGAATAGACCTTAGCTAAGGAGAGACCCTTTGTCAGGCTGCTTAGGTCACCATCTTATTGCATCATAAAATAGGAATACTTTAGTCTCTGGTGTTCAGCTGTGGTCATAAATTCTTATTTCAAGAATGAAGGAGGGAGCTTAACCATAACTTATGGAAGACAAAAGCAAGTTTCAACAGTGTAATCAGCTCAGTATCTCTCGAAGGCAAAACCAATTTTTTTTTTCATTTATTTATTTAGGTTTTTTCTTTTTTCTTTCTTTCTTTCTTTTTTTTTTTTTTCTAGACAGGGTTTCTCTGTGTAGCTTTGCGCCTTTCCTGGAACTCGCTTTGGAGACCAGGCTGGCCTTGAACTCACAGAGATCCGCCTGCCTCTGCCTCCTGAGTGCTGGGATTAAGGGCGTATGCCACCACCACCCGGCTCTATTTTGGTTTTTTCAAGACAGGGTTTCGCTGTGTAGCTTTGCACCTTTCCTGGAACTCACTCTGTAGCCCAGGCTGGCCTCAAACTCACAGAGATCCACCTGCCTCTGCCTCTCGAGTGCTGGGATTAAAGGCATGCAGAGGAGGTCTTAAATACAGGCTTACAGTACAATGGCAGAAATTTGCTATCGATGTTTTACAATCTTGCATCTAAGCTGTTAACACCCATTATGCAGGATACACAGACGAGGAACTTCCCTTAAGCATTCAGGAGGTTGAAACCTGGGAGGGAATTAGCATAAGGAGGATATCAAGGTCACAGTAGGCAAGCAAGACAACAGTTACCCAAAACGGGGGCCAGGACCCTACAGGTGCCCCTGGCAAAACCAAATTTTAACAGTGTAAACCATTCAGCATCTCTAAAATCAATACCAAGTAGATTACTCTTAGGTTACAAATTCTGACTGCCAGCAAGATACACCCCTGTACATGAATGCATGGAAGTGCAACTTTAATACCTTATCAAACCAGCATTGTTTTAAATCCTATCTTTCATAAATCTTGTTTTCAGGACAGGATGGGAATTATCATACAAAACTCCATCCTAATCCAAAATATCTTTAAGACCTGCTGTCTCCTTGTTGGGCCCACTCCATGTGGTCACCTTTAATCAAGATGGCTGTGAAGTCATATGACCTCCCTCTTCTCCAACCCTAGTCAAAATGGTGACTGCCCACGAGGCTGTACTTAATTAAGATGATGGCAGACCAGTGTTGCTTCCCAGAACAGTTCCAATTTGGAGTTACAAGTTTTAAGTTAAATTTTTCTTACAGATTTTTAACCATACCCAACTCCCTCAGCTTTTTTTAAAAGCTAAAACAGCATAAAATAACTTTAATATTATTTATACCCAAATAACATCTCTGTTATTGCATCAGATTCAGTGGTCAGAAATCCCAGAGGCAAATTCTGAGCCCAAGCAGTTGCTTGGAATAGTAACAGCTGAGCTAGACACATGGAAAACATAAACTGAGGCATCCAAGACCAGTCAGAAACAAGCATGCAGTGGCCACATTCGCTCACACATCCAACTGAGCCTGAAGTAATTCTGTGTGGCTCTGGTGTCCACAAGAAACATAGAGGCACAGATCCATACTTACACAGAAAATAGACAGGTCTTCTCTAACAGTGAGACAAACAAAACTTTCCTTGAGAAACAGATTTTGTTAGAAATTACATCGATTTTTAAACCATGTCAGATGAGCAACTAACAAATCCTGAAATAAGAGTTTACATTATAGAGCAGCATGTAAGAAACCATAGGAACCTAATCCCAGCACTCAGGAGGCAGAGACAGGCAGATCTTTGTGAGTTCGAGGCCAGCCTGGGCTACAGAGTGATTTCCAGGACAGGCTCCAAAGCTACACAGAGAAACCCTGTCTCAAAAGACCAAAAAAAAAAAAAAAAAAAAAAAGAAAAAGAAAAGAAAAAAAAGAAACCATAGGAACAAAAGATTTAAAGATTTTTAGGAGTGAGGTAGAGCCTTAGAGGTAAGAGTGATAGGAATTCCCACCTTGCCCCTACGGTCGCGCATGCCAGGTGGGACACTTAGTTATTTCCGGGTCATACGTCCTGTGTGACCCATGACCCTGTGGCTGTGTGGTTGTGTAAAGCGCCTGGTGCAACCACGTGATCTATGCACATGTGTGAAGTAGCCATGTGGGCCTGTGTGCGCAGGTGCAGCTTGGCCTTTAAAAGCCGGACCCCAGGTTCCCCTGCCCCCTTCACACACGTGTCCTTTCAGCAGGCCTGTGCACATCTGTCCTTCTCTCCTTATCTTAATAAAACTCTTGTTAGTGGCTTCTGTCCGGTTTCGTGACTTTTCCTTGCAGGGTAAGGGCACCGCTAAAAAAGCAACAAAGAGACTTTGGAATGTGGGTCTGCAGGCCAAAAGAGCCAGAGCCACGTGGAGAATACAGTGGGCTAGAGTTTAAGCTGGGGTCATAGCATAGTGGGTCTGCAGTCTGAGTGCAAGGTGAGAGCAGGCCAGGAAGGAGCAGAAAACAAGGGAGGCGTCCATGTGGATCTGCAGGCCAAAAGAACCAGACAAGCATACATGTGTCCATGTGAAAGTAACATAGGAAGAACAGGACTTTGAAATTTGGAGTTAGATTCAGTCACAGACAAACGATCTGTACATACCCTATTGAGGGCCAGGTCAGCAGACCCTGTAAGGGAGGACAGACATGTGCTGGGCATGAAGCAGCTGGCCTCTCCAGCTTTGACTCCTGAGTTGTAACAAGCATAAGGATGGGACATTTATGCAGTTTAGGGTAGGGGAGCAGACAGGAACAAACAAAGAGAATGGATCTGTTGTGGGGGGAGTGGGTGGACAGAATTCCAGCACGATAGGGTGGGAGAGCAGGCAGGAACAAAGAGAACAGGTCTGTTGCAGATGGAATCCCCGCATAATCAGACCAAATGCCAGGAGAGTCTAGTGAGTAAAAAGGCCAAGTGGGTTCCTTTTGGCAGGCCCTACCAAGGTATGCCATTAAGAGAACATCCCAGGAATAACAGAGTTAGTGCAAGAGGTTTATTGGTGGATGGGGAGAAAGAATGAAAGGCCATTTTGGAATGGAGTCATGAGAGAGACCGGTGCAAAGAATAACAGAACAGGAAAGAGGAAGGGGCAGGAATGTAGGGCTCAAAACCCTGGATGAGGGAGCTCAAACCTTGTCATATGGTGTGAGACAGCCCCAATTTGGATAAATTTTGTAGTAAACACCCCAGGAGTGTCTGAAGATTGGATTTAGACCTGCAGTTGCCCATTTCCAAGCCTGTGCCTGTGAATCAACTGCTAAAGGCTGGGGGCGGGGGTAAGGGATGAGAGCTACCTTTGGGTATATGTCTCTTCCACAAAGGGTCCCATGGAACAAAGATGGTCTTTGCTCTAGAAACAGATGGGGGGGGGGTGCGTGGCCACGGCTTGGGGGCAACTCCAAGAATCTTTGACCCAGAAGGTGTCTTGACTTGGAAGAGGTCGGGACTGCTATAGGCCGTGGCTTGGAAATGGTTGACTTACCCAAGCCAAGTCAATCAATCTAGTCTGGCGGAGAGGGAAATAAAAAGAAGAGTGGCTTCCCATGTGGCCAGGGGACTAGCGGAGAAGGCTCACCTCTTCCTGGGCTTCTGGCACCAAGATGATACCTTTTCTGTACCCTGATAATAGGTTTCTCCACAGATGCAATAAGCCAGATCAAGCCAAATTAAAAGGTAAAAGACCAGGCCCATCTGAGCAAAGCACTCCCTGCTGAGTGTTGGTTTTAATGCAGCGGTGCAGGAAGACATGTGCAGGGAGTGGGGGGGGGGGCAGGAGAAGAAGAAGTAGGGAGGAGGCTGTGACCCGCTTTTTATGGATTCCCCTGCACATGTACATATGGGCTTACAGAGCTACATCACACATGAGCATAGATTGCCCGATAACACTGTGTGCAAATTGCAAATTACGCAGTGCACGGATTATGTAGGATGCAAAGCCTGGAACGATTAGTCGGTTTGCCAGCACATGCATGGTCATGTAGCTGGGGGAGTGGCCAGGAATTCTGACAGTGAGTCCTCCAATCCCCAGAGATGGCCCCTCTGAAGGAGGGGCTTAAATATGGGTGATGACACTTCCTCCACAAGCTGGGTATGTGCCCCATCATGGTAGGCAGGGTCTTGAGCAGCTAGCAGCCGCAAAGGAGGAGCTCCTGCTGCTCGTGGTCTCAGCCTGGAATATGGAACTGGACTCTCAGCAGCTTTTCTGAGAGGGTAGGGTTTGGGGAGAGAGAACTGGGGGGGAGCTGGCGATTCCAGCTGAACAATTGTATGTCACCCCTTATCATATATTACCAACAAAAGGGCTGGGATATTAGGTCTCAAACCCAGGACAAATGGCCGAGGTGCCTATTTAACATATCAAAATGGCCCTGGCCATCAGGTTCTCCCAGAATCCCTCAGTCCCTACCTGTTACAGGATTTGACTAGCACACCCTACCCCCTACCCTGAACTCCAGCCCAGGGGCTGGGGTGCCCTTCCCCCATGGGCTTTTTCCCATATTATCCAGCCATTTGGCTGCATGGTCTGAAAGGGAAAAATCAGTAGCCATCTTGAGAGATGCTTCCCCTTCCCTTCCCCTCCCCTCCTCCAAAGGTATTTGCTGACCAGCAGTTTTAGAAGTGATCAGAAGTTGAACTTAAGGCTGGACAATAAATCTATGTATCCTGGACTTGGCAAAACAAGATATGGGGAGTAATGGACTCAACTGACCAGAAGTTGAACTCAGGGGAGAGTAGGACTGGAAGAATAAATCTGAATGTGTATATCCTGGGTTCAACAAAAGCAGGACACAGGGAGTAAAAACTTATGTCTCTAAGATACCCTGAATCCTGGTAGCCATCAGTAACCTCATGCTTGTAGCTCAGCCAGTAACTTCAAAGAACTGCCTCATCCTTATTCCCCTCATCCAATCCCAAGCTGCATGTAGACTTTTCCTATATAAACCCCTTAAAGTGAGTGCTCAGGGCCATTCTCCTCCACCCACTGTGTCGGATGTTGGACTGCAGACCAAGCTTGCTTGTTTTGTTAAAAACCTCTGTGTGCTTGCATCAGATATCAGCTCTGTGGTGTTGTTGCTTGGGAGACTTGCGACCTGCTCACAACAGGTCTTTTTACCCTTTTGGCCTCTTGGTCTCCTGGCTTTCCCCTCTCTCCTCTTCTCATGTGGCCCGGCTAAGGGTCATGTCCACTCTGGACTCTCCCAGATGTCTCTGCCTCTGACTGTGCTCTCCCTCCTATCTACAATAAACTTTCTCCTCCACCATACCTAGAGGCAGTCATATCCCTTTTTTTATTTTTATTTTTATTTTAAAGGTTTATTTATTTAGTGTATGAGTGCTCTATCTGCATGTACACCTTTATGCCAGAAGAGGGCATCAGATCCCACTATAGATGGTTGTGAGCCACCATGTGGTTGCTGGGAATTGAACTCAGGACCTCTGGAAGAGCAGCAGCCAGTGCTCTGAACCACAGAGCCATGTCTCTAGCCCCTGTTTCTTTTTTTTTTCTTTCTCTCTCTCTCTCTCTCTCTCTCTCTCTCTCTCTCTCTCTCTCTCTCTCTCTCTTTTTTTTTTTTGGTTTTTTGAGACAAGGTTTCTCTGTGTAGCTCGCACCTTTCCTGGATCTCACACTGTAGACCAGGCTGGCCTCGAAATCACAAAGATCCACCTGCTCTGCCTCCCGAGTGCTGAGATTAAAGGTGTGCGCCACCACTGCCTGGCCTCCAACCTGTTTCTTTTTTTTCATTCAGGGGTGCGTGCGTGCGTGCGTGCGTGCGTGCGTGCGTGCGTGTGTGTGAGGCCCTATGTAGATGTCCAGAGTCATCTTCCCCAGTTCTTCCACCTTACCCATTGAATCAGCTCTCTTAGTCAAACCCAAGTTCACCAGTAAGCTTAGTCTTGCTAGCTGGGCTGTTCTGAGAAGGCTGGCATTCCAGGTGGGCTACTTGGCATTTGTGAGGGTTCTGGGGGTTGAACTCAGATCCTCACACTTGTGCAGTAAGCCCCTTGCCCACCAAGCCATCTCCCCAGATCATGCCTGGCATTTTTACACAAGATTCTGGGGATTCAATTCAGGTCCTCACGCTTTGAGGCAAGCTATCTCCCCACCTCAAGGAGAGATTTTCTTTATTATTCCCAACTTTTCTTCCACTAGTCAATAATACTTATTAAACCTTCGTGAACCCTGGGTGCTCCCAGGGACAGTGAATATCTCTGTTGGCACCTAGAGCCTAGGGCTGTGGCTCCTCCCTCAGCTTGCTTAAGGTCCTGGATTGCCAATGGCATTAAAAAAAAAAAAGGAGTGGAACAGTCTGCATTCTGATTCAAGATGTAGATAAGGAGATTAACTAGCCGCAAGTGTAATTTAAAACCGAGGAAAACACTACAAAGGAGAGAAAACAAGGATGTGAAGTCGGAAAAGTACCTGGGAGTTCTGGGCTGGCCTTTCTGAGGAAGTAACGTTTGAACTGAGAGCTGACTGAGGACGGCAGTCGGCCAAGTGGAAAGGCAGCATGTTCAAAGGCCCTGTGGTTAGCAGAGCCGCTCAGTAAGCTGACTGTGGTGAAGGGAGGTGGAAGGATGATGGGAAACAGCATCATTTCCTCCTCACGTGGGCTCCGGTCTCCATGGGGTTTTAAGAAGGGGTTTCGAAGAAGAGATAGCTAGGGAGAAACACCTCTGGGTGCTAGGCAGGTGGGGATTGCCTACTATTCGAAGCCTCTGTTTCCTAAGCCTCATCCTCCCTTCTTGGCCCCTCAACTCAATCAAGGGAAGTTAGGGCCCCCGCCACCTGTGGTGTCTGTCCCCTGAGGTTTGCCTGGGGCAAACAGGAAGTCACAGCCCAGTTGAGACGGGCCTGGGACTCAACTGAGAAAGCATGTCTCTTGGGTCTCTAGTCTTTCCTTTCCTGTCATCAGTGAAAGGCACAGGCACACATACACACACACACACACACACACACACACACACACACACACACACACGCACGCACAACACACACACACAGGCACACACATGCACAACACACACACATGCTCAAACTACTGAACCACCTTCTCTGTGTGACTTTAGAGAATGCCCTTCCCTTCTTAAGGCCTAAACCCCCATTTCCATGAATTTCTATAACTGCATCAGGGGCTTCGCTGGAACATAAAGGGACCTTAACCAGAAGTCATTTTTAAAGACCACTGCAAAGGGTGAGAGTGGCTCTTGCTCCCCACACAGCTGTCCAGCCCCCTCCCAGCTTTGAGTGATGTGTCCCCAGAACAGTCTCTGGGGTCGGCTCTCTTACTAACTTGCTTAGACACTAGGAAATTTAGCCATGGCTTTGCGGCAGCTAATGGCTCCACTCTCAGGCATTAGCTGACGCTGTCTCTCAGAAGCTGAACTGTAGGCTAGACCAAAACACACACACACACACACACACACACACACACACACACACACACACATACACACACACACACACACACACACACACACACACACACACACACGCCACTTTTTCTTCTTGTGCTGGAACCCAGGGAATTTTATATGTTTGGCAAGTGCTCTACTATTGGGCTACATTACATACCCAGCTCACAATTCCTTCTGTTTGTTTGTTCGTTCATTCATTCATTTATTTTTAAGGGAGATTGAGACAGGGTCTCACTATGTAGCCCTGGCTGGCCTAGAACTCACAGAAGTCCGCCTGCTGCTGCCTCCCAGTTGCTGGGGTTGAAGGTGTGTGTCACTATGCCTGTTTGGCTCTTCCTTTATTGAAATGGGGTCTTGCTATGTAGCCCAAGCTGGAATGAAACCCAGTATGTGATGTGTATATGTATCTCGGTGTGTGTCTGTATGTGGTAGCAGGGACTGAATCAAGGGTCTTGTATATACACTATCACTGAACTTGTCCTGAGCTTTTTAAAAAATATTTTTAGGTTTTCAGTCAGGGTACATAACTGTGACATACATGCAGAGTGCCTAGACTCCTAACAGCGGGAACAGGGCCTGTCTCCAGCTCTTTCACAGGCTCTTAGGACCCTACTCCTTGTACTGGGACACCTTGTCCAGTCTTAACACATGGGGAGGTGCTTAGTCTTACTGCAACTTGATATGCCATGTTTGGTTGATACTCACGGGAGACCTGTCCTTTCCTAAATAGAAACAGAGGAGGAATGTTTTGTGGGGGTAGGAACTGAGGGGGGAGTTGGGGGAAAGGGACTAGGAGGGGAGGAGGGAGAGAAGGGAAACTACAGCCAGGATATAAAATTTATTTATTTAAAAAAGTTTTTTTTTTTTTCAGATGGGGTCTCACTAAGTAGTTTAGACTGGCCTTGAACTCACTTTGCTGTCCAAGATGGCCTTGACTTTTGTGATCCTCTCAAGTAGCTGGAATTATAGGACTGGATCAGCACATCCAATATAAAGTCCTAACACTATCCACAGGTGATAGAGAAAAAAAAAAAAAAATGGAAGCCAGGCATGGTGGCACATGCCTTTAATCCCACCACTGGGGAGACAGAGGTATGAGATAGGATCAGAGTCTGGAGAAGGGAGAGGAAAGGAGACCCGAAATCTGTATCCACTCATTGGACAGATATTCACCAGCTACCACTATGTGGAAAACACGGTGCGAGCCCTGGTGACGATGTTAGCTTCCCCCCTTGGGGCTTCCATGCTGAAACATACATAAGGTCATCTCCTTGGGCTAAGTGGGGGGTGGCAGGGAGGGGATGACTGTTGTGGATCTGGAACAGTGCCTGCAGAAGGGGGCCTGAGGTGTGAGCACCCCTTTCCTCTACAGGGGGACTGCCACCACCCCCACAGACACCCATGGTTCATTGCCCACCAGCGTCCTGCCCGCCCCAGCATTCTCCGCGGCACACAGAAGCTGAGTGCCCCGGGGAGCCCGGCTACCATGCCATCTCCTCTCCCCGTCTCCTGCCTCTTCTTCCTTACCCTTGTAGGAGGCAGGACCCCCCAGAAGCCGATCCTGGTGGAGGTAGAAGGTATGTCTGCCTGTCTTTCTGAAGGGAAGGAGCTGGGGTTGGAAGCCTGGGTTCTGGGCTGAGTACCTGGCCTTCTCTGGGCCTCCATTTTCTTAGTTAAACTTCTGGGAGGAGTCAGAAGAGACCCTCAGGGCTTCCCATACGGTGAACTCCTGGGGTCCTTTGGTTTATGAAGAAGGAAGGGGGGCTGGGGCTCCCCTCTATCTCTCCCCACAGAGGGAAGCAACATTTTGCTGCCATGCCTCCCGGACCCCTCACGGGTCTCTTCTGAGAAGCTGGCCTGGTATCGAGGGAATCAGTCAACCCCCTTCTTGGAGCTGACCCTAGGGTCCCCGGGCCTGGGCCTGCAGGTGGGGCCCCTGGGAATCTTTCTAGTCATTATCAACGTCTCGGACCATATGGGGGGCTTCTACCTGTGCCGTAAGAGCCCCCCTTTCAAGGATACCTGGCAGCCTGCCTGGACAGTGAACCTGGAGGACAGTGGTGAGTGCCCGGCAGAGCTGGGGGGTGGAGGTGGATTGGAAAGTGGGGCTCTCCAAGGACCGGGAAAGTTTTTCAGTCAAGGTGGGGCCACAGCGGCTGAGGAGGAAGGGGTTAGTTATAGGCAGCTGGTTCCCATGGCTTGGTAACTACTCTCAGTTACCCCACAGCTCTGTCTCGCTCGTCTGTCAATCATAGTTGCTTTCTCTCTGTATCTCTGGCTCTGCCTTTCTGGGTCTCTGTATCTCCCCCGTCTCACGTATGGCTTGGGGTTTCTTCCCAGGGGAGCTGTTCCGCTGGAACGCTTCGGATATAAGGGACATGGACTGTGGCCTGGAGAACAGGTCTTCAGGGAGCCACAGGCCCGCTTCTGGTTCCCAAAACATTTCCTGGCTGTATGTGTGGGCTAAAGACCACGCTGAGGCCGTGGGGACAGGGTCTGTATGTGCCCCACGGAGGGTCAGTCTGAATCAGAGTCTCGTCAACCAAGGTAAGGGGACAGTGCTTGGGGAGGCTGGGAAGTGGGTCCCAAGGATAAGGATGGTGCTGGGAACTGGAGGGTTTGGGGAGACGAGACCCCATGGATTATATTTTCATTATCTTTTCTCTCCATGCTCTAGATCTCACTGTAGCCCCTGGCTCCACACTTTGGCTGTCCTGTGGGGTACCCCCTGTCCCAGTGGACAGAGGCTCCATCTCCTGGACCCATGTGCATCCTAGGAGGCCTAATGTCTCATTACCAAGCCTAAGCCTTAGGGGAGAACACCCAGTCCGAGAGATGTGGGTTTGGGGGCGTGTTCTGTCACTGCCTCAAGCCACAGCTTTAGATGAAGGTACCTATTATTGTCTCCATGGAAACCTGACCATCGAGATGCATGTGAAGGTCATTGCAAGGTCAGGTAGGGTTTCTCTCAATTCTGGGAATCTGTGTGGAATTATTGAAATTATTGGAAGGGTTAAAAAGAATTGTGGTCAGGGGTAGTGTGTGTATTTAGCATGTATGAGGCCATGGGTTCCATCCCTAGTGTGTGTGTGTGTGTGTGTGTGTGTGTGTGTGTGTGTGTGTGTGTGTGTAGACAGAGACAGACAGACAGGAGGCTGGTGGTACACAACGGTAACCCTAGAACTTGGGAGACTGAGGCATGAATATAAGTTCTAAGCCTGTCTAGCACTAGGACCAGCTTCAAGCCTCACCCCAAACTCCAGTTTGTACACTGAATACTAACTGTAGCTCTTTGTTCATTGCTTCTGAGAACTGGTTTTTCTGGGTCTTCTCCTGTGAGCTTTGGTGACCTCTTCCTCCCAAACCCTCCCCGTTGGAGTCCTGGGTCTTGTACTCACGCCTATCCACACCCGATTCTCATTCGCATCCTCCCAGGGCTCCTAGTTTCCCATGGCTTCTATCTGCCCTGGGCTCCACACTCCCCATACCCAGCCATCTCCTGGAATTGACATTTGATGTCCCACGGACATCCCTGGCTTGCTGTATAAAGTTAAACTCAGCCTCTTTCCCACCTGCACCCTTCTGGGTGGCTCCGAACAAGCCCTTGGGTGGAGCGTGGGTCGTGTGCCCAAGCTGAGGAGCTTCACTTTCTTCCTCTTCCTCACTCCATCCATCCAAGCGGCCACAGTGTCAGCCTTTGCTGTCTCCTCAATACAATCCCACTGTGCTATCCTGACCACAACCCTGACATGCTACCTCCACTTCCACTCCAAACTTGATCTCAACACGTTGGATTCTAACGTGGTGAACTCACTTTGCCCTACATTTTAACCATGATTATCCTTAACTGCAGAGTTAACCTTCCCCTAATCCTGACATTGCTTGGATCATACCCATGCTTTGTATGTGGTTGGTTAGATGGTGTCTCGTGCTCTGTGGAATACTCTTTGTCCTCCTGGGAAGAACAGTTCCTTAGTGGAGAGGAACCCTCTGTGGAGCTCAAGACTTTAAAGTCTTTAAGACATACCTCCCTGGAGGGGTTGGGGAGTAAGTTAGACGCCTTATGGGATCCTTGTCTCACAGCGCCTTCCTCCTAGCAGTGTGGCTCTGGCTGATGAGGACTGGTGGATGGATGGTCCCAGTTGTGACTATAGTCTATCTCATCTTCTGCATGGTTTCTCTGGTGGCTTTTGTCTATTTTCGAAGAGGTGAGTCATGCCTCCCAGTTTCTCCAAATCCTACCCGATCTTTCCCAGAATAAAGCCACACTGAGCGATCTGACATGTCCCACAGCCCTGCCCTTTCTTCTTTAACACCTCCCAAACTTCCCAGGGACCCTAGTGTTTGTACAACCATCTCCTCTAGTGAACCAAAGGCCCTCCCCTGTGTCCCCCACATTCTCCTCCTGCCAGGCACCCCCCCCTCATCAATCTCTTTAAATCCCACCAGCCCTTATCCTGAAGAGGAAAAGAAAACGAATGATGGACCCGGCCAGGAGGTAAAGGAGCAGCTTTATACTCTTTCTTCCATCCTGGGGGCCTTGGCACCATCTCTGTGGTTGAAATGCTACCCAAGTTCAGAGGCTGCCTCCAAAATCACCTTCCTTGGCACGGTCCCCAACTCACTGGTGGACTGTCCCTACACAGTTAACCTCCAGAACAGACTGGAAGAGAGAATCCCTACATGGTTTAGCCTCAAGGTGCACCAACCCTTTCTCCCCCCCCCCCAGATTCTTCAAAGTGACCCCTCCCTCAGGAAACGGGACCCAGAATCAGTATGGGAACGTGCTCTCCCTTCCGACGCCCACCTCCGGCTCAGGTGAAACACACACACCCCACACACACACCCCCACCCCCCCACCCCCACTCCCCCACCCCCCCACCCCCGACACACCCCCACCCCCACCCCGCGCGCGCGCGCACGCACAGGGGCCTTCGACTCAAGACCAGTTACCCAGGCGCACAGAGACTTTATGCAGGGCCTAAAGCCTTGTCTCCTTTCCTCCCTGTCTGTGATGACCCTTTTAAAACACTCTTTCTCATCAGCCCACTCTCAGCGTTGGGCGGCTGGCCTGGGGAGTGCCAATGGGTCCTATGGCACCCCGCGCATTGAAGTCCAGGACACTGAAGCTCAGAGCCATGAGACAGGTCAGATTGAAGGGTCCTTCTTCACTTTGAGAATGTTGGAGCAGCCTGCGGTGGGATCCGTGGACTGGGGGTGGAGGAGGAGAGGTATTGATAACTCAGTTCTCCACACTGGTCCCAAATTCAGAGCTGGAAGAAGAAGGGGAGGCCTATGAAGAGCCAGACAGTGAGGAGGGTTCCGAGTTCTATGAGAACGACTCCAACCTTGGGCAGGACCAGCTTTCTCAGGGTGAGGCCCCACTTCCCCTGGTCCTGACACTTCCCCGACTGTGGACCTCTGTTAGAGATGCCCCTTTTTCTGTACCAGATGGTAGTGGTTATGAGAACCCTGACGATGAGCCCCCGGGTCCAGGGGAGGAAGACTCCTTCTCTAACGGTAATGTGGGGTCCTTGCGGGGCTGGTGGCCAGGAAAGCGTGGTTGGTGCTATAGAGCTCCTAACACACGGGGACACTGCTTGAGTTCTTTCTCTGTTCCACAGCCGAGTCTTATGAAAATGCAAACGAGGAGCTGGCCCAACCTGCTGGCAGGACAATGGGTGTGTATGTGTGCGTGTGCGTGTGCGTGTGCATGTGTGTGTGTGAAAAGTGGTCACTCTGGGACAAGGCTGGAGACCAGGAGAAAAAGTGACGTGTCTCTTCTTGTTCCAGACTTCCTGAGCCCCCATGGATCTGCCTGGGACCCCAGCCAAGAAGCATCCTCGCTTGGTGAGAGATGCTTAGGAACACCCTTATTTGGTCAATTCAGGCTGATATAATCTTAGCTTTGACCCCAAGCCCAAGTGTCTTATTAGGCTTCATTCCTAACTCTGACCTCCACCCTCTATCCTGTTTTCCTAGTATTTATACTATCTCTAACCTTGAACATCAATGTCGACCCAAGTGGGCCTGACATAGTTGTTTGTGTCTGGAATCCTAAGTCTGTGGGAGGGAGGCTGAGGCAGGAAGATGGCCATGGGCTTGAGGCTAGCCTGGGGTACTTAAGTGAATTCCAGGTCAGCCTAGGCTGAAACCTTGTAGCAAAAACGAAACAAAAAATACCCAACCAACCAACAAAAAAATTGAAGCCAATGATTTCCCACCTGGAGTTTGACCTCTACCAAACCCCAGTCTAATGGAGTCTTAACCTTGACTCCAGCTGTCTGTGTAATTTCCTGTGATCTTGAATTTGACTCTTCCCGATTCTGTTCTTGACTCTTCCTTTGGCCTTGGCCATCCTAAGACTGAGTAGGATCTTTTGTTTTGTTTTTTGTTTTTATTTTATTTTCTGGAGCTGAGGACTGAACCCAGGGCCTTTCTCTTGCTAAGCAAGTGCTCTACCACTGAACTAAATCCTCAACCCCGAGTAGGATCTTTTTTATTGTTGTTGTTTGTTTTTCGAGTTGGATTTCTCTGTGTAGATCTGGCCGTCCTGGAACTAACTCTGTAGGCCAGGCTAGCCTTGAACTCGCAGAGATTGGCCTGCCTCAGGCTCCTGAGTGCTGGAATTAAAGGCTTGTGCCACCACCGCCCGGCTCTGAGTAGGATTTTGATGCTGAGCAAATCATTCCTAGTTTGACATGAGAAGTTCCCACTTGCCCCTGCTTGGCTCCTGCCTCGTGGTATGCGGCACTTCCCTCCCCCGAAAGCCCCAGCAGGGTTTCAGGGTCTCTAATTTTCCATTCCCTACCTAAGCAGGGTCCCAGTCCTATGAGGATATGAGAGGGATACTGTATGCAGCTCCCCAGCTCCGATCCATTCGGTCTGGCCCCAGTCACGAGGAAGGTGGGTGTTTCTGCCTGCTTCTTAGTTGTCCTCTGGACCACTCCCTCCTGCCTCCTTCCCATCCTGTGGATACCTTCCTTTTTCCTGGTCTTATCTAGATGCAGACTCTTATGAAAACATGGATAAATCTGATGATCCAGAGCCAGCATGGGGAGGAGAAGACCATATGGGGACTTGGGATACCAGGTGACTCCCAAGTGACTAGGTGAGCTGGACACTGCCCCTGGGAAAGGGGAGGAAGAGGGGGATAAATATGGATGGTAGTGCAGTGCTGGCTTATGGGGAAAGGGAGGGGAGGGTTTCCAGGGCCAGGTGGATGGGGCCTCAACGCCTGCCCATCATTGTTTTTTTCTACATAGCCCGGGTTTCCTCAGGCCCCAAGAACCACATCCAACTCTGAAATCTGGAGGTCCCAAGCAGATGGTGTCGGTCACTGAAATAACCTTGTTTAGGATGTGTGTATGTGGATACACGCACCCTCAAATGCATGTACAAAGCTTCCTTCCCACCCTTTTTATTTTCCCCAAATAAACTCAACAAGCCACTCGAGTTCTCTGAAGCAATGCCCTTGTGTGGGAGAGGAAGGAAAGATGGGGTTGGATGCACTCCTGAATCACCCAAAGGAAGGAGGGCTGCAGTTAGCCTGGCTCCGGCCTTCCCATGGCTTGGCAGTAGCCACCTTCCAAACATCCAGGGATGCCGATATGTTCATCCACTATCCAGCTGATGTCCCGTGAGGAAGAGACCGTGATGGGATTGGCACTCTAGTTAGAAAACATCGTCTAGCATCACTACAGATTTTTTTTTGTCTTCTCTATTCTATGCATTAACATCTATGAGCCATTTCATCCTTCGATAAGGTCACAAACTTCTTGAGTATGCCAGGATTTATCAAAGTAAATTTATGTGTGGAACTGAAGTGTGTGTGTGTGTGTGTGTGTGTGTGTGTGTGTGTGTGAGAGAGAGAGAGAGAGAGAGAGAGAGAGAGAGAGAGAGAGAATGAGAATTTTTTGAGATGAGATTTTTGATATGTATCTTACTGCTTAGGGTTTCTATTTCTGTGATAAACCACCACAACCAAAAGCAACTTGGGGAGGAAAGGGTTCATTTCATCTTACAGCTTACAGCCTATCACCCAGGGAAGTCAGGGCAGGAACTCAAGGCAGGATTTGGAGGCAGGAGTTGATGCAGAAGCCATGAAGAAGTGCTGTTTACTGGCTTGCTCTCCATGACTTGCTTAGCCTGCTTTCTTATAGAACCCAGGGCTCTTACCCAGGGGTGACAATGCCCACAGTGGACTGGGCCCTCTGAAATCATTAATCAAGAACATGCCTCACGGACTTACCTATAGGCCGATGGAGGCATTTTCTCAGTTTAGAATCCCTCTTCCTAGATGACTCCATATTCTGTCAAATTGACAAAAACTAACCAGCACACTATCTGTCCATCCTGGTCTTTAACGTATGGGCTCAAGGGATACCCTTGTCTCATGAATAGTTGGAACTACAATTGAATGCTACTGTTTGTCAAACCTAGGGCCTCACACATGCTACTGAGAACACTGTGCTACCCAGCCATACTTAAAGCTTTATGAAATATATGTTTGGTAGTTTTTTGTTTTCTTTTTGAGACAGGGTTTCTCTGTCCTGGAACTTGCTCTGTAGACCAGGCTGGCCTCAAACTTACAAAGATAATCCTGTATTTCCTGGTGTTCAATGTGTAGAATTCTAAGCATCTCTGAAGTGTGTGTGTGTGTGTGTGTGTGTGACTGATGGTTGGCAGCACTGATGGTTGGTAGCTTCAGGATGAGAATGGTCTTCAGAGAGACCAGGTAGGATGAGAGGGTTGGGAATTTCAACTCATCCAGCCTCCAGAAAGGGGAGAGGACTGAAGGTTAAGTTGATGGCCATTGAGGTAGTTAGTCATGCCTATGTATAAATCTGGAGGAATGAAGCAAGAGGATCGGATGTTCCAGGCCAGCTTGGACTGTGAAAACAAAAGCAGAAAAGAGGGAACAGGTTTGGAGAACACCGAGGCTGCTGATCACGTGGAGGCTTTTAGAAAGTGAATTGAGCCCATGAAGAGGTTTGTGGGAACCCTGATTTGTATCAGTTTCTCCAAAGCACAGGTGTGGTGCACTAAGTATAGTCTTAGGATTTAGGAGGCTAAGGCAGGAGGATGGAGTTCGAGGCCACCCGGTCTCTGAACAAAGCAACACGAGTGGACATCCTGGAGGTGCTTGGGGGTGCGGCAGGGGCCAGCCTTGGGACTGGCACCCTCGTCCTTCCGGTTCTGACTTCTCCAGGTAGACCCTGTCAGTACTCAGCTAGATTAAAGGCTGTCACTTGCTGTCCCCTGGAAAATTAGTCACTTGTTGGTGGAGAGAAATCTCCATACCTTTTTGGGATCATACAAATCTGTGGTGATTGTTACTTAGAGTGCAGGAGGAAAAGAATTTGAATATTTTTTTTCCTGTATTATCAGATTATGTTTATTAAGTCATGTCATCTTCCCAAAACCCCTCTAAGTATGACATCTTCATGGATGAAGAGATTGCGGCAGGCGAGGAGAGAAATAACATGCCAAGACTTGTCTAGTCAGTACGTGGTGAGGCCTCGTACTCTAGTTCTCTGCCCACCTTCAACCTCGACGCTCCCCCTTCTGGTTCTTTATTCGTGGACACTGTGGTGCTGGAGATGACACACAGGGCTTGGGGATGTTAGGGCTGTGCTCCATCACTGAGCTGTAGCCCAGCCCCCTCCTTCCTGACACAACACTGTAGAAGGGGAACTGAGCTTTGGAGAAGCTAAGTGACACATCTTGGTCCCATGGCTAAAGTCTGAGCATGTAGTCGCCCTGTCTCCCCACTTGGTGTACGTGGGTGGAGCCTTGTCCTTACACAAACCCCGCCTGCAAGGCATCAACAGTGACCAAGTGAGATGGCATTGGTGACTGATTCCCAATGTCCTCCATCGGTCCTGATCTCCCTGCCACCATTGTCCCCAGCTCTATGGCCTTTTAAAACTCAGACTGGCAACCGAAACCTAGTCTTTCTTTTTAAAAAGATTAAAGATGTTTATTATTTCATGTGTATGGGTGTTTTGTCTGTCTGTATGGCTGTACACCACATACCTGCCTGGTGCCTGAGGAGGCCAGAAGAGGATATTGGATCCCTTGGGACTGGAGTTATAAATGGTTGTGAACTGCCACATGGTTGTTGGGAATCAAACCCAGGTCCTCTAGAAGAGCAGCCAGTGCTCCTAATCACTGAGTCATCTCTCCAGTCTGTGAAACCTAGTCTGTCTGTCTCTCCCTCCCTCCTCTGCTTTCTTTTCTTTCTTTCTTTCTTTCTTTCTTTCTCTCTCTCTCTCTCTCTCTCTCTCTCTCTCTCTCTCTCCTCCCTTCTTCCCTCCCTTCCTCCCTCCCTCCCTCCCTTCCTCCCTCCTTCTTCTCCCCCAATCCCCCCTCCGCCCCCCTGCCCTTCTGAAACAGGGTTTCTCTGTGTAGCCCTGGCTGTCCTGGAACTCACTCTGTAGACAAGGCTGAACTCAGAGATCCACTTGCCTCTGCCTCCCTAGTGCTGGGATTAAAGGTGTGTTCCACCATCATCTGACAAAACCTATTCAAAAGAAATTTCAAAGCTCTCTGTGAGACTACATAAAAAAACAAAACAAAACAAACTTTCCAGTGTTCTTTTATATATTTATATATATATATATATTATATGTATGAGTTATGTGTATGTATGTGTGATATGTATTATATGTTTTGCCTACATATATGTGTACCATGTATGTGCCTGGAACCCACAGAGGTCAGAAGAGAGCATCAGATGTCCTGGAACTGGAGTTACAGATGGTTGTGAGTCTCTATGTGACTTCTGTTTCCAGAACCCTGGTCCTCTATAAGAACTGCAAGTGCTCTTAACCGCTGAGCCATATCTCCAGTCCCTAGAGTTTGTATTTTATCTTGTTTTTGAGACAGGTTCTCATGTATACCTGGCTTCCAGCTCTCTCTATAGCCTAGGGTGGCCTTGGGCTTCTGACCTTCCTGCTTCTCCTCCTCAGTTGTGGGATCAGAGGTGTGTGCGGGAAACGTGGTGCTGGGGATGGAACACGGAACCTCACAGATGTTAGTAAACACTATTAACTGGGAAACCCCCTCAGCCTGCACGAGGACTTTTACTCTCATGTCGAAGGCCAGGGCTCAGGGAAGGATTTTTCTTCATTGTCTGTGCCCAGAAGAGAGGCAGTCCTTCCTTAGTCTCCAGCCTCGGGCAGGAAGCTCCATTTCAGCTCTGTGCTGTTCGGAGGGCCTCCGTCTCCACCTCTGTCCCCAGTCAGGTATTCAAACTTCTGTTCTTGGGACTCTTGCAAACCTCATGAGCTGCTTGACCACACATTTCCCCGCTCACCCATTATGGTGGCTTTGATTTCTTAATTTCTGGCATCTTGAGGATTCTGCTTTTGAGCTCAGTTATTTAAAAAAAAAAAAATGGCTTAAGGGTATGACTCAGTGCCGCAGTACTTGTGTAGCATGGGAGAAACCTGGAGCTCCACTCCCAGGCTTCAAAACTCAAACCACTAAAGAAGGCTCCTTGTTAGATTCACATATTATACGCATGTTTAAGGGTTCGAACCTCCGGCATTTCCCTGGGCTTCCATCTCAGTGGCAAAGCCGCCTGCATTTGCCTGAACACCCGTTCTTCCAAGTAGCCCCTCTCGTGCACAGAATTCCCTCTCTGCTGCCCACCACCCAGCCTGCTTCATTTTAGCTCTTGCCTGTGAGCTGGATGGGCTGCCTCACCTCTGTAATCCCAGTACTCGAGAGGCTAAGGTAGAAGGACCCACCAGAGTTGGGAGGCTAGCCTGTGCTATCCAATGAGTTCGAGGTCAGCCATGCTGGAAGTTCGTCAGGGACTCAGAGATGAGAAGGAAGGGGAAGTGGATGTGGAATGCTGGGTTGTGAGAAGTACTCCTTGTGGGTCCCATGTATTCAGGGCAGAGGACAGAGACACTTTGGTGGGCTCTGTCGTCTAGGGGTGCTATGGTTGGAGCTGAGCTCTGCTGACGTCAGCTCTGCTGACGGTAGCTCGGTGGCTCGGTGCCGACTGTCAGGATTTCAAACACCAGCTCCTCCCCTCCCCGGCTCGGTGCTTCAAGGTCTTCATATGGCAGTTTCCTGATCTGAGAAACAAGGACAGCAGTGATGGTTTCTTTCGGAATTAATCTTTCTAATGTTCTGTGGTGCTGGGAATCAAACTTCAGGTCTTGCTCATGCTAGGGAAGGAAGCACACTAACCACCCAACCCCCGAGGGGGTGATGTGACCATACCTGACGGTAGCACAGTAAGCTCTAACATGAACTATTATTATAATCTGGCCTTTATGGAGGCTCCATTGTATACCAGGAGCCAGAAATCACCAAAGCATTATGTAGAGACCTCCCTATGAAGGAGTCACGTCTCAAAGCGGCTCAACTTACTGTTCCATGCTTCTAGTTTTGGACAGGGCCTGGACCACTCTCAGTTCTTGAGTTAGACTTGGAGAAAATTTCGGGTTCTCAGTGTCTCTCCCTGCATCCCTAAGCTTGCAGTTACTTCCCAGGTAGGTCCAGAGTTGGGAAAGGGAGGTAGAGGGGTTAAAGTTTCATTTAGACCTGCTGGGCACTGCAGTCCTGCTGCTTGGCTCCATAGTTTAATGTCAGCCTGGCTAAGAGAGTGAGAATCTACCTCTAAAAGAGAAAACAGAAAGGAAAGTTTAGGGCTGGAGACATGGCTCAGTGCTTAAGAGGGCTTTTGACTGCTCTTGCAGAGGACCTGCGATGGATTTCCCACACGGAGGCTCGCAACACCTGTAACCTCAGTTCCGCGGGATCTGATGCTCTCTTCTGATCTCCACGGGCACTGCATGCATGTGGTACACAGAAAGACACGCAGGCAAAACACCAGACACTTAAAAGCAAAAACAAATGTTTTTATAAGGAAAAAATTTCCTCTCTGTCTGAAAGTTTGATAAAATCTCTTGACAGATTACCAAGAGAAAAATCATTTTAATTGTGTGCACATGTATGACAGTCACACAAAAAAGTGGTGGGGCCAGAGTGAAGTGGTGCATGCCTTTCATTTTATTACTTGGAAGGCAGAGGCAACCAGATTTCTATGAGTTCAAGGACACCCTGGTCTACATAGTGAGTTACAGGAGAGCCAAGGTTATATAGAGATCTTGTCTCAAACAACAACAAAAGAACAAGAACCCTTTCTTAAAAAGGTGGTGGGGGCAGATGACTGAAGTTTATGTATTATCCTGAGCTACAGAGGAAACAGGCTTGGGACTTCTTGGGGAAGTAGAGGCAAGCCATGTGAGGTCCCAGAAAATGCTTTTGTCTCACATCACCTGTTAACTTTTCATTTTCTTGTCTTGTCTGTCCTTCCTTCCCTCTTATTTCCTTCTCTCTTCCTCCCTTCCTCCTCCCTCTCCATCTTGACACAGTCTTCCTATTTAGCCCAGGTTGGTCTTGAACTCATGATCCTTCTGTCTCAATCTTCCTTGTGCTGGGATTACAGGTGTGCTGCACCACTTGGCCTTACTGTGGACAAGCCTAAAGTGCATTTCCTTTACAGAGGTTTCTTCTACAGAGGATGACTTTCCAGAGCTACATATTCATCTGCATTTCTATAAATAATCACCGAAAAATATGTCAAAGAAGTACGCTGCAGGACGGCATATTTTGGTCTGCATCGGGGCATATAGTCGAGCTTGGCTGCTGAGTAGAGCTGGAAGACCCAGGAAAAGAGCCCCACCTGCTGGTGGCTGTGTGTCTTTAATCCTGACCAGGGCTGAGTCACTTGGAGCATCTGAGGTGCTTTTGAGTTGAGGCAGGTGTTGGAGGGGTTGTCACTGTTGAATGGTAGTAGCGGTGTCCTGGATGGACTGTGGACATCGGTCAAGATGCCATTCGGAACTGTGGTGGTAGTGCACACCTGTGACCCCAACACTCACAAGGCTGAAGCAGCAGAAGGATCTGGACCAGGCCAGCTGGAACTACATAGTGAGACTTGTCTAAAAAAAGGTGTGTGTGTGTGTGTGTGTGTGTGTGTGTGTGTGTGTGTGTGTGTGTGTGTTCATCTAAATGAAAGTCTCTGGAAACTCCTGTGAGGGATTATCTGGAGTGGGAATAGCATCCCGGATAAAGGATGAGGAAGAAAGAAACTCTGCTTTTTGTCTGCTGCCTTCACTCTGCTGGCGAGCTCATCATCCACCCTGCTCCCGGGGCATCACCACGCTGATGCCAGAGCCGACTTCCCCAGGCTTCCAACATAGACTGAAGATAAGCAGGTCTCCAGAAACCCTCCAGGCCTTCAGCACCAGATTGAGATGGCTGAGACATCCAGCCTCACAGACTGAGTGACTATTGTTTGATTACCCAGACCATATTATGTAAGCCAAACTAATTAATCTCATATATATATATATTCTGAAGCCTTTTGAGACTATAATATTCTCTGCTGCAACCTTGACAGAAGAATTCATCCCATCAGCTCCGTTTCTCTGCAGAATCTTGACTAATACACTGGCCTAGCATGCATGAAGCCTTAGGTTTAACCTCCAGCCCTTCACAATAAATTAATAAATTCTCTGCAAGATACCTCGGTGGGTAAGGGGACTTGCTGCAGAGCCATGTCACAAGCACCTTATGCTGGAAACATAAAGATGTTTGTGCCTTTTCAGTAACAGAACTTACTGAGGAACATTTTAATGGCAGGAATTTGAAACATAAAACCCACCTATTTTAGATCCAGCCAAGGTGAATGCAGGTTCTTTTATTCCAATCATAATTACTAGTATCAGCTCTCACAGGACACAGCATTCAGTAAATTATATCTACATACATATATACGGTTTACAGAATAAATACAAAAGGCTGCAACAGAGTCCAAAAGGTTCCAGAAGTGGTGGGGTGGTGGTGCACGCCTTTAATCACAGCACTCAAGAGGCAGAGCCAGGCAGATCTCTGTAAATTAGAGGCCAGCCTGGTCTACAGAGTGAGATCCAGGACAGGGGCCAAAACAACACAGAGAAACCCTGTCTCAAAAAACCAAAACCCCAAAACCAAAGCAACAGCAACAGCAAAAGGTTTCAGAAGTGAGTCTGAAAGAGAGCCTGTATTGATAACTAACCAGACCAGTGAGAGGAAGGAGTGGCTGAAACCAGGGGCTGAAGGCAGGAAGTGGTGACTTTGAGCCCAGGTGGGACAGGCACACAGGTGTAGGGGCAGGCAGTTGTGTAGGACAGGGCAACAGGGGGAAACGGAGCCAAGCTAATTAAAAATTCATTTATTTTGTGTATGAGTGTTTTGTCTGCATATATGTCTGTGTACCATGTGCATGCAGTGCCTGAGAAGATTAGAGCTTCTGGAACTGGAGTTACAGACAGTTGTGAGCTGCCATGTGGGTACTGGGAACTGAACCCATGTCCTCTGGAAGAGCAGTCAATGCTCTTAACCGCTAAGCCATCTTCGCAGCCTCTGATAACATCTTTTAGTAAAACACAAAGTCATCTGTAGCAGGCCTCCTTTTGGGCCACCAGCCAGCTCCCAAATCATGACACGGAGATTTATTACTAGTTAGGAATGCTCGGCCTTAGCTTATGCTGGTCCCACTGGCTCTTCTAACTTCATTTAACCTGTTTCTCTTCATCTACGTTTTACCTTGGGGCTTTTTACCTTTCTTTCCTTCTGTATGTCCTACTTCTCTGCTTACTCTGTGTCTGGCTGGCTGGTGGCTGCCTGGCTGGTCCTGGGCATCTCCCTCTCTTTCTCTCTGGAGCCTGGATTCCTCCTTTTATTTATTCTCTCTACCCACCATCCCTGCTTATCCCTCTACTGCCTAGCTATTGGACATTCAGATTTCTATTAGACCAATCAGGTGCCTTAGGCAGGCAAGGTGACACAGCAACACATCTTTACACAATTAAACAAATGCAACACATCTTCATATACTTAAACAAATTCAGTATAAACAAATGTAACACATCTCTGCCTAGTTAAAATAATATTCCACAATAGTCATCTTAACTTCAAAGAAAAAAATTGTTTTTATGTGTGTCTACGTGTGTGTGACTGCTTGTGTGTCTATGCACTGTATGCATGAAGGTACACACAGAGGCCAGAAGAGGGCACTGGATACCCTGCAACTGGAATTTCAGGTGGTTGCAAGCTGCTAAGCTGGGAACTGAACCTGGGTCTTCTGAAAGGGCTCTTACCTCACTGAGGCATCTCTCCAGGTCTGTCCATCATCTGAACTGTATCATGGTAAATGGGGAGACAAACTCTATTAGCTAACTGGCTTTGTGGGGGCAAGAGTAATACAAGGAACCTAATTTATGACAGTCGAAGGAGAATGTCGGAACAAGACTACTGTGGAATAATCCTTCTGTGCACCGTGTGAATATATGTCGCTATGATTGGCTTAATAAACAAGCTGACTGGCCAATAGCTGAACAGGATAAAGTTAGGCAGGAAAGCCAAGCTGAGAACCATGGGATGAGGAAAGGCAGAATCAGAGGAGATGCCAGCCAGATGCAGAGGGAGCAGGGTGTGTACAAAATGAGGTAACAAGGCATGAGCCACATGACAGCACATAGATTGATAGAAATGGGTTATTTTAAAATGCTAAGTGTTAGCTAGTAACAAGCCTGAGCTATTGGCTGAGCAGTTATAATTTATATTAAGTCTCTGAGTCAGTTATTTGAGAAATGGCTGCCAGTTATTTGGGAGCAAATGGTCAGGACAGGAAACTTCTGCCAACACAAGACCACCTCTGAATCTAGGCTTTGACCCTCTCACTTGAACCAGAAGCCTGAGTAGCTGATTCCTTTGATGCCTGCATTTCAAAGACAAGGCTCTTCTATGAATTGCTGAGTTGTGAAAAAGCAAGGGATTTATTAAGACTTCAGGAGTAACATATGCACAAACATGTTACTGACTGGCAGTACTTACATTTTCCCAATTGATGCTCTACATGCACGAGGGTATTGACCAGCAGACAATAGATCAGCAGTAGGGACCCCTCTCTCAATTTTGAAGTTGTTTCTTTCCCCAAACTAGCTATTCATGCATCATGTTGTGCTGGCCAGGGGCAGCACAGCTCCTAATCAGCCTGCAATCGCTCTGTAGTAAACTGTGTTGATGAGCGGCCGGGCTCTGTAGGCTAGGTGTAGTAAATGCGAGGCCTTTATCAGAAGTAACCCCACTATAAATCGAGGAGCATCGGTATTTCAAAGAACAGGAAAGGGAGGAGCTCGAAGTCTCTTTGCAACAGGGAAGAAGTGAGCATCTTTTTTTTGTTTGTTTGTTTTTTTGTTTTTTGAGACAGGGTTTCTCTGTGTAGCTTTGCGCCTTTCCTGGATCTCGCTCTGTAGATCAGGTTGGCCTTGAACTCACAGAGATCCACCACCTGGCTCTGCCTCCCGAGTGCTGGGATTAAAGGTGTGCGCCACCACCGCCCGGCTAAGTGAGCATCTTATTTTAATTTGTACTCGCCCTAAAACTTGTTTCTGAGTTGTGCTGCGCTAAGGTATATGTTGTATTGATAATTGTGTTAGTAGAGGATGTCCGAGGTGACATGTATGAAAGTGTTTAGTGTTGAATGGAACTCCTGTCACACAGAGGTTGAGGAGACAAAGGGATATTAAGGCCCGAAGTCATAGGCCTTAGTCCTCAGCTTCTAATGTTCCGGCCAACCGGTTTATCCCGTCACTTCCGAGTACGAAGACTACAATTCCCAGGATACCCCAAGCCTTCCACCAACCAGGAAGACGGATTTCTCCAAAGGGCGGGTCCTGGGGGAAGGCTGGGTCTGGAGGAAATTCAGCCAATGGGTGAGCTGTACAGAATCGAAACCTTCTTTGATTGCGCCGAAGAGATTGGAATCTTTGGCGCCTTTGTGTTAGTGGAGGGCGGTAGATAGACGGGTAAATTGACCAATGAGAAGGTGGGTAGGCGGACCCAGAGCGTGTGGGCGGGGGGAGGTTCTGACTGGCAAGCTGTTCGCCCAATGAAAGGCAGGGTCGCCGGTGCGTGCCCGGCGAGGCTGTGGAGGCCGGTGTGTCTAGAAGCTGTGTGAGAGAGATGGCGGAACCCGGGAGGAGACGGGGTCCGAGGTCCCGCGGTGGCGGCGCCGGCCGAGGCTCTCGAAGAGCCCGGGTCGCCCGTGGCCGGCGTCCTCGCGCCCCGCAGTCTCTGTCCCGGCTCATTCCAGACACGGTGCTTGTGGACTTGGTCAGTGACAGCGACGAGGAGATCCTGGAAGTCGTCGCGGACCCGGTAGAAGCGCCCGCCGCCCGGGCCCCCGCGCCGGCCGCACATGGGCAGGACAGCGACAGCGACAGTGCAGGGGCGGACGAGGGGCCTGCAGGAGCCCCTCAGACCTTGGTCCGGCGGCGGCGCCGGCGGCTGCTGGATCCCGGCGAGGCACCGGTGGTTCCTGTGTACTCCGGGAAGGTGCAGCCAGGTCCCCAAGGAGGGCTGTGAGGGAGGGAGGGCTAAGGCTGGCGTGGTGGGTTTGGCTCAGGGCGGTGGGACGTGTGTGTGTGTGGGGGGGTGTCATGGATCCCTTAGGTTGGAGATGCGAGGGACTTCGGGGATGGTGGAAGTACGCCGATGCCTGGGATTGTAGTCTTTAGCAGAGGGGAGGCTGAGCGACGAGGTACCAGAGGATTCAGAGGGGATTTGGAAGGACTGGGGACTGGTATTGGGCGCATGCTGGATTTTGAGGTTGGAGCCAGTGTTAGGGAAGCCAAAGAGTTGGGGTATTTGTTGGGGGGTGGGGGTGGGAGGGAGCGTGTATGGGGATTCCGAAGGGACCGGGGGTTTCCAGGAACCCAGGGTCCTTAGGTTTTCGGGTGAGCCAGGTGGCTGGGGCTAGCAAAGAAGGGGGAACTAAGCCTGCATCCTCAAGTGCCGTAAGGAAACGGCGTGGGAAGAGGGTACTGCGTTTTTGGATCATGAGGAAGCTGGACTCCGGGTGCCCTTCAGAGGTTGGACTCCTTAGGGAAGATGTAAGAGCTGAATGTGGGGGAAGAACCATCCCCAGCTTGAGTAGAGTAGACGAGGTGTGAGACCCACCTTCTCCCCTTTTGTCTTTGTAGGTACAAAGCAGCCTCAACCTCATCCCAGATAATTCATCCCTCTTGAAACTTTGCCCCTCAGAGCCTGAAGATGGTAAGGGTGGGCTTGTAGGGAGTGTCTGTCCAGCACTGACTTCTCTGATCGTCCCAGAGTTTACATCCTTGCAGTCAATGCCTTCTCTCTCAGTTTCTCTCTGCCTCAGTGGAACCTAGGGTCTGGAGAATGGTGCCCAGGTGCTGTCCCATTGAGGCACATCCCTGATTCTAACTGGGATTGGGAGAAGGGACTCCTGTATCTGGTCCAGAAAGGAGCTGGTTTATTAATCAGAAGACACAGGGCATTACTTAGCAGCGATGCCCACTCCCCTCCCCCTTCAGCTCCTAACAGGCATACATGTTAGTGTCCAGGTTTTGAAGTACCTCCCCCAGTCATCCGCTGGTGCTGTCATAATAGAGGATGGACATCATGTTACACCAGAACTCCTGCAGTGTTCCATTCCTTGGGAACGCTATGGAGCCAGAGAGTGTTCTTGAATTTTATCAGGACTGCCCATTCTTTATTCTTCCCTGTTGATAGGATTTTTGCAAACCCTTTGTAAAGGCCAGGGACTAAGAGTTAAGGCTAAGTGGGGGGAGGGGGGTGATCCAGACCAAAGACCTTGAATCAAGACTTCTTTCTGTTAGGTGAGGGAGTGTGGTAGGCTGATAAGAACAGCCTTTGGAGTCATGTGGCCTGTGTTGAATCTTTCATAACTGTGTGACTTTGGGCAAGTTTTCCTCTTCAGGAAGATGGGGATAATAGTGGACCTATCTCAAAGCTTTTCTTGTTGAGAATTAAAGGGACTCTGTATATTTTATTTGCCATGCACATGGTTTAGGATAGCACCTGGGATGTCGAAGTGCTAGGTAAAAGATGCCTGTGTCCTTGATGTGGTGCCGGGCACCTCTGGGAGGGTTTAAAAGTGTCTGCTTGGAGTTGAGGAGATGGCTCAGTCAGAAAAAGCACCTGCCACATGAGCCTGATGACAGCAGCATAAAAAGCCAGATGAGGTGGTTTCCATCTGTAGTTCTACAGGACAGGAGGAGACTCTGCTGGACGCCCATGCACCCAATGGCAGACATACCAGGGGAGACCCTTTTATTTCTGGTAGAAGGTATAAGGAGAGAACCTACTCTATGACATGAACACCCAATACCCTCCACCCCCAATAAATAAACCTTGACAAAACAGGATCTCAGTCCTGCAGTAGCTGCCATATTTAGTTAGGACAGTGCTTCTTCACCTCAGAATCATTGACAATTTAGACTTGGAAATTCTTTGTTGTGGGGTATTCTATATAGACGTTTTAGGAGCATCCTGACCTCTAGTCTTTAGATGTCAGTAGCATGCTCTGACCCTTTCCTCTCTGTGTTGTGACAGTCAAAATCCACTTCAGACACTGAGACATGCCATTTGGGAGGCAAATTTGTCTCTGGTTGAGAACTACCACATAGGGTTTATTATCATAGTTTTATTTGCTCACTATTTATTTTGTGGTGTTGAGAAATGAATGAAGAGCACGCTCATACTGCCTAACATAAAGAAATGTAAGTGAGTAATGTAATAAAAATAATAAATAGGGCTGGGGAGAAGGCTCACTTGTAAAAGTGCTTCCTGAACAAGCCTGAAAACCTGAGCTCTATCCCCAGAATCTACAATGGAAGGAAAGAGCCAACTCCCAAAACTTGTCCTCTGACCTCCATATGCTGCAGTCATCTCACACAGACACACGATTCAAAAACAAAGGCATAGTATATAAGTCAACAAACGCACCCCGCGAGGACTTGTCTAGTATTGAGAAGTACTGCCTAGGGGCTGGGGTGACGGCTCAGTAAAGTGCTTACGGTGTGAGCCTAAGGACCTGCATTTGAGCCCCAAAACCCACGGAGAAAAAAGCTGAGCATGGTGGCAAACACTGAGAGTCCCAGCACTGGGGAGGTGGAGACAGGTGGATCCTTGGTGTTAGCCAGCTGGTCTAATCAGCTAGCCCCAGGCCAGTGTAAGATCCTGTCTCCAAAAACTAGATGGCTGGTACCTAAGAAATGACATTTGTGGTTGACTTCTGATCCAAACATGTATACATACACACTCTAACATGCACTTATACATGTGTACACATGCATTCAAAGTGCTATGTGTGCCTATTTTTTTTCTTCCCTCCTTTGTTTTATTAAGGGGGATTGCAATCAGGGCATCTGGATGCTAGGCTCTATTACTGAGCTGTACTATATCCCACCTCTTGCCTCACCCATTTTTAGAACAAAACTCTTTGTGTGTGTGTGTGTGTGTGTGTGTGTGTGTGTGTGTGTGTGTGTGTGTGTGTGTAGCTTTGTGCCTTTCCTGGATCTCGCTCTGTAGACCAGGCTGGCCTCGAACTCACAAAGATCCGCCTGCCTCTGCCTCCCAAGTGCTGGGATTAAAGGCGTGCGCCACCACTGCCCGGCTGAACAAAACTCAAAAGAACAAAAACTCCCAGGGTCTCTGTGGCTTATGCTGGCCTCCAACTCCTGACCTCTAGCTCAGCCTCTCCAGTCCAAAATTTGCATGTGCCACACACCTGACCTTCTCTGGCCCTTCCTAAAGCCTTTGAGTTGTTTCTTCTCGGCCTCCCTGCCATCTCTTAACTAACCCTTTCCTCTTTCTCCTCTGCCCCTAGAGGCAGATGTGACAGATTGTGGCAGTCCTCCTCCTGAGGATGCCCTAATTCCAGGTTCTCCCTGGAAGAAGAAGCTGAGGAATAAGCATGAAAAAGAAGAGATGAAGATGGAAGAGTTTCCGTGAGTGAGGCTGGGGCATTAAGGCCCTGGGAGCAAGAAGGGCATTGGAAAGATAAGCTGAGGAGGCAGGACTTTGGGGTGGCTCTTGAAAGGCTAAGAAGGGATGGAAGGTGAGACTCAGATGTCATAGAGGTGGCTTGTCCTGAACAGGGACACTGGGGCTTCTAGACCATCCTTTGGAATGGAGGTGGAGATGTGGGATGTGGCTCAGACTCTACAGCTGTCCCTGTCCACTCTGCTTCTCATTCCTTGTCTGTAAGATGGGGCTAGTCATGCTGCTTGAGCGTCCGTGAGGAGCTGGTAGCAAGTGCTTGGTGTCTGCTGGATAGTTGACATTTTCCTGGAGAGTGACTTAATCCTACACTGGAGTGTTTCCATTGCTCATTGTTGAGTCATACAAATATAAAAACAATGTTTCTTACTACACATGTATTTGTAGCTAGAGTTTTCCTGCCTTGCCCACAGTCAGGACAAATCTCTGTCACCTGCCACTGCCAGTCCCATAGCCGCTCAGACCCAACCAAGTAAACACAGAGACTTATATTGCTTACAAACTGTATGGCCGTGGCAGGCTTCTTTTTTTTTTTTTTTTTTTGGTTTTTCGAGACAGGGTTTCTCTGTGTAGCTTTGCGCCTTTCCTGGAACTCACTTGGTAGCCCAGGCTGGCCTCGAACTCACAGAGATCCGCCTGGCTCTGCCTCCCGAGTGCTGGGATTAAAGGCGTGCGCCACCAACGCCCGGCCCGTGGCAGGCTTCTTGCTAACTGTTCTTATATCTTAAATTAATCCATTTCCACAAATCTATACCTTGCCACGTGGCTCGTGGCTTACTGGCATCTTCACATGCTGCTTATGGCAGTGGCTGGCATTGTCTCCCTGACTCAGCCTTCCACTTCCCAGAATTCTCCTCTCTTCTTGTCCCGCCTACTTCCTGCCTGGCCACTGGCCAATCAGTGTTTTATTTATACAGAACAATATCCACAGCATGTGTATTCTAGTCAAGTGATGCTACTGAACAGTATTTTCTCTTGATTCTCCGCTCAGGTTCCTGGAGGTCCCCAGCCCACGAAAGTGTGTGTTGGGATCTCTCCTTTGCCGTCATCCTGCTCTGCTCTTCTTTCTGTAGGGACCAGGACATCTCTCCTTTGCCCCGACCTTCATCAAGAAACAAAAGCAGAAAGCATACCGAGGCACTCCAGAAGTTGAGGTGCTGGGGCTGGGGAGCTCTGGCTGTGGCAGAGAAGGGCGGAGAGAGAGGCTCTTGAGCCTCAATCGTCCTGTGTCCTGTCTGTACCCAGGGAAGTGAACAAGCGCCTCCAAGATCTCCGATCCTGCCTGAGCCCCAAGCAGCACCAGAGTCCAGCCCTTCAGAACCCAGATGATGAGGTGGTCCTCGTGGACGGGCCTGCCTTGTCACAGAGCCCGAGACTCTTCACCCTCAAGATCCGGTGCCGGGCTGACCTAGTCAGATTGCCCGTCATGACAGTGAGTTCAGGGGCGGCAGGGCGGCAGGGGGGCAACGGGGGCAGCAGGGGCAGGGGGCAGCGGGGGTAGCAGGGGGCAGCGGGGGTAGCGGGGCAGCAGGGGCAGGGGGCAGCGGGGCAACGGGGGCAGCAGGGGGCAGCGGGGCAGGGGGGCAGGGGGGGCAACGGGGGCAGCAGGAGCAGCGGGGCAGCGGGGCAGCGGGGCCAGCGGGGCAGGGGGCAGTGGGGCAACGGGGGCGGCAGGGGGCAGCAGGGGGCAGCGGGGCAGGGGGGCAGCGGGGCAGGGGGGCAGGCTCAGCGCCTGCCTTGGAGAGACGGGCTAGACGTGGAGGTGGACTGGCAAGCCCACCTCCTTCCCATCCGCTCTCTGGAGCCCCCCCTTTGTCTACACTTTCCTCACTCTTGTCTCTTTTCGGCAAACTTTGCCATTTTCAGGGCTACTTAGGCATACTGTCTCCAGGCCAGGTTTGAGGGTTGGCACATGTCTGTAATCTCAGCCCTCGGGAGGTGGAGACCTGAGAATCTAACTAGAAATCAGCATGGACTACATAGCTATGCCGTTTGAAAAAACAATCACAGAAATATGTGGATCTTTATGAAGCTTTTTTTTTCTAAGATTTATTTTTAAATTATGTCCAGGCATTGCTGGGTGGTAGTGGTGTATGCTTTTAATCCCAGAACAGAGGCAGGTGGATCTCTGTGAGTTCGAGGCTAGCCTGATCTACGGAGCTAGTTCCAGGACAGCTAGGGCTGTTACACAGAGAAACCCTGTCTCAAAAAAACAAGCAAACAAACAAACAAAAGAGTCCTTCTCTAGGCTGCCTCTCCCCTTCTCTCCTCCAGGGCCCCATGCTTCCCTTTTATGCTCTTACTGCCTTGGACACAGCAGGTAGCACACAGTAATTCTGAGCTTGCCCAGCTTCCTGGCAAAGGCTGGTTTTTGTGTAGGATGATCAGTTCAAGAGTGCTAGTGGAGATGAGCCCTCAGGAGCATGGACCGTGTGTGGCCAAGCAGCTAAGCCCAGGCTTGCCAACTGGTAGCCTGTGGTCTTATCAGCCGGCCATTTTGCACCGTAGGGTACTTCTAATGTAGACAAGTAGTTGGAGCTGTGCCTCGGTGACACAGAACTTGGTGTCTATGAGGCCCCGAGTTCCGTCTCTAGCACTGAGAAAAAAGAATGCGTTTGTACCAAACTTTATAATGGGTGATTTCCTCAGGAGCTCAGAGTGTATGTGAGGTCCTACCCCTTCACTCCTGTTTAACTCCTCATCCATGAATTCATGGCTGCTGCCTGCCTGCCTGCCTGCCTGCCTCCCTCCCTCCCTCCTTCCTTCCTTTCTTCCCTCCCTCCCTCCCTCCTTCCTTCCTTTCTTCCTTCTTCCCTCCCTTCCTCCTTCCCTCCCTCCCTCCCTCCCTCCCTCCTCCCTTTCTTTCTTTTGGTGTGTGTTAGGGTTATATTCTTGTGGCTATGTGCCTGCGTGCATGTGGAGGGGTGTGCATGACTGTGCATGCATATGTCTGTGGAGGCCAGAGGATGATGTCTGGTGTCTTCCTCAATTGCTGTCTACCTTGTTTTTTGAGATGGCCTCTTCCTTGTTTTTTGAGATGGAGCTCACTGATGCAGTGAGGCTGGCTGGCCAATGAGCTCGAGGGATCCCTCCCCCCCCTTCCCCCCCCCCCCAGCATCAGGATTGCAGGTACTGTCTGTTGCTCCTAGTTTTAGGTAGTGCTGGAGATCCAGAGTCAGGTCCTCTTGCTTGTATGCCAGGCACTTTGCTGACTGAACCACCTCCTTAGCCTCAGCTGCTTCATCTCTCTGTGCCATTTGCCTAGACCACTGAGTGACACTAGTTAATTTTGTGCTTGCCAGGTAAATATGGTGAATCTCACAGCTGAATAGTTCAGCAACTTGTGTTTGAGGAGGTAGCTCGGGGCTGGGGTGTGGAATTTCAAGGCTGGAAGATTCCTTTGTCTTCTTCCTAGTCGGAACCCCTTCAGAATGTGGTGGATTACATGGCCAATCATCTTGGGGTGTCTCCAAGCAGGATTCTTTTACTCTTTGGAGAGACAGAACTGTCCCCTACTGCCACCCCTAGGACCCTAAAGCTTGGTGTGGCTGACATCATTGGTGAGTGGAAGGCGAGGAGGGGTCTTGAGGAAGGCTTTGCTGTGGGTGGGGGTTGGGAGATAAGGGGAAGTTCCAGAGGCAGCCTGGCATCTCAATCCTCCTCTCCATAGATTGTGTGGTGCTGACAAGTTCTTCAGAGGCCACAGAGACAACCCAGCAGCTCTGCCTCCGGGTGCAGGGGAAGGAGAAGCACCAGATGTTGGAGATCTCACTCTCTCCTGTAAGTAGGACGTGCTGCCCATGCCCCTCCCCTTTCCAGTCCCCTGTCATTGGGTGGGTTGGCAGGACGTGGGCTCCTCCTAATCCTCCCTTACTGCAAATGCCCCTCTGTTTCTGTGTGCCTACCCAGCCTAGGTCAAAGAGAGAAGAATATTGTTAAGTCCTGTATCGGTTTCTCTCTGTTGCTGTGACACACCACCATGACCAAGGCAACTTACAAAAGGAAGGGTTTTGGGGGGTGGGGTGTCTGTGGTTCCAGAGTTAGAGTCCATGATGGTTGAGTGGAGGCATCCTGCAGGGCTGCTGGAACAGCCACCGAGAGCCCCCATTGCTAATCACAATCAGGAAACACCACAAGGACAGAATTCTTTAAACTCTCAAAGCCCTCTTCCAGTGACTTGCTTCCTCCAACAAGGCCACACCTAAGCTTCCCCAAACAATGTTACCAACTGTGGATCAAGTATTCAAATGCCAGAGCCTCTGGGGGCCTTTCTCATTCAAACCACAGCTTTCTTCCCACCCTGCTACCATGTGTTCCTGTCTTAGTTAGGGTTTCTATTGCTGTGAAGAGACCATGACCATGACCACAGCAACTCTTATAAAGGAAAACATTTAATTGAGGCTGCTTACAGGTTCAGAGGTCTAGTCCATTATTATCATGGTGGGAAGCATGGTGGCACACAGGCAGACATGGTGCTGGAGAGGAAGTTGAGAGTTCCACATTCAGATCGGCAGGCAGCAGGAAGAGAGCCTGATACTGGGCCTGCCTTGAGCTTCTGAAAAACCTCAAAGCCCACCCCCAGTGACACACTTCCTCCAAGGCCACACATGCCAATCCTTTCAAATAGTGCCACTCCCTATGAGCCCATGGGGGCCATTTTCAGTTAGACCACCACAGTTCCCCTTCCCATATCCCTTCCCCTTAGATGGAAAGAACCTTGTGTAATAACAATGATGTGCAGTAATAATGGCTTTTATCTATTTATTTGTTGGTTATAGTTACAAAAACCATCGAAGTTATATATATATATATATATATGTATACACAAAATTTTAATAGGTATATTAAGAAATTAACAAAAAATAAAACTAAGGATTAAACCCACACCGTGTGCATGCTAAGCTGTTACTGTGTCACTGAGCTCTAACCATATCCCAAAGCCACACATCTCCTTTTTCAGTCTTAGGGTTCTTTCCCTTTGTGTTTGTGTATTTGTGTGGGTGCTTGTGCCACAGTGCATGTGTGAAGGTCCGAGGGGAGCCTGTGGGAGGTGGTTCTACTCTGTGGGTGCTGGGAATTGAACTAGGTCATCAAGCTTGGCAGCAAGCACCTTTACCTGTGAACCATCTCTCTGGCTCACTTGAAAACAGCACTTCTCAACCTGTGGGTCACAACCCCTCTGGGGATTGAACAACCCTTTCACAGGGATTGCCTAAGACCATCAGAAAACATGTTTACATTGTGATTCGTAACAATAGCAAATTTAAAGTTATGAAGTAGCAACGAAAATTTTATGGTTAGGGGTTGCCACAACGTGAGGAACTGTATTGAAGGATCGAAGCATTAGGAAGGTTGAGAACCTTTGCTTTAAAACTTGCTATTATTTTTTTTCTTGTTTGATTTTTATATAATCATAAATTATATGTAACTCTTACTATAGTATATAGTATATTGTTAAAATTCTTCTAATTTGCCAGGTGTGGTAACACTCCTTTAATCCCAACAACTCAGGAGACAGAGGCAGGCAGATCTCTGAGTTTGAGGCCAGCCTGGTCTAGGCCAGCCAAGAGTATAGTGAGACCCTATCTCAAAAAAAAAGAAAGAGGAAAAAAAAATCCAAACACAACAACAAAAAACTAGTTTTATTTTTTGTTAATTTCCTAATATACCTATTTAAAATTTTGTGTGCATATATATATATGTGACTTCGATGGTTTTTGTAACTGTAATCTAGGGCAGGAAAATTCATATAACTTACTTGTCTATTTTAATAAGATAAATTATTGGAATTTAAATTTCCTGTGAATATTTTAGCAAATGATGCTTTGACCTCTATCTGTATGTATGTGTGTGTGTGTGTGTGTGTGTGTGTGTGTGTGTGTGTGTGTGTGTGTAGTGTCTATATGTGTGCATATGCCGTGGAGTATGTATGGAGGTCAGAAGACAGCTGGAAGGGATCAGTTTCCTACCGCCACCATATGAGTTCTAGGAATTGGACTTGGGTCCTCATGCTGGCAGCCAAGTGCCTTTACCTGCTGAGCTCTCTCGTGCCCTGTAGTACCTAAAGTGTCATAGGTATGTCATTATGCATGGTGCGTGCAGGGTTTGGTACTGTCGTTGACTTGAGACACCAGCTAAGTGTCTTGGAATGTGTCTCCCCTTGGGATGCGTGTGGGGTTTGGTACTGTCGTTGGCTTGAGACACCAGCTAAGTGTCTTGGAATGTGTCTCCCCTTGGGATGAACAGGGGTGACGCTACTGCAGCTGCTGGGCTTAGAGCAACAGAAGTTGGTTCTTACAGTTCTGTAGACTGAGACTCCACATGAATCTTTTCTCTTTGTAGCTTCTGGTGGCAGCCAGAGTTCCGTGGTGTACTCCTGGTGTCTCTCTCTTTTCTCCTGTGAAGACCTGAGTCATGTTGGATTAGTTGTCTGCATGAGGTGTGACCACACCTTACCTTGATTGTATCTGCCGAGGCCCCAAATCCAATAAGGCCACATTTGAATGTACCTGGTCAGGATGACAAGGTGTCTTTGGGCACAAATGCCAACCCATAAAACTTTTCTAAGTCACACATAACAAATTCTGTAGGACGAATTACTAAATGGTCTTATTAATAAAAAAACTTGGAGCCAGATATTGGGGTAAAAAGCTGAGAGATCAGAAAAGCAGAAAGAAGCCAGCCACATTCTTACCACTTGGAGATCCTTGCCAAAGAGACCTACTTCCTGTATACCCACGCCTATAGGCCTTTCTGTTCTGCCATCATCATTTCCTCTCTCTGCCCAGCTACATGACTTCTTCTTCCTGCCCAGCTCTGTCACTTCCTGTCTGTCTGTACAGACCTCCAGGTCTTTATGATTAACTAGTGTTGGAATTTAAGGCCTGTGCCACCACGCCTGGCTCTGTTCCCAGTGTGGCCTTGAACTCACAGATATCCAGACAAATCTCTGCCTTCTGAGTGATAGGGTTAAAGGCGTGTGCTACCATTGCCTGACCTCTATGTTTACTGTAGTGGCTGGCTTCTTCTTCTGATCCTCAGATAAACTTTATTGGGGTACACAGATAAAATATCACTACAAACTTCCTTTAGAATTTGCGTTTGCTTTATTCATGTTTCTGTTTCAGAGGGGATGTGACTGAGGCTTAGAGAGCTTGTTTATCCCGTAGTCTGTGCCCCAGAGTTGTCCTCTGGTCCCCGCTCAACAGTTCCTGAGGAACCTGTGAGTTCCCAGACAGGGGCCTGCCTTCCCCTCCAGGTTCTTCCTCTGTTGATGTGCCCTCGTCTTCCTTGTCTCGTGTTCTTTTTTCTTTGTTTTGTTTATTTTCAGATAGGGTCTCGTGTAGCCTAGGGTGTCCTGAGACTTATTGTGTAACCCAGGCTGGCTTGGGACTCACAATATAGCCCAAATTAGCCTGAAACTTGTGATCTTTTTGCCTCCATTCCGCAAGTCCTATCATTTCAGGCATATGCTGCATGTTTGGCTAAAAGTTGCCTTGGCTAAAAGTTGCCTTTTTGTTTTTGGTACTAGAGAATGAACTTAGCACATTGAACTTGAAAGTGTGTGCTGACCACTGCACTTGGCTCCTGGCCTTTGTCCCACGTCCTCCACCTGCCTTTCGTACTCTTCTATCTGTTGTTTGTGTCTCTACAGGACTCGCCTCTTGAGGTCCTCATGGCGCACTATGAGGAGGCCATGGGACTCTCCGGACACAAGCTCTCCTTCTTCTTCGATGGGACAAAGCTGTCGGGCAAGGAACTGCCAGCTGATCTGGGCATGGAATCCGGGGATCTCATTGAAGTTTGGGGCTGAAGCTTCCTCCTCCTGTTTGGATGCAGAGCCAAGACTTGGGGACAACAGCTCCCACTTTTATTATTATTTTTTGCCCCATAAGGGCTAACAGAAACCGAATTAGAACTCGTTTATTTATTTCCGGCACTGGGGATTGAACCCTGGGCTGTGCATATGCTAAGGATGTGTGAAGTTGAGGTAAAACCAAGGCATGACCTTTGCCCTGTCTCGTTGACCGATTGGTAGTTGTGTGACTGTGGCTGCCCTGGGTGGCCTGTGGCTGTGTGTGTTGGTGCTGTGGACAGCAGCTCCTGGGGCATGGAGAAGGGGTATTGGCTTCCCTACCATTTCGTTCAGTAGTGCACAAATGAGCCTTGCATTTGGGTGCCCAGGCTTGTGATTTATGCCACATTGGGGACCAACAGGGATTTTAATTCTCATTTGGGGGCTGAGATGCAGGTACCTTCCCTGGTGGGGATAGTCGGTTGCAGGGAAATAAACAAGCAATGACATCTATGCTGAAGCTGAGGACTAGGTAGACAGTGGGTAATTTTTAAAGGCTAACAGGAGTGGTGTCTTCAGCCCTGGGCATCCACTCTCCCAGGACTCGGCCAGCATCTGGTACATACTTCCTGGCATGCACATCTAGCCACATCTGAGCACATGCAGCTGTTGAGTTTGATGTTTACTCTAGTTCCGTCCTCCCGCCCTCTCCTGTCAGCACCCACTTGGTATATTTGTATCTGAATGTCTTTATAAGATGATTTTCTGAATGTGTGTGATTTTAGTGTATGTACATGGTACTGTGCAATAGACATTCTGTCTTCACTCAGTGTGAGTGACAGGCTAGCCATGTTAGCACCTTCTAGATCTGTTGTTGTTCCGATCTGCTGTGGCTGCCCCATAGTGGCATTAGATGATATTACTCACACATTGCCTTAATTGGAGGGATACCTGAGTCGCCAGCTCCTAGGAACCAAATTCCAGACCACAGCAAACATCTTTTTGTGTGTTCCCTTCTGGGCCAGGGTAGGTAATTGTCTGGCATACTTGCCCAGGATGGGACTATGGGTTACGCAGGTTCATTTTTCTGGTTTTTCTAGAGTTTTCTTCAGAATGTGGACTGCTTTTCTTGGAGCTTCTATTTCCTTATCTTGACCAGTATTTAGTGTTGTACTTTCTGATTTGCCAGTCTACTGTGTATAAAGCACTGCATATCTTAATATCCTTTATCTGACCACCATTTCTTATCAATGTCCACCTTCTGGTTTTTCTTTGTTAGCTGCTTGTTTTCTTGTGAGGCTTCCTTTTGTGTGTTTTTTCTGTGAGGAGTTGCTTGTGTTCTAGGCAATTGCAAATAACCTTCAGAATAGCACTTTGTGTACCCAGGGGGATTTTCACCAAACAGACATTCTTAACTTTAATGCAGACAGCTGGCTTTTGTTAGAAAGGGTTTTTTGTTTTGTGTTTTTTTTTTTTTTGCTTTTGTTTTTGCTTTTTAAGGGAAAATGAGAAAGAACTTCCAGAATGGCAGGGGTTCTAGCGGGGAGTCTCAGGATTGCTACTTTTGGATCTCTAAACTAGTTAAGAAACTTTCATTGTCTTCTGTTAGCTTGCTAGTTTTTTGTTCTTTTGTTTTTATCTCTCATATTGAGACCACTAAATGAGAATAGAGTTCTAACTGATCTGCTGTGGTGTGGATACTGACTGTTCTGAACTTTCCACTCTGCTTCTCACTGGTTACAGCTAGACTGTACTGGTTCCTGACTATTGTATGTTACGTCTAAACCATCTGAAATGCACCTTTGTGTGGGAGAGCAAATTTTATTGTGTTTTAATTATAATGAGCCAGTTTTCTAAGCTTTGTCTACTAAAAAATTAATATGTAGTCTGACTTTCACAAGAAGTATGTCAACTTCTTAAAAATTTTTTTTGTGAGAATATGTTATACCTTTGAATTTTAATATTTAAAAATTCCATGACATAGTATAGCTTCCAGGTTTCTCAGCTCTTGTATGACAATTAATGAATCTGAACACATTACTATTATGTATTCAATCTCAGCCAATAAAGGGAGATGCCTTTAACTTAGGAACACCTGATGCTTTCTGTCTTTGTCTCTTTCATGTGATCCCATTTGAAGTTCTTGTGATAGAGACCATTAATTATTCACAAACACCCATCCTTTGTCCTTGGTTAACAAAATCCATGGCTTTCAACACTGTGCAGAGACATTCAGAATGAAGACACTGTAAGTGCTATAGCTCTGATGAGACAGGTATCCTGGCAGTCAGGAGCCAAGAAATACTACAAAGTTGAACTGGTGGCCCAACAAACCTCACACAAGACATTTATTGGGAGGGAATAACCCAGGAGGATGGTTGCCTCTGCTCCAGTGAGAAGCAGCAGGACAGCTAAGCAGAAGACAGGATTTATATAGGATTTCTTGGGTGGGTGGAGCTTCCCAAGGTGGGATTTGGTGGGATTTCAAGTTCTGAGCTTGGGCTCTTTACTCTGTATGGCAGAGGCTGGGGCTGGCCTTTAGGGCAGTTAGTGTTCTGTGGGTGGAACCTGGCAGTTGGGGGTTCTCAGAGGAGGGGCCTGGCCACTCATGTGCCTCAAGGGACTTACAGACACTATAACCAGCCTATGAGTCTATGAAGCTTCTGTAGACTGAACCAACTATGGATTAAAATTATTAGGGAATGCACTTGGGTGGCAGGAGGTTTGTGAATTTGAAGTCAGCCTGGGCTACACACCAAGACCCTACCTAGTTTTTTATGTATGGAAAAATATTTATGCCAGAACTCATATAGGCTCTTCTTCATCACTATTTCCCAAAAGACATGGTGTAACTTTTTTGTTTGTTTGTTTTTTCAAGACAGGGTTTCTCTGTGTAGTTTTGCGCCTGTCCTGGAACTCACTCTGTAGACCAGGCTGGCCTCGAACTCACAGAGATCCACCTGGCTCTGCCTCCCGAGTGCTGGGATTAAAGGCGTGCGCCACCACCGCCCGGCCGGCCGGCATGGTGTAACTGTTAACGTGGCACTCACACTGTGTTAGGTATTAGAAGGACTCCAGCAGGTGTAACTCGGCCTCCTGGGGTGGCGGTGGAATGGGCTGCCCTTCCAGGGACGTCTGTGTGGCAGTGTGCGCTCCCCTGCATGCTTGCTTCCTGCCAACTGGAGGTAGAATGTTCTATGAACACAGACTTCAGAACTGGAACTCAGTGGGAGCACAGTGAGACAGGGCAGCCCGTGTCTTGGTCTCCATGCCATACCTTAGGAGTCTCAGCACTGAAATAACTGTCTTGTTGAAATCACTTAAGGATTTCTGTCACTCATAGCAGCCCAAGATGTAGCTATTTCAGACACAGCAGCCCAGATGTAGCTACTTCAAACACAACAGCTCAAGTTGTAGCTATTGCCAACAGCATTATAGTGGTTCTCTTTGGGCTGTGGGATAGTTTCCACAGATGTCTAGTTGTAGAAATAGAATGGGCATGAATATGAACCTACCTGGTCTCCAGGTTTGGTGGCACAGACCTATAATCCTGGTCACTCAGTAGGCTGAGGCAGGGTCTTAGAAAGCTGAAGGCCTGCCTGGGCTAGAGTGAGTTCAGAACTGGCCTGAGGACATATATAGGTCAGCAATAGTGTGCTTGCATGGCTTCGGAGTCAATCCTTAGCTTCTTGAGTTCTGTTAGGATTGCTCTTCCATACCTTTGCCCCTGTATCTAGTGCTAGAAGGTCCAGTTTTCTACAATTTTCCCTTGTACTTAGCAAAGACTATGCCTTTGTAACTGTAATGAGCATTTACTCAATGTCCAATTAACTCTCTCTGACACTAGTTTTACAGAGAAACTAAAGCTTAATGCGATTAACCTGCCACGGTTCTCACAGCCATTCACTGCAGAGCCAGATGTAGATACAAGTAGGCCTAACCTGAGACTTCTTGAGATTCTTGAGATTGGCACACTTGAGTGTGTGTGTGCCAAGTGTCCTGGGATCCTGGTAAAATGCTGGAGAGATGGCTCGGTGGTGAAGAACACTTGCTGCTCTTGAAGAGAACCTGAGTTCAGTTCTCAGCGCCCACATCAGGCAGCTCACAACTGCCTGAAACTCAACCATGGGGGATCCAATGCTCTCTTCTGGCTTCTCCAGGCACTTGTACACACGTGGCATTACTTACACAGGCATGCACACATAAATAAAATCCATTTTTTTAAATGAAGGGCCAATTGTGGCGCACACCTTTAATCCTGGTGCTCAGGAGGCGGAGGCAGGAGGATCTCTGTGAGTTCAAGACCAGTCTGTTCTACATATCAAGGTCCAGGCCAGCGAGACTCCATCTCAAAAAAAGGAAGTGGGTAGGGAGCTCGAGAGATTATTCAGGGATTAAGAACCCTTGTAGCTTTTGCAGAGGACTCAGGTTCAATTCCCAGCACCCACATGGTGGTTTACAGCCACCTGTTTACTCCAGTTCTAGGGATTCCACACCCTCTTTAGACCTCTGAGGGCACAGACACACACATACATGCAGGCAAAACACTCACAGCCGGGCGGTGGTGGCGCACGCCTTTAATCCCAGCACTCGGGAGGCAGAGCCAGGCAGATCTCCGTGAGTTCGAGGCCAGCCTGGGCTACAGAGTGAGTTCCAGGAAAGGCGCAAAGCTACAGAGAGAAACCCTGTCTCGAAAAAAAGAAAAAAAAAAAAAAGAAAAGAAAAACACCCATAAAACGGGGAGTGGGGGCCTGCACTGGAGCATGTGGTCTGGACCAGAAGCTGAGGAGGAGCCTGGATGCCTGTCTGATGAGCAGTCAGGGGATGCAGCTCTGCTGACCACATTTGACAGTGAGATACTCACTGTGCTTTGGTTCTTTTTCTTATCATTTTTCTTCGTACCCAATCCTTAAATACTAGAAGTTAGAAATCTTTGAGAACACCCCATACCCCTCTTGACAGTTTTTCCATGTAACCCGGGCTACCTTCTAACTCCAGATCTTTCTGCCTTTGCCTCCCGGGGGCTGGGAGTGTAGATGTGTGCTACCACACCGGGTATTTTGCCGTTTCTTATGTACCTTTATAATCTCCAATCTCCCCAACTCCTGCTATCCTCTCTAACTCAGAGGTTAGTTCTTCCTAAAGCTCCTGAAGAGCCATCCACATCGTGTGTGTGTGTGTGTGTGTGTGTGTGTGTGTGTGTGTGTGTGTGTGTATGGTTTTTCAAGACAGGGTTTCTCTGTGTAACAGTTCTGGTTGTCCTGGCATCTGCTTTGTAGACCAGGCTGGCCTCGAACTCACAGAGATCCACCTGCCTCTGCCCCTCAAGTGCTGAGATTAAAGGCGTGGGCCACCACTGCCCATCCATGGTCACATCATTTTTATGTCCCACCTTAGCACGAAACAAAACTGTAGCTCTCTCTACGTCTGTTTGATTATTTGTTTCTTGCTTTCCCATCGGTCTGTAAGTGCTTCACAATGTCTTGTTCTTTTCGACAATGCTCGTTGTTCATACACACAGTTGTTTCCTCCCAAAAATTTACTGAAGGAATAAATCTCATGTCTCAGAGAACCCCACTGCCACCATCTCAGTGAATGAGCCAGAAATAATGTGTCACCCTGCCTCCTTTTTGTGCTGAGACTGGAAACCAGGCCCTCACTCAGGCTGGGCAGGTGCTCTACCACTGGCTTCATACTTCATTTTGTGATGTTTGGGATGGAACCTGGGGTCTTAAGCATCATTGGTACTTGCTTCATTTTCATTATCTACTCCATGCTTGACCCCCACCCCTCTTGACGGTTTTTGTTTTGTATTATTTTGGTTTTTCAAGGCAAGATTTCTGTGTAGCCCTGGCTGTCCTGGAACTTGCTCTGTAGACTAGACTAGCCTCAAACTCAGAGATCCACCTGCCTCTGCCTCCTGAGTGATGGGATTAAAGGTGTGCACCACCACCACCACCACCACCACCACCACCACCACCACCACCCCCGGCAATGGGGTTCCATATGTAGCTCAGGCTAGTTTCTAATTAATTTCTACCTTTATTGTCGCCGTCCTCAGATAAGTGTCTTTCTGTCTCTCTTCTCCCATGCCCTGCCTGCAGTATAACACAGGCCACTGCTTCCCTCCTAACCCTCTCCAATCTATCTGCAACCGATGGTTAGCTTTTCTCAAATGCAAGTATGATTTTGGGGGGGTGGGGGTCAGAGACTCATTAAATAGCCCAGATGGCTTCAAATTTCTAGGTTCGAGTGATCCCCTGCCTCAGCCTCCTGAGCACATGGGACTATGGGCCCGTCTCAGTCACTAGATTTTCATATGAATTGAATAATACAATATGCATTCTATTATTTAACAGTGTTTTAAAATTTTTATTTTTATTACATTTTTATTTTGGGTGCATGCCATGGTACCCGTATGAGATAGAGGGCAGCTTGTGGCAGTCAGTCCTCTTCTTCCTCCATTTGAGTCATAGGGATGGAACTCAGGTTGTCAGCCTTGGCAGCAAGTGTTTTATCCTCTGAGCCATCTTGCTGGCCCTTAAGTATTTTGAGCTTTATCTCTGTTTATTATCATCATCACCATCACCTCGTCCAGGCTGGTTTATGACTTTAAGTCCTCAAACCCTCATACTTCTTTATTTTTAATTACTTTTAATTCTTTTGAGACTGGGTCTTATGTACCCAAAGCTCATCTTGAACTTGCTATTACTATGTATCAAGGAACATTTTGAACTTGCAAGCCTCCTCTCTCTGCCTCCTGCCACTCACTGGCCTGGCTTATGAGATACTGGAGAATCGAACCCAGGGTCTCAGCCATGCTAGGCAAATATGCTATCAACCGAGCTGCATCCCCGGCTGGAAGTGGGACTGCAAAGCAGCTCTTTCATAGGATTACAGTAATTTTTATTCAGAATGTATGTATATTAAGAAAAACAAGCAATCTGGGGCAGGAGTGGCGTACACCTTTAACCTCAGCACTCCGGAGGCAGAGCCAAGTGGATCTCTGTGAGTCTGAGGCCAGCCTGGTCTAAAATGTGAGTTCTAGGACAGTCAGGGGTACATAGAGAAACTTTGGAAGAAAACAAAAGAAAAACTAAAAACAAGCAAAGAAAAAAAAGCCTCAGGCGCTAAGATTAGAGGCTTGAGTCACCACACCCAGTGGGGTTGGCTTTTGTTTGTTTTGTTTTGTTTTGACGGGGTTTCTCTGTTTAGCGCTGGCCGCCATGGAACTTGCTCTGTAGACCAGGCTAGCCTCAAATTCAGAGACCTGTCTGCTTCTGCCTCTTGAGTGCTGGAATTAACGGCGTGTGCCATCACTGCTTGGCTTTCCGTGTTGGGCGCTGCAGTTCTTGGTTCTGAGCCCCTGCCTACCCTGCAGGAGAGACACCAGAGGGCGCGAGCACTCCAGCCTTGGTTGCTGGAGGGAGACTCTGTGGCCATACTGGTGCGTCCTTTCCTTCTCGTCTGCGGGAATCTTTTGTTTGAGGCAGGGTCTCATTCTGTGGCTTCCACTGCCCTGAAACTCGCTATGTAAACCAGGCTAGCTTTGAAGTTGCAAAGGTCCGTTTGCCTTTGCCTTCTGGGACTAAAGGCGTGCGACACCACGCCCGACTCTATAGGAATCTAAGTATCCACATTTTGTAAAAGCTCATGATTGGGAAATAAAAGGGGGTAGCTGCTCGCCGTTATTCATTCAACGATTTCTGAGCCATGAAGCCATCACAATCACCGAAGAAGAAAAGTGGGGACTTCTCACTAGCATCTGGAGAGATGTATTATTTCCAAACCTTTGTGATTCACTATCTCATGTGATGACAAGAAGTCGGATAAATGGGCATTCCCTCTAAGGCGCTCGATTTTGCCAACTTGCGAGGCCCCCTGGAGACTGCTAGTGAAAGTGGGAACAAGCGTCGGGTTGCCATGGTGCTTGGCTGTGTGCAGGAGCCCAAGAAGCCTTGGAGGCTTCCGTAGTCGGTGGAAGGTCACGTGCTCAATCCTTGCACCGGGTGACTGTCTCCGGTCGGGCTCCGGTGTCACATGACCTGCTCTGGGGCAACATGGCGACGGCCGTGGTGCAGCGCCGGGACTGAGCGACAGCGAGTGTGGCGCGCTCCTTCCCAGGGTGAGGAGAGCATCAGCGTGGGAAGGGCGACTGGGGCCTCGTCTTCCCGCTCCTGCCCCCAACGTCATCTGCATCTCACACGACCTCTCCGTTGGAACCAGAGGGAATGACGAAGCCCAGGGCTTTTCCCAGTCGTGCTCTGTGCATTGGAGCACGCTCCTAGCCGGCTGTGGGCAACTCTCCCCGCCATCCTTTCGCTAATCTCCTTCCGTCGGAGGTGGGACCCGAGCGTGGGCGGTTGCGTGCTCCTGGGACCATGGCAGGGTCCGACACAGCGCCGTTCCTCAGCCAAGCTGATGACCCAGATGACGGGCCAGCGCCTGGCCACCCGGGATTGCCGGGGCCCATGGGGAATCCCAAGTCCGGGGAGCCCGAGGTCCCAGACCGTGAAGGCCTGCAGCGCATCACTGGTTTGTCTCAGGGCCATTCGACCCTCATAGTGGCGGTGCTGTGTTACATCAACCTCCTGAACTACATGGACCGCTTCACCGTGGCCGGTAGGCACTGGTTCTAGAAAGAAGGGACGTGGGGAAGGAAGCAGTTTCCCAGGATGGGGCGGCCTCTCCGTGCTCATCCAGTTCTTTTTGTTTTTTCTTTCCAGGAGTCCTTCCAGACATTGAGCACTTCTTCAACATTGGAGATAGCAGTTCTGGCCTCATCCAGACTGGTGAGTGAGGCTCCTGCTCACACAGCCACTCACCTTTTGTTGCCTCAGCTGGGCCTACACACATGCGGGTTGGCCTAGTGAGGGCTTGTTGGCCAGAGCCCTCGGAGGTAATGGCCTGGACTGCGCTAGGGCTGTCCAGTTGAGCTGGGACGTGACATTTACTATGTCACGGCAGGCGACACGCTCACCTTCTCTAGGCCTCATCTTTCCAGTTTGTAGGATGAAGCCAGTAATAAAATGGGCTAATTCTTTGGACTGGTGTGAGGACTAAGAAATGCCGGGTGTGGCACCTAGTAGGCACCAGTAAATATAGCAAGAGCACTTGGTGGGGGGGTTTATTTCTCTCCTTTCTTTCCGAGAACCCACTCTATGCCAGGTCCCAGTAGAGCACCTTAGAGGTGTAGAAGCCCTATGGGACTTCAGCTAGGCCTTCCTGCCTGCTTCTCCTTCTACAGCTGAGCAGAAGCGGTGTTCTTCCTGATTTGCACGGGGATTTGGCTTTTATTTAGATTTTATAAGCAAACTCAGACTTTGAGGGGGGTTAGGATTTGCCCAGGGTCACATAAGCAGACAGGTGAATGGGAATTCGAAACCAGGTCTTGAAGTGTTTGTTTCCCTGCCCCAGGCCCATGCGGAACCGGAGGCACTTGTGTGTGGAGAAGTGAGAGTGAGGTCATAGGTCAAGGTGGTGTTGAGTCAGAGAAGCAGCAGACCTCCCTAGGTGGTTTCATTACCCATCCTGCTTTTCATTCGACACACGTGAAGTGAACCCTTGTTTTGTGCCAGCTTGTGGGTTAAATGAGACTCGCAGTCGTGGCCCATGCAGGAGCTGACATCCTCCTGTGCCTGAGGGGGTTAATTAAGACGGGATAATTTCAGATGGAGGAGTGTGAAAAGTAAGATGTAAAAATGTAAAAGAAAGCATACAGCAGGTGTTAATCCTTTAATCCCAGCACTTGGGAGGCAAAGGCTGGAGAACTCTGTGAACTCGGGGCAGCCTGTGTACATAATAAGACCTTCCCCTCCCACCCACCCCCCCCACCTCCCCACCCCCCCCCCAAAAGAAAAGAAAAGAAAAGAAAAGAAAATGGGCTTGGGATGGATGGCAGTCTGGGTTGGAATTTGAAGCAGTAGAATTTTGTGAAGCTCAGGAGAGACATGAAAATGTTGCTTTGAGGGGACACTGAGTGCCGAACCCTAATGTGGTATTGATCTTGACAGTTGTCATGAAGGTGCAGGGCGGGAAAGAGGTAGGGGCTGGATTAGACGGGACACAGTGCGTGTGGTGTGGATGTGGATTTTGTTTCAGGCTGGGTGGAAGGCGGGTCATGCCAGCTGGACGATCCATTCTATACAGGGCGTTTTGGAAAGTTGTGGAGATGAGCCTGGGTCACCACCCCCCACCCCATCCCCCCACCCCCCCCGGCTCTGATGGGTCACAGGGTTGGGATGGGAATGGTGTTCATCAGGGAAGAGGAGGGTGGGGATCTCTGTTTGGGCATTTCTCTACCCGGCTCCCTAACTGGAATAGGAGTGGGGGAGGGAGGGGTTGGGGCAGCAAGGGACCCGAACCGGGCTGTGACTCTCTGTCTCCTCCCCCCAGTGTTCATCTCCAGTTACATGGTGTTGGCACCAGTGTTCGGCTACCTGGGTGACAGGTACAATCGGAAGTACCTCATGTGCGGGGGCATTGCCTTCTGGTCCCTGGTGACGCTGGGGTCGTCCTTCATCCCCAGAGAGGTGAGGCCCTGTGCTTTCTCCCCACTCCCCGTCCACGTTTGCTGCTGTTCTTCGGAGCCATGTTGGATTGAGTGTGGGGGAACCTCTGTAGGGTCCTTGCTCTGCTCCATCTTCCGCTTTCTCATTGCCTGAGTTAGCCTGCCCACCCATCCCGCCCACTGTCCTTTGTGAGCTTTCTTCCACTCGTCACTTGGCCTGTCCCCTAACTCTCCCACCGCACACCTCAACACTGCTTTTTTCCTTCACCATTGATCTCTGTGCAGTGGCCATTGTCCTCTCCCTTCCTGGGACCGGGCTTCCTCTTAGGGCTGGTGCTGGTGTGGGTGAGAGAGCAGCCCGGGGCAGCCATCACTTGGCCTGCACTTCCTCTGTCCACCCACCCTCCAGTGCTGCCCCTGCCGCTCTGCTGGCTCTGTAGACCACAGCGTTTCCCCGGTTGCTTCATGGGGCTCTCCTTCGGGCCCCTTTCCTGGGAGCCTCTGACACAGTGACCCACTTCTTCCTTCCCAAAACTCTGGAAACACACGATGCCACGTGTTTCCCTCCCAGTTCCCTGGCGGATGCTTTTCCGTGTCTTTGAGATCTTCCCCTATCTGCTGTCCTCAGCCCCAGGCAGCCCCTAGTGCCCTCAGGCGATCCTGTGCCCTGGCCAGGTGCCTTTGGTAAGCAGACAGTCCGCCGGTTAAGATCGTTATTCACCACCGGGGTGGGCCCTCGGTGGGAGGGGAACTAGAAACCCGAGATTTATTTTGCACCTACTGAGTGCAAAGCCCTCCGAGTACCATGTGAACAAACTGTTGTTGTTCCCCTTTTGCAGATGAGGAAACTGAGGCTCAGAGAGGTTAAGTTATTTTCTCAAAGTCACAGCTAGTAAGTGGAGCCAGGATTCCAGCCAGGTCTGTGTGATTCTCAACCCAGGCCTCTCTCGCTGTCCCTGCTGCCTCTCCAGCGCCCCCTGGAGAGGTCTCCTGGGAGGCTGGCTCCAGGGTGGGATGCCACCTCCCCCATGTCTCCTTTCCCAGCGTTTCTGGCTGCTCCTCCTGACCCGGGGCCTGGTGGGGGTCGGGGAGGCCAGTTACTCCACCATTGCGCCCACCCTGATCGCCGACCTCTTCGTGGCAGACCAGCGGAGTCGGATGCTCAGTGTCTTCTACTTTGCCATTCCTGTGGGCAGGTGAGCAGGCTGTGGGCGGGCCTGGGGCGGGCCAAGGGCTTGGTGGGCATTTGTTTTGTTTTTCGAGACAGGGTTTCTTTGTGAAACAGTCCTGGCTGTCCTGTAACTTGCTTTGTAGACGAGGCGGGCCTCGAACTCACAGAGATCCGCCTGCCTCTGCCTCCCCAGTGCTGGGGTTAAAGGCGTGCGCCACCACCGCCCCGGCTTGGTGGGCATTTGCCTGACCACATGTGACTCTCCTCTTTGCCTTCCCACAGTGGTCTAGGCTACATTGCGGGCTCCAAAGTGAAGGATGTGGCCGGAGACTGGCACTGGGCTTTGCGGGTGAGTCTGGTTAGAGTTGGGGAGTCAGCAACCTTACTGATCTCCCTTTCTTTCTTCAGATATTCCCTTTTTTAACTTTCTTAAAAAAAAGAAAAAACGTGCTGGGTGGTGGTGGCGGTGGCGCACGCCTGTTATCCCAGCACTCGGGAGTTAGAGGCAGGCAGATCTATGAGTTCAAGGCCAGCCTGGGCTACCGAGTGAGTTCCAGGAAAGGCGCAAAGCTACACAGAGAAACCCTGTCTGGAGGAAAAAAAAAAAAAAAGTGTGTGTGCATGCAATGCCAATGCCCGACTGTGGGAGTCAGAGGTCAACTTTAGGAAGTTGGTTTTTTTTCTTCACTTGAAGGTCCTGGAGATTGAATTCAGGTTGGCAGACTTGGCCACAAGACCCTTTACTCACTAGGCAGGCTCCCTGGCCTGTCCGCTCCCTCTGTGTGGCGGGGCTCCTTGTGCTGAGCCTCAGCAAGCCTGGGCCTCCATAGGGAGCCAAAGGTCTTGCTGCAGATGTAAAGCTGGATGCCCCAGAAAGGGACAGTATTTGTTTTCCTAAGGGAAAGTGGAGCTGACCAGGACTCCCGTGCCATCCCCGGTTTCGCTCGTTTTCTGTTTTCCCCATGTTAACTTTATTCCCAAGCGCTTGTCCTCAACTGAGCAACTTGGGCACCTCAGACCCCTGAACAGTAGCCACGAGATGGTGTCCAATTGGATGAACGTGGGTCACATACCCATTATGTAATCAGTTATGGAAAGGCCGGAGAGTGATAGCCCTTTTGGTTCAGCCTTAGATCCGGTTTGAACCATGTGGACTGAGAGGAATTTGGTTGGGGGTCCTTGAAACAAAATCAGGGGGCTGTTGCCAAAGAAGAAGCAAGCCTAGGCCTGTAGAAACAGGATGTCCCCAGCGGCAAACCTTCCTAAGCCGCAGCCCCAACTTCTCTGAGCCAGCCCTTATGGAGTTTAAGACCCGGGGAGCTAAGCTGCCTGTCCTCCTCATTCTCCGTGGCCCCAGACGGTCAGTATACCCCTGCCCTGCATCCCAAAGCTTGCTCTTTCCCCAGGTGACACCAGGTCTGGGGGTGGTGGCTGTCCTGCTGCTGTTCCTGGTGGTACAAGAGCCCCCAAGAGGAGCTGTGGAGCGCCACTCGGGGTCACCACCCCTGAGCCCCACCTCGTGGTGGGCAGATCTGAAGGCGCTGGCGCGCAAGTGAGTTCACCCCTTCCTTCCGTATTTCAGGCCTGGGGGCGGGGGGGCTGCCGTCTTCAACAGGCCGAGTTGTGTGTCCTGCCAGGAAGCCTCATTTATGGCCAGAGACCCAGGCATTGCTGCCCACCTGAGGCATTTGCCTGAGATATAGACGCGGGGTCGCATCCAACCAACTCTGACAGTAGAATAAGCCGGGGAGGGAGGAGAGGGCAGGCCCGGGGACTCACTTCCTCCCGCTGTCCACAGTCCGAGTTTCGTCCTGTCTTCCCTGGGCTTCACTGCCGTGGCCTTCGTCACGGGCTCCCTGGCTCTCTGGGCGCCAGCGTTCCTGCTGCGCTCCCGTGTTGTTCTGGGGGAGACCCTGCCCTGTCTCCCCGGGGAATCGTGCTCTTCCTCCGACAGGTACGTGGGAGGGGCTGGGCAGGGCGACTGCGGGTATCGGGGTATCGGATATCGGGGATTCGGACTCTACCAGCTACCTCCACTCTTGGAGTCTCAGGTTCTGGTTCCGAGAACCACGTGATGAGGTAACACACTGGCTCTGAGGGTCTGTGCTGGATGGATTTGGCTACGAGGGCAGTTGGGGTGGACCGTCCTCGCGGGGCCAGAGGGCCTCCCAGGAAGGAGACGGAGCCATGCCAGGGGGTGTCTCACCTTCGGACTTAACCCCTAGTCTCATCTTCGGGCTCATCACTTGCCTGACTGGAGTCCTGGGCGTGGGCCTGGGTGTGGAGATCAGCCGCCGCCTGCGCCGCATCAACCCTCGGGCTGACCCGCTGGTCTGTGCTACCGGCCTCCTGGGCTCTGCGCCCTTCCTCTTCCTGTCCCTGGCCTGTGCCCGAGGCAGCATCGTGGCCACCTACGTGAGTCAGACACCGGGGGTCTAGTGGGTATCCATCTCTGCACGGGGGGGGGGGGGGGGGAGGCAGGAGGGGTGGCGTGGCCTCCCTGGGCCCCGCCATGGCCATGGAGGATGACCACCAGCCGCTAACTCCCCGTGTGCAGGGTCAGCCCGCAGAGGAGTTCAGGGCGAACTGAAGGTGGCATGTCCCCTTTCCAATCCCAGCCCTGGGCCTTCCCAGCTGGGGGCCGCGCTGTCTCCTCCCACGCGAGGTGCTGGCGCTGAGGCTAGCCCCTGCCTTGTGGGGTGTGATGGGGACTAAGTGAGTTAATGGCTAAGCCTGGTCACATGACCCTCTCCCTCTTCTGCCATCCAGATTTTTATCTTCATTGGGGAGACCCTGTTGTCTATGAACTGGGCCATCGTGGCCGACATCCTCCTGGTGAGTAGCTGGGCAGAGGCGGAAGGGAGCAGGGATGGGGTCAGGTGGTGGCACTCACTCTGAGTTCTGGCTTTTCCCCCTCAAACCTCAGCTGCACATGTATGCCAGCGTCCAGCCGCAGAGGGGCCTCTGGGCCTGCCTCGGGCCTGCAGTGGGCCTTGGTTTCTCTGGGACCCCTGCTGAGTTCCCCTCTTCTCCCTCCTAGTATGTGGTGATCCCAACCCGACGCTCCACCGCGGAGGCCTTCCAGATTGTGCTGTCCCATTTGCTGGGCGATGCTGGGAGCCCTTACCTCATCGGTCTAGTGAGTACTAATTATCCTTGGCTGGGATGGGGTGGTTTGGGGAACCTGGTACTCCCCACCCCGGCAGCTGGCCGGTGGCTGGTGATAGGATGGGATAGCCTGGCCTCGTTCGGCAACAGTCACCCTGGGCACTTTTTCCCTTAGCAGCGCCCCTGGTGGATGGGAAGGAGGGTGTGTGAAGGTTTTACCCGTGGGGCCGTGGGGCTGACTCTCTGGTCCCCGCAGATCTCTGACCGCCTCCGACGGAACTGGCCCGCCTCCTTCTTGTCCGAGTTCCGGGCCCTGCAGTCTTCACTCATGCTCTGTGCTTTTGTCGGGGCACTGGGTGGTGCGGCCTTTCTGGGCACGGCCATGTTCATCGAGGATGACCGCCGGCGGGCTCAGCTCCACGTGCAGGGTCAGTGAGGGCCGCTGTCAGCCCAGGGTCACCGTACTGCCTGTCAGTCTGTTCATCCGCTGGCTCATCCGTAGGCACCCCACGTCTCCCAGTCCACAGCTCCCCCTCCACTCGGACCATCCCATCCGCCCAGGCCCAGGCCACCGGCCAGGGTTGAGAGTCCCGGCTTCCCGGTCCCATCCCACTCAGCTCTGAGCCTGTCTGAAAGCGTGCGGGCTTTCTGTCTGTACACAGTTCTGAGGACTTGGGCTGCCCCGCCCCGTCTCTGCCCTCTGCCTGATTGTCCTTGGCCCCGACCCCTTCCTTCCCCGCAGGTCTGCTGCATGAGACGGGGCCCTCGGATGACCGGATTGTGGTACCTCAGCGAGGCCGTTCCACCCGGGTCCCCGTGTCCAGCGTGCTCATCTGAGGAGCTGTGGCCCAGCCACAGGTGCAGCCCAGCCGGCCCTGGGCCCACCCCCAGGAGGTGCCCGGGCAGAAGCCCTCACCAGGCCCAGGTCCAAGGAGGAAGCCCTGGGGATAGGTCCCCGCTCCCAGACACTACATAGGCAGCCCAGGGAAGAGATGGGGGTCCAGAAATGGGGCTCGTCCTGTCTACTAGGGCAGCCCAAGGGGTTTGGTGCTATTTGTAATGGAATAAAATTTGTAAGCAGACTGCGACTGGCCGCTTGTCTCTCTGCGGGTGCCGTTGGTTTCAGGGAACGTCTGTGGCCTCAGGACTGACTGACTTTAGCAGGGCAGTCGGGTCACCCTGTAGGTAGGTCCCTGCCTTCTGGGCTAGGTGATCTGGAGGACTGCCCTCTTCCGAGTGAGTTGCTTCAGTGTGACCATGACTCACTGTGGTCCCTGGAAGTGGCTCTCCCAGAGGCTAGGCTGGGAGGTGGGGGGCGGTGCTGCCCTTGCCCCACACCGTCCCTGACAGAGCCTCCGCACCGTGCTCCCGCCCAGGCATGGGGAGGACACAGCTGGCCAGGCTGTCTCCCTTCCCACTGGAGGGGTTGTCTCGTCCTGAGCCTCAGCCCCTTCCTTCACACGGTCCCTCGGCCTCCTCCTCCCCCTTCCCACAACTGGGTGGGGGTGAGTGGGCAGGGGGCAGGCGCAGCCGGCTGAGGAGCCTGATGATTTCCTGCCCTCACCACAGCTTCCTGTCGCACGCGGGTGGTGAGGAGGAGCAGAGGCAGGCGGGGAGCAAGAGAGGGGCAGGTACAGCTGGGCACAGGGATCGCGCGTCTGCTAGCTGGGGCACAGGCCCCAGCTCAGGCTCTGAGCCTAGAAACTGCCGGCACCGACCTCACACTCAGTCCAGCGAGGAAGTGGGGTCGTTGAGCCCCAAAGGAGGACGCAGCTGCCTGCCGCCGCCACCGGATCCCAGGCTGGGGCCCGCTCAGTCCCACACCCTTCCTGCTGCCGCTCTGCCTCGAGGGGCTGCAGTGCGGCAGGGTCTGGGGCAGGTGCTCTGCAGATGGAAGCGGACGCGCTGAGCCCCCTGGAGCTGGGCCTCCTGCTGCTGCCCCTCTTGGTCACGCTCCTGGCTGCCCTGTGTGTGCGCTGCCGTGAGCTGCCAGGTAAGTGGGGAGCTCTGGGGTACTGGGTGCTGGGCACCCCATTGGGTCCTCATGCCTTCCCCAGCCCCTGGCTCCCTCGAACTGTCCCTGCCTCGGGCCTGCTGGGGGGAACTGGACGGGACGGGATGGGACTGAATGTCTTTGTTCCCGGTGCACCCTGATCCTGCCTCATTGGCCCTCTCTCCTCCAGCCTCCTATGAGAGTGCCTCCACAGAAAGGTGAGTCCCATCCCCCCCCCTCCATGTGTTTTCCCTTTGTTCTGATGGAGGGCTTGGGGCTGCGGCCCTCTTGGGCCTATACCCAAGCCGCCTCTTTCCTACCAGTTTGTACCCAAGGAGCATCCTCATCAAACCGCCTCGTGAGTTCAGTGTCCTCGGCCTTCCTTGAGGGTTCTTGGGAGTGTGCCTTTGTCCTGCTCACCCTAAGCTGTCTGTAGGGCTATTACCTGGGATGGGTTGGGGGAAAGTGGGAGCCCCCATGCCTGTTTAGGACATGGTTTTTAGGGGTACATCTGTCCTTAGAGGCCTTGACATGGGTTGGGGGTGGGGGTGGTGTCTGGAGTCGTTCCCTCAAGCTTGGTTCTATGTCCTCAGAAATAACCGTCCCCAGAACAACTTCCACTTCCTACCCTCTTGTTACCTCCTTCCCACCCCTGAGGCAGCCAGACCTGCTCCCCATTCCGTGAGTACCCCTCAGCTGCCTCCCTCTGATCCGCTGTGCCTCCTCCACCTTCTAGGGTGGGGGGGACGTGGCTTTTTCCCTGTTGCGACCCCGCTCGCCCCAGAGTCCTACTTAGACCTGGTCCCTGACCTTTGACTTCCAGGAGATCCCCACAGCCCCTTGGGGGTTCCCATCGGATGCCATCTTCCCGGCAAGATTCAGAGGATGGTAAGAGTGTACAGGGTTAGCGGACTGGGGAGAGGGTGTGCAGCCCGAGCTGACTCCGTCTCCCTCCCCCTCTCTCTTTGAAGCCAACAGTGTGGCGAGCTACGAGAACCAGGGTGGGTCTGGGGTCTGGGGAACTGGGTGGGGTGGGGAGGCTGGAGCTGTCCCAGGTCACGTGGACTTCTCATTCCTCACAGAGCCAGCCTGTGAGAACGTGGATGAAGATGAGGACGAGGACGACTATCCCAATGAGGGCTACCTGTGAGTGGGGAGAGGGGAGGGGAGGGTGGAAGTTGGGGACCCTTTCTCACCTCCTCATTCCTTCCTTCCAGAGAGGTGCTCCCTGACAGCACCCCGGCCGCCGTTCCCGTGGCCTCCTCTGCTCCTGTGCCCAGCAACCCTGGCCTCCGAGACAGCGCCTTCTCCAGTGAGTCAGGGTTTCTGTCCAGCTCCTTCCGCCATGTGCTGCTGGCTGCACCTCTCTTCCCTCTCATTTCTGAGGTGATTGCCGCCCTTCCATTTCCTCCTTCAGATGTTGGACTTCCTGCTCTTCACTTCCGATTGCCTTGCTTTTCCTTCCTCCCTCTTCTGTCTTACCATTTTTTCTGTTGTCTAAGAAATTTCCTGACTCTTCTTTAACCCTTCCATTGAAATTTTATTTCTGGGTTGGATGCGAGGACACACGCCTATAACCCTGGCATCAGGAGTCTGGGTAGGAGGGTTGAGTTTGAGGCTAGCCTGGGCGATGTATAGTGAGACCCTGCTTCAAAAACCAAAACAGCACTGCCACCAACAAAAAGAAAAGAGAAAAATCATTTCTCTTATCTGAAAGCTCTTCTTTGGGCTTCTCAGTGTTCTTTTTGTATAGTACCCTGTTCTTGTTTCATGGAAGCAATGCCATCTAATGTATCTGTAAGAACTTTGGTTAGAGATTGTTTCTCTCTGTCTCTTTCTCTGTCCGTCTGCCTCTTCAATCACACGCTCTCTCACTGAAGCTTTCTTCTGTTTACCACGTAGTCTTTGTTTCTCTTGGGCTGCGTTTTTCTGCGTTGGTCTCTTCCATTCCTGCTGTCCTTTCCTGAACTTCTCTTAGGGTTTGGTGATCTTCGGTGTTCTATCCTCTTCTCTCTGTGTAGCATGAGTGTCCCTTACCTGAAACACAATACAGATTTGGGAATATCTACAGATATATAGTGAATTTTGTTGGGGATATATATATGTATATCAGTCTGAAGGTAGAATTTTGTTTTGTTTTGAGACAAGGTCTCACATTGTAGCCCTGGTTGTCCTGGAACTTGATATGTAGACCAGGCTGGCCTCAAACTCACAAAGATCTACCTGCCTCTGCCTCCTAGGTGCTGAGATTAAAGGTGTGTGCCACCATGCTCAGCTTTGGAGGTAGTTTATGCAAATTTTAATTAATCTTTTGCATAAAACCAAAACTTCCTGGTGTGGAGTTTTCCATCTGGGGCATTACACCAGTACCTCGAAGGTTTGGGATTTTGGAATATTCTGAATTTTGGAGTTTTAATTCAGGGACACCCAACTTTCTGTATTTACCCTAGACTATTATGTCTGTCCCCGAGCTCTGTTTGTTTTGTTTAAGGCAGAATCTTACTGTGTAGCCTTGGCTGCCCCGGAACTTGCTTTGTAGACTAGTCTGGCCTTTAACCCATAGAGATCCAGTTGTCTTTCTGCTGGGTGCAGGGATTGTAGGCATGTTCCACCACACCTGGCCTCTGGTTCCATTTGTAGTCCAGATTTCTAATTTGTCATTTCTCTCCTGAACCCCAAGACTGTTTAAGTGATTCTTTCCATCCATCTATCCACCACCACCACCATCCATCCATCCATCATCCATCCATCCATCCATCATCCATCTATCATTCATCCGTCCATCATCTATCCATTCATCCATCCATCATCCATCTGTCCATCATCCATCCATCCATCCCCTCACTCATTTCCTGGGTATGTCTGCTGGGTTATGTTAGGGATTTAGTGAGTCAATTCAGCAAATTTGTAAAGATAAAAGAATCATTTGCTAGGGCCAAAATGACTAATTTTTTTTTCTTTTCTTTTCTTTTCTTTTTTTTTTTTTGGTTTTTTGAGACAGGGTTTCTCTGTGTAGCTTTGCGCCTTTCCTGGAACTCGCTTTGGAGACCAGGCTGGCCTCAAACTCACAGAGATATCCGCCTGCCTCTGCCTCTCAAGTGCTGGGATTAAAGGCATGCGCCACCACCGTCAGGCTCAAAATGACTAATTTTAAGTTCATCGAGAGGTACTGTCTCAATGGACTGAGGTGGAGTGGATAAAGCCTCCACGTGTTCATGGGTGTGTGCATCTGCATAGCATACACACAAAGATACTAAAAGAGGTTCTGGTACCTGAGGACCGACTTTATGCCCTTGTAGTATACATTAACCCGTTAAACCTCACAGTTCCTGGGTACTTTGCTGACTACCCCTTCCCTCCTGCCCCTCACTTCTGTCTCTGAACTATGCTAGGGTTTATTTTTTCATTTCTATTGACTGATTGGTTGACACAGTCTTGCTATTGCGATGCCCAATTTGGCCTTTAAGCCTGGAGCTCAAGTTACTTCCTGTCTCAGCTTTCGGGGACCACAAGCATGTGTTGCCGTACCCAGCGGGTGTATTAATAGATACTTGGTAGCAAATAGTGTATGGCAGACTCTATTTTACTATTTACTGTTTCAATCCTCATAATAATCCTGTGGGGCCGGTCCTGTTATGAACTTTATTCTAAAGCTGAGGAAACTGAGTCACAGAGCATTTAGGTAATTTATCTGAGGTAACATAGCTGGTTGGTGCTGGAACTGGGATTTGAACCAGGATATTTGGCTCCGAAGCCCAGCTTGTCTACATGCTCATACAGACTCCAGGCAGCGGTGAAAGCAGAAAGCAAACAGCCATGTCACATGGCGAGTGATATGTGTGGGCCTGGGAGGGTGTAGTGTGGGCAATGGCTGGTAATATTGAGGAGCCAGACAGGTCTGAGGAGGAGGAGACGCCATCTGGACCAAGTGTGCCATCTCTTCCACATGCCACCAAGATGTCTGTCCTCTGCGCTCCTTTGATCCCTGCTCCCTGCCATGCTCTCAGAGTCCCACACTGTCACCGTTTGATTTTCTCCAGTGGCACTGGTCCAGTGGATCTCTGTCCTCCTCCATGGCCCTTGCCCTTCCCAGGCTGCTCCCCTTGCTTCTCCTATTCTCTCTATATCCTGTGGGACTGCCTCGGGGGAAGGCTGTGTTTGGAGACCTGGTTGGCGGGACTGCCTGGGGGAAGGCTGTGTTTGGAGACCTGGGTGTTGGGACTGCCTCGGGGGAAGGCTGTGTTTGGAGACCTGGGTGTCGGGACTGCCTCGGGGGAAGGCTGTGTTTGGAGACCTGGGCGGCCTCTGGGAACAGTACCTGGCTGAGGGTCTTCTAGTTACTACACTGCTATTTCTGTCCTACAGTGGAGTCGGGTGAAGATTATGTGAACGTCCCCGAGAGCGAGGAGAGTGCAGAAGCGTCTCTGGGTAGGTGACTCTGCGCTCTGTGTACGGCCCATAGCCTCTCCCACCCTCCACATGGCCTGCCCTTCGCATGACTGTCCGTCTTGATCTGTCCCCCACAGATGGGAGCCGGGAGTATGTGAATGTGTCCCAGGAGCTGCAGCCAGGGACCGGGGCTGAGCTGGGTGTGTATCGAGGTGTAAGGGGCAGAAGCTGGAGAGCCTGCCTTCAGCAGATAGCCTGCAGGCTGAACCCCAGTCTCCCTCTGTCTCTCCCTCCCAGCCACCCTGAAGTCCCAGGAGGTGGAAGATGAAGAAGAGGAAGGGGTGGAGGCAGAGGAGGCTCCCGATTATGAGAATCTGCAGGAACTTAACTGAGAGCCTGGTGAGTGGCCCCTGTCCCCACCCCTGCCTTGGGCCTTCTCTCCAGGAGCCCCTTCCTGGCCACCCCCAGTGGTTAGGCACGTACTTGGTGGCTCTGGGTACCCGGGTGGTTTCGTGACTCGATGACTCTGCCCTCCCCTCCCCCTGTTCTGTTTCAGCTGCAGCCATCTGTCCTGGAACTAGCCTTGCTGGGAGGGCAGAACTGGGAAGCTGGAAGTAGCTCTAAGAGAGTCCCATTTGACCTCTGCCTTGTCAGCCGTCTGAGAATCCCCCTAACTTATTGTCACTTTGGGGTCCAATCTGTGTCCCCAGTATTCTGCATCTTCTGACGAAGCCTGAGAATGAATCTAGTTCCTGCTTGACTCTGTCATGGAATAAAGGCCATGATGGCCCAAAATCTTCCTCTTGTTTTTTTGTTTTTATTGGGGCAGAGTCTTGCCGTGTAGATCAGGCTGGCCTTGAACTCGTGGGTGATCATCCTGCCTCTGCCTCCCTGGTGCTGGGAGTACAGGTCTGTACCAGTGTGCATAGCTGTCAGCAGCTCTGTTGGCTTTGGGGTCCTGGAAGGCTGAGTGAAGGTAGTGTTGGATTGAGGACCGTCCTTTGTGGGATGTTTGTGAATGTGGGCATACATGACCTGTGTGTGTGTGTGTGTGTGTGTGTGTGTGTGTGTCCAAGTCTGCATCAGAGTGTCTGGATAGCTCTGTCTTTCTGTCTGTGGGTCTCCCTTCTCCACCGCCCTCTTAACTGTCTTGGTTTAAAGGCTGTAAAGTGACAAAAGACCATGACTTGGACTTAGCCATTTTCTAAGTGAGGCCTTTGATCCAGCCTGGCCCTTTTGGGGTTCAGAATGTATCTCCCCACAGATAGTTCATGGACGTGCAGCTGTTCATTGTGACAGTGGCAGATCAGGGTACAGGGCACCTCTGGGTGGGGAGTGTGTGCCAGCAGCAAGACCCTGCCTTGGTGACCCTCGTTCCTTCTACTTGCAAAGGGCTGGCCTTGAGGACCTCAGGAGGTATCTTGGGTCTTGTCTTTTGTGTGGTTCTCAGTGAAATAACTGAAGTGGTCTGAGCAAGTCAGACATGATGGTGTATGCTGGTACTCTCAGCTGTTCCAAAGGTGGGATGGGAGGATTTCTGGAGCCCAGGAGTTTAGAGCCAGCCTAATACACATAGTGGGAAGATATCCTACCAGCCACCAAAGAGGCGAAGGCGCCTGAAGTTCAGGTGTAGGCAGCACAGTGCCCACTGTGTGGTGACGTCTGCGGGTCTCACTGCCGGCTTACTAGGTCTGGACGTGGGAATGGCCTAGTGAGTCTGCTTATTTGTCTGACCTGGCTCCATCACCCGTGTTCTGGGAGTTTTCTCTGGGTCTCCTTCAGAACCCACTCTTGTCCCAGTTCCATTCTTTGTGGGTTTAGAGGTGCCAGCGCAGCCCTCCATCCTGAGACGTGAGCTGGTCCTCTCCCGCCTTGGGCGATGGTTCAGGTCGGGCCTGGGGCCTGCTGGGCAGTGGGATGGGCCTGGATTTTTCAGGAGACCCCTTTTGATCCCAGCTGTTACCAGGCCAGAAGGAGGTAGTTCTGGAGACCCCATTTGCATGGCCTGCCTGTGAATGAAGCCATGGAAAGGAGAAGGGTGGTTGAGGCATGACCATTTTCCTGAATCTAATCACAAATGAGCGAGGTGACATCTACAACCTCTGGGTCACGTGGGCCAGTAAACCATGGTGTGTCAGAGCTGACTTGGAGTGTCCGTTGTATAACCAACGCTGCTCTGATGAATACACAGAGCTCGTAGTTCTCTCTGGCTGCTGACGTCACCTGAGTTCCAGGTACCCCTCCCATAATCACCGTGGCTTCCCTGTTGACAGTTGTAGGTAAGGGAACAGATTTCAGAGAGGTGAGGTAACTTGCTCAATGATGCACAGTCAGAAAGGTCAGTCTATGATCAGATCTGGGCCTCCGGAGTCACTACCATGCTTCTTGGTAGCCTCTGTATTCTGGTTGTTTTGCGAAGTGCCAACAGCTGGAGACAGGGAAGCCCTTCAGATTATCAGCAGATTGAAGGGGGAGGGCGTGGGAAGCCTCGGTGTAAGTTAATGGGCTTAGATCTTTTTATTTGGGTGTCGGGGATAGGAGGAATAGGCAGAGGTACCAATAGCAGTTTACTGACAAAGGCAAATTGGCAGAAAGAGCAACCTTGTCAAAAAAATCTAGCAACAAATGGTAAAGCTGAAGACAGGCCCTTTTGCTTAGTGGATTCTCTTAGGGGGACCTTTACCAACTCAGTGGATGGACAGGCACAAGCTGCCCAGGGCAGTGTTGCAGTGGTCACAGCAGGACGCCACAGAGGGAGCCAGTGCTAGTGGATGGGCAGGATGCCGTCCCTGGTGGGACGGTGCCACTGGTGGGACGGTGCCACTGGTGGAACGGTGCCACTGGTGGGACGGTGCCACTGGTGGCATGCCATCCCCGGTGGGATGCTGTCCCTGGTGGGGATGCCGTCCCCGGTGGGATGCCAGCAGCAGAATGAGTCAGGCCCGTCAGCAGGAGAGACACAGCTGACAGAGCATGCATGCATGGAGGCAGCAAAGGGGGCCATGTGAAGGCAGTTAAAGATGTGAAATGCATGTGGGTCCCTTGCCAGGAGCTCCATGCTGATTTGGATTCCTTTGTTTAGATAGGTCTCATTGTTTAGCCCTGGCTGCCCTGGAACACTGTCCTTGAACTCATCGAGTCTATCTGCCTCTGCTTGGATTTATTGTTGTTGTTATTATTATTATTATTATTATTATTATTATTATTATTTTAATTTGGAATGTTTGGCTATCTTGAGGGTGGGATCCAAATGTAAACATGGAATTCTTACGTTTCATATACACCTTCTACACATAGTCTGAAGGCAGGTTTATACATTATTTTGAATGCACCTACATTTGACTGAAACCCACCCCATGAAATCAGAAGAGGATTTTCTGCTCAGGACATCATGTCAGCACTCAGAATGTTTTATATTTTGGAATATGTTGGGTTTCAGATGTTTGGATTAGGGGTGTTCTCTGTACATGTTGCTCAGGGACACCCGTATGTGGTGTATCAAGGCAGGTAAAGAATACTAAATTTGCTGGGCGGTGGTGGCCCACGCCTTTAATCCCAGCACTCGGGAGGCAGAGGCAGGTGGATCTTTGTGAGTTCGAAGCCAGATCTGGGCAAGATCCAGGAAAGGCGCAAAGCTACACAGAGAAACCCTGTCTCGAAAAACCAAAAAAAAAAAAAACAAATTTGGGGCTGTGTTACCTTGGGTGGAGGGAGAGAACTGAGATGGGAGTTGAGCCAGGGCCTCAGTGAACTGTGCAGTTTGGGCCTGGGGTAGTTGGTGGCAGAGCCCTTGTGCACATGGGAAGGTCTGAGCTCAGCCCCCAGCACTGCCTCCCCCAAAACAGTGTGATGGGGAGGGCTCCCCAAGTGTTCGATAATTGTTCTTCAAGTGTTTCAGATCTGAGTGATTTCATAATAATTAAGATCAAGGGCCAGGGCATGGTGGTGTGTGTCTAACTCCAGCACTTGGGAGGCAGAGGCAGGCAGAGCCTGTGTGTTCAAGGCCAGCCTGGTCTACATAGCAAGTCCCACCCAAGTCAGCCAGGACTACATAGCAAGACCCTGTCTGAAAAACAAACAAACAAAATAAACACAAAACAAAAACAAGATCGAGGCCCAGGAAGGAAGGGTGGGCACGTGTGTGTGGCACAAGCAGCCATGGGAGAGGGTGTCATTGGTTGGTTTGTGACACTTGGATGAATTACCCAAGGTGCTCCAGGCTTTAGGGGCAACATATACCAAAGCCCTGAGGTGACTTGAAGAGCTGAAGAAAATCTAGTTAGGATACAGGAGAAAGCACAGACCCATGTAGCTAGTCTCTTTGTCTTGCCTGCCGCTGCCAAATCACTACACAGAGACGACTTATTATTTATGAAACCCCGGCAGAGAGCTTGGGCTTGTTTCTAACTAGCTCTCTTCTTCCCAGCGTTCTCTGTACCTAGAAAGTCTTCCTTGCTATTGGCCATTCAGCTCGTTATTAAGCCAATCTGAATGACATATCTTCACAGTGTACAAAAAGATTATTCTACAACACACAGGAGGGTGGACGGACGGAGGGGCTGAGCAGCCCGACACCTTCATCCTGAGACCATGGCTGGTCCCTGGAGGCTGTGGAGCCCAGGGTGACTTGGCCAAGTTTCTGTTTTAGAACTATCTCTGCATTAGTTGTTGTGGAGGCTGGCTAGGGGAGGCAGATGGCCTAGAGGAGGCAGAGTGTGAGGAGGCTGTGGGCTAACAGAGAAACGGCCACACAGCCCAGCGGCCACAGTGACTGGTTGGCTGTGTCTGGGAGGCACTAGGAGAACCTAGTTGATTATTGCCTTCCAGAGCTACTTGTTTGCCATCACATCTGGATTTTCACATATGTGCTGGGATCTGAACTCAAACTCTCACACTTAGCACAAGCAATTTACCTGTTCAACAGTCTCCCTAGCTCTCAGCTTCTCCCTGTGTGATCATGTGATGGGTCTCACTGCTCTAGGGACCACATCCTAGGATCCCAGGAAATAGGTCTCCACCTCGCCAGCAAAACCACTTAAAATTATCCTTATTGAGCTTTATCATGACACCTGGCTCCCCTGAACCAGTCACTAGCTGATAGAACTCCCATGTGCTGCCTAGCCCAGGCACTAGCCTAGGCTCGCCCATGTTATATATTCTACCCTGAACTCAAAGGGACTGGAAATCAGAAGGCATCTGAAGAAAAGCAGGTGCTGTACTGCTGAGATGTGTGTGAGCCTCTCACAACCGCACTCACAGGAGCCCCATTCTGTAGACAAGGACCCAGGCCCGGGAGTTTAAATGGTTTTCTTAAGGCCACACAGCTATCTCCATGGTAATTAACAGAATCACAGTTGGCGGGGAGGTGGAGGAAGAGGAGCTGTGTGACCATTAGATGTCAGTGAAGGAAAAAACACGGCAAAGCAGAGGAGTCTCTAACTACAGTCAGCTAGTTCTCCCTGACACATCGGAAGACACTCTTTCTCCCCGAGGCCACTCAGGGGGACACAGGCCGGGAGTGTTGAGGAACGGACCCCATGGGGAGGTGAGGGAGGCAGGTTCCTGAGAACTCCACTGAGGCCTGGATACACCCTGAGGGGAGGTCGGCCCCCCATGAAGTTACTGCTATTGGACGTGGTTCTGCAGCACCCTGGGGCTTCAGCTGGGTGTCTGCTGTTTGTAAATGAAAGCGTCTTGACTCACAAAGACAGGATGCTGGGGGAGCATCAGCGGCTGCCAGGGCCCCAGCTTCAGGCACCCGCCACATGCCATGTGCAGCGCCCTGTGTGTGTGTATTCTGTTCATCCTGGGATGGCTTCTCTATGCTCCTGTTCAGCAAGAGAAAAGTGAGGCCCAGAGAGGACAGCCGGGCTTAGTCAGGATGTGGTTCTCCCTCCAGGAATAGTTCGGGGCCGATCTTTGCTTTGAATCTGCCCTTTGCCACCCACCACACTCATTGGCTTGTCCCCGGGAGTGGCTCCCAGGACCCCCCCCACACACTCTCCCCCCCCCTTGCGCTTCCCCCACAGGACTTCTCACTGACCTAGACTTCCACAGGCCCGTGAGCGCAGTGGGGTGGGTACTTAGAGCGTCAGTACCCCGGGGTGGGGGGGGGTGGGAGGGGGCTGAGGGGTCCCTAGTGCCTTGAGGGAGAAGGTGGCAGGGTTCTTGCCCTCCTGCTGAGCCTCTGGGCGGCCCATCCTCCTCCTCCTCCTCGTATACCTGGTAGGTGCTAAGCACTTCTCACCCTCTCCCACCAGACTCGCAAGCTTACTAATTTTCTCTGTTTTCTGGGTCCCTGCAGCACCCCACACCCCAAGCCCTCCTCTCTCCCTCTCCCACAGACTGCTTTCGGTTTTGTCTCGTTCTTGATGTCCCCGCCTCTGCCTCCCTTTGTATGTGTGTGTCACCTTTCTGACTCTCTCTCTCTCTCTCTCTCTCTCTCTCTCTCTCTCTCTCTCTCTCTCTCTCTCTCTCTCTCTCTCTCTGAGACTGTTTAAGCACAGGCTGGTCCTTAACCATCATAGTTGAGGGCCAGGATGACCTTGAACTTTTTTTGGGGGATTGGTTTTTTTCGAGATGTGGTTTCTCTGTGTAGTTTTGGTGCCTGTCCTGGAACTCACTCTGTAGATCAGGCTGGCCTTGAATTCACAGAGATCCACCTGCCTCTGCCATCCAAGTGCTGGGATTAAAGGCACATTGCCACCACCGCCCGGCTGACCTTGAACTTTTTGTTGTTTGTTTTTTTGAGACATCGCTCTGTAGCCTTGGCTGGTTTGAAACTCTCTCTGTAAGCCACGCTGGCCTTGAACTCATAGAGATCTGCCTGTTCTGCCCTTAGTGCTGGGATTGAAGGCCACCACCATGCCTGGCGACCTTCCACTTTTGACCCTCCTGCTCCCACCTCCCCAGTACTGGAATGGCGGGGGTGTATTTCCCACACCTATTGTCCGTTCTTTCTTGTATTTGTCTGTTTCTCCCTGTCTTTCTGTCTGTCTGCTTCTGCCTGGGAAGCATTTTCCCTCTTGTGTTTCCACCACTTGGTAATGGTCACTCCATCTTCCTCTCCTTTGTTTTCTCTCTCTCTCTCTCTCTCTCTCTCTCTCTCTCTCTCTCTCTCTCACACACACACACACACACACACACACACACACACACACACACACACACACACATCTGTCTTTTGCTTGGTCTCCTCCTCCTCTCCATGCCCCCCTCCTTCCCCACATCCTGAGCTGTCTTTGGGGAACCGGAAATCTGGGGGATCAGAGAGATACCAGGAGGCTCAGCTGCTGCCGCTGCTGCCTGGAGATAATGCCTTGGGGGTGCTGGGAGGGGGAGGGGCAGGAGCCCAGCATCCTTTAGCTCCCAAGCAAAGCGGACAGAGGGGTCTTGCCACCAACCTCCTCTGCAGATCTGCATTCTTCCCTCTGTGGATGGGGCCCATCAAACCCACCTCCTCTCATGTTGGCCACCAGAGAATTAAGTCAAGGGGCCTGACGGGAACAGTTGAGGGTGGAAGAAGACAGCTTGTGGGGGGTGATCAGCGGGGGCCTGGGAGGGGCCAGAAGAGAGGTTCTTGGAGCAGGAGAGAGGTCTGGGCTCCATCCCACCCCTTCCCCTCAGCCTCCTCACTGTGGTGAACTTATTTTGGTGGCATGTTGTGACGTGTCCCCCGCGCTCATCTTCTAACCCTGTGAGGTAGCTACTCTTATTAACTCTATTTTGAAAGTGTGGACATTGAAACACAGAAAATTTGAGTGACTTCTGACGGCCACACAACCAGGATGCCTCCTCACAGGATTCTGATTCCATTAAATTGGTCTTTGCCAAAGTCTGGGCTGGGCTGACATTTTTTATTGTTTATTTATTCAGACAGGATCATGCTATAACTTTTTTTTTTTAAATAAAAAACATTTAAAAATATTTTGTTGCTGGGCATGGAGGCACAGACCTTCACTCTTAGCACTTGGGAGACAGAGGCAGGCAGATCTCTATGAGTTCAAGGCCTGGTCTACATAATAAGTTCCAAGACAGCCTATATAGAGATACTCTGTCTCAAAAAGCCAAAAACAAAACAAAAAAAAGAAAACCCCAAAACCCAAAAAACCAAAACCCAAAATTATTCTTACTTATTCAAGTGTTTTTGCCAGCAAGTATGAAATGCATCACGTGTATACAGTAACTGTGGAGGTCAAAAGAGGGCATTGGATTTCCCGGATTGGAGTTACAGACATCTGTGAGTGAGCTGCCACGTGGGTGTTAGGAATCAAACCTGGTACTCTCCAAGAGCCATCTCTCCAGCCCCCAAAAGGCGGTTGCTTTAAAGACAAATAATGTGAAAGTTGAGTACAGGCCCCCGTAGATGTGGTAAGTTGTGGCTAGATGCAGAAGAAGTACTGCATTTGACTGGCTGATTTCAGGCTGCAAATGGGACCCAGGACCCACACACCCTAACACATGTTCTGCCCATCAGAAGGGCTGGGTTGAAATGTTAAAAGCAATTTGCATTGATTGGTTGGCTGTACTCAAACGCACATGGTATATGTGTGGAGGACGGAGGACAACTTGTAGGAAGGACATTTTCTACTGTGGATTGTGAGGCTCAGACTCAGGTTGCCAAGGGTGGTGGCCAGTGCCTTTACCTTCTGAGCCATCTTGCTGGCTCGGAAAGACTGGGGTTTAGGTGACCGCCAGTCAGGGTAACCGAGAGCCCTTGTGTGGCTGAGTATGTTTCAGACGCACCAGACATAGCGTAGGTTCACTTATCCCACGCCCACGTGGCCAGTCAGTGGCCCAGTTGGGACCCCAGCAGCGACGGCAGGGGCTATAGTGTTCAAACTGTTGCAGTAGCCTGGGAGACCATTCAGGGCCTTCCAAGTTCCTGTGGAAGCTGTAGGAACCCCCTGGGGTTGTTTAAAGCCAGAGATGCACTGGAGGCATGGCCAGGCATGGGGATCATGGGAGAAGAGCAAGCAGCCAATGAGGGGGGGAGGGGGGTGTCACACTGAATAGTGGCTGCTGTTGCTAGCCCAGACACCCCCAGCTCTGCCACAAGGTCATGGGCACGATGTGACTCCTCTCCCTCTGGTCCCCTGTGTTATTCCTTTGAGCAGACTAGGTCCCACTTCCAGTCTCCTCAAGGGTCAGGGAGAGGGATTGACCCCCACAAGGTGAGTGGGACCCAGGTTTCACTAGCTCTGCGGAACTGGGGCTTCTCTCACATAAGCAAGAACCATCAACACTGGGGTGCCCTTCCCCCAGGCTTCGCCCTCCACCCTCCAGATGTTTGTTCTGCTCCAGCCTTGCTTTCCACTCCCGTCTCTGGGCCTCGGCACACCCACTGCACGGGGAGAAGGAAGTCAGAACGCACTGATTGGTGTTTTTTCTCACCGATATGGTGAATGCTGAGGTAAATACGGAGATTTTGGGGACTTAGTGACTGGCCAGCTTTACTCCTGGACTGAAGAGCTGGTTGTTATACTTTTCTTGTCATAGAATCTGGACTTGGCCCCCACCCCCCAGCTCCCTATCCAGAACATCAATGTGTGGCCCCGGAACTCATAATCCTACCTCAACTTCTTCGTGGTAGCTAATAGATGGCTTCTTATCTGATTCATGCATATGGGGCTGCTGGGAACGTTTCCACCATCTGCCTCCCACTTGTTCCCAAAATTACTCTTGCTGCCTCCCAGTTCCTGCCAGCTCAGACACGTCTCTAGGCTTCCTGGCCTTTGCACTTGCTACTCTGTCTGAGGCTCTGGCCACCTTCAGTCACTTGGGTCTGGACTGAAAATTCTCCCTTCATACAATCCTTCCCCTCCCCGAGTGCCGCTGTGTCCTGTTACACCACGGGGTTGGCGTTATTATAACGTTAGTCTTATTTTCACAATGTCAGTGCTGGCTTCTGGGGCTTTGCACATGCCAAGGACGTGCTTGGTGTCTGAGCTCCACCCGCAGCCCCTGACTCCATGATGCAGCTGGTGTCTTGACTCTGTCTCTCTGGACTGTGCACTGCTTGCTCTCCAGGAGCACTCCAGGGGGCCAGACAGAGTTTGCCACAGAGTCGGTGTGCAGCCAATAGTGCTGGATAAGTAGTTCCAAAGAACTCAGGCTGCCTTTGTTCAAATACAGCTGGAGTGGCGCAGCACTTGTCTGGCATACCAGAGCCCTGTGTCCAATTTCCACACGGCCACTGCAAACAAATCAACTGCTTTCAAAAGCTGCCAGATTAGCCGGGCAGTGGTGGCACACACCTTTAATCCCAGCATTTGGGAGGCAGAGGCAGAAGGATCTCTGTGAGATTGAGGCCAGCCTGGTCTACAGAGCGAGTTCCAGGACAGCCAGGGCTACATAGACCCTGTCTTGAAAAAACAAAACAAAACAAAACAAAAACTGGCAGGTTAGTGCTGGAGCAATGGCTGGGCAGTTAAGAGCAGTGATCTGGATCTGCTCTCACCAGGACCTGGATGACATTCTCAGCACCCACCGGGTGGCTCACTGCCCTCTTGACTCCAGTTCCAGGGGCTCCTGACGTCTTCTGACTTTGGAGGTTAGCAGGCACACATGTGCGTAGATGTAAGTGAAGGCAAAACACTCACATACGTTAATTAAAACTAAATCATAAAAGAAGGCAGGCACTCAGCTTCACAGCCTTCCAGCTCTAACAGGAGGGACAAGGCCAGACGGGGGAAGTGAGGGAAGGTACCGCATGAAGCAGAGTGAAAGTGGTAGACTACTAAAGTGCTTGGTTTTTAAAAATTGTAGTTTAAAAAAAAAAAACTCCCATAGGACATAAAATTACCATCTCAACCATATGTAAATTCAGTAGCATTGGTTACGTTCACTGAAGGGCAGATTGATCTCCAGAATACTTTTGTCTTGCAAAATGAAAACTCTGTACCCCTTAATCAATGTCCCACTTCCCCTCTCCACTGCCGCCATCACCCGACATTCTATTTTTCATTTCTGAGACAGTATATAGCCCAGGCTGGTCTTGAACTTGTGGGCTCAAGTGATCTTCCTGCTTCAGCCTCCTGAGCCACAGGCCACCTTGCTCAGGTTTTCCTTCCAGAGGCTGAATAACACCATGTCTAGAGCGTGTTTCATTTATGCACTTGAGTGTCAGATGTGGTGTGGCTTGTGTAAGTGATGGTGCTGTGATCCGGAGAGTGTGCACATCTGTTGGAAGCCTTGCCTTTAATTCTTTTGCACATACCCCCGGAAATAGAACTGGCGGGTCATACACTGGCAGTTTCTGGTGGTGGTGGCGGCTGTCCTTATAGGTTTAGGATGAAATCTTTGGTCTGGATTTGCATTTCCTGAGACCTTAACATTAAACATCTCTTACATCTCTTTCACTTTGTTGGCCATTTGTAGGCTTTTTTTTTTTTTTTTTTTGAGATATGTCTACAAATCTTTTGCTTACTTTTTTTTTTTTTTTTTTTTTTTTTTTTTAATTTTTCGAGACAGGGTTTCTCTGTGTAGCTTTGCGCCTTTCCTGGGACTCACTTGGTAGCCCAGGCTGGCCTCGAACTCACAGAAATCCGCCTGCCTCTGCCTCCCGAGTGCTGGGATTAAAGGCGTGCGCCACCACCGCCCGGCTTGCTTACTTTTAAAGTTGGGTCATCTTTTGGTTATTGTTGAGTTATGAGTTATTTACATTTTATGGACATTAACTGCTCCTTATCCAATGTGTGATTTCAAACACTTTATTCCTGCCCTATAGGCTGCAGAGGATCTGGATTGTTATATTTTATGATGGATTTTTAAGTTTTTTATGTTTGTGGGATGTGTGTATATGTGTATATATACATATGCACATGTATGCATGCCTACAGAAGCCAGAGGTGCTGGGGTCTCTGGAGCTGGAGTTACAGGAAGTTGTGAGACACCTGATGTGGCTGCTGGGAACCCAACTCTTGCTCTCGGGAAGAGCAGCAGGTGCTCTTAACTGCTGAGTTAATTTTTAAAATTAACTTAATTTTTAAAATTAATTTCCATGTGAATTAAAGATTTAAAAATTAATATTATTTGCTAGATCATAAGCATATAGTTATGGCATGCATAAGTGGTCACAGAAAAATGCTTACTTTACTCTTACTATTTTTTTTTTGAGACAGAGTCTCTATGTAGCCCAGGCTGGCCTCAAACTTGTGATCCTCCTGCCTCAGCCTCTCAAGTGTTGGGATTGTGGGTGTGCTGAGGTCGTTGTGCCTGGCTACAGTACATTATCTTGCTATCAACTTTTTCTCATGCTGCTGGGTGTGGAAGTCAGGTCCCCTTGTTTGCTAGGCATTTGCTCTTCTACCGAGCCACACCCCAGCCTTAAAATCAAATTTTAGTGTAGGCAAGAGATCTCACTACAGTAGCAGGAACAAAATAATAGCTTACATCTCTTAGCTAAATTAAAAGTGCACTGGAGGGAAGCATCTGGGTCTTTAAAAATTAAAAAAAAAAGGCTGGGGGGGGGGGTGTTGGGGATTTAGCTCAGTGGTAGAGCGCTTTCCTAGCAAGCACAAGGCCCTGGTTTCGGTCCTCGGCTCTGAAAAAAAAAAAAAAAGAGAAGAAAAAAAAAGTATTTTGTTCTCTGTATTTTCATGTGTTGGAAACTATTATGCTGATTTTGTTAAATGAAATACTTCAATACTATATTACAGAAAATCGTCATGATCTATCTATAAACCTGCAGCATCTCCTGTATGAGTGATGAACCTTCCAGCATAGTTGTTCTCAACTTCAGGGAGGAGAGTCAGCTTGACAGCGTCTGGGACCCAGAGTCCTTCGCTTTTCTGCTTCATTGCTCCAGTTCTTAGCTCCACCTCAGGGTGACGAGGTGACAGCCAGTGTATGAGTCTGTGTTCTCGTTAGAAGGAAAGGGGGGGGAGGAGAAAGGGGGGGACCCTTCCCATCAGCTTGAAGCCTGTCAGAGAAATATGAAGAATCTTCATTCAGGGAGGCCACGGCTGAGGTCAGGGCCACTTATCATTGCACAGATACTTGGAATTGTGTTTCTGAATCTGGCCCCATAGCAACCTCAAATACAAACAGAATTCTGTAACTAAGGAGGAAGTACTCAGGCCAAGGAGAGGGCAACCACAGGCTGCCTGCTGTGGCTTCCATTTGGAGCACAGGTAGTTCCTTCACGGGCCTTCACCTCCGGCTCACACAGATGTGGACCATCTCCCAGTGGCCTGCAGCCTTGGGTGTGGATGTTCGTTCTAGTTTATTTTCATTTCAATTTTCAATTAACATTTAATGTTTTTATAAACTGAGCAGTGCATTTCTGTGGCTCCAAAGGTGTCAAAGGGTGCTCTCTAGCCATGAATCCTGCATGGATGCAGCCAACCTTGGATTAAAAATATCTGAAGAGGCATGACTTGAATCCTACCACTCTGGAGGCAGAGGCAGGCGCAGCTCTGTGAACTCAAGGCCAGCCTGGTAGTCATGAGTTCCAGGCCAGCGAGGTCTACACAAACAAAGAGAAGAAACTATCTGGAGAAGAAATTGCTTCTGTACTGAGCATGTGCAGTCTTGCTGGCCATTGGCATCATCTGCTCAGCACTACAGCCTGGCTTCTATTTAATGGCGTTTTCCTGGTAGGAACGCATTAGTTACGTTCTCTCCTTGCTGTGACAAAAATATGTGCCAAAAGCAACTTCAGGAAGGAAGGACTTGTTTTGGCTACAGTTTGAGGGTGGGTCTTTCATGGTGGGGAAGTCTGAGGCCACGCTCACATGCCTCCACAGTCAGAAAGCAGACAGGGAGGACACGCTGGGGCTCAGCTCACTTTCTCCTTTAGTCAGTGTGGGACCCCAGCTCAAAGGATGTTGCCACCCACATTCAGGATCCATCTTCCCTTCCCTGCTCTCTTAAGCCTTTCTAGAGACACCCTCTTAGATGCAGCTGGAGTGTGTGTGTTCCGTTCCCATAGTGATTCTAAGTCCCATTAAGTTGGCCATGAAGCTTTATTACAACAAGGAGGTGCTACGACTATTCCAGAGTTGATCTAAGGCACCCGGGAGGACTTTGTAGACCACATGTAAACACCAGGCCACTTTACACTTTGGTATCTTCTGGGTCCTAGAACCAGCCTCCCAGGATTCTGAGGGACAGATGTCCACGGGAAAAAAATTCCCTCCCATTTCATCCCTAACAACCAAGTCCTTGTCCCAAGCACAGTTGATGTTATTAATTATCAAGTAATTGTCCAGTGAGATGGCTCATTGGACAAAGATGCTTGCCGCCATGTCCGATGACCTCAGTTTGATGCCTCAACTCCCACATGGTAGAAGGAGAGACCCAGCTCCTGAAAACTGTCCTCTGATGTCCACACTCTTGCTGTGGCATGTGTAAGCACATACACTCTCTCTCAATAAAGTAAATAAATAAACAAATGTTAAAAATGGTTTATAGTCACCCAGGTATGTTGACTCATGCCTGCAATCTCAATACTCAGGGTGCTGAGGCAGAATGATTGTGAGTTTGAGACCAGCTTGGACTACATACATCCTGTTTTATATAACAATAACAAAACAAAAAGACAAAAATATAGATTTTTCTATGACTATAGAAGCAAATGCACATGCGTGCTTGTTCCCCACCCTTCTGTACATACATGGTATCACTCTGACCGTTTGTATCCAGCAGTTTTCACTTTATACTCACTTCCCCCTCGCCTGCCATTTATAGTCTGTCATTTAAAGTTACCTGTGGCAAATTTGATGCGGGAACATTAAATAGAAAATTCTAGAAACAACTCAATTTTTAAATGGATGCCATTCTGAGTCGTGTAATGATGCTGCCCTGCCCTGTCTAAGACACGGGTTGTCCCTTTGTCTAACCGAGGACAGGATGGCTCCTGAAAATCACTTAGTAACTGGCTCAGTTTGCAGATGAAGTGTGGCATGGTTTGGTCTCGGCAGGATACAGGGTTTCAATTAGCCTTTGGCCCTCTTGGAATGTAACCTGCGGATAAGGGCATTTTACGGATTGCATAAGTAGCATTTTGTAGATTACCTAAGAATTTGCTTTTTTTTTTTTTTTTCCTTTGTCTTTTGTTTTTTGAGACAAGGTTTCTCTGTGTAGCTCTCTGGCTGTCCTGGAACTCACTCTATAGACCAAGCTGGCCTTGAACTCAGAGATTCCTGCCTCTGGCGTGCACCCCCACAGCCCGGCTCACTTTTTTTTTTTTTTTTTTTTTTTTTTTGAGGCAGGATCTTTCCATGAAGCCGGTACTGGTTCTCAGCTGATAGGTTTTTAGAGGCTGTCTGCTGTCTCCCAGGATGAGGGGAGCTAGGGTACTGCAGGGACAGTGTGCCCCTTACCCCTTGCTGCCACTTTGGGACCAGACCTCTGGCCTCCTGCAGGAGCCCCGCCCGCCACCGCCTCTGCGCTCAGTCCTAAACGGAGCTGCAGGTGTGAGAAGCTGCTCCCACCCCCCAGGTGGGGGAGGGGTGGGAACCAAGAAAAGCCTCGAGTAAGACGCGAACTGAGGCCCTCGTGGGGAGGCAGACGGTGAGTCATGCCAGGGCAGTATGAAAAGTGTGAGGGTATGTAGAACCTAGTAGTGTAGGTGGCTGTGGGAGGCTGCAGAGTCGCCCAGATTCACAGGGGGCACAGCCCATGATGGAGAGGCCCAGAGTCAGGAAGATTCAACACTGTAGCTGTGTGAGTGACCTTCAGCAAGCAATTTACCTCCCTTACCTCACTTTCTCCATCTGCAGTATCGGGCTAATCCCACATCATCTACATCCCAGCTAGATTTCCTCTGAGCACTAACCTGCTTTCTTTACTGCATTGGGGGGTACTTCCTACCTCCAGCCCATTCAACAAAGTGCAGTTCCCTCCTGTTAGAGGTGGGGTGGGGACAAACAGGACACATCTATGGAGAATCTGCTCTGAGGCCTTTATCTTCTTAAAGCTCTGCACAGACCTGTTTTACAGTTGAGAAAATGAGCCCTCTGCAGGTACCCGTTATCTAGCGCCACAGTGGAAGCTGGCTTCAAACCCCATTTGCCTGGCTGCCCCAGAGTCTGTCTGTCTGTCGTCTGTTGTTCCAGAGCAAGGAAACACCAAGGTTCAAATGTGAGCACGTTTTCTACTTCAAGGAAGAAAAGAAAAAGGGAGATAAATCGAAAGCTGCGCCCCAAGGTCTGACTTCCTTGCAAGGAACTCGTGGAAGCTGACACTACCCGACATCAACAGACACCAGCTGTTAGGAAAAGGCAGTGGGGATTGCACGTGCCTTCCCCTGAGAGTGCGACAAGGATGAGAACGTTATTAGATACCTTAACTTCACCCTTGGGGCTCCATTTAGTTTGTGTTGTAAACACTTTACTTTTTTTTTTTGCTTTTGGTCATGATTTTTTGAATTTATTTTATTTTATTAAAATTTTTCTTTTACTTTACATATCGGCCACAGTTTCCCCTCCCTCCTCTCTTTCTGTATCCCCACTTCCCATCCACCCCTCTCACATCCATACTTATAAAATTATCACGTGGGTGTGGTGGCACATGCATTCCTTTGATCTCAGCACTCTGGAAGGATAAGCAAGGTGGGTCTCTTACTAGTCTCTTACTAGACTAGTCTAGTGAGTTACAGGTCAGACAGGAATTGGCCTTAAAAAATCACCTGTGTGGGCTGGAAAGATGTCTCAGTGGTTAAGAGCACTGGCTGCTCTTCCAGAGAACCCAGGTTCAATTCGAAGTACCCACATGTCAGCTCACAACTGTCTGTAACTCCAGTTCCAGGGGACCTGACACCCTCACACAGATACACATGCAGGCAAAACACCAATGTACAGAAAATAAAAATAAATAATTAAGAATTACTTATAAAGGTAGCAGGTTTTGATGTTTTTTTGTTTGTTTGTTTGTTTTTTTGTTTTTTGTTTTTTGTTTTTTTTGAGACAGGGTTTCTCTGCGTAGTTTTGCGCCTTTCCTGGAGCTCACTTGGTAGCCCAGGCTGGCCTCGAACTCACAGCGATCCACCTGGCTCTGCCTCCCGAGTGCTGGGATTAAAGGCGTGCACCACCACCACCACCACCACCACCACCACCACCACCACCACCGCCCGGCTAGGTTTTGATGATTTAAAATCCCTTCAGATAAAGTGATAAAGACAAAGGTAACGCCGGGTGGTGGTGGCACAGGTCTTTAATCTCAGCACCCAGGAAGCAGGGGCAAGTGAATCTTCAAGGCCAGCCTCATCTACAGAGAGTTCCAGGACAGCCAGGGCTACACAGAGAAACCCTGTCTCTAAAACAAACTAAAACAAAATGAAGGTAACAAACTTAACATTTATATCTATGAGATGTGCTAAGGTTCTAAGTTTAGGGACCACATCCCAGAGGGGGTGACACCTCTGAGGTGTCCCAGGGTCATCTACATCATCTAGCTTACAGCAGACAATGGGAACTCTTATTTTAGGGAGGCAGTGTCATCTTTTTTTTTTTTTTTTTCTTTCCAAGTAAGTGATCAGCAAGAGTATCTCTTCATTTCAGGTCAGTCCTGAAAGATGATTGCCATCATTTCACATGATCTTTTTCTTTTAATTTGTGTGTGTGTGTGTGTGTGTGTGTGTGTGTGTGTGTGTGTGTGTGTGTTTGTGTGTAGCTACACATGAGCGTGTAGGCTACAGGTTGACATCAGTTCCTCAATTGCTTCTCCACCTTAGTTCTCTAAGGCAGGGTCTCTTACTGAACCTGGAGCTCATTGATTGGATAAACTAATTGGCCAGCAAGAACCAAGCATCCTGACTCCGCCATGTTACACAGAACTTGATCTTGACAAAAAACTGACGCACACAGCAAACCAAGGAACAAATGACAAGAACCAAACCAACCACGACAAACATGAGAAGCCGGGAGACGCTGCAGACCAGCTTCCCTGTATTCTCAGTGAAATGACAGGAAACGTCCAACCGAGCCAGGCATTGGCACACAACTCGGTTTTTTTGTTATTTGTTTGTTTTGAGACAGGGTTTTTCTGTGTAGCTTTGTGCCTTTCCTGGCAACTCACTCTGTAGCCTAGGCTGGCCTCGAACTCACAGAGATCTGCCTGCCTCTGCCTCCGGAGTGCTGGGATAAATGGCGTGTGCCACCACCGCCTGGCGGCACACAACTCTGATAGCAGCAGTGAGGAGACTGAGCAGAAAGACTGAGGATCTGAGTTCACCCCAAGTGACAGAGACCCCGTCTGTGGACATATTTTATAATTCCATCTAATGTAAAGTTATTGGAGGGAAACTATGAGAAACTACCTTATGAAAAATTGGAGGCCAAGCTACACTTGCAAGTAGGGCAGGCAAGGCGCTGTATTCAGGGCAGTCCTTATAGACTGAGAACAGTAAAACAGCTGAGAAAAGGAAAAGAGCATGAAAAAGCAGTTCACAAAGAAGCAAATTCAAACAGCAAATAAATACACAACAGATTCTCCACCAGGGAAGTGCAAACCAAAGCGCCAGAGAGGCGTGTGCAGCGACCGTCAGGCAGAAGGTGGGTGTATGGAGAGCCACAGCTTATGCTGCTGGCAGAAATGCTGGAAAGTGGGTGGATATAGACCAACGTGGCAGCATTGGCATGTAATATTAGCAATAGGAAGGTGGGCTGGAAGGACTGAGAGTTTAAGCCTAGACTGGCCTAGACAGAGAGACCCTGTCTCAAAAAATACAACAAAAAGCATAACAACAAGAAACCCCATTTGCAAAAAGACAAGAAGTGATGAGTGAAGATGCCACAAACAGCGAAGATACACGGACAGACAAGAGGCAAAAGCCAGAGCCGGCACTTTGGAAACCGACATGGCAATAGCTGATGAAAGGTTTTTGGCAAGATTTCAGATAACTTATATACCAGTTATTGGGGAAACACAGGGACAACGCAATCTACAAAAAAACAAGAGAAAACCGAGTAAGAGGCAGATAGTTGCTCAGAGGGACTGGAGATTCGACACAGGAAAGAGAAGACGCTCTCCAGGGAGCGTTCAGAGAAAGATGCCCAGAACCACAGGTGTGGGGGCAGGTGGCTCGGCTCCCTGCAGGGCAAGAACCTAAGCAGAGACATGGGATGAAATTTGCAAACCTCCTAATCTACCTGAGCTGTCAAATGATTTAGAGAACTGACAGAGAGTTTGAGGTTGAGCTCAAAGTAAGCACACTGCTATTCTAAGGGAATAAAGAAAGCATCCAGTAAAAGTATCTCAAGATGGAATTACTTCCTGGGTCTACTCTAATGTTGTTTTTAGTTGTCATACTACAATTAAAAGCTTACCAGATAGCTTTTTTTAATGGTGTCCCAGCATTTTCTTTGAGTTTGACTGATTCTATAATGGAAGTTCTTTGTATTAAATACAAAGCTATTTACAGAGTGATCAAATTTTGGCTTCAAGGCAAGCACCAGGCCTGCATATGTCTGCACCAGGTCCATTGTGGAATTTGTAACAGTGGGAGTGGGTGTCTCTGATTCTTTTGCCTGCTCTTGGGACTCCTTTCCTACCATTGAGTTGCCTTGTCCAGCCTCGATGTGAGGGCTTTTGCTTTGTCTTATTGGATCTTGTTTTATTGTGTTTGGTTGTATCTTGGAGGCCTGCTCTTTTCTGAAGGGAAACGGAAGGGGAGTGAATCTGGGGGGAGAGGGGGAGTGGGGGGAAGGCTGGAAAAGTGGCAGGGGGAAACTGTGGTCGGGATAAGAGAAGAATCTATTTTCTTTCTTTCTTTTTTTTTAACTTAATGTTTTTATTGATTTGGAAATCTCACATCATGCACCCTGATCCTGTTCACTTCCTAGTCCTCCCAGGTCTATCCCCATCCTTATAACCCTGCCCAAAACAAAAGAAGAAAAAAAAAATACCAAGTCCAATTGGTGTTGCCCATGTACTCACTGGAGCATGGTCAAATTCCCAGTGATCAGCCTCTTAAAGATAACTGAAGAATCTATTTTCAATAATAATAATAACAACAACAACATTACCAGTGAGGAAAAAAGAAATTAATAATCCTAGGAAAACAAAATAGCACAATAAAGGAAAGGCAGCTATACTTTATAAAATCTTATAACAGTGTTCACGCCGGGCGGTGGTGGCGCACAGCACTCGGAGGCAGAGCCAGGTGGATCTCTGTGAGTTCAAGGCCAGCCTGGGCTACCAAGTGAGTTCCAGGAAAGGCGCAAAGCTACACAGAGAAACCCTGTCTCGAAAAAACCAAAAAAAAAACAAAAAACAAAAAAACAAAACAAAAAAAAAACAGTGTTCACTGTGATTCTTGGGCACACAAAACATTTCCCATCAAATGAAGGAAGTTTTCAGTCATTTTTTATTGTTTTTTATTTTTAATTAATTAAATTTTTTTGAGGCAAGATCTCTTTATTCTATTCTATTTAGCCCTGGCTGTCCTGGAATTCACAGAGTGATGCCAGATTAGGCATCTCAGTGCTGGGATTAAAGGTGAGAAATTCAGGTCCCTCCCTCCCCACAAGCTTCTTTTTGGCTATTTGTACTTCTTTTGGATTGACAGTTCACTTGCCCATTTATTGACTAGATGATTATTTTGCTGTTTGCATTGATACCTAAAGCATAGATGTGACAGGTCCCCTCAGGCTGTCTCCTCACTCAGCTCATGGTTTCCTTCACAGAGCAGGTTCCCCTCCTCCCCCTCCTCCCCCTTGTATGTGAGAAGCTCTTATTTACTTATTTTTTAAATTATTACATTTATTTAGTGTGTGTGTGTGTGTGTGTGTGTGTGTGTGTGTGTGTGTGTGAGAGAGAGAGAGAGAGAGAGAGAGAGAGAGAGAGAGAGAGAGCATGAGCATGCTGAGGCACAGGTATGGATGTCAGAGAACTACAAGGATTCTCCGCACCATGTGGGTCTTGGTGATTGAACCCAGGTCCTCAGGCTTGGTGGCCAGGGCTTTTACCTGCTGAGCCATCTCACCTGCCCAAGAGAAGATTTGACATTCTATGCAAATGCTTGGGACGGTTTCCTGTGCTATTGGAATCCTTCCGGAAAGGCTTTGTCTTTGCTCACATCTTGAGATGTTTTCCTCTATCAGTTTCAAAGTCTCAGTTCTTACATTAAGCTTTGTTTACTTCTAGTTGACTTTTTGGGTAAGGTGAGAAGTATAGCTCCAGTTTCATACTGTCTATTGTGAGAATCCAGTTTTCCCAGCTGTTTTACTTAGGCTTTCTATTGCTGTGACTAAAGCCATGATTAAACAGCAAGTTGGGCAAGCAAGGGTTTATTTGCCTTACATTTCCATATCGCTGTTCATCATTGAGGGAAGCCAGGACAGGAACTCAAGCAGGGCAGGATCCTGGAGGCAGGAGCTGATGCAGAGGCCAGGGAAGGTGCTGCTTACTGGCTTGCTTCCCCTGGCTTGATCAGCCTGCTTTCTTACAGAATCCAGGACCACCAGCCCAGGGTTGGTATCACCCACCATGAGCTGGGCCCTCCCCCATCAATCACTAATTGAGAAAATGCCTTACTGCTGGATCTCATTGAGGCATTTCCTAAACTCAGGCTCCTCCCTCTGATGACTCTAGCTTGTGTCAACTTGACACACAAACACATCACTATTAAGCCACAATCCCTTATTCATTGGTGGGGACCGAATGGTGTCCATTGCTGCTTGACAAAGTTCCAGCATTTTGACGTTTTGGACCACACTTCTACAGAACCTTTTAACTTTCATTTTTTTAAATGATTCTCACTATTAATGCCCTTCCCTTTGGGAATTTTCTGTGGACTTTGGTAAATTATGAAAATGTGTACAATGGTAGCCTCTCTAAACAAAATAACTCTTTGGAAAAAAATCGCCACCACTGTGGAACCAGGAAATCCATTGTACCCTCCTAATTACACCAAGAACAGGAAAGTTAGGGATTTACTAGACACACCTGACTCCAAGGATAAAATGCCTGCAATTCAGATCCCGAGCCTGAGGCCATTAAGGGCAAGAGTTCAGTTAATAAAAACAGAGAAATCAGAACGGTGCAGTATAATGGGAAAAGAGTAAGACATCAGGACCTGCCCTTGGGGAACCTGTGAGGAGAACAGGCCCACATAGTAAGACACAAAGGGATACAATTAGGGGACAGCTCAGGGCTTATCCCCTTGAGGAATGAAAATTGCTCTTAAATTGTAGTATAGCGTCTGCTCCTCAGAAGTCCTTTCCCCAAGGCCAGGCATTTGATATAGGGGTCTCGGTTCCCTTGGGGGCTTGAGGAAAGTTCCTGCTTGCTAAAGCAGTCCTTCTTATCTTTGGCAAGAAGAGCTTGTGGCCCTTCATTAACATATGACTGGTGCCTATTGTCAAGGTCCATGCTATGTTCCTCACCCCCTGACCTCAAGCCACACACCAGCTCACAAGCCCCTTGTCTCCTGTTTAATTCTATGTGCAATAGAAGGTGTCTGTAGTCTTTTTCAGTAACTCACTGGCAGCCATCCCGATTCACCCTTAGATTGTGCCCAACTCCCCCAACTCTACCCATCCTCTTTGAGACCTGAAGCCCTGCCAAAGCAAGTCTCTGGCAATTCATCTCCAAGACCTCACATCAAAATCATAAATAATCTTAAAAGTCCCACAGTCTTTACAAATTCAAACATTAAAATTTCAGTCTTTAGCCGGGTGGTGGTGGCACATGCCTTTAATCCCAGCACTCGGGAGGCAGAGGCAGGAGGATCTCTGTGAGTTCGAGGCCAGCCTGGGCTACCAAGTGAGAGCCAGGAAAGGCTCAAAGCTACACAGAGAAACCCTGTCTCGAAAAACCAAAAAAAAAAAAAAAAAGTCAATCTCTTAAAAATTCAAGTCATCTATCTGTGGGCTCCTTTAAAAATAAAAATTAAATTAAATACCTTCTTCAAGAGGAAACAACCAGGGTACCATCACAATTTGAACCAAGCAAAATCAAATTCCAACAGTATAAATAACTCAGTGTTCAATTATCTGAGATTCACTTCACAATCAAAATTCCAACTATCCAGTGTCTGGTATCCACTCATGATCTTCTGGACTCCTGCAAAGGGCTTGGGTCACTCCTCCAGCTCTGCCCTCCGGCACACACAGAGCTTGTCTTCTAGACTCTGGTTGGTTGGCTCCACTCCACTGCTGCTGCTGTTCTTGGTGGTCTTACTGGCTGTTAGCACCCGCTCAGGATCCTGACGTCATCTTACATAAAGTCCCCTTTAAGAGAAAACCCCTCCCCCCTTCTCTCTATTCCCACGAAGTATGCACCCCCCCCCCAATAAACTCTCAACATGGACATGTGTCTACGTGGTATGAGTGACTTTCCACCTGCTCCATGCCACAGCCTGCTGCTGCATCTGCATGGTGTATTTTCCTCACCCCCTGGGGCACCTTGTCCCAACCTGCCAAGGCCTCCTGCATGCCTTATAACATTGGTGCTGTGTGACTCGGCAGGCTCCCCCTGGCATTTTCTCCTACCTGCCTGCAGTCTGAGAAATGCTGGGACCCTGTGCCTTCCAAACGGAGGATCGCTGGGACCCTTCATCCTATCGGTAGGCCCCTCCCTTCTGACCATTTTCCACGCGTGAGGATTCAGGATTTGTGTCTTGACAGAGGTTTCTCAGCTTTTCGTAAGCCCCAGTACTGGGCGACCACTTCACAGAGGTCAAAAGAACTCCAGATAAATGAGTTTTTCTCACCTGTCTATTCCTGGGGATGGTATTTTTCTCTCCCCTCCACAGTTACTAAGACTATGGCTCTGAAAGTTTCAAATAAGTTCATAAATTTTAACTCTTATCTTAGTCTGTATCTGTTTCAGCTTCCATTTGGCTGACGGACACATCCAGGCATCCGCTACTGACTTCAGCCTCTGAGCCATGAACTTACTGAAAGCTGATATGGACCAAGCCAGCTGATATGAATGCCCTTTGTTCATAGCTGGATCAAATCAGATGCTTCTGATTAATACCCTAGGTTCCCTAAATGCCTAAATTCCCTCCTTACCTTTGGCTAGCCTTTCAGCCTTGCTGGGCTCTGACCATCTGTGCCCTGTTTCAGCTTGAAGCAGTTATGGAAGAGAATATGTCATCCTGTGCTCCTTGCTCCCAAAACAGGCTAAAAGGCTAAGTTAACGGTAAACCTCCTGGTATAGGGAACAAAATGACTACCTAATGCCTGTTGATATGTTGGGAAACTGGACCCATAATTGTCAATTGATAGATTTATTAACTAAAATGATTCATGCAATAAGACACATGGCCTTCTTTATGCAGAACCAAAGAGGTATTATATGACTTTAAGAAATTATTATTTTTATATAAATCATTCAGGATTATAATCTGGCTGTACTCAAAGGTTAGAACTACATGGCCTTAAAAATGATAGTAGATGCAGATATCACTGCCAATGGCTTAAAAGTGTCTCTTCTTACTCAAGGTCTATTCAGGCTTAGGAATGTAAGCCTCCTTGTCCTTGCTAAAATTATCTGTTTAGATTAACAAAAGACAACTTAGAGATTCACACCTCTAGATAATTTAAATAAATGATGACATATGTTTGATAAATAAGACATTTGATAAACAAAATATATATATATGCTAAGATGGAGTTTCTGGTTCCCTGAGAGGGTCCTTTTCTCAGAGGGTTCCTTTCTCAGAGTTGGGCCACACCCCAAGTCACTAGCCCCTTTTCTCCTGGGATCTTTCCCCGGTCACTCTTCTTTGCCTTCTCAGGAGACAGTAAGTCCTAGTCTTATGAAAGCTGCTAACATGTTGGAGACTTAGAGAACACCAGTTGATAGTCAGTCATTCATACCTAATGGACAGACCACGCTCTAATGCTCAGAGATCTGCAGAATATGGCATTTAAAATGTTTAATTAAAAAGCTTTTCATGATAGAGAGACATGCTGGCTCATGGCAGCATCTTTATTTCCTCCAAAGAAGAACCTCCATCAGCCACTGAGGTGGGCACAGAAGAACCTCGTCTGTTGCCAGGGCCTTCTTCCGACCATGGACAACAGGACTCTGGGAACCCATTGCTCACTTCTGCCTAGACACGTTAGGCTGGTCCTTCCCACAAGTTCCTACCCCACAACGTTGGATCCTTCTGAGGCCTGGCAGCTGAAGACTGATGTTATTGCCCTGAGACCTCTGCCCTCAACAACCATGGAAGACCCAGGGGTGGCTGTCTAGGTAGCCAGCAGTTAGTCTCTGTCACTCTCAATCACTAACTCAGGTAAAATTTATCCTTCTCAGATCGCTGATGCCATTTGATAACCGGGCTTTGCTTCAGCTGCCTTCTCAGTTCTCTGTGTAAAGTTCACAGGTCTCGTTCTCCTAGGGCTAATGCTGCTCTCAGTATCTCCTGGTGAATTGGATAAAAAGAAACAGCTTTAAGATTTGTTTATATGAAGATAAGAAAGCTGTCTCACTTCTGTTCACTCACTTATCTTTCTCAGACCTGATGATGTTTGACAATTTTAACAGCTCTTTTCCCCAGCTCCAAGGTTTCTGTGGACCTAGCTTTTAGAGACAGGCTAGCACTGGAGAGGGTAGGGAAGCCTCCCTCCTCCTTCACTTACCCAACCACTTCCATTCAGCAAATTTCCTCTAGTTATAGATTTAAAGATGTGTTTCATTGGGCTGAATCCAATGAAAAATGTTCATACCTTTTAACCCTGTAGAGCAGGCTGGTCTTGAACTCAGAGAGATCTGCCTGCCTCTGCCTCCTGAGTGATGGGATTAAAGTTGTGTGCCACCACCACCTGGATAGATGCTGATCTCTTCTTAATCACCACAAATTTCTTAACTCCAGCTGACCAGCATCAACTATCCTAGCAAAGCAAAATGTTGCTTTAGTAGTTCTGGTATCTAGTTAATCACAGCTGATTTTTCAGCTCCAGGTAACCAGAACCACAGAATCTTAATTCAAAACAACAAATGGGCCTGATAAAGGCTTTAAACTTCCCTCTGAAATTTCACAAGCCAAGCCTCCATCTTCTGCACTGCTCTCAACGTTCTTATCTTCCAAGCTCCTAAAGAACATTCCACTGAGCTCTTAACACTCAATGGCTCTTCTAGCCACAATCCTTCCCAAAACATGGTCAGTTCAGTCACAGCAATACCACACTGTGTTGGTACCAATTTGTCTTAGAATTTTTTTTAGCACTTAGTGATTTTTTTTCTATTAAGAAAATTTTTTCATTCATTTTACACACCAATCAAAGATCCCCCTCTTGAGGCAGAGCTCCAGAAGTCCAGTCAAAGAGAGAGAAGAGGGATTCTATGAGTGAGTGCATCAGGATCATGATGGGGAAACCTGCAGAAATGACCAAACCAAACTAGTGGGAATTCATGAAAGTTGTCTTAGGATTTTTATTGCTGTGACTAAACACCATGTTCAAAAAGCAAGTTAGGGAGGAAAGGGTTTATTTGGCTTACACTTTTACATTGCTGTTCATTATTGAAGGAAGTCAGGACAGGAACTCAAACAGGACAGGAACCTGGAGGCAGGAGCTGATGCAGAGGCCATGGAGGGATGCTGCTTACTGGCTTGCTCCTCATGGCTTGCTCAGTCTGCTTACTTATAGAACCCAGGACCATCAGCCCAGGGATGGCACCACCTATAATGGGCTGGGCCCTCCCCCATTGATCACTAATTGAGAAATGCCTTACAGCTGGATCTCATGGAGGCATGTAGTTTTTTTGTTGTTTATTTGTTTTTTTACTCTTTGGGGGCCTGCCATCCAGCTCCTAAATAAATACACAGAGACTTATTCTTCCTTAGGAGTGCCCAGGCTTAGCTTGGCTTGTTTCTAGGCAGCTTTTCTAACTTGAATTATCCCATTTCCTTTTAACTATGTTTTGCTTCTGGGATTTTTACCTTTCTTTATTCTATATATCTTTCTTTCCTTCTTACTCTGTGGCTGGCTGTGTGGCTAGATAGCTGGCCCCTGGTGTCCTCCTCTCCCCTTTCATTACTCATTCTTCTGTCTCTCTTTTCTAGATTTCTCCTCCTATTTATTCTCTCTGCATTCCAGCCCTGACTATTTCTCTCTCTTGCCTAGCTATTGGCCATTCAGCTCTTTATTAGATCAATCAGGTGTTCTAGGCAGGCAAAGTAGCACAGCTTTACAGAGTTAAGCAAATGCAACATAAAAGACTGCAACACATCTTTGCATCATTAAACAAATATTCCACAACAGAGGCATTTCCTCAACTGAGGCTCCTTCCCCTCTGATGACTCTAGCTTGTGTCAATTGATATACAAAACCAGCCAGCACACCAGCCTTGTTTGTTAACAGCTTGTCTCTTTTCCAGTATATTTTTGACACTTTATCAAATATTATGTGGCTATAGCTGTGAGGATCACTTTCTGGATACTCAGTTCTATTCCATCTGTCTGCATGACTGTTTCTGTGCCAATGCCATATAGCTTTTGTTACTATGGATCTCTCACACAATCTGAGATCGGGGATTGTGATACCCTCCCTGAGTACTGCTCTTTCTGCTTAGGATTGCTTTGGAAACTTAAGGTGTTTTATGCTTCCATATAAATTTTATTTTGTGTATGTGTCTTTAACTCTATCAAAGACCCCATAGACAGATGCAATATTACCTAACAACAGAGATATCTTGCTGCCTGGACAGTCACCCAAAGTTCCTTTGCAATGTTGGGGCATCCATCTTTGGCCTACAGGTCTAGAATATCTGGCAGACCTTTCAATGGAGCAGGAAATTTGAAGGACTGTCCCACCTTGTTTTGACAAAGTTCAGCAGTCACTTTCTTGTGGGTCCTGAATGTCCAGTTTATGTAGCATATTGTCAAGCAGTCAAGGCAAAAGCAGTTTTTTGCCCAAATGGCTAACCTTACCACAATGAAAGCAAATTCCTGTGGAGTTTCTTTGATGTCCATCATCCTTTTATGAAGTAAATTGGTGCTGCCAGGAGCAGATGTGTCTCATTGTCACAAAAAACTTTAGGTTATTAAACATCTTAAATGCTGTCTTCTGTAGGTCTTTGAAGTGTTTGAAAATTGTCTATCTGTCTAAAATATACCTTCTTAACCTTAAAAACATACCTAGTGTGACTACAAGTTTGACTATTATAGATTAACCGTTAATCTCATTTCTCAACTGTGCAATGCATTTTTAAATGAGCTGCATAGGCACAATACACCAAACAAGAGTGGAAACACAAATACAGTATAACAAAAACAACTTCACATTGGCACCAATATATCAAAATCCATAACAGTGCAAAATATCTGAGATTAATACTTGTCTTTTTGCCTGGTGGTGGTGGTGGTGGTGGTGGTGGTGGTGGTGGTGGTGGTGGCACATGCCTTTAATCCCAGCATTCAGGGAAGGAGGGAGTGAGGGAGGAAGAGTCCCTAGTTCTGCTGCTGTCAGAGAGGGCCAATACTCTGGGACCAAGTGATGGAGAAGGAAGCTTGTCTCAAGGCTCGAAGGGTGGAGGGCAAGCAGCTCACACCAGTGCCTCTCTTGCATCACCAAGAGTATAGTGCATCTTAAGAAGTATTATCATTATTTTAAATTTTTTTATTATTTTAAATTATGCACATGAGTGTGAGTCTATGTGTGGGTTTTTGCACAAGAGTGCAAGTGCCCATGGAGGCCAGAGGTGTTGGATTCCCTGGAGCTGGAGTTACAGGCAGTGGTGAGCCGCCTGATGCGGGTGCTGGGAATCAAACTTGGGTCGTCTGCAAGAACAATGCAATGCTCTCAATTGCTGAGCTGTCTGTCCAGCGGGCCATAGCATCTTTTGTGATCTCCACCTCAGCTGAGCACCAGGGTAGTTCATTAGTCTTGAAAAATAACCAGTTCTGGTGTATGTGCTGTGAGCCTTTGATATCTGTCTAGAGGTGACTGAGTCATCTTGAACCTGTGAGTCTTTGTGATTGTTCTAGGCTTGGTGTTTGAAGGTGTGTGGTCTGGTTTGCATCATGGCAGCTATCCTTTTCATCGTGACCCTTTTTTTTTTAATAGCCTGGGAAGGAGCAGCACTCAGGGAAGGGTCAGTGCATTTCAACTAATTCTACAGCTAGTTCGTCAAGATATGGGGCAAGATGCCCATGGAAACAAGGTTCTGCCTGTAAACTGAAAAGAAGAATGTCAAGAGAAAATACCAGGATGTGGCTTATGCAGCTTAAGGGACAGTGGGGGTTGTTTGCAAACCCCGAGCACATGTCGGGGAGGAGTGGGTTCTCTCCGTGCACTGAGGGGGAATCAGTATTCTGTAATACAGAAAGGAGCAGTGGGTTGTGATACAAGGCCAGCGATCGATGGGTGTGGCCCACAGTGGCCATGTAAGGGTGTTTGGGAATGGAAGAGGTGGCTGGTGAGTCCCTGAAGTGTCCGAAGATAGGACAGTGTGGAGGAGGCACACGGGCTCCCAACAAGCTGGAGGCTATCTTGAAGTAGCTAGTAAGAACGATCCATTCCAGCTGCTCATTCTGATTCATGTCCCCCTTTTTTTCCCAGGGATTATTTGAAGTGGTCAGCTAAAGGAATCCAGGCCATCAACACCTTTGATGAAAAGAACTACTAGGGTCCCACCATGGGTCCAGCTACACCACTGACAGCGTTCTGAAAGACTGAAGTTTGCTTCTAGACATGCACACCCCCGTGGGGCGGGGCCTGAGGGTGGGGTAGGGATGGTTGGGAAGCTGCCTGGAGGCATCCTGCATGGACATCTGAACACTGTTAGCACAAGCCCTGGGTATCTGGGGGCTCATTCCAAAAAGCTGAAACCCTGTGTTTAGGCCTGTTTCCACAGAAGGCTCAACATGATTGCCCTTGAAAATCTGCCTTTGCAAAAAGGCAGGGCGGCCCCGCCCCAAACCCAGGGCAGGTGCACTGCAGACTGAGGATGGGTTCTGCGGTTAGGGGGCTTGCACGATCACTCCAAGGTGACATTTTAAATCTGGCCACCTCAGTAATTCACTTATTTCCAATATTTGTCGTCAGCTCTGTTAACTGAGGCCTGCAGATGTCAAACTTGCGATTATACTAATAAATCTTGAAAGGCGAGCAGAGGGCAAACTGTAGCAAGCCTCTGGTCCCAAGACACCCTAAGGCGTTAGGGACCAGGGGAGAAGATGCTCTGTGCCTTCTGAAAGCCTCGCCCTCATCTGCAACAGTCACAGGGCCAGGAAGCCTCGAGCACTCTGAATTATCCGTGGCATCTTGGAGTAAGCACTCCCGACCACTAGGGGGCAGAGCGGTGGCTTGCTCGGAAGCTCAAACACCCAGGGTCTTAGAAAAATGGACCTGGAGGGCGGTTTTGAGGATCTGCAGCTGCTCTTCATTTCTCAAATGTGGATGCACAGACTGGGGGCAAGGAGGGGACCCTCAAAACACAGCCTGGGCCGCGGTCTCAGCCCCATCTAAGAACTGTTGTTTTTTTTGCTGCGGATTAGGAACTAAATAAGTTTATACGTAGGGTCATATGTGACCTTGACAAAAACTTACAAGTGTTAGCAGATGATATGGGTCTGGGGTCATTCAGAGACTCACCAGTCTGACCATTAACAAATTGTAACAAAGAAGAGGCTTTTATTCAGATACTGGCGTCAAGTCTACACCCGAGACTCCGGATTCTCTGAATGCAGCACCAATGTCAAACAGGGGTTTATGAAGGCAAATACTACAGAGATACAATTTGTTCTGGAGCAAGCAGAAGGTCCTCTGGGGCAACCCAAGCTTGTTTACAGAAGCAGGAACAGGTGTTGAAAAACATTAACCCTTAACAGCCCTTGGCATTTGGAGGTCTACTTTTGCTTTATAATTCTCTTAAGCACAGACAATTTAAACCTTTCAAGTTAGCCATCAACAAGACTTTAGCCATCACATTCCCCACTTGAGCTATACCCCCAGTCAACCCTTGACTCTGTGGTGGGTACCTTTTCATATTGGGACTTAAATTTATACTTCTGGTTAAGGCATTAATGATGCAGGAACCAGAACCAGCAGGAACAGGAGAACTCAGGGTCCTGCAATGGCCAACAACAGAGTTACTAGCCAGGAAGAACCTGAAAAAGAAAATGGGAGCCGTTCATTTCCTCCTTGTAGGATCTTTTCTCTCTCTGTGAGGTAGTTTTGAAGTTCAGCCAAATTATCCTGAGACAGAGTTTCTCTGTGTAGCTTTGTGCCTTTCCTGGAACTCACTCTGTAGACCAGGCTGGCCTCAGACTCACAGAGATCCGCCTGGCTCTGCCTCCCGAGTGCTGGGATTAAAGGTGTGCGCCACCACCGCCTGGCTGGAGGAAACTTTTAAACAAGCATGTTTGGGTCTTGAGGAGGGGGAGCCATAACCCCACTCCAGAGCAAGCTTTTCATTGAAGCAGAACAGCATAAAAGAGCAATTTAAAATTATTCATACCAAAAGACACCTGGATCCTTGTAAAACTGAATCCAGTGATGGGGTGGGGGGCAGAGTAAGCTGAGAACAAAGAGGCTTGGAGATAAGAAAATGTTGAGCCCTGGCTGTAGATGGAGGATGCAGCAGGAGGATGCTGAGAGATGCTCCAGCCAGCGAGGGGTGTCTGCGGAGTGTGTGCACACAGCAGCGAGGGGTGTCTGCGGAGTGTGTGCACACAGCAGCGAGGGGTGTCTGCGGAGAAATGCTCCAGCCAGCGAGGGGTGTCTGCGGAGTGTGTGCTCACAGCAGCCAGGGGTGTCTGCGGAGTGTGTGCTCACAGCAGCGAGGGGTGTCTGCGGAGTGTGTGCTCACAGCAGCCAGAGGTGTCTGCGGAGTGTGTGCTCACAGCAGCCAGGGGTGTCTGCGGAGTGTGTGCTCACAGCAGCCAGGGGTGTCTGCGGAGTGTGTGCTCACAGCAGCCAGGGGTGTCTGCGGAGTGTGTGCTCACAGCAGCCAGGGGTGTCTGCGGAGTGTGTGCTCACAGCAGCCAGGGGTGTCTGCGGAGTGTGTGCACACAGCAGCCAGGGGTGTCTGCGGAGTGTGTGCTCACAGCAGCCGGCCTCTCCTTTACTCTCTCCCTCACAGCTCAGGCCCACTCTTGACTTCCACATCTGCAACAAACTTATGCACACACCAGAAAACACTGACCCATCAAAGAGTAACTAAAAAAGACAGAACATTCACACGGGGTGGGGGATGGGGGTAGAGAGTGGGGGATGAGGTGGGGGGGGGGCGGGACCAATCAAGACCAAACATTTGGTGGCCACCTTCATTCATATACGCAACAGCTGATTTCCATCTCGGCTTTTCCATCAAAGGCTAGTGGCGTTCCCTCCTGGTGGTCCCTCCCACTCTGGAATTAATGCTGTGTACAGCTTTTCTACAAGTCCCACAAATTCGTGTACAAACAAACAGGATCCTTATCCACACTTCCAGAGGTTTTCTGATGCCTGTTTTCTCACAATCTAATGACTGAGCACCTGCTGGTGGCTCCCTCCAAATGCTGGGCCTATCTCGATTCTTGCTGGCCAGAAAAAGAAGGTGGATCTGGCTGAACACCCAAATCTCGGATTAGCCCCTAAATGTTATGGGTCTAGGGTTGCAGCAGGCAGAGACTTAATATTAGTTATGAATGCTCAGCCTTATCTTAGTTCTTGTTTTAATCTGTTTCTCTTTATCTGCATTTTGCCTCAGGGCTTTTTATTTTTCCTTCTCTATGTCCCACTTTCAAGGCTTGCTCTGTTCTGGCTGGTTGGTGGCTGGCTGGCTTCTGGCCCCACACATCGCCTTCCCTTTCTCCCTTATTCTCTTTCATTCTTCTTCTCCTGAGCCTAGATTCCTCCTCCTACTTATTCTCTCTGCCCACCAGTCCTGCCTATTCCTCTACTGCCTAGCTATTGGCTGTTCAGCCTTTTTATTAGACCAATCAGGTGCCTTACACAGGCAAGGTGAAACAGCAACACATCTTTACATAGTTAAACAAATATAGCAAAAACAAATGTAACACACCTTTACACAGTTAAAGTAACATTCCACAGCATAAACAAATGTAACATGTCTTTGCCCAGTTAAAGTAATATTCCACATTATGGGGTCATTCAGAGATTCACCAGTCTGGCCATTATTGAATTTTAACAAAGAAGATACATTTTTTTAAAATGCTACACCAAGACTCTTGATTGGATTCCTGAATGCAACACTCAGCTGCCTTAGTCAGGGGTTTATAAAGGTAAAGAATACAAAGTTACAATTTGTTCTCTTGCAAGCAGAAGGTCCTCTGTGGCAACAGAAGCTTGTTTACAGAAGCAGAAACAGCCATAAAGAAATTAACGCTTAACATTTGCAGGTCTACTTTTGCTTTAAAGAACTCTTTTTTTTTTTTTTTTTTTTGGTTTTTCGAGACAGGGTTTCTCTGTGTAGCTTTGCGCCTTTCCTGGAGCTCACTCTGTAGCCCAGGCTGGCCTCGAACTCACAGAGATCCGCCTGGCTCTGCCTCTTAAGCAGAGATTTAAAACTTTTAAACATAAAGTTAGCCATCAACATGACATTAGCCACCACATCATCGTCTTCTATTGCTGAGAAAGCTGAGGCCAGCCTTAACACATGGGAAGGTGCTTAGTCTTACTGCAACTTGATATGCCATGTTTGGTTGACATCCATGGGAAGCCTGCACTTCCTGAACAGAAACAGAGGAGGAGCAGATTTGGGGATGGGAACAGAGTGGGGGTTGGGTGAGGGACTGGGAGGAAAAGAGGGAGGTGAAAATGCAGCTGGGATTTAAAATAAATAAGTGAATAAATAAATAAATAAATGAATAAATACATAAAATTTAAAAGGAAGGAACAAAGCTGAAGCTCTGCAGTTAGAGTTACACACCTGAGTCTCCCAGTCCATCAGACAGTCGGGTTCAGTTCAGGCAGATCTGGCTCCCGGCCAGTTCCCCTCACCATTCATCATTCTCACATTAACATCTGAGGCTTATGTTGTGAACTTCAGTTGGTTTGGTGATACTGAGCCTAGGGTTTCACACATGCCAAGCAAGCCCTCTACCCACTGAGTCATATGCCTTTTTAACGGACATCTAGAAACCATGCAAACTAAAGTGCCCAGCATAAAACATTAAACCAGCCGGGCGGTGGTGGCGCACGCCTTTAATCCCAGCACTCGGGAGGCAGAGCCAGGCGGATCTCTGTGAGTTTGAGGCCAGCCTGGGCTACCAAGTGAGCTCCAGGAAAGGCGCAAAGCTACACAGAGAAACCCTGTCTCGAAAAAACAAAACAAAACAAAACAAAAAAACATTAAACCAGCTTGCTCACCCACGTCACAAACATGCTTGCTGTCCTTTGATAATAGACCAACAACTGTTTTCTGAGGTATTCCATTCAACGACACCTCCCTTCAGCTAAAAGCTGTTCAAGGTCTTGATGATGTTCTTAGAAACTACTCAGTCAATGCGATTACCACTGTAAATCTAGCCATGTTCCTCTAGGTAAGGTGCTTTTTCTGAAATATATCAAACCAAAATTTACCAAATGCTGAGCTGAGTTCCAGAGGCAGGGTAAGGTCTATATGTTTATCTCTATATATTATCTAATAGGATAATTAATTTTTGTGTTCACTCCTTAAGTCATTCTAAGATACCCGATAGATACTTCCCTTTGAATTGGAAATGGACACCCTTAAAATTTGTTCTTTGCATTTAAATAGCAGGTGTAGTACTCAGCCTTTTATTTTATTTATTTATTTATTTGTTTGTTTATTTTTAGACAGGGTCTTCTATGTAGCCCTGGCTGGCCTGGAATACCCTACATAGATCAGGCTGACTTTAAACTCAGAGATCCACCAGCCTCTGCCTCCTAAGTGCTGGGATTTAAGATGTGAACCACCATTTCACTAATTGATCTTAATAAAAACCCAGAGTCAGATATTGGGGTAAATGCTGAAAGATCAGAGAAGTAAAGGAGCCAAGAATAAAGTCATCTCTTATCTCAGTGAAATATTAGACCAAAAAGGGGCTGAACTGCTGTCTCCACCTGCCTTATATTCCTCTCTCTACCCAGCCATATCCCTTCCTGTCTCCTGTCTATACAGATCATCAGACCTCTATGGTTATGTAATGGCTAGTTCCACCCTCTGATCTTCAGGCAAGCTTTATTTGTTAGAGCACAAAAAAAAAAAAAAAATAGCACTACACTTCCCCCTTTCAGTCTAAAATAACAAATGAAGGTCATAACTAATATAAGAAAAACTATATACAATAAATACAATAACTATATATAGTATATACAGGCAATAAATACATCAGCAATGTCTAGTTCATAAACATTTGACAAATTCAGAGAAAACACTCCATTATCTATCCTATTTTGGTTAGTCCAAAAGGTTGTACCTAATTCACTTTTTATTCTAACTTGAATTACTAAAACTATCTTTTAATGACTCTCAACCCTATATATACACTTTACATCTCTTTAATGAATTTCTTTTCTGAATCTGGTAACAAGGAGACCATAACTATAACTATAAACTCTTCAATTCCCTCAGAGACCCAAGAAGGAAATAATATTACCTGAGTAAACGGGAAGCACAAGCAAGTGACTTCCAAAAAATGTGAGAAATGACAGAAACAGCTGGCTGCCTGGACAGTCACCCAAGGTTCCTCTTCAATGTTGGGGCATCCATCTTTGGCCTACCAGCCTAGCATACTTGACAGACTCATCTGTGAAGCAGGACATTCTGAAGGACTATCCTATCTTGTCTTGGCAAAGTTTGGCATCCTTTCTTTTGTGTCCTGCTTGTCCCATTTGGACAGCATCCTGTCAGCAGTTGAGGCAAGAGCACTTTCTTGTCTAGTAGCTTACTTTTGCCATAAAGAAAATAAACTCCATATGGAGTTTCTTTGATGCCCATCATCTTCTCTGAAGTAGATTGATGCTGCCAGGAGCAGACATGTCTTATTGTCATAAAAAAAATAGAACCTATGTTATAAAAACATCTTAAATACCATATTCTGTAGATCTCTGAAGTGTTTAAAGATGACCTGTCTAAAATATATGTTTGACCTTGAAAATATACATAATATGACTACAAGTTTGATTGTAATGACTAGCTACTAACTTGCATTTCTTTATATCCTAATTAGTTGGACTAGAAGTTTGCATTACAGTGTTAAATGAGTTGTATAGGTAAAATACCTTGAACAAGAGTAGAAATGTATGTACAGTATGTTCTAACAAAAATAATCTCAAATTTTATCAATATACAAAGATCCATATCAATATAAACTATTTAAAACCAGTAGTTGCTTTTTAAAAGTAGATTCAATAATCTACCTTTTATCCTATCATATCTATATCTCCCCTTTTTCTTTTCAGAGTAGATTTAATAATCTACTCTTTTTGTTTGTTTGTTTTTTTGAGACAGGATTTCTCTGTGTAGCTTTGGAGCCTTTCTTGGAACTCACTCTGTAGGCCAGGCTGGCCTCAAACTCATAGAGATCCACCTGCCTTTCCCTCCCAAGTGCTGGGATTAAAGGCGTGCGCCACCACCATCTGGCCTAATAATCTATTCTTTTATTGTATCATTTCTATATCCCCTTTTTTATTTACAAAGCAAGAACCCTGAATCAAATCTCTTTTGTTCATGTTTTCCTGACCATTACTAATAACAACTTGTAATCAACTACCCTAAACAATGACAAATATCCATAACCCACTGAACAACCAAAAACCACCTACCCTACCTCTTGGGAATGTGGGCATTGTGTTCTTAAATTTATTTCCTGCTGTTAGGGTGACCCTGAAAAAAATTTGGGTTAATTGTCAAGTCCTGGGAGAGGCAGCTGTATCATTTTTTTTTGTCCAGTCTCTGCATAATGGGAAAGTGCAGGGCTTGTCTCAAGTCCTGGCTAGAGTAGTCTGTGAGGCTGGATCATCTCAGCCAGCCACTTTGAAATTGTCCTGAGCAGTTTGTAGTTCCAAGCCAATCTTTGGGTGGTGTTTGTCAGTTTAGTGGCATTATCATAGTCCTGGTGGAATTGTAGTTGTGGACCCCATCTTCATTTTGGAGACTTCGAAGGTCGATTTTAGGTATGGTCATGGTTCACTGCAGAAAACTTAAACATTTTAAATGTCATATGCAGCAGATCTTGAAGAGGTTGAAAGACCATAATTTGTTATGCATATCCAGAGTACAAAAACTTAATTCCTAGTTACCTATTAGAGACTCAAACCTGAAAGCATGTACAGGAAGTTAGATGAAGCCTTTTTCTAGAATTAGTTAGTACTCTATATGACCATTAATATTATGACAAAAATTTATATATATATAATCTTATAAATTTTGAGATAATATTTATAACTTAAGAAATGTTTTAAAGAGCCAAAATAAAGCCATAGGATCATGATATTAGTAGCAATATAGTAGTCCCTAAATTTCGGTTTTTCTTCTGCTCCATATCATGTAGCTCTTCTGACATGAGACAGAGATTTTGGATTTTACTTTAACAAGCACGCTTGGGTTTAGAGAAGGAGAGAGCCACACTCCAACTCCAAAGCCAGCTTTAATGTTCAAATGAACTGGGACTACGAAAAGACCATTTGTGTTATGTGTCTGTAGAAAACAGCAGGAACAAACATTTGGGAAGATTTATGAAATTGTGTCCTGTTGGATATGTGATATATCAATAGGCCAATTTACTCTTTTTCTTGGGACTTTTTTCCTGGATGATTTGTCCTTTTCTTCAGATGTCTCATTTGTCCAGGGGTTTTCAGATTCCTTAGCCTTCATTCTTCTGAAAGACAAAAACAAAACCCTTCCCCAACCTTAACTTTGGAGAGTTTCCCTTTTAGGAAGTTATATTTGATCAAATGAAAAGCATTTGTTACTTGTATACGTTAGTTTAAATTGAATGGTCATACTGGTTGATAAACTACCACCTCTTCTAATTAAGAGGTCTCTCTTGTTGAAATCTAATCTTTATCAATTTTGATTTATGTTTTCTCCTGAAATTTTTGTTTTATCTTCTATATAGATGTTCTATCATCCAGAGCAGTATGGCTTTTTACAATGGGCACTAGGTTCTTTAATTGCTCTGGGAAGGAGTTTCCTCCATGATGACAGGAAACTAAACTGAATTTGACATGGAGGTCTGCAAGAGGCCCCTCTGAGCGTTTCCCCATGGCAAAGGTAAAGGATTACCTTGACTGTCCCTTGTTGATCTCCATTTGTTAGTCCAATGTCTACCTTTGCCACACCTTCTGCATAATCCAGAAGGAAGGATGTTCTGTTTGGGTTATTTTTAGAAAAAACATTGTTTTTTAGGTGACCTTGTTTACCACAATTGAAACACCTGACATTTCGATTTTTCTTCAAGCCTTTGGAAATCACCTCTCCTATGCAAGCATCACCATAGTTATGAGATTCAGTATCGACTGTACCTCAGATCCATTCCTCCAAGGGTGCTGATCTTGCCTTTAACGGCCTAATTACACTTTTGTATTGTGCATTAGCATCTTCAAAAGCCAGAGATTCAATGATTATTTGTCTAGCTTCTAAATTAGGTATCATTCTATTTACTGCTAAAGTCAGTCTTTGTAAGAAATCAGTGAATGTTTCTTTTGGGCCCTGTATGACTTTAGTAAATGACTCAGTTTTCTTTCCTACTTCTTCAATTCTGTCCCAAGCACTCAAGTCCACTATGGCATAAAATTAGGGGGTGGTCATCATATAAAGATTATCTTTGTATATCAGCATAATTGCCCTCTCCAAGAAGTTGATCTTGGGAGAGTTCCGTACCTCTAGCTCTACTCCATTGTTCAGGGGTGCTAAGGCTGGGAACTCAGGCCTTCACATTTGCTTGATACACATTTACCAGCTACATCATCTTCTCAGCCCTGGTTTAGAATCTTCGAGACATTTAATCATCTGTATTGAAGGTGGTAAAAATATAAGTAATTATTTCACCCAAAGCATTTGATCTTTCTAACAGTTAAGTTTCATAAAGTAAACAGTTTGCTGTGTTGGCAAAAGTGAAGGAGTTTCACTTTATTCACAGGACGTTGAAAATTAAACAAAAGAAAGTGGAGAAACAGAAATATTACTTTCTCCAACAAAACAACAGAAACAGTCATGAGGGTGTGTTACAAAGTCACATGCAGAAAACAGAAAAGAGCACCATGTGGTCCCTGGACCCTGATCAACACTCCCTTCAAAACTATCTTAGTGACTTATACTCATGTGTCTCTGTGAGGAGAGCTGCCTCTCCTCCTCTGGCTTCATTGTAACATTGGCCTCTGACACACTAGAATGACAGGACGGGTTACTATTAATTTACTCGCTCTAGAAAATGTTACTAAACATTCTTTGATAGAGCGCCTTGGTTGTAAAGACAGAATCCTGTGACATTACAGCTGACCTTGCTCAACCAGTATCAGTGAGTACCAACCCAGAGAGGAATGTTTGCTCTCCCAGAACAGTCGGTCTTGCTGGATAAACAGTTCCAGGAAAGTGAGATCACAGACCCAAACCTATCCCCTGACAGCTGGGTCAACTTTCTCATTCCCAAGCCTCTGTATAAATTCCAAGTGTTCCCCTCCCTTCTGACATATCTCCCCTCCCAAGTGGGAAAGTTGGTGCCCCTCACTTCATGTGCTCTAAACACAGTGTCATCTGTTGAGGTCAGACTTCGGTCTCTTTCCTGCCTTTTGTCTCTTTACTCTGCACTCTGAAATCTAACATTCTTGGTAAGTCAACAAAAAAATCCGAAGTTCAGGGAAATTAGTGCCAAACAAGGAAGTTTGGCACATATCACATTTAGTTTGTGTTTGCTGTGTAGGAGATAGTGCTATTTTTATTTAAGTTGTTCTATTACTAATAAAGACTCAGAAGTCAGATATTGGGGTGAAAACCTGATAGATCAAAGAAGTGGTGGAGTAGTGACTAGCTGACCTCTCCCTCCCTTTTTTTTACCTGAGACCCAGCAAGCTCATCTCTCTCCACATGTACCAGACCAAAAAGACCATGAATCCCTAAGTCCCTCCCTACTCCTTCCTGTGACTCTCGAACCATGTCCCTGTGTCCTTCATACCCTTTATAGCTAATTCTGGTCAACTAGTCACCGGCTCTGCCCCCTGATCCGAGGTTAGTTTTCTTATCACAGTCTTAGAGTTTCACAATACAAAATGCCCTGTGACATTTCTTCCTTTTGGTCAAAATAAAAAGGAAAGGCTTTTAACTCTAACACAGTAAAGCTATATACAATAAGAACAATTTCCAGGTAAGAATTACATTCACAATGTCCAGCATTAGTATTTGGGCTCTCTACAATCTGGAATTCCTTTGCCTACTCTGTTACCAAAAGGATGGCCTCTCATAGTTATTGATTTAAAAGACTGTTTCTTTGCAATACCCTTACAAGAAAAAGACAGAGAAAGATTTGCTTTCACAGTCCTACTTATAATAATTCTCAACCGGTTAAAAGATTTCAATGGAGGGTCCTCCCACAGGGAATGTTCAATAGCCCAACTCTGTGCCAATATTTTGTACAACAGCCATTGGAAGTGATACGTAAAAAATTTCCTAAATCTATAATTTATCATTATATGGATGATATTTTACTAGCTGACTCAAATGCAGATACTTTAGAAAAAGTGTTTGAAGAAGTAAAGAAAATTTTGCCTTGCTGGGGATTACAAATTGCTCCTGAAAAGATACAAAGAGGAGATTCTATTAATTATTTAGGATATAAAATAGAGCTACAAAAAATTAGACCCCAAAAGGTGCAAATTAGGAGAGATAGACTACAGACTCTTAATGACTTTCAAAGATTATTTGGAGATATTTCCCATCTATGAACTGTTGTTGGGGTAAAAAATGATGAACTGAATTATTTGTTCAAAACCTTAAAAGGTGACAAAGACTTAAATAGTCCAAGAGAATTATCACCTGAAGCTGAGAAAGAATTGGCCTTGGTAGAAAAGAAAGTACATGAAGGGCATGTGGATCATATTGATTCAAAGCTGGATCGCATTTTGGTTATTTTATCTTCTAGGCATTCTTCTACAGGAATATTAATGCAGAGGGAAGATATTATATTGGAATGGATATTTTTACCAAATAAACCAAATAAAAAATTAAAAACTTATGTGGAAAAAATCTCTGACTTGATTTGGAAAGGAAAATTGAGACTTCATCAATTAGCAGGAATAGACCCAGCAGAAATTGTCATACCTTTAACTAAGGAGGACATTGAAAAATTATGGACAGAAAGTGAACCTTGGCAAAGAGCTTGCAGTAATTTTTTGGGAGAAATTAACAGCAAATATCCCAAAAGTGATAGAATTGATCTTATAAAGAGAGCTGATTGGATCTTGCCTCGAATTGTACCAGAAAAACCCATATCTGGAGTTTGTACATTTTATACAGATGCCAACAAACAAGGAAAGGCAGGTTACAAATCAGAAAATTTAAGTAAAGTCATTCAAAGTCCATATAATTCAGTTCAAAAATCAGAATTGTATGCTATTCTGTTGGTATTAATGGATACCTCTCAACATAGTAACTGACTCTCAGTATGCTGAAAGAGTGGTATTACATATTGAGACTGCAGAATTTATCCCTGATGCTTCAGAATTAACTTCACTATTTATTCAACTACAAGATACAATCAGGAAAAGGAGTCATCCTTTATATATAACTCACATTCAATCCCATACTGGTCTGCCCTCTAGCACAAGGCAATGATGAGATTGATAAATTATTGATAGGAAATGTGCTGGAGGCCCCAGAATTTCATAAAAAAAATATGTCAATAGTAAAGGTTTAAAAAAGGATTTTTCCATAACCTGCCAACAAGCCAAAGAAATAGTAAAGAAATGTCCTACTTGTTCCTTCTACAATCAAACACCATTACAAGCAGGATGTAACCCAAAGGGTACTCAGAGGAATGAAATCTGGCAGATGGATGTGTTTCACTTTGCAGAATTTGGAAAATTGAAATATGTACACCATACCATCGATACTTATTCAGGATTTCAATGGGCAACTGCTTTGAGTTCTGAAAAAGCTGATTCTGTAATCACTCATTTGCTAGAAGTTATGGCCATCATGGGTATACCTGCACAAATTAAAACTGACAATGCTCCAGCATACGTCTCTGTTAAAATGAAACAGTTTTTTGCTAATTACAATATAAAGCATATTACAGGCATACCACATAATCCTACAGGTCAAGCAGTTATAGAAAGATCAAACAGAACTCTAAAGGATATGCTAAATAAACAGAAAGGAGTAACAAAAACCCCCAGAAATAGACTACATAATCCTCTATTAACTTTGAATTTTTTCAATGCCAATGAGAAAGGAACAACAGCTGCAGAGAGACATCGGATAATAGAAAAAACTACAGAATTAAATCAGCCTATATACTTTAAGGATGTGCTGACCTCAGAATGGAAACCAGAATATGTGTTACGTTGGGGTCGAGGTTTTGCTTTTGTTTCTACAGAAGAAGATAAGCTGTGGGTACCATCAAAATTGATAAAGGTTCGATTTGAACAAGAGAGACCTCTTAATTAGAGGAGGTGATAGTTCATCAACCAGCATGAACATCCAATTTAAATTAACTTGTACCAGTAACACATGCCTTTTCATTTAATCAGATAATAACTTGCCAAAAAGGAACATCCCCAAAATTAGTCTTGGGGAAAGGTTTTTGTTTTTGTCTTTTAGGAGAATAAAGGTTAAGGAATCTGAAGAACACTGGACAAAAGAGACAACTGAAGAAAAGGGACAAATCATCTATCCCAGGAAACAGAGTGAAATAGTGTATGGGTATATCATCTAAAAATTTTTTATAGGTCTTCCTAAATGTTTGTTTCTGCTCTTCTCTAAAGAAATTTAACACTATTGGTCTTCTAATAGACCCAGCTCAATTAAAATTTAAAGCTGACTTTGGAGTTGGAGAATGGCTCTCTCCTTCTTTAAACTCAAGCATGTTGTTAAAAGGAAAATGCAAACTCCCTGTATCATGCCAGAATAAAAGAGCCATCTTCTGCTATGGGACAGGACAAAAGCCAAATTAATTAAGGGACTATTCTATTACTAATCTCAACTCTTTGATTCTATTCTGATTCTTTAAACTTTTCTTAAAGTATGAATTTTATATCAAAATTTACAAGATTAATATATATATTAAACTTTGTTAAGATATGAATGGTCATATAGAGTATTAACTAATTCTGGAAATAAGGCTTCAATTAGCTGCATATATATGTCTTTGTTTCGAGTCTATTATCAGTTTTCTGCAGGAAATCACGGCCAGGCCTAACATCAACTGAAGTCTCCAGGAAGAAGATGGGGCCCCACAACAACAACAATTCCATGTGGACAACAATAATATCACTAAGCTAACAAACATCATCTACAGATCAACTTTAGACTACTAAGTGCTCAGAGCAATTTTGAGAGGGCTAGCTGAGATGATGTAGTCTCAAAGCCTACTTGAATAAGGACTTGAGATAAACCCTGAACTTTGGCATTATACACAGACTGGATAACGAAGAATATAGTTACCTTTCCTAGAATTTGACAATTAACTTAAAATTTTTCTTTCAAGATAAAGATAACTTCGCCCATACCCAGTAGGAAGCAATTTTAAGAATACGACGCCCACATTCCCAAAGAGGTGGTGTGGGGCGGGTGGTTTTTTGGTCTTTTTAATGGGTTTTGGGTCTAGGATAATTTTCATTGTTTAGGGGGGTTGGTTACAAGTTGTTGTCAAGGGTTAGGAAAAGGGCCAAGCAAAGGAGATTAGATTTAAGGTTCTTGTTTAAAAAAGAAAAGAAAAGAAAAAGACAATTACTAGTTTTAAATATTTTACATTGGATTGTATTGTTTTATATTGTATACAAATTATATATATTGAAATTGATATTGTTAGAAAATGCTATATGTATATTTCTAATTGTACTTATACCGTTCATTTAACAATGTAATGCAATTTTCTGATCCTTGAATGTTATTATTACCAACTATTAGGATATAAAGAAATGAAAGTTAGTAGTTAGACATTACAATATAACTTGTACTTTTGTATATAGTTTTTCTTTTGTTAAGGCTTTTCATGAAAATGAGATATGTTTGCTCCTGGCAGCATTAATCTACTTCAGAGAAGATGATGGGCATTGAAGAACCTCCATATGGAGTTTACCTAAATGTGCCAAAGCTAGCCGCTGGTTAAGAAACTGCTCTTGCCTCAACTGCTGACAGTATGTTGTTCAAACATCTTAAATGTCATATTCTGTATATCTCTGAAGTGTTTGAAGACCACCTATCTATCTAAAATAGATCTCTATTTGACCTTGAAAACATACCTAACCTTGACTGTTATAGATGACTAACTACTGCATTTCTTAATTATCTTAAATAATTTGGAATAATTGCTTTCAAGGACTAGAACTTTACATTACATTTAAAAATGAGCTGCATAGGCACAATACTTTAAACAAGAGTAGAAACATATATACAATATGTTATAGAAAAAATAAACTTAATTTTGTACTGATACACAAAAATCTATACAAAAATATTTGAGACTAGTAGTTGCTTTTTAGTAGGTTTAATAATCTCCCCCTTTATCCTATCATTCCTATACCCTCCCTTTTCCCTTACTATGTAGGAGAGAACAAAGGATAAAGAAAAGAAAAAGAAAGACATCTATTATTTAAACCTCCTTTTTTTAGTTTCCTTGCTGACCATGACCAAAAACAACTTGCAATTAACCCACAAAAGACCAAAAACCACCCACACAACCTCTTAGGAATGTGGGCATGATGTTCTTAAAATTACTTCCTGTTGTCTGGGAGTATCTTTAGGGGACCCTAAGAAAATTGGGATAATGGTCAAGGGAGAACTAGCTGTATCATTTTTTTGTCCAGTCTCTGTGTGCTGGGAAAGTGCAGGATTTAACTGAAGTCCTGTAGTTTGTGAGGCTGGACCACCTCAGATAACCACTACGAAGTTATCCTGAGCAGTTTGTAGACCAAAGCTGATCTATGGGTGGTGTTTGTCAGCTTAGTGGTGTTGTCACAGTCCAAGTGGATTTGTTATTGCAGGACCACATCATCTTTTTGAAGACTTCAAAGGTCATTGTTAGGAATGGTCATGGTTCACTGCAGAAAACTTAAACATTTTAAATGCCATGTACAGAAGATATCAATGAGGTTAGAGGACCACAACCTATTAAGTATATCTGGGGTACACAAACTTAGTTCCTAGTTACCTGCTTCAGACTCAAACCCGAAAACACATACAGGAAGCTAGACGAAGTTTATTTCTAGAATTAGTTAGTATTCTATATGACTACTAATATTTATGACAGAAAGTTTATATATATATGTGTGTGTGTGTGTGTGTGTGTGTGTGTGTATACACATATATATAGAATAGACCTTGAGATAATATTTATACTTTAAGAAAAGTTTTAAAGAGTCAAAATAAAACCAAAGGCTATGAAATTAATGACAATCAAATAGTCCCTAATTTTGGTCTTCTTTTGTCTCATACTAGGGGCTCTTCTGACATGAGACAGAGATTTTGGATTTTCTTTTGACAAGCATGCTTGAGTTTAAAGAAGGAGAAAGTCACACTCCAACTCCAAAGCCAGCTTTGGTTTTTAATTGAATTGGAACCACAAAAAGACAATTTGCCTTTCATGTTTGTAGAGCAGCAGAAACAAGCATTTGAGAAGATTTATGAAATTCTACCCTGTTGGAGGTGGGCTAAACCATTAGGTCAATTTACTCTTTTCTTGAGACATTTTCTCTTGATGATTCACCCTTCTTCTTCAGATGTCTTATTTGTCCAGTGGTCTCTGGATTCCTTTAGTTGGATGCTTTTATTCTCCTGAAAAGATAGAAACAAAACTTTTCCTAGCATATAAATATTATCTCAAAATTTATAAGATTAACATATGTTTACATATTTAAACTTTCTGTTGTGATAATAATGGCCATATAGAGTACTAACTAATTTTAGATTTAGGCTTCATCTAGCTTCCTGTACATAATTTCAGGCTTGAGTCTGAAGCAGGTAATTAGGAATTAAGCCTGCGTATCCCAGGTGTATTTAATAGACTGTGGTCCTTAACCTCTCTGAAGTCTACTGCATAAGACATTTAAAGTATTTAAGTTTTCCGCAGTGAACCATGAACATTCCTAACAGTGACCTTTGAGGTCTCCAAAAAGGTGATGGGGCCCCACAATCACTATTCCTCTTGGATTGTGATAATGCCACTAAGCTGACAAACACCATCCGTCTTGCGTTGTTTTGTATCCTTCCCAGCTATGGAGAGAATAGTGATGTCAGGAAAGCTGCAGGCTTCTGCAGATACTTTAAGCTAAATCTTTTTTTTTTTTTTTTGCTTTTCAAGACAGGGTTTCTCTGTGTAGCTTTGCAGCCTGTCCTGGATCTCACTCTGTGGACCAGGCTGACCTCGAACTCACAGAGATCTGCCTGCCTCTGCCTCCTGAGTGCTGGGATTAAAGGCGTGCGCCACCACTGCCCTGTGAAATTGTAATCTTAAAATGTAACGTGACCCTAAGCTTAACCTCGAGATTGTAAAAATTTGTTTGTCCCATGCCTGATGCTTGGTTTTTACAATAAAAAGAGGATCAAAACCCACCCCCACTGTCACAGTATCAGAAGTCCAAACTCTGACTGTGGCCCCAGTTAGCTGGTAAGCTTCCTTTAGCCCTGCAGTGTCTGGAATAAAGTTTGCTTCTGGTTCATAGACTTTGGTGGTCTGTTCCCCATTATTTGTGTGCCCATGGGACCCAACGTTTTTGGTGCCAAAACTCGAGACCTCATGCAATTCTGGAGAGACACTCCAGACTCTGGCAACTTTATCCTACTGTTTTTGGCCAACTTGTGAGCTTTCTTTTCTCTTCTGGGTTTTGTATCTGGTGTCTGGACAAAACTGGAGCTCAGTAGGCAGATGTGCTTTTGACCACTGAGCCAGAGGAAGTCAGGGGATGCCCCGACTCCTCTTCTGACCATTGGAGCATTCATTTGTGGACCCTTGGGCCTGGGTGGGGACCACATGGCCCAATGCTGAGTGCTCCCCCATCTGTGATTGTTGGCTCTTTGTCTCCCCATTTTTGTTTACTTGTTGTCTTGCTTTCTGTCAGTCTCCTTGTACTTACCTGTGAACTAATCTCCATCATGGGTCAGACTTCCTCCAAGCTCAGCACCCCCCCCCACCTTGTCCTTTTTCATTTTCAGGACTTTGGGGATGCTGCAGCAGTCTCTGCCCCCTGTGTGAAACCGGGGTGACTTAAGGTCTTCTGCTCACTAGAACGGCCAGCCTTCCGAGTTGGCTGGCCTCCTGAAGGTTCCTTTTATCTTAAACTTATTCTTAAGGTCCAGGACATTGTTTTTAGCCATCCAGGCCATCGAGGCCATCCAGACCAAGTCCCCTACATTGTGGTTTGGGCCACCCCCTTCCTGGCTAAAACTCCTTATTCTTCCCTCAGAGAATAAGAATGCATCCTTCCTGTTCAACCGAAGAAATCAAAAGAAAACCTAGCTGACCCGATACTCCCACAGTCTATCCTTCCCCTCCTGATCCTGAGCTGGATGATTCCCCTCCTTCCTATAACCCTCAGCCCCGTAGGTGACCAAGGATCCTCTCTGATGGAGAATAGCACAGCTGCTAACTCCCCTTTTTCCTCACCTTCCCCTAAACCCTCTGCTCCCTCCCAGAGCATTCCCTCCTCCCTGTCTCCCTCCCACCAGTCCTCCACTCTAGCCTCTCCCTCTTGCCATTTGCCCCCTAAGCTGAGTCCACTCCAAACTTGCTCAGGAAAGCTGCAGACAGCGGCCTCTACTGCTCTTCCCTTCCACATCGTGGGGCCACCTAATGCGGAAGGCAACCCTCGCCTAGCCTACTTTCCCTTTGCCACCAATGACCTGTACAACTGGAAGCTCCAAACTTCTTCTTCTATTGAGAAGCCACAAGCGCTAATGGCTCTTCTGGATACTGTTTTGTTCACCCATCATCCCACTTGGGATGATTGCCCACAGCCCCTACAGGCTCTATTTACTATTGAGGAGAGGGATAGAAACCAGCGAGAATGCTGCAAGTTGGTTCCAGGGAGAGAGAGTCACCCCACGGATGATGAGACAACTATTAATGCTGCCTTCCCCACTTCCCAGACTGATGAGGGATGGGATTACAGCACCACTGATGGTGGGAAGAGTTCTTGTTGGGGGATCTCCGAGCAGCTGCCAGACAGCCCACAAATTTGTCTAAAGTGAGTCAGGTAGTGCAGGGAAAGAAGGAACCACCAGGAGCATTTCTTGAGTGCCTGCTGGATGCCTATCCTACCTACACTCCATTGGATCCCGAGGCACCGGAAAATCAGATGGCAATAAATCTGGCTTTCATTAACCAAGCAGCTCCAGACATTAAAATAAAACTTCAGTGGTTCAATGGGTTTGAAGGTAAAAATTTGTCTAAATCGATGGCTATAGCCACCAAAGTTTATACCAACAGAGAAGCACCTGAGGATAGACAAACTCGGGGGCTGGCCAAGGTCTTACTAGCAGCAGATAGAGCTGGAGCCCTGATGGACTTAGGGAACATCAACTGTTCCAAATAGCAATGGGCAGAGAAATAATAAGAGCCCTGAGTGCCCCGCCTCTCAAAAAGAATCAATGCACATATTGCAAAGAAATGGGCCATTGAAAAAAGGAATGTCTCTAGAAAAAAGGAGGACAAAAAGAACCTGGAGATGGCCAAAGGTCCTTGAACTGGCTGGCCCAGATTACTGAAGGGGGTGGGGTTCGAAACCCCTCCTTGAGCCCTGAGTAACCCTGCAAGTGGAAGGACAACCTGTTGACTTCCTCTATCAGACAAACAATGCGGGTTCAAGGGGCTGCAGTGACAACCTTCTATCCATGGACCACAAAACAAACTGTGGACTTGGGAAGGAAAAGGTTACACATTCCTTCATCATTATTCCCGAATTCCCTACCTCTTCTTGGGAAGAGACTTATTGGCCAAGATGAAAACCTAAATTAATTTCACTAGGAAGGTGGTGACAATCTCCCCATGGCCTGAAGTCTATGCTTTGTCTGGATCTAGAAGAATACAGGCTTTTTCCATAGGCACTAACTTCAGAAGAATCTCCTCTAATGATTGAACTCCAACATCCCATCCCAGGAGTATGGGCAGAAACTAATCCCCCGGGGTTAGCAATCTAGCAGCCCCCAGTTAAGCAAATGCCTAACCAGTCTGGGTGAGGCAATATCCCATGACTCCAGAAGCCAAATTGGGCATCACTAAACATGCCAATCAACTCCTAAGGCACAGAATTCTAGTGCCTTGCCAATCTCCATGGAACACCCCACTTCCACCAGTCAAAAAGCCAGGAACAAATGATTATTGTCTGGTATAAGACCCCAGGGAAGTTAACAAATGGGTTGAAGATATTCATTTCACAGTTCCTAACCCTTACAACCTCCCAAGTTCCCTCTCCCCAGAACTCCAAGTTTACTCAGTTCTAGACTTTAAAGATGCCTTCTTCTGCCTAACCCTGGAGGCCAAGAGCCAGCCCCTCTTTGCCTTTGAATGGCATGACCCAGACTGGGGCTTCATAGGCAACTCACCTGAACCTGCTAGCCACAGGGATTCAAAAACTCCCCAACTATCTTTGAGAGACTTGAGAGACTGATGGGCCTCACACCCTGAGGTAAGCCTCCTTCAATATATAGATGATCTCTTGATTGCTTCCAAAGACCAGAACTCTTGCTTACAGGCAACCAGAGACTTGTTACAGATCTTATGTCAACTGGGGTATAAGATGTCAGCCAAAATGGCCCAGATCTGTATCTCAGAAGTCACATACCTGGGATACATTCTAAAGGAAGGTAAGAGATGGCTGTCACTTGCTTGAAAGCAGGCTATCCTGCATATCCCAACCCCTGAAACCCAGAGACAGGTCCAGGAATTTCTAGGTTCAGCTGGATTCTGCTGGCTCTGGATACTGGGATTTTCTGAAACAGCCTGTTATGCTCAGATCTTGGGGATCCCCAAATGACCCCCACAGAGACCGAATCCTGTATGTAAAAGCAAAGAGTCTTTATTTTCAAGCTCTGGTACTTGGTCTGTCTGTCCCACACAGCAGTGAGAGCAGTGAGCCCTGAGCCCAAGCAGGATTTTTATCATAGCAGAAGTTGGGGTAAGGGTCCAGGACCCTGATTGGCTGACAATTATCTAGGGGTATCTGTAAAACAAAAACAGGTATGTGCTAGACTCAGGGACATTTGGCCACCTTATCTAAAGGTTAGAATGTTTGGGATGTTAGGTACTTCCCCATCCCTGGGTAGATCCCTGGGTGGTGTTAGCTTATGGTTTTTCCTGGATCTGGGTGTTGCCTGCCAGTAAGCCTGTCACAGAAGCTTTGTCTGGGCCCCTAAGCCTGTCATGGCAGCTGTGTAGTCAAGCTGTTTTGGGGCCCTCCACACTCCCCCCTTCACAAGTACCAATGATAGGACTCAATCATGAGTCCTATCTGTCCAGGGATTCAAGGGTATTGGGACCTATAAACCATTAACTAACAGACTTTTTAGGGCAGTGACATCTACATCTATTGCCATTTTTAAGGTCCTGTAGTTCTGATCTTTGAGTACAACCAGATTATAATCTTATATACTATCTCTTTGGTTCTGCACAAAGAAGGTCAAGTGTCTTATCTTATTGCAGAACCATTTCAGTTAATAAATTTATCAATTGACAACTTTGAACCTATTTTTCTGGTATGTCAATAAGCATTATATTTGGCCATTTTGCCTCTATTCCAGAGAGTTTCCTTTTGACCCAGCATTTCAACCTTTTCTGGACAGGGAACATGGGACAACATATTCTCTTATGGAACTGCTTCAAGCTGGCATTGGGGTACCGTTGTCAGGGCCCCCAAAAGGCAGAGAGGCTAGTTAAAGGCTAGGCAATGGGGCATCTGTCAAAAGCATGTGGCTATCTGACCCTGTAGAGAGAGGGAGCAATCACATTGTAGGGGCTGCCCACATCAGCTTTTAGCAAGCCCGGAGCTCATAGTCATCCGGAGCAACTGTCAGCAACTGAAGCCTGCAGGTGTCTGCCAGCCAAGTAGGGAGTCTGTTGAGACAAACTTAAACTAGGAACAGAAGTTAAAATTTATGAACTTATTTGGAACCCTTAGGCCCACAATTTACTAACTGGGAAGAGCAGGAGTCCCAGGACCAAGAGAAAGAAAAATATCATCCTTAGGAATGGACAAGTGGGGAAAATTTAAGCTGTACCTATCTGGAGTCCTTTCAGCCTCTGTGAAGTGGACCCAGGTTTTATGACTCTTTTAATTCTCTGAGGCCTACAGGAACCATCTTACAAAATGACATAAAAGTTTTAGATACATTAGTATTACCAATCTGTACTGAAATCCATATCATAGACAAAGCAGGTGATGGGTATCTGTAAAACAGCAGAAGTGGGCAAATACTGTTGAGTCCCAACAAGAACTATAGATTTGGGTTAAAGCACATGCATTTTCCTTCTGTCAAGAGAGCCAAGTATAAATTGGACAGAGATTTTTTTTTTGGCCTGATGAGAAGTACTTCTAGGTTTATAGATGACAACTAAAATAATCTAAAATGTTGAGCTTGTGACTGAATAGTAAGTAGTCATTAGTCTACCAGCTTATCAGAACTGTATTAAATGTTAAGTTCTGAACTGTTGTATTATAGAACAGAAGAGCAACCTGAAACATTTGCCATAATCTAAATCATTTTATGAGATCCTCAAAGCTTATAAGCTTTCATATCTTTAGCCTTGTGGAAGGATCTGGTTGTCTGATGCTGCCAAGCTGACAGAAGTTATAGCTAGCCTAACTGTCAGTACTATCAGAGATCAGAGATCTGAGAAGGATAAATTATATCTGAGTGCAGACGAAGCAGCTTCCAATTCTACTCCAATGACAGGGACCAGTCCATACCCAGGTCTCTATCGCATTAGAGGCACCAGTCATAACAGCAATCTTCTTTGGCCATCAGGCCCATAAGGCAGAGTTTTTCCTGTGGAAGGGAGACATGGAAGACTGATCTTTCTTTGTCCAGGCAAAAGAGATGCAATCATTTCCAGTGTCCTGCTGCTTATCCACAGTCTGGTCCAGGTCCAGGTAGCAGGTGTTGCATTGGGGCATCTTGCCCTGTGGTCAGCATTGCCATAATCCAGGCAGAAACATTGTGGTGCCTTGTACATAATCTTCTTTGGAGACCGTGGGTCACTGCTAGGATCTGGGAGTCTGTCTGATATAATAAGCTTTTAGATCAACATTTAAATGCTATACTCTGCAGATCTCTGAAGTATGAGGGCTGTCCAGGTATAGCTGAATAGACAAACTTTGTTTCTAGTTACTTGTTTCAAGCTCAACCAAGAAAATATATGCAAGGGACTGAGTGAGCTTATCCCTGTAATTAATTACATCAATACTTAGCATGACTACAATTAAAGAACTTGATTATTTATGACTGACTATTTGCTTATGTTCTCTAACAATCTATAATAAGTTGCCTTAAAAACAATGATTTTAAATTGAAGCTCTTCTAGTATCAAATACGGGTTCAGTAAAGAAACCAAAACAAAACAGTCAGAAGTTAATGGAAGGGCCATAGTTCCTTTTACCAGAGATAAGAAGGGTGACTCCCTTTCTAGCAAGCAAGAACTTTCTCCAAGCTCCTGGGGAAATGGGAGCTTTATCTAAATGCCTGACCTCAGGAAAATGACTTTGTAGTTTTATCTCTGTTAAGTATGAGCATTAAAAAAAAAAATCTCAACTGAAGCTCCTTTTAGTATCAATATAAAACATTTATATGACTCAAGTTTATCCAAATAGCTTAAGCTTAAAAAATTTAACAAAGGCAAGGAGGCTAGGCATGCATTCTTAAGCCTCATTGGTTCTCAACTTTCTCAATGCTATTTCATAACTGCAGTTTTGCCATTGTTATGAATTTCAACGCAAACATCTGACATACAGGTGGTCCTAGGCTGCCCCTGTAAGAAGGTTTTTCAACCCCTAAAGGGTTGAGACTCATGGAGTCATAAGCAATTTCAAGCCCTTTGCCAGACTGCTTAGGTAATTGTCCTGCTGCATCACAAGAAATGAACATCCCAGTTCCTGGTTAGTATTTGGTGCTTATGGCTATGACCCTAATTTTTAGACTTTTATTTTAAGTCCAAATATTAACAATATAAAGCATTTTCTAAACTTAAAATGTCCCATAACCTTCTATAATTCAAATATTTTAAAAACTGTTTTTATAAAGGTTAAGATCTCTCAAGTGTTTTTCTGCAATATCAACAATAAAGTACTTTAAGAGGGAGGAAACATGGCATAACACAATCTGTATAAAGTAAAACCAAGCTCCAGAGTGCAAACAATCCCGAAGTTCAATATCTGGGATTCATTCATAATCAGCTGTTCCCTATGATCCCTTCATGTCTTTATTACATGGGTAAATCTTAAATTACAAAGTTTAGCTGCCAGAGCAAGATATATTCTTGTGTATAAAAGCATTGAGGTGCAGCTTTAATATTTATCATATATCTTTTTTATTAAACATATATAGCCATCTATTTAAATTCTCTAGAAGCTCTCTGGTAAAGACATAAGTACTTAGGTGTAAATCTCTAAGTTAGCTTTTGTTAACCTGAATAGATCTTTATAACCTTAGTAAAAGATGGTGGCTAGCCACATGACTGCCCATGAGGTCACCAGCCAAGATGGAGGAAAGCTACGTGGTTGCTGTTTAAAACATGTTTTTCTTTAAAAAATAATTTATTTAACTTTATTTTATGTGCATTGGTGTGAGGGTGTCAGATGCCCTGGAACTGGAGTTACAGACAGTTGTGAACTACCATGTGGGTGCTGGGAATTGAACCTGGGTCCTTTGGAAGAGCATCAAGTGCTCTTAACCTCTGAGCCATTTCTCCATCCCTAAAATATGTTTTTCTAAACGTTAATTACTTGCACACATACGCACATTTGAATCCAAGTTACATACACATACATACAGTTAAAGCTTGCTTACATTTACATACATAGTTAAAGCCAAGTCACATACATTTCCATATACATACACAAATATATATCTCCATTTTTAACATAAACAGTTCGCAGTAAAGAACCATCAGCTAATATTAAAATGAAAACCGACCAGGATTAACTCTTAAATTCAGTAGTTGCAGGTATAAGAAACCACAACAAACATAGTTCATATTCCCTGACCTTCTACAACCTTCCATAAGACCCCTTCTGACTTTCTATAACCTCCCATGTACCCTCAGTCTGCCCAGACATTTACTTCAGACAAATTTCTCTCTTCTCTCTTTTAAACATAGACACTCTTACCAAAGTCTTTCTTGTGATTTCCCTCAGTAGTCTAGAATATATTTTAAAGCTACAGTATTTTAAACAAGAACAGAAATACATGCATATACCATAACAGAAAGAACTCTAAATTTGCATCAACATTGCACTAACGTGAAGCATCTGAAACTAGCAGTAGTTTTTTTAACCAATATAACCAACCCTTTAAATGATGACAAATATTTATAATCTATTGAATCTGAATGCTACAGCATTATACACAGCCCACTGTAGCTTAACAACCATAGGCAGTGATAATCCACTCTGTCCTAGGAGCCAATCTTCCCTCAGGTTTGGTGGGCAGCCCCCAGGCAGGTCATTGAAGCCCCACCCATTAGCATGGGAGAGGAAGGGGACAGCACACAGCATGTGGACAAAAGATTGTTATTAAACCCAGATTCTCAAGTACACAAGAGCACTCCATGCCCTGTAGGCCACTCCTCAGCTGTGACCTTGGAGGGGAAGTTCTCCACCAGCCCCTGCCTAGTTCAGGCATGCTCTGAGCTCCATGAGGCCCCCGCTGGCTCCCTCCAGCTCTACCCCACAAAGTCTCCACTCCGAGGCTCCCTGCACAGGGGCTGGCCTGAAACCTGCCATGTGTCTGTCCAGATCACAGTGCTCATAGTGAGTGAGTTCTGGCCACGCCCAGTCCTCACAGCTGCCGCCCATGCAGCGCTGCACCATAACAATGGTCCTGCTGCCAGCCAGAGAACAAGAAGGCAATGGGGCAGGAGCATTCTTAGACTGTCCCAGCCCAACCAAAGGGACCCTACATCCCTTATGCTGGCCATCTGGCCCAGAAGGCTGTCCATGCACAGCTTCCATTAGGAGTCATAACGCATATACAAACCCAGGCATAAAACACACATACATGTGGTCATGTTTCTCATACAGTCACATATTCATATAGGTAGGACATCCCAACAAAAAGGCAAACAAAACTTTTTACAACACACAAGACAACAAAACAGCTCTTCTGGCACCTGGAGACAAAACCCAAACCAAAGAGAAGCCAGCCTCATGCCGGTCCCATGGGAGCGACCCATGTCATCTCTACAAGTCAAATACCTGCAGGTACTTACAAATTTTGGGCACTTACAAAAGGATATCCAAATGACCCAAAGGCCCACTTACAAAAACATATTCCAAAAGCCCATTTACTAAGGATATCCAAATGAAACCAAACAAAAGTAAACATAGAAAAGATAGAAAAGACAGACACACAGAAAATATATGAGACTACTCGTGGGACAGAGGATTGAGACTCAAGAAGGTGCCTTTAAAGCCAAAAAGGAAGCTCAGCTAAAGGCCCCTGCCTTAGCTCTGCAGACATAAACAAGTCCTTCCAACTACTCCTAGATGAAAAACCAGGAGTAGCTAAGGGGGTCCTGACTCAATGTCTTGGACCCTGGAAGCGACTGGTGGCCTATTAATTCAAGCAGTTGGACCCTGTAGCCACTGGGTGGCCTAGCTGCCTCTGTATCATTACAGCTACATCCCTCTTGGTCAAGGATGCTGACAAATTGACTCTGGGGCAACCTCTGATCTCTGGATGCGGGGGGGGGGGGGGGGGAATGTGGCAAGAGAAGCCTGTGACCTTCAGGGAGGGAGTGGGGGCAGGGGTAGCTGGAGAAGCCTCCCAAGGAGTGACTGAGGTGGCAGGGATAAGTGGTGGCTTCAGAAGCTGCTGCATGATCTTGTGCCACGCATTGGGTGCCAACTGTTTTTTCATTACAATAATGACTCAGAAGTCAGATATTAGCGTGAAAAGCTGACAGGTCAAAGCAGCGGCAGAGGAGCAACCAGCTGACCTTCTGTCTATTCAGAAGGCTCCAATGACACATACCTAAGTATGGAGAGAAAACTACTGTGACTGCTCCAACCCTATGACTAGTCATCCTGTGGACCTACAAGAAATCAACTCCCTGCATTTCTCTTGGGTTGTTGGATGCTCCTGGGGAATAAGGTTATATTCAACTGGGCATGATTGGGGAACTCTGTTCACCTTTCAAAACAGAGTCTATCAGACCCCCTCTACCCATTGGTCCGATAGCCCAGATGTTCCCCTGCACACTCACTCCAGGTAAACCAGAGTCCAGAGCGCCTGGGGCTGCAGACCCACTTTTACCAACTCCTGGGACTCCTAAGGAGGTCCCTGTCCCTCCTCACCTTTTTGTTATGTTCCAGGGAACACACTGCCTCCTATATTACACCCAGCCTGAGCTAGCACAAGACTGTTGGGTCTGATTAAAAGCCCAACCTTGGGCTATGAGCAGAAATTCCAATAACTGTGCTTATCAGTCTGCTCGTTTGCTCCCAGAAACCATTCTCCCCTGGGTGACCTGACTGGAAAGGCTTTATGCCTTGCTACTAAGAATTACCCGCTTCTAGTTCCCCATTTTCTGCTTCTTGGAATCTTAGGCTCATGGTTACTCGTGAGTTTATTTCACATATTAGCACATCCACCAGGCCTTCTCAAACAGTCTGGATGCTTAAGTCTGTTCTTAGAGAGTACAGAAGTATCTCTGATAAGATACTTTTGTCCATCCAGGGATGGTTCTGGCAGGATGCTGCTAATGACGATAATTACAGAAAGGCCTGAAATTAGGGATACTGGTTGCATTACCGCACAGAAGGTTATCTAAATATTCCTTTAATAGAGGGGAAATGGTGCCCAAATGAATGATGGAAAAGCTGCAGTAGCACACGAGAAATTCATAGCAGGAAACAGCTAATAATCAAAAGCCAATATCACCAAGACTCCTTGAGCCTCAACTTGACCTCTGGAAGGCCATTGGCTTCTTCCAGGTATTAGCTTGTCATAATCAGCTGAAATCCTACTTTACATACTTTACATATCAGTTGCTGGATAAAGGCTCCCTAATGACAGTTAAGGTAGTCATCAAACCTGATTAGAGGAGATAGCCAGTTAAGATACCCTCTCCACTATTGCTAGAAGTCTTATATGGGGTCATCCTTATGGATTCCTAAATGTTTTCCTGGTACCAAGTTTCACTCTAACCCCAAAATGCCCCCTCAATCAAGACATGCCCTCCATTACTCTCCCCTTCCATCTTGCCCCAACCCACCAAACCTGATCCCTCATATTCCCATCCTCCACTGCCCCCAGTTTACCCAGGAGATCTCTTCTATTTCCCCTTCCCAGGGAAATCCATGCATCCTTCTTTGGGCCCTCTTCGTTACCTAACCTCTCTGGGGCTGTGGATTGTAGCATGGTAGCCTTTACTTTACAGCTAATATTCACTTATGAATGACTATATACCATGTTTGTCTTTCTGGGCCTGGGTTACCTCACTCAGGATGATTTTTTTTCTAGTTCCATCCATTTTCCTGCAGATTTCATGATACTGTTTTTTACAGCTGAGTAATACTCCATTGTGTAAATGTATCACATTTTCTTTATCCATTCCTTGGTTAAGGGACATCTAGAATGTTTCCAGGTTCTGGCTATTACAAATAATGCTGCTATGAACACAGCTGAGCAAGTGTCCTTGTGGTATGATTGAGCATCCTCCAGGTATATGCCCAAGATTGGTATAGCTAGGTCTTGAGGTAGATTGATTCCCAATTTTCTGAGAAACTGCCATATCAATTTCCACAGTGGCTGTACTAGTTTACACTCCCACCAGCAGTGGAGGAGTGTTCCCCTTGCTCCACATCCTGTCCAACATAAGCTGTCATCAGTGTTTTTATCTTAGCCATTCTGACGGGTGTAAGATGGTGTCTCAGAGTTGTTTTTTATTTGCATTTCCCTGATGGCTAAGGACGTTGAACAATTCTTTAAGTGTATCTTGGCCATTTGAGATTTTTCTGTTAAGAATCCTCTGTTTAGATCAGTACCTCATTTTTTAAAAAATGGATTATTTGGTGTTTTGATGTCTAGTTTCTTGAGTTCTTTATGTATTTTGGAGATCAGCCCTCTGTCAGATGGGTTGGTGAAGATCTTTTCCCATTCTGTAGGCTGCCGTTTTGTCTTATTGACAATGCCCTTTGCTTTACAGAAGCTTTTCAGTTTCAGGAAGTCCCATTTATTATTTGCCAATCTCGGTATTTGTGCTACTGGTGTTATATTCAGGAAGTTGTCTCCTGTGCCAATGCATTCAAGGCTGCTTCCCACTTTCTCTTCTCTAAGGTTCAGTGTAACTAGGTTATGTTGAGATCTTTGATCCACTTGGACTTGAGTTTTGTGCAGGACAATAGATATGGATCTATTTGCATTCTTCTACATGCTGATATCTAGTTATGCCAGCACCATTTGTTAAAGATGCTTTCTTTTCTCCATCATATAATTTTGGCTTCTTTATCAAAAATTAGATGTTCACAGGTTTGTGGATTTACATCAGGGTCTTTGGATTCCATTGATGCACCTGTCTGTTTTTATGCCAATAATACTATGCTGTCTTCATTACTATAGCTCTTTAGTAGAGCTTGAAATCAGGGATGGTGATACCTACAAAAGTTCCTTTATTGTAAAAGATTGTTTTACCTAGCCTGTGTTTTTTGTTTTTCAATATTAAGTAGAGTATTGTTCTTTCAAGGTCTGTAAAGAATTGTGTTGGAATTTTGATGGGGATTGTATTGAATCTGTAGATTGCTTTTGGTAAGATTGCCGTTTTTACTATGTTAATCATACTGATCCATGATAATAGGAGATCTTTCTATCTTCTGATATCTTCTCCAATTTCTTTCTTCAAAGACTTAAAGTTCTTGTCATACAGGTCTTTTACTTTCTTGGTTAGAGTTGCCCCAAGATATTTTATATTATTTGTGGCTATTGTAAAGAGTGTTGTTTCCCTGATTTCTTTCTCAGCCTGTTTATTTTTTGTATATAGAAGGGCTACTGATTAATTTTTTAGTTAATCTTGTATCCAGTCACATCACTGAAGATATTTATCAGCTGTAGGAGTTCCCTGGTAGAATTTTGGGGGTCACTTATGTATACTATCATATCATTTGCAAACAGCTAAAATTTGACTTCTTCCTTTCCAATTTGTATCCCTTAATCTTTTGTTGTCTTATTGCTCTACCTAGAACCTCAAGTACTACATTGAATAAATATGAAGAGAGTAGACAGCCTTGTCTTGTTCCTGATTTTATGGGCTTGCTTTGAGTTTCTCTCAATTTAATTTAATGTGGATGTCAGCTTGCTGTATATTGCTTTTATTATGTTTAGGCATGTTCCTTGTATTCTTGATCTCTCCAAGACCTTTATCATGAAGGGGTGTTGGATTTTGTCAAAGGCTTTTTTCAGCATCTAATGAGATGATTATGTGGGTTTTTTCCCTTTCAGTTTGCTTATACGGTAGATTATATTGACAGATTTTCCTATGTTGAACCATCCCTGCATCTTTAGGATGAAGCCTACTTGATCATGGTGGATGATTTTTTTGATGTGTTCTTGGATTCAGTTTGTCAGTATTTTATTGAGTAGTTTTACATCGATGTTTGTTCTGTCAGGCACTGGGTTCACATGGGTCTGTGGAAGAAACAGGGTCACTCTAGGATGAATTTTAGCCTTTGTAGTCACAGGAGAGTCAGCCTCTGGCAAACTGACTGACTGTAGCTTTGCAACAAGCTTTTTTTTATTGTTATACAATTTACATCTTTAGCAAGTCAATTTCTGCATACCAAAACCTCTTAACTGAAACTCCCCAAAGAGACAAACACCAAAGCAATTTCCAGTCACAGGACATCTCAGTTTTCTGAGTCCTTCTATCCTTGCATAGGCTGTGAACCTTTAGGAAACTCTCAGATAAGATTTACATAGTTTAAACAGAAGGTACTGGACACAAAAGGCAGCATCACAAAAGACAGATAAAAGCCAGGTGCTAATGCACATAACCAGCTGCAGCGCTCTGCAGGAACTCTTGCTACAAATGTTCATGAGGAAAATTGGTCTGTAATTCTCTTTCTCTGTTGAGTATTTGTGTGGTTTGGGTAACTAGTCTCATAGGAATTTGGCAATGTACTTTCTGTTTCTGTTTCTGTTGTTTGGAACAATTTGAGGAGTATTAGTATTAGTTCTTCTTTGAAAGTCTCATAGAATTCTGTGCTGAAACCATCTGGCCTTGGGCTTTTTTGGGTTGGGAGACTTTTAATGACTGCTTCTATTTCCTTAGGGGTTGTAGGTCTATTGAAATTGTTTATCTGGTCTTGACTTAATTTGGGTATGTGGTACCTATCAAGAATATTGTCGCCGGGCGTTGGTGGCGCACGCCTTTAATCCCAGCACTCGGGAGGCGGAGGCAGGCGGATCTCTATGAGTTCGAGGCCAGCCTGGGCTACCAAGTGAGCTCCAGGAAAGGCGCAAAGCTACACAGAGAAACCCTGTCTTGAAAAACCAAAAAAAAAAAAAAAAAAAAAGAATATTGTCCATTTTTTTTAGATTTTCCAATTTTGTGAAGTACAGGTTTTTGAAGTATGACTCTGGATTTCCTCTGTGTCTGTGGTTATGTCCCCTTTTCATTTGTGATTTTGTTTTTGTTTTTTTGAGACAGGGTTTCTCTGTGTAGCTTTGCACCTTTCCTGGAACTCACTCTGTAGCCCAGGTGGGCCTCAAACTCACAGAGATCCACCTGCCTCTGCCTCCTGAGTGCTGGGATTAAAGGCATGAGCCACCACCACCCAGCCATTTCTGATTTTGTTAATTTGGATATTCTCTCTCTGCCTTTTAGTTAGTTTGGATAAGGGTTTGTCTATCTTGTTGATTTTCTCAAAGAACCAACTCTTTGTTTCATTGATTCTTTGTATTTTTCTCTTTGTTTCTAGTTTATTGGTTTCAGCCCTGAGTTTGATTATTTCCTGCCATTTACTTCTCCTGGGTGAGTTTGCTTCTTTTTGTTCTAGAGCCTTCAGTTGTGCTGTTAAGTCACTAGTGTGAAATTTCTCCAAATTCTTTATGTGGGCACTTAGTGCTATGAATTTTCCTCTTAGCACTGCTTTCATTGTGTCCCATACGTTTGGGTATGTTGTGCATTCATTTTGATTAAAGTCTATGAAATCTTTAATTTCTTTCTATATTTCTTCAATGACACATTGGAAATTCAATTGAGAGTTGTTCATTTTCCATGAGTTTGTAGGCTTTCTGTAGTTTGTGTTGTTGTTGAACTTTAATTTTTAACCCATGGTGATCTGATAAGATACAGAGGGTTATTCCAATTTTTTGTATCTGTTGAGGTTTGCTTTGTGACCAAGTGTGTTGTCAACTTTAGAGAAGGTTCTATGAGGTGCTGAGAAGAAGGTATATTCTTTTGTGTTTGGGTGAAATGCTCTATAGATGTTTGTTAAGACCATTTGAGTTATAGCATGTTAGTTCCCTGACTTCTCTGTTTAGTTTCTGTCTGGCAGACCTGTCCATTGGTGAGAGTGGGGTGTTGAAATCTCCCACTATTAGTGTGTGGGGTTTGATGTGTGATTTAAGCTTTAGTAATGTTTCTTTTACAAATGTAGGTGCCCTTGTATTTGGGGCATAAATGTTCAGAATTGAGACTTCATCTTGATGGAATTTTCCTTTGATGAAAATGAAATGTCTTTCTCCATTTCTTTTGATTAACTTTATTTTGAAGTTTATTTTGTTAGATATTAGAATAGCTACATCAGCTTGAGTCTTAGGTCCATTTGATTGGAAAAATTTTTTCCCAACCCTTTACTTTGAGGCAATGTCTATCTTTGAAGTTGAGGTGTATTTCTTGTATGCAGCAGGAAGATGGCTCCTGTTTTCGTATCCATTCTATTGGCCTGTGTCTTCTTATTGGTGAATAGAGTCGATTGATATTAAGCAATATTAATGACTTGTGATTGTTAATTCCTGTTATTTTATTGTTGTTGTTTTGGTAGTATTGGTGGTAGTGTATGTGTGTATGTTTCCCTTCTTTGGATTTTGCTGGTATGAGATTATCTATTGCCTGTGTTTTTATGGGCGCAGCTAACTTCCTTGGGTTGAAGTTGTCCTTCTAGTACTTTCTGTAAGGCTGGATTTGCAGATAGGTCTTGTTTAAATATTGTTTTGTCATGAAATTTATTTTTCTTGATATTCTATAGGTCTTTGAGAACTAGCTCCAAGACTGCACCCAGAGTTTGCAGAAAAATCCACGAATGTGGCAAGAACTAAACCTTTCTATTGGAGGGGTAGAGAAAAAAGCATGTGTTCTGATGATAACTTTCTTTGTTACTTCATCTTGAAATCTCTCTTTCCTTGTTTGTCTACACACACACACACACACACACACACACACACACACACACACATACATATATATACATATATATATGGATATACCCCAACAGAAAGCTCTAGACAATATGTGAGTTACATTTTGAGGGTCACATTACATTTCATGAGTAAACAATAAGAAGCAGAGCCATTCTGATAACACACGTGAAATCACACTGTTTTCTCTCAGACTTGGAATGTTGTGCTGACAGGGCAGCTGCCATGGCTGGGAGTGAGTAACCATGGCAATGCTTGACTATCAGCCAAATTTCCTGGTGAGCAGGCTGTAAAGCAAAGATGGGGGGCATGTAGTGCTCCATGCTTTCTTGAGGGACCGTGACCTTAAAAGCATTCCAGGACTTAAACATAGTTAGTTGGCTGAACCTTGAGTCATGTATCATAAAACTGAGATTAGGAGTTTGTGCAGAAAGTTAGTTGCTGAGTGCATGGAGTTATGTCTTTAATGCTATCAGCCAGAGTTTAGCAAGTAGGGAACTGGCACCAAAGTTGCTTTATGCCTGACCTTGGTTCAACAACTAGACACCTGGGAATTTGTCTTTGTACAATTCAGTTGCAGGGGCATCTTTGAATTTGCTCTGAGATTTTAAATCAGCTAATTGTATGTGATTGTCTTGAAGCCATGAAGCAAAGGCCTTGCTATGAAAGTAGATTCACCAAAATTACAGTGTAAGAAGGAATCATCTTTCTGTCAATCCACAGACATAATTGTGCCCAATATGTTCATGGAGAGAGCATACTACCAATTCAGCCTATGGGAGGAGACCCCACAGCTATTTTTAGGGAAGAATTGTGGTAGCACACAAGAAAATTACAGACAGAAGCAGATAGCATTCATAGTCTGTGGCCCCATAAGCCTTGCTTGATGAAGTTCATCCATCAGAGAATTATTCATCTGGTGGGTTGACCTTATGAATATCAGTTGTCATCTGCTATATATTCTTATGGCCTCTGGCATTCATGTCTTCTTCTAATTGGAAATATTGAAAGCACTCCTCAAGAAATTTCTATGGGAATGAAATTAGCTAGTAAATTGTTATGTAGCAATTTCCTCTGACTTGAAATATTCCTTCCAGGAGATTCAGAAAATAAACAACTCACAATCTCAGGAAGTTCCTGAAAGTAATAGAATTTACCCACAAGATTATAGGTACAGTAAACAACTACTGAGGAGGTGAGACTATTGATCAGCTGAGAAGCATGGCTATTGGGAAGAGTCTTTGACATGCACAACTGCCTAAAAGTCTCACAGAAAGCTCTGGGGATGCAGCTTTTGAGTAGACATCCAGTGTTTTGGTGATGCAACTGCCTTTGACTCACACACATTGCTATAGGGCCCTCGAGATGGCTCAGCAGGCAGAGGCACTTGTTGCCAAGTCTGATGACCTAAATTGGATTACCAGAACCCTGATGGTGAAAGGGAAGAACAGACTTGATGAAGTTCTGTTCTGACCTCTACTTAGGTGCTGTGTCACACACCACCCCTCACCTAGATAAACAAATAAATGAAAAAACAAAACAACAACAGTAAAAACCGCCCCTGTTTACCATTTCCTTTTTGTGACCATGAGTCACACTGTCCTTATCCTCACTTGCCTCCAGGAATTTACAGTTGCTATCCCTTATGCTAATCAGTTTCTGTTTCTGGGCTTAGTCTGGGAACTCTTTCCAAACATCTGACACCTCTCCATTTAAGTTATGCTTTTCCTTCCTCGTGTTGGTAAAGTACCCTCCACATACTCTAACTGAGCAGTTGACGCAGTCTGGTAAACAATGAGTTATTTCTATGCAGCATTTATAGTTGCTGTCTCCCTTAAGCCAGTCCTTAAATGGCATACCAGAAATTTTAATGTGGATTACCTTAATGTTTTCAGTTTTGATGCTAGCACAGTGCCTGAAAGGTGGAAGAGACTTAACAAATGGAAGCAGTCGACTTTTTACCTTATTGTGGAGAAGGGACTAATCCAAAGATAGAAAGCAAAGGAAAGATTAAAGTTTCCTGAGTGTACTATCCACTCAGAGTGAATTTGCTCCTCGTCTTTGTATTCTCCTCAAAGAACCTAGTACACAGGAGCTACTTAGTGTATCTATTAAAGTTGAAATGGAAAAAAAAAAACCTAACTCATAAAAAGAGAAAAATTAAGAATGTTTCAGAAATAATGAAGGATTCTAGCTGGTGTTTTCTAATAAGAAAATATCCATCTCCAGGTCTGGTGCTAACCTTAAGATGACACTCAAGATGTGTGGGAGCCTGTGTAAGAAAACTGAGAATATACTATGAACATTGCATTGGGCAGAGTGAAAAATGTTCTTCCCATAAAGGGCTTCCTAGAAAAAAATGCATAAACTAGGTTGAGTGAATGCACTTACAAGCAAAAACATGAAGGCAATGCCCTGGCATGTCCACATTATCTCTGTGGGAATGGCAAAGGCCTGGGAGGAATACTCTTGGTTCTTTTCACATGACCAAAGATGATAAGACATAATTCCAGGTGTATTTCCTGTGCTTATATTTACTTAAGCTAGGTGTAAACGTTGCCTTATTTTTTGCTTGCTTTAATATTAATAATGAGAAGTGCTTTGTTGACATTACTCAAGCTCAAATTGCTGGAGTCCCCAGGTTATCCCCACATATCAGTTCTTTGGCAAATTCCTTCAATCTTTGGAGTCAGCCTCATGGACTGCTGGTCAGTGGACAAGTGTCACCCAATGTGGGGCTCAAAGTGCAAGGTGGAGACCCCAAGACCATCCATGCAGGAAGATACCCAGGGAATTGTACATAACATAGGGTACAATACCAAGACCACCAAAGAAATGAAATTGGGGCAAAATCGATGTGGAAGTGTGGAAGTTAAGCCCAAAGATGGTTATAAATTGTTAAGAGCTTTATTTAAATAATTTGGAGTACGAACCTCAGGGGGGACTTTTAAGTTCTGTATAAGTGCATGAAAAGACACTGTTACTAAGGGACATTAAGGGGGAGGATCAGAAAGAGTTGATGTGGAATTTCCAACAAGCTCACCAGAGGGGAGAGGTAATTCCCCTGCAGATTCAGTCCCTTCAAAACTTGATCTCTTTAGTTCTGCAGTAAAATCCTCAGCCGCTTCAGAGACTGGGGACCTGTTAATGAAAGGAAAACTGAAAAAAGAAATACGAAATCTTTGAAACAGAAAATGGAGGAGGTTGAACTAAAATCAGATGAGAGTTCATGTGAGGAGTCCTTTGAGATTCTACCCCCCAAAAAAACCCTCTTCTGAAATGGGGAAGGTTTCTACATTTGCTTCAGGGATAAAAGCCGTTTACAAGGCAAGGAGATTGGATAGGAACAGAGAGGCAGCTCTGGCATAATGACCTTGATGTAAATCAGGTCTGTTTGTTGCACTGAAGTTTGGGATGAATGGCTGCATTCTGCAAGGCCACTTTTCTATTAGCGAGATTCCACAGGGCAACTCAGAATCTTATGTAGACTTTGCGGTTAAACTACAGAATAATCTAAGGAAAACTACACCCCAAGCCGATTCCAGGGTTATGCTTCTAAATAGTCCGGCTTTTGATAATGCCAATTCAGAAGGTCAAAGGCTTATATGTCCTCTTCGAGCTGCAGGGGGATCTTTGGAAGATCATGCCAGGACATGCATGGATGTAGGCTCTGCCACTAGCTACTGCCCTCAACCAGAAAGGAAAAACAAATAAAATTTTTTAATTATGGCAACAAGGGTAGCACAAAAAGAGATTTATTTTTTAAAGGTGAATATATAATGTGAAAGAGGAGCCAGGATTATGCCTCTGGCATAAAAAAGGAAGGAATTGGGCTAAATAATGTAGTTCCAAAACTGATAAACCAAGTAAGCCTCTAACTGATTTGAGAAACTCAGTGACGGCCCCTCCCGGGGACCCTGGCCAACAACGCTGGGAAATGAACAGAATTAAAATGGGGAGAACTTGCAGCTACTCCTAGCAATGCGCCTGCCGATTTAAAAGTGAAGTAGGCTGTTTTTTGTTTTTTAAATCCCAATCAATCAAAATGTCCACATTTTACAAACTGGGATATTTGGCCTTCTCCCAGTAGAATCCATGGGGTGCCTATTGGGAAGAAGCAGTTGTGCTCTTTAAGGGTTAAATGTCTGTGTTCCCATAATATTGATTCGGATTACACAGGTCAACTCGGTATCATGACATCCATAGACAAAGCGCTTCATCTGCAGGCTGGAGAATGAATTGCACGACGGCTCTATTACCATACATAATTCCTAACACCGTGCCTCTTCCAGGGCTGGCGGCTTTGGCAGATTTACACTCAGATTTGGTGTAATACTTTAATTGCCGAACAGAGACCTTAATGTAGGGTGTGGATAAGAGAACATCAATCCCAGAGCTTATTGGATCCTGGCGCTGAAATGTCAATCATTGCCTTAAACCACTGGCCCACCAATAAGACCGAGGTAGAGAAACCCATTCAGGTCTCTGACATAGGGACTGCTTCCCAACTGTGGCGAAGCATGGACTCTCTTAGATGCCTTGGGCCAGAAAACCAATAAGCTATTTTAAAGCCTTTGATATTTGATTTGACCATAAACTTGTGGGGAGAAGACCTGATGCAACAATGGAGAACTGAGTTTACAGTTAATAATAGGGAAAAGCCTTTTTGATGGTGTGTGTGTGTGTGTGTGGAGGGAGGGGGGCATTGATCAAGGAAGGCCCCTCAAATGCTAGCGTCCCTGCAGGGGCATGATCTTCAGTCTCCAGTGGCTTCTCCCCCTTTACTAAGCAGCCACTGCATTTGTCTCTTGTATCTGTCCTGTTTCTTGAATTCTGGTCTTGGCTTTGACCCTGACCCTCATTCCCCAGCCTTGTCAACCTTCACAAGCGCATCACAAAGTGTGCACCTGATACAGGTCTTTCCAGGGGAGCACTCTTCCTCGTGGGAAAAGTTCTGAGCTCAGAGGAATGACTTGATTACACTTTCATTGTACAATCGGTTCATCATGGAAGAATTTTACACACACACACACACACACACACACACACACACACACACACACACCACTCCAGGTACTTACTTACATATTTGCTGCTTTAAATTCAAATACTAAAAAATAAGGCCAGGTCTGTGAGTGGCCCCAGAAATGCCTCAGGGATGATTCAAATGCCTTTAAAATAGAACAGTGATGGGATGGCCAAACACCCTAATAGTTGTGCCAGAAACCCCATCCAAGGACTGAGGAATCTGGATGCAGACATCCACGGCTAGGCCCCGGGTGGAGCACCGGGAGTCTAATTCGTGAGAAAGAGGAGGGTTTATATGAGCGAGAATTGTTGAAACCAAGGTTGGATAAAGCACAGGGACAAACAGCCAAACAAATGGAAACACATGAACTATGAACCAAAGGCTGAGGGGCCCCCAACTGGATCAGGCCCTCTGAATAGGTGAGACAGTTGATTGGCTTGATCTGTTTGGGAGGCATCTAGGCAGTGGTACCAGGTTCTGTGCTCATTGCATGAGTTAGCTGTTTGAAACCTGGGATTTATGCAGGGATGCTTGGCTCAATCTGTGAGGAGGGGACTGGACCTGCCTGGACTGAGTCTACCAGGTTGATCTCAGTCCTCAGGGGAGGCTTTGCCCTGGAGGAGGTGGGAATGGGGGGTGGGCTGGGGGGAAAGAGAGGGGGGGCAGGAAGGGGGAGAACAAAGGAATCCGTGGCTTTTGTGTAGAACTGAATGGTATTGTAAAATAAAATAAAATGAAAAAAAAAAAAACAAAATAAAATAGAACAATGGTGACATCTGGTGACCGCTCAGCACAATCTACTTTTCTATGTCAGAAGGTTTTGAATGTAAATCTACTAACAGACTTTATAATTTGAGGTCACCAAAACAAATGATCTAACCAAGTCTTTCATTTTAAAAGTGGATCATTTGGAGCATCTTGAAGAAAACCAAAAAGTTGAGGGAACCTTTGGTTCTGTCCCTCTCGGAGTAATCAAATGGATATGATCAAATGATCAAATGGATAGGACTCTAGTTTTGGAATTTGGCAAGCAAAAGTATGTCTGTATCTCTATAGATACTTTCTCAAATGTAACATGGGCAACATCTCAATCTGGAGAGTGTTCTATTCATGTCCTATCACACTCACAGGCTTGCTTTCCTCTATGGGTAGATAATCAAAACTGATAATGGCCGTGCCTACCTATCTCATGAGGTCCAACATTTTTTACAACACTTTCATGTCACACACAAAACCGAGATACCATATAACTCTGCAGGGTAAGCCACTGTGGGACACAAACACTGCACCATTAAATGCCATTTCCAAAAAACAAAGAGTGGGACTAGAAGGGATAGACTGTAAGACACATCAACTATGGTTATCTAGAGCATTATATACATTAAATTTTGAATTATTATAGGATAATGGCCTTTCTCCAAGAGATTCTCTATTCTAATAACTCAAAGGCCCAATATCATCACAAACTCCTGTTTGGTGGTCTGCCCTCGGCTCTCAGTCCTGACTGGTTTAATAAAAAGCCAAATAGTCAATAGCTAGGCAGGATTTCCAGAAACAGACAACTAGGAAGAAGAAGGGTGGAGATGCCAGGAGAGGCAGATGAGGTAATAAAGCCACAAGGCAGAAAGTAAATTAGTAAAAATGGGTTAATTTAAGTTATAAGAGCTAGTTGGAAATAAGCTTAAGTTATTGACCGAGCTTTCATAATTAATAAGAACTCTCCATGTGGTTATTTGGGAGCTGGCAGGTGGGACAGAAAAGTCCACCTACAAATAGTGTCCAATGTGGGAGCACATATTTCCACATAAGACCTGAGAAAGCTTAAACAAAGGTTTCAAACACACAAAAATGGAGCCAAACACAGCTCCCTAGCCCTAAAGTCTCTCATGCGGGCCACGGTAGAGTCACATCTCCCAGCTTGTGTGCTTGAGCCTCTAGCGCACCATGAGCTAAGCTGTGCAGTGGTTTAAGTTTTGTTCATGCGGACAGAAAAGATATACAACAGAGCAGGTTCAGATTGAAAAAAAAAACCTCTAAACAAGTTACAGTGTGTTTAACAATGTGCATAGGCTTAAGAAAAAAAGAAAAAGGATATAGACAGTCATAAAAATACTTTAAAAATAATAAAGTAAAGTCTTTAAAGAGAGAAGTAAAGTAATAAAAAAATTAAGTCACATAGAGACGGGAAATATTATAACACAAGGAGTTTGGACCTTATATGGTACTTTGTTAATTTAAAATTTTTTATTGCTGGTGAGCAAACAATAGCTGCTGAGAGACATTGGATTATGGAAACTACTAAATTAAGCCAACAAATATATTTTTAAAATGTCTTAACTTCAAATGGAAGTTAAAAAAAAAATGTGCCAGGTGGTGGTGGTGCACACCTTTAATCCCAACACTCGGGAGGCAGAGCCAGGTGGATCTCTGTGAGTTCAAGGCCAGCCTGGTCTACAGAGAGAGATCCAGTACAGGCACCAAAACTACACAGAGAAACCTTGTCTCAAACTGTGTCCCCCCCCCAAAAAAAAAATGTTACGTTGGGGAAGAGGTTATGAGGTTATGCTTTTGTTTCCACAGAAAATGAAAGGTTGAAAAGAAAAGACTATAAATTCATTCAAGGTTGATAGAGATCAGATTTGATCATGGGAGAGCCCTTGAGAAGCCTGACTACAGACATAAAAAATAAACCTAAAAAAACCCTACAAGACAGGTGACATATATTTTACCTGCTCAAACATAAAACAAACAAGCAAAAAAAAATCTTTGGCTGCCTTGTACAATGCACAGTTCATACTTGTGTTAATGCAGACATGCATGTTACCTTTGAAAATTTATGTGTTTTCAGAGCAAGGGGGACCAGGCACTAATGAAAACGGGTGGCCCAGGTGACCCAGCCTCTCAGATGCCTCTGTTGCAGTTTCCTCAGAGTTCTGCATCCAGAACAGCTTCAAGGCTGCTGGCTGAGATGGTCCAGCCTCACAGACTATTCTACCCAGGACTTGACCATTATCCTAACTTTCTCAGGATCCCCCAAAGATTCCAGTGCCCTCAGACAACAGGAAGCAGTCTAGAGAACATAATACTCACATTCTTGAGAGGTGGGGTGGGTGATTTTGGGTCATTTGATGGGTTATGGATGTTTGCCATCATTTAGGGGGGTTAGTTACAAGTTATTATTGGTCATGGTCAGGAAGAAAGTTAAACAAAAGAGACTGGATTCAAGGATCTCGTTCAAAAGGGAAAAAGGGGGTATATGATATAGAAACGATGAGATAAAAGGGTAGATTGTTAAGTTTACTTTTGAACAACCGCTAGACTCAAATATTTTACATTGGTATGGATTTTGGGTTTTGTTTTGTTTTGTTTTGTTTTAAGGCATTAGCCACCACTGCCTGGCAAATATTTATTTATTTATTATGCATACAGTGTTCTGCCTGAATCTCTGCAGGCCAGAAGAGGGCCCAGATTACATTACAGATGGTTATAAGCCATCATGTGGTTGCTGGGAATTGAACTCAGGCCCTTTGGAAGAATAGCCAGTGCTCTTAACCTCTGAGCCATCTCTCCAGCCCAGATTTTGGGGTTTTGATACACATTTAGTTATTTTTGTTATACTGAATGTATGTTTCTACTCTTGTTTGGGTATTGTGCTTATGTAGCTCATTTAAAAATGTAATGTATAATTAAAATGCAGGTTAGTAGTTAGTCATCTATAATAATCAAACTTGTAGTTATGTTAGTTTTCAAGGTCATACAGAGATATATTTTAGATAGATAGATGATCTTCAAACACTTCAAAGACCTACAGAATATGGCATTTAAAGCGTTTTAATAATGTAAGACTTTTCTTGACAATGAGACACATCAACTCCTGGCAGCACTAATTTACTTCCAAAAAGAATGATGGAATATTGAAGAACCTCCAATTGGAACTTACTTTCTTTGTGACAAAAAGCTAGCCATTTTGGCAAGTAATTACCCTTGCCTCAACTGCTGACAGTATGCTGTCCAAATCGGAGAAGCAGAACACAAAGGAGTGACTGCTGAACTTTGCCAAAACAGGATAAGATAGTCCTTCAAAATTTTTCCTGCTTCACAGAAAAGTCTGTCAGATATTCTAGGCCTGTAGGTTGAAGATAGATGCCCCAACATTGCAGAAGAACCTTGGAGTGACTGTTCAGACAGTCAGATGTCTCTGTCATTTCTATAGTTTTGGAAGTTGCTTGCTCTGCACTTCCTGTTTACTAAGGTAATATTATATCCTTCTTGAGTCTCTGATGGAGTTAAAAATGAGATAGTTATAGTTCCAGTTTCCCTCAGACATGATAAAAAAAATAAATTAGGTACAAAACTTTGAGCTCATCAAGAGAGAATAGATAATGGAGTATTTTTTTTTAAAGATTTATTTATTTGGGGCTGGAGAGATGGCTCAGAGGTTAAGAGCACTGGCTGCTCTTCCAGAGGTCCTGAGTTCAATTCCTAGCAACCACATGGTGGCTCACAACCATCTATAATGAGATCTGGTGCCCTCTTCTGGCTTGCAAGGATATGTGCAAGCAGAATACTGTATAAATAATAAATAAATAAATCTATTAGAAAAAAGATTTATTTATTTATTATGTATACAATGTTCTGTCTGCATATATGGCTGCAGGCCAGAAGAGGGCACCAGATCTCATTACAGATGGTTGTGAGCCACCATGTGGTTGCTGGGTATTGAACTCAGGACCTCTGTAAAAGCAGCCAGTGCTCTTTACTGCTGAGCCATCTCTCCAACCCAATAATGGAGTATTTTCTCTAAATTTGCCAAATACAAATGGACTGAACATTGTGAATGTAATCCTTATTTTATAATTGTTTTTATTGTATATAGTTTCATTTGTTAAAATTAATAACTTTCCTTTCTATTTAGACAACACCTGATAATTGTTCTTATTGTATATAGTTTCACTGTGTTAACTTTTTAACCGTAAAAAGTTAAAATCTTTCCTTTTTATTTAGACCAAAAGGGGGAATTGTTGTGGAATAATCTTTTTGTACACTGTGAAGATGTGTGATTGGTTTAATAAAAAGCTGAATGGCCAATAACTAGGCAGTATTTCCAGGCACAGAAGATGCTGGGAAGAAGAAGGGCAGAGATACTAGGAAAGACAGAACAAGAAGAATGGGCAATATGGAGATGAGATAATAAAGCCACAAGGTAGAAAGCAAATTAATAGAAATTTAAGTTATAAGAGATAGTTAGAAACAAGCCTAAGCTATCAGCTGAACTTCCATAATTAATAAGAAGTCTCTATGTGGTTATTTGGGAGCTGGCAGATGGGGCAGAAAAATCTGCCTACATTGCCATGTCCACATTATCTCTGTGAGAAAGGCCAAAGCCTAGGAGGAATATTTTTGACTCTTTTCACATGACCAAAGATGATAAGGCATAACACCAGCTATATTCCCTCACTGTCCTTGTATTCACTTAAGCTAGCTGTAAACATCATCTCATGTTTTGCTTGTTTAATAATAAAAATGAGAAGTGCTTTGTTGGCATTACTTTTTATCTCAAATGCCTGGCATCCCCAGAGTATGGTCACATATCAGATATTTGGCAATTTAGCAAAATTCCTTTGATTCTTGGAGACTTAGCCTCACTGGCCATGGGGCAGGTCAACAAAGAGACCTTATTCTGACCCAGAGATAATGGAGCACCCACCTTAGGGGCTGATGCCCACACAAGGGGATGGGTTGCTCACCCCAAGGTATGATGGCTTGCCCACCCTGAGGTGATGGATTGACCACCCTAGGTGATATATTGTCCACCACAGGAGCCTGGGATCATTCCCCAGTGAGGCAGCTTGTGTTCTTCCTGGACTAAGGACACACCCACCTGGGCACAGGGTGAGGGGTGCCCGCGGGCACTTCATTGCCTTCTGCACACATGGTGGTATCCTGTAATGGTTTTGCAGCAGAAAAGACATCAGGCACCACATACCCTCAAGGCTGGGGTAAGGGGGATCCACCAGGAGATGTACAGCTGTCAGGGCTGCTAATGCAGGCAGAGACCCTGTGATCCTCAGCTGATGTCATTTATCTTCTCTGGGTTTATAATCCAGCAAAGCTGGGCTGCAAAACAGAGAAGCCATGACGACAACTATTCCTTGCCTAGTGAGGTTCCATCTATTAACTTTCAATCATTTGAACTTATATTTAAAGTTACACTAGCTATTTTATCAGTGAATCTGAGACTTCCCATTTTATTTAGCTGATCTTCAGGTGCTGAAAAAGTTGCTTATTTTTTTATTTCATTTGTTACTTGTTTTCTAGAGCTGTATACCTGCTGTGGGCTTATCATAGTGTGAGCGGCCGATGTTTCTCCAGATTTGTTTATTGGCCTCTGGTGCTGGACTCCGTTTAGTGGTTAGCTTAAGATCAATCACTCTGTTGGGCTTTTCTAGCAGTCTTGGAGATCTCTCCGTCTGTCCGTGGAAGGCAGCACTCTCAGCAGCGTGGTAAAGAAGATGGTTCATCCGGCTTCTGTGTCTAATGTTGAAATGCCCTGTAACTTTATAATGTGTGATTATACAGCAGGGAACTGCACCATCTCTGAACATTCCTTCATATAATACTGTTCATTGCTTTACATCCTTTGCAACTTAGGAACTCTCTTTGTTTCTACAACTCCTCAGTATCAGTGAGGAGACAGTGGGTTCCAGTGAGAGTAGACACCGCCACCTCCTGGACCAAAGCAAGCATTGGCCCAGGCACTACTTCCGCACTATTGAAGGAATCCGTGCCATTTCCCACAATGAACTGACGCAGCTTTAAACCAGGACACCTCAACATTGTCCAGGGAAATCCTGAGGATGCTTCGGAGCAGCTGTAGGTGGGTTGTTAGAGTTAGTCAGATGTGTGGCATCTCATATGAAGGAGTGTTGTGGGTTCTGGTTATTGCGGGAGAATGATGTGTTGAGCTGCTGGGGGAGAAGTTTGCAGAGCTCACCTGGGAGAAATGTGCAGCAAGACGGAGCCCATGATTCTTTGCCAGTTGGGTAGACCATCAGAGCAGCTTTTATAAAAAAAGGAATCTATGGGTGACAGGACCCGCTTTACCCATAGGACTCTGAAGATAGTGTGAGTTTCTGTGTTATTAGATCGAAATCACCAATAAAACAAGATGATCAATATGATGCATAAAGCCACCTGGTACTCTTGACACTGCCTCCCCTGCCACAATAGAGTGAATGCTTTCTTAAACTGTAAGCCCAAGGCAACCCTTTCTCCCTTAAATTACTCCTGATCTAATATTGGTCACAGTAATGAGATAATAAACGGATGGAGCCGTCGGCGACAACCGTGGGTGTGTTGCCGTTATAAACCTGAAGCTTTTGGAACTGATTTGTGGGAGGAATGTGGAGGACTCTGCAGCCATGGGTTAAAGAAATTCTGAAATGCTGTACGTAGAGTTTAATGGGTCTTTCTGGGGGCATTAGGAGGACAAGCATGCTGAGAGAAATGCAAAACGTGGAGGTCTCAGAGAGTGTGTTCGTTGCTCTGCTCATCGCTGTGAGCAAGTACTTGACAAGAAGCAGTTTAAGGAGGAGGCGTTCATTCTGACTGACAGTTTGAGGGGTCCTATAAACACAGGGAGGCATGATGGCAGGGGCAGGGGGACAGCTGGTCACATTGCAGCTATAGCGAAGAAGAGGAACATGAACGTTACTGTTCTCCCTTGGATTAAGTCCCCGACTCCAGCCCATGGGATGTCACCACCACAGTTAACCTCAGTTAACCAGGTTAATCCTTCACAGACGTGACCAGAAGTGAAAGGATATGGAGGTGAAGGTGAAGGTTAGAAAGATCAAACCTGTCATAGGTGTGAGAAATTACCGCCCCCACACACACACCCAAGAGTACCTGGTGTGTATTCCTCTAGTGAAAGAGGACGTTCTGGGGAATAGATGCATTTCTGTGATAAATACTATGACCAACAGCATCTTGGAAAGGATTTCACCTTACAACTCTCAGGTCACACTCCCATCACTAAGAAGAGTCAGAACAGGAACTCAAGGCAGGAACAATCTGCTTTGTTTTGCTAGGTCGGTATGCTGTCCAAGTGCCTTATACATATACCCATAGACTGGTGCTGTCTTCAGCCTTGACCAAAGAAGCTTCTCTCTGTAGTGAACGGTGGTTAATTCAGAAATCCATGGCTGGATAAAAGGCTGAGAACAAGTAACTAGTGAGTGGTCCACTTTAAATGCACATCACATCACCCCTCCCACCCCACCCCCAAGGATCAGCACAGAAGAGGATGCAGAAAGAATGTAAAAGCCAGACAGTGGGGAGGAGGGCCATGGAATGCTATCTTATGATATGGGCTGTGACACTCATGAACATCTGTAGTTGTATGCATGGGACCTACCTACGCAAAACAGCCTGTAAACAGTCACAGATGAGGCCCATGGGGCCCTGTCCCACCCAGGTAAGCTAATGAAGGAAAGGAAATCACTGTCTTCAGGGGTCTACCCTGCTGATGCTCCAGTGGGCAGCTCCACACCCATGCCCATGGGCCTGGCCCTGGTTAAACCCAATAGGTCACAAAGCAAAAGCAAAACCAAACAGAAAGACAAAAAAAGAAAAAAAAAGGGAGATGACAGAGCACAAGTTTGAGCAGAATGCATTGTACACGTGTGTGAAATTTGTCAAAGAAGAAATTTTAATTTTTAAAATGAGAGGTTGCTCCGCAGGCCTGAGGACCCGAGTTCAGATCCCCAGCATTCACATAAATACAGGCATGGCTGGCGCCTGTAAACCCAGCCCTGGGGCCAGAAGCAGGCAGATCCCAAGAGTTCACTGCCCAGCCTGTCTAAGCAAAAATGATGACCTGGTTCAGTGAGAGGCCCTGTCTCGAGGCAGTAAGATGAAGAGTGAGGCAGGAAGGACCTGGAATTGCTGCTCCCACTCTGCACACACACAGGCTCGTGTGAGCAGCACGCACAATCATTTAGGGTAAGTGTATAAGTGAATGAGACAAAGGAAGGAGGCAGGGACAGAGAAACAGAAAAGAACCCGTGTGGGGAGTGGAGGAAGTCCCGCGTGAGCCTGTGTTGTTGACACAGGCACAGCCATATCAAGGACTCCAGTGCCTCAACCCCCTGGGAATGGCGAAGCTTCCCTTCTGGTCTGAGTGTGGATGATGAGAGTGTGTGCTGAAAATGCCCACCATAGCAAAAACTATTTTTGATATTCATGGCCTGAAGACATGGCTCCCCTACAGAGACTGGTCCTAATGACCAGTCTAAACCTGTCTTCTTGATCCAGCTGTAGAGCATAAACCCTGCCTCCTTGTTTATCTGTATGCAGTAATGCTGCCTGTCTGCTCAACTATGTATAATAAATACACTGCGCTCCGGGTGTGCTGCGGTTTCTCCATCCAAGAGCCCAGGTCACCTGATCTCAGCTGAGATGCTCTGAAAGAGAACGGTCCCCATGGACTTACATATTTGAGAATTAGGAGGCGTGGCCTTGCTGGAGTAGGTGTGTCACTAGAGGTGGGCTTTGAGGTTTCAAACGCCCACTCCATTCCAACTGGCTTTCTCTCTGCAGACCTCCAACTTGCGGATCAGGATGTAAGTTCTTACTCCAGCACTATGCCTACCTGCTGCTGTGCTCCCGGCCATGACAGTCACAGACTCGGTCTCTGACACTGTAAGCAAGGCCCCAATGAAATGCTTTCTTTTGTAAGCTGCCTTGGTCGTGGTGTCTCCTCACAGCAACAGAACAGTGACTAAGACAACAGCTGTCTGTGTGTCCAGGTGTCCGCCGGTTTGGCTTCTCTTCATTCTGTCAGCAAGTCGAGCCAAGTCCCTGGGAGCCGAGGATGATGCAAAGCCCAAGGTGAAACAGGAGGCAGGTGAAAAGAGTGGAGAGGAGACTGAGGCAGCGGTGAACGCCTCTAATCCTAGCCCTCTTCTAGCGTGGGGGAGGCACAGGTGCATCTGGATGAGTAAGAGGCCAGCCTGTTCTACATAGTGAGTTCCAGGATAGCCGGGGCTGTGTAGAAGGACAAATCTTATTCCTCAATAACAAATAATAATAATAATAATAATAATAATAATAATAATAATAATAATAATAATAATATAACTGCAAGAAAAGGAATAAAAATGAAAACATAAAGCTTTATTCTGAGTCCTCAAGAATGACATTCTTGTTATTCTTGTGATTTGGTCTGGTGTTCAGATGTCCATCCGAGATGACTTCTCTTCAGTAGCTGTCCTGGTTAGTTTTTATTGTCAATTTGACAAGCTAGTGTCATCTGGGAACAGGGAACCTCAACTGAATAATTGCCTTCGTCAGATGGGCCTGTGGCCATGGCTGTGAGAAACTGTCTTGATTGATGATTACAGCTACCGTGGGTGGCACCGTGCCCAGGAAGGTGGGTCTGGGCTGTATCAGAAAACTGACAGAGGGCAAGTGAGAGGGAGGCAGAGATCAAGCCAGTAAGCAGCCTTCCTCCAAGGCTTCTGCTCCAGGTTCCTGCCTTGAGTTCCTGCCCTGCCCTCTCCCAATGATAGACTGTTAGCTGGAAGTGTAAGCTGCACCTTCCCTGCACCCCAACTTGCTTTTGGTTGTCATAGCAACAGGACAGCAGCTTCCCTTCTTTGTATACCAAGAGCTTCCATTGGCCGTACTTGGTTTTGGGGTCTGTGGGCTGGGTAGATTCTCCTGAGTTAGGCTCCCCAGGTTATGCACCCAGCAGGGAACGGGGTAAGGGATGGGAGGTTAGTGCTCTAGCCCAGGACTGTCTCCAAAGTGTACTGGAGACGAGGTAAGCAAGCACAGATCTGGACACACAGACCAGTCTCCATTCTTTCAAGACCTACTCAGCATCACATACCCTGCTAGCAGGATGAGGTTGTGGGCACCAAGAAGTCTGCAGAGCTTGGGATGTCTCCATTGATGGGTTAATGAACCACAGCAGACAGCCAACTCCAGAGTCTGACCCCAGCTGACCTTGGGCTTGGAAATATCAGCCTCCATGGTTATCCTGAGGTGACAGGCTCATTGGCCACTGAGAATGGGGCTACCCCTGCTTCACAGCCTGGGCTAAGCCTTTCCCATGAGATTTCTTTGGCATCCTGCCTCCCCGTGACTACCTCCAATGACTGTTCATCACCCTGGGGTCATGGCTAGTTGACTCAGGGCTCCCTGACTTACATTTTTCCTTGTTCTCAGGTCTCCAGGAATATCTGTCTTAAACAATTAGTTCTAGCTCAAAATGATGCACAGTCCTGGCTCGGTGAGGAATGAACCTCTTTCCCATTGTTGACCTGTCCCACCAGAAGACTCAACGTGTCACCAAAACTACTGGATTTGAGGCACACGAGGACCACCAGCTTGTCTCGTTGATAAGACTGTGGTTTCTTTTCACTGGGATCACCTTGAGGCAGATAGAAAGACAAAAGGGACACAGGAGAGGGAAGAAGCCCCACACCCCAGAATCTGGATGCCAATGAGAAACTGCAACATACGTGATAATTAAAATTGCAGATTCTCCATCCCTAAAGATGTCTCAAGCAGGGACGCTAAAACAGCAAATACACCATGCTCGTTATCCAGGACCAGAATGTTTGTGACCTCTGCATTAAGCCAGAAGCCCTCACATCCCTACAGTTTACCTTATAAGCCACCTTACAATTTCATTTGCAAAGGGAAATTCCTTAAGAAAAAAATATTTTTACACTTAATTAAAAAATGTATCTTTAAATGTGCATGAGTATTTTGCTTGCTGTATATATGTATGTGCACCATATGATTGCCTGGTGCCCTCGGAGGGAGATGTGTGTGTGTGTGTGTGTGTGTGTGTGTGTGTGTGTGTGTGTGTGTACCATATGCTTGCCTGGTGCTCTCAGAGGCTGGAAGAGGAAGTTGAAGCCCCTGAAATTGGGTGATTATGTCACCACGTACATTTGTGGAACTGAACCCGGGTCCTTTGGAAGAGAAGCCAGTGTCCTCTCCAGCCCTACTTAATTTTTAAAGTTTGAAAATTAAAAAAAAATAAAGATCTGTAAAGTCGTTGTAAGTCACATTCTTCGTACAATGTAATTTACACAGCATCAATCTATCCTAAATCACAGAGCACTATGGAGGCGGAGGATCTCAGGAACTTTGAGACCAACCTCTTCTTCACAGCAAGACCTTGACCGGGAGGATAGTCAGTAAGAATCTTATCTTGGAAGAGGAGGAGGAATAAATAGGAAGGGAGGAAGGAAGGAGGGAGGGAGGGAGGGAGGGAGGGAGGGAGGGAGGGAGGGAGGGAGGGAGGGAGGAAGGAATCATATACCCAAGGACAGCTCTCTCTAGGGCTTCCTTCTGAAGTGTGTTCTGTCCCTCATCTCTCCTTAAACGTGCTCACCTCACCTCACTCTGACTCTTCTGAAATTCGTCTCTGTCCTATAGTTCAGGGTCCAGCTTTACTGGAGTGAATGGCAGTGTTGGACTCCACCAACCTGCCTCCACCGCCGACCTGCTTCGACTTCCCGGTGAGATTTCTTTTCCTTCTCCTGCAAGGGGGTCCGCACAGCTAGAATGCTGGCATGCTGCCTGCTTCCTTCACTTTGTCCTGCTCCTCCACACTTTTAAAAAGATATCTGGGGTGTGTGTGTGTGTGTGTGTGTGATAGTGTGTATGCTGGCTGGTACTTCAGGAGGCCAGAAGGCATCAGATCTGTAGCTGGAGTTTCGAGCTGTTGTGAGCCACCTGGCTTGGGTGCTGGGAACCAAACTCGGATCCTTTGGAAGAGAGGACGCACTCTTGACCACCGCCATCTCTCCAGGCCTGTGTGATTCTGATGTGATTTCACTCTTTCTGGAATTAGGATAGGACAACGGTTCTCAGCCTATGGGTCACAACCTCTTTGGAGGTCAAATGACCCTCTCACAAGGGTCACCTAAGGCCATCGGAAAACATGAATATTTACATTGATTCCTAACAGTAGCAAAATTACAATTATGAAGTAGCAACAAAAATTATCTTATGGTTGGGGTCGCTACCATGTGAGGAACTGTACTAAAGGGTGACAGAGTTAGGAAGGTTGAGAAGCACTGGGATAGGGTGTGTGTTGATGGTCATCCAGCTTGGCTTCTTCCTGTGTCACAATGCTAGGCGTCACCACTAGATGGCACACAGGACCTTCAAGCTTGCTTTTGAATTTCCTCCTTCCAATATCCTTTGTGTTGACATACTTATCAGGGACTGGCAAGGAGCTGGAAAATTTTGCAGTGTTCAAGAAACATTTTGTGCAGAAAAGGAACTTACTTCTCAAGTTCAATGTCAATTGGAACTTTTAAAAAATTATATTTATTTATTTATTATTTATTGATTGGAGTAGGGACACATGTGGTCTGTAGTGGGGAATATGGAGGTGTGTATGGAGGTGTGTATAAAGGGTGTGGTAGCCCACACCTTTAAGCCCATCACTCAGGAGGCGGAAGCAAATGGGATTTCTGTGAGTTTGAGGACAGCCTGGTCTACAGAGTGATTTCCAGAACAGCCAAGGCCATACAGAAACCCTGTCTGGGGGTGGGGGTGGTGTGTGTGTGTGTGTGTGTGTGTGTGTGTGTGTGAGAGAGAGAGAGAGAGAGAGAGAGAGAGAGAGAGAGAGAGAGAGAGAGAGAGAGAGAGAGAGAGAGAGAAACTCACAGGACTCAGTTCTCTCCTACCGTGTGTGTTCCAAGGACCCAACTCATGGCGGTAAGGTACTCTTACCATATGAGCCATCTCACTGGCCCAATTAGAAATTTTGATAATGAATTAGTCTAGAATGAACACTCTGGACAGGAAGGGGCACTAAGACCCCAAACTGAACATCTCAGGGGCTGAAAGGACACCCTGATCCTCTAGTGGCGTGTGGTTGGATCCTTTATAATGAACACACTAGCAGCGGGTGGCAGACAATAGTTTTATCTCTAGAGGCTGCAGGGGTGTTAGGTTTCACAGTAGGAGGTTCATGCCCCCTGGTGGTAAATATTGACATTCTCTGATAACTTGGGAGGCTGTAAACACCAAGCTGGGTCAGTCAGCATGCTGTTTGCACTTGTAGATTTTTCCCCTCTGCCTTCCATCACTTCAGAGAAGTGATAGGCACTCTGGAGTGAATGTTTTATTTAATCTTGCGTAAGAGTTCTCACCTCTGATCTTCCCAGAGTGGTGTTTTCTTTCTTTTTCTCTCCCCTCTCCCATTCCATAAATAATTATGTAACCTGTTAAAGATTTTCTTTTAGAAATTGAGCTTCAAAGGATGAGCTAGGGATTGTCTGTCTTGCTTATTTGTAGAACCTCGGCCCCTAAATAGTCTTGGAAGTTCATTCATGAGTTGACAAATTGTGATGTGGTTTTCCTATGTGCCCTCTTGGACACGGAGAGACCGTGAGAAGCAGCGGCTCACCCTCTCCTGTCTCTGTTTACAGAACTGACAGCCTAGACAGGGGACAAGGATGACAAACGTGTGGCCCTGCAATGGTGGTAGTTGTAAGGAAGCTCTGTCGAAGGAGGGAGGGGAGGAAGGAGGCCTGGGAAGGTCTGAGAGATCAGAGGGAAGTTAGAAGCCCTAGGGTGCCAGCATGCTGGGTGTCCACAGAAGACAAAGAGGACACCGGCAGCGGGTGGTAACCAGGAGAGGTCGTGGAATGAGGCTGGATAGCGCCAGCCAGACCAGGTAGAGCCTGGAAGCCGGCTCCAAGGACCTCAGCTTTGACGTGGGTGTCAAGGGGAGCTACTGGAGATTTCTTAACAAAGTAATACCTTGCCCAGTTAAGAATTCTCTGGCTTGTTTTTCCAGAGCTTTCCCTGGCATTCCCAAACCTGGTGACCTTGGTTATGTACCTTCCCAAGCCCTGGTCTTTGTGAGTGCCATGCTTCTATCATTACGGTCACTGCTGAGCGCTGTGTCTTGTCTGTACAACTGACTTTTGCACCACTGACATGCACACCATACGTGCTTGCTGAATACGGCCAAGAGTGGTGGCCATGAACTTTCCGCCCAGGCTGAATGAGTCAAAGCTAAAGCCGAATTCCAAGCCAGGACAGTTCTCTGCCCCTCCCCCAGAAAGTTGAGGAGCGTACTTGCCCCTTCAGTCCTGGCCTGGACACAGCAGATGCTACCTCAGAGCACGCCAGCATGCCGTGGCAGGAAGACCGGTGTACCCCTCCCACCTTACAGCTGAAACGGTCGTTTTTCTAAATTTTTATTTTATAGCAATTGTCATAGTTAGAGAAGTAAATAACACATTTAAAAACCTCCTCAGGGCCAAAGGATGCCAGAGTATTTACAAACACGGGGGGGGGGGGGGGGGGGGGCAAGACAGGAGTGAGGCTCTAGGACTTGGGTTCACCCCAGGCCCTGGCCCAGACTTGGACAGACGCCAACCACCAGCACTGTGCTGTGAGCTCAGGGAGCATCACACAGCCATTGGGCTCTGTTCACAGGGCCTGGTGGGAGACCTCTAGCTAACTGAAGGCCCCACTTCCTATCCAGGGAGCTCCCCTACACCCCACAAGCCAGCTCAAAGGGGCCCCTGGGAAGCACCAAAGGACAGGGGCAGTGTGAGGGACACACAGGCTGGGACAGGTGTCAATAGATGATCTGGCCTGCCCTGGGGTGAGACAGAGACACGCACGTATGTGTGCGTACACGAACAAACTATACCTTCACAGGAAAATTGCAAAGGGGGAGGTTTCTTCTGTGGTTTTTGTCTTCTAAGTCTCCATGTCTACGATGTTATTATTTTTTTTGCTATTATTTGTTTCTTCAACAGTGACAAACTGAGGTAAACATCTGTAACCAACACCTCTCCTAAGGGGCAAAGGGTCCCAACCCAACCGACAGAGACAGTACCAAGGACGGCAGCAAGAGCAGAGCCTGACCCGGCCCGAGTCTGGTTCAGGGCCAGGCTGGCTGCCGCCTCTCAACAATGGGGCTGGGCTACGTACCTACAGTCTCTTCTGAGGACTACCATCCTAGATACTACAGGGGAGAGGCCTCCCACACAGGACCTCAACAGAGAGAGGGCCCACGCGGGATGCGGGATGTCTACTGTGGAATCTCGCTTCCTTGTTATTGCAGATCAGGGTGGAGAGGCCTAAGGCAAGAGGAGAAGTAGCGGCTGGGAAGGAGGGCCTGGTGCCCCCCCAGGGCAGTGATGGGGGCCTTCTGAGACTCGGCTCTTGGCAGGAGGAAGGGTTTGCTACTTACCTGGCATATGCGGGCCCTGTGTCCACTAGGGAAGTGGTGGCACCCCAGGAGAGAGGGACCAGGCCCTGGAGCAACCACAGTTTGTAAACTGGACTCAGGCAGGGCAGGGAGACCTATAGCCCTTTGTGGTGGGAGTGAGGGGGTGCGTGGAGAGGTGGGGGCTCCAGGCTGAGGGGTGGTCGGTGCCCCTTGTAGCTAACCAGCCAGCCTCCTAGAACGACCCAGAACTTTTGGAGGGACCCTAGGAGAGGCCACCCAGGCTGGTCGGTTGGGTAGTGCCAGGCAGAAGGCGCAGCCTCCCTGTGTTGAGGTTATTGCAGGGGTTCCGTAAGCCTCCTGTTGAGTAGGGGTCCCAAGGGAGAGCCGGGGCAAGGTGAAGTTGTTTTGCTGCCTAAGAACCCGAGCCAACAGCAGGTGTCTCCTGGGATTCCCTGAGGAGTGTGGTAAAACACAGGCCTGGCTCTTGACAGCTGCCTGGTGAGGTGTCGGGACACTCAAGTCACCAGACACACATCACACTCACTCTCACTTCCGCGACTTCCTGTCCCATCCATGGACGTGCTCCTCCCCTACAAGGGTACTGGCCTACAGCTGAGGCTTATGCATGTGACTGTGACCGAGACCCAGGAATAGCTGGCACAATCGTTTCCGGCTTGTTGAGTGCCCAGGGAAGGAGCAGCTGGGCTGTGAACGCACTCCCTCGCCCTAGGGACACAGGAGCGCCAAGCCTCCCGTTCTCCTGCCATCTGTTCCCCAACCCCCAGGAGGACCACCTACTGGAGCTCTGTTCCCAATGGCCTCCGTGGCTGTAGTAATGGCTCTCCCTTCTGGGTTCCAAGTCCCCATCAGCAGGAGGAGGTGAGGGGGTATCGCTAATATTCAGGTCTGTTCCTGCACACAACTTTTGCTACATTTAGGGGGCTTGGCCTCTCCCTCTGGCCTCCCGGGCACCTCTGTTGTCAACCCAGTGCCCAGTTTCTAAGGGTCTCATGCCCACCTCTGCCCAACACCAAAGCCCCCCTTTCTGTGCCCAGGTTTGAATGGAAGATTGTAGGGTGATCTGCCAAGGGGTGTGAAGCTCCGGGAGTGTCCAGGTTCCAGAGCTCAGTCTGGCCCACAAGCTCCCAGCCTTTGTCGGGGGGCCTCGGCTCCTCTGGGCTGAGGCCGGCCACACACATGGTCATCTGCTAGCTATGTCACCAGCCCACCACCGACCCGGGTGTCTGGGCCTCCTAGTCTACGCTACGCCCTCCCGCCGCCGCGCAGTGGCTGCTCCTTGGCCCCAGCACGAGGCCGGAGCACACGCGGCTTCCCGCAGCGGCTGTGCTGCTCTCCGCAGCTCAGACGCAGATCTCGATGGCCGTGGCCAGCACCACCTGCCCTTTGCTCTTGTCTGCACGGCCGTCGGTCCTGCCCGGGGGTGCGGGCGGAGCCAGACCAGCCTCGGGCACGGGCACGGGCACCGGCACGGGCACCACGCTGGGTGGCGAGGACCGCGAGCCGCTGCCACTCTCGGTGAGCACGGTGCGCTTGAGCGGTGCAGGAGCCTCGAGGCGCAGGGGCCCGGGCAGGCGGTCCCCGGGCGGCTTGCGTGCGCGGTGCGATGGCCGCCGCCGAAGCTCGGACGTGAGCTCGTGCTTGAGGAAGCGGAAGACCTCCTTGGCGGGCCCGCGCCGCTCGGGCTCCAGAGCTAGCAGCCGCTGGAACATGCGCAGCGCAGGCTCGGTGAAGCGGCGCCACTGCGATGGCAGCCCCGGCAGGCGGCCCCGCTGCCAGCGCACGAACTCCTCGAAGAAGGCATCGGCGCCCGACGCAGCCTCCCACGGGAAGTTGCCGGTGAGCACACAGAAGATAAGCACGCCGAAAGCCCACACATCCACGCCCGTGTCCACCGCGAAGCCATCGGCACGGCCCGCCTGACACACCTCGGGCGCGGTGTAGGGGATAGTACCGCTCACACGCTTCACGCGGCAGCCCACGCGCCGCGTCATGCCGAAGTCGGCCAGCTTCACGCGGCGGCACTCTCGGTCAAACAGCAGCACGTTCTCAGGCTTGATGTCACGGTGCACCAGCTGCCTGCTGTGCATGAAGTCCAGAGCCAGCCCCAGCTGCTGCACACAGCGCTTCACCGTGTCCTCGGGGAGCCCCACCTGCGGGGAGTGGGGAGAGCTGCTCAGAGGTAGCCAGGCCGGCCTGCCCTCGCCCCACTTCCTTCTTTCAGGCCCTGCCACCTGTTCACTTGGGGGCCACAACTCTCCTGCTGACCTCTGGGCCTGCCTTGATCCCGGTACCTGCTTGTCCTCCTCCCAGCCTGGCCCGATGCCCCTCCTGTTCCTTTGCTAGGTGTCTTTTGACCCCAGCCCTTAACAAGTGGGAAGATCCAAACCAAGTGCCAGAACCCTCTCCAGCTGCTCCAGGGTCACCTCCTCTGTGGCCTCAGTACTTGTTCATTTCCTTATTATTTGCAGTGTGGAGGAGTCAACAACCCAGCCTTGTATGCATGGCAGACCTCTAAGCTACACTTTTTTGAGATAGGGTCTCACTGCTCAGCCCAAGCTGGTGTAAAACCCATGATTTTCCACCCCTGCCTCACCTCCTAATTGTTGGGATTATAGGCATACACTACCACACCCTGCTCACTGACTGATCAACCGGTCCAACTCCTTCCAGGATTTCAAATCTGGTAGCCCCAAAGCTCATCCCCCGTCTCTCTGCCACTATCTGAAGTACCTGGGGAGGGATGATGTCAAACAGATCCCCAGCAGGTGCGTACTCCTGGGCAAAGACATAGCACTCCTCAGTCTCGAAGACCACATCAAAGACCTTGATGATGAAGGGGCTGGATGACAGGCTGTTGGTGATGCTCACCTCACGCAGGAAATTCTTCAGCTTTGTCTTGCTCTTATTCACAAATTTCAGGGCCATTTTGGCGCCTAGCAGGGCCACAGTAACAACGGTGAGACGCCTCCCTTACAGATCAACCCCACATCTGGCTGTACAATCTGTCCCTGCAATAAGGCTGGTGGACCCGGTCAGCACGATGTCCTCGTGGCACAGTAAAGGGATACCTAAGTCCACCCAGCAGAACATGGCTGACCTGGGTCTTCTACGTTACAGCCCTTGGTGAGAAAAATAGCCAGGAACACTTTCTGCCTCCTGCCCCAAGCTATTTCCTGACCTACTGGGTACTCATCTGTCCTATTTGTCTCCCCAGCTCAAACATGGCTCCCTGAGGCACAGGAACCTGTTGTTCACAGTTAAGTGCTCAGCAAATTAGCCAATAGGTGAGTAAGAGAAGCCCATGAAGGGCACAGGCTCCCCAAACTGGGCAGGCGTGTGTCCCCTGCCGGGCACACAGCTATGCAACAGCAACAGGATGCTACACAGCACAGGCCGCCTTCAGCACCTCAGACTCACACCACACACTGATCAGTGCCCCAATAAGGTCAGCACTGATTCCCTTCTTTCCTATACAGAGGAAACAGGTTCCGCTGCCCAGGGTCACACAGGTGCCCCCATGCAAGTGTCCTTCCTGCTGCTGCCTTAGTTGTCCCAGAGACCCCTCCTGCCCTGGCGGGTATAGCGTGTCATCCTAGTTCAAACCCTCGGTAGCTTTGTGACCTTGGCTGACTGGCTGAACATCAGGATCTGTGTCTTTATCAGAGACACATGTCCAGACCAACCCCATACAGCCAACTCCCCACACCCTCTAAGTAAGATGTCCTGTTCCCAAGGGCCTGTCCTCACCTCTGTCAGCTCCCTAGCATCAGGTATCACTGATGTTCTCCAATCAAAACTTCCAGCAGTGTCCTGTCCCTGGGCACATCTGTCTCAAAGGCACCCAGATGGCCCCAAAGTAGCCTACCTGTCAGTTTGGGCGTTTCGCTAACTCCTACTGTGCATGTATCCTACTGTGCATATGACTACCTGCTCTGCACCTTTGCTGGCCCTCTGTCCAGGCATGTCCCCACCCCAACCTTAACACCCTGCCACCCCACCAGCACTCACCTGTGCCCTTGTAAGCCACCAGGTCCACCTTCCCATAGGTCCCTTTGCCCAGCTCCCGGACAAGCTCGTAGTGCTTGGTAACGTCGCTGGCAGCCAGCGTGCGTAGAGTCAGTGCCTGCATGTCCTCTGTGAGGAGGGGCACACCTGCTCCTGGTACAGGGGCGGCCCCCGGCCCACAGCAAGGCAGGGGGTGGAGCGGTTCGGGCTCTGGGCAGCCCATGCTCATCTTCTCCCTGTGGTGGGGTACGGCATGATGAGTGACAAGCAAGGCCCCTGCTCCATCTCCCTCCTGCTTCCCCAGCACCTAGGAAATTCCCAGCCGGGCCACAAGGAATGCTAAGCATTGTTAATGCTGTCACCATCCCCGAGGTTTCTGGAGATAGTCACTGTCCCTTGTTAGCACGATGTATCACAGACCCATTTGTCTCACGCTCTAACCCACACAGTGCCCAGCAAGCACATAGGTTTATGTCACACAGCACCAGCCACACATATGCTCCCATTCACAAGTCTTGGTTTCTGTTGTGGGCGGTGCTGGGGTGGGGGTTAAAAATCCAGAGTTTTGCATACACTAAGCATGTGATCTGTCACCGAGTACAGCCCTAGCCTCGGTCACAAGTGATGACGACGCACCTGTTTGCCAGGTGTACATCAGAGCCTTTGGGGACCCCAGCACTGCAGAGCCGTGTGACAGCCTTTGCCCTTTGAGGGTTTATGTGTCCGAAACATGGACAGTGAACACAGTGAACACAGAAATGTCATTTTACAGTCAGATGCAGGGTGGGCTCAGTAGCATGGACTGGGGTCAGTAAATGTTAGTCTCTGCTCTATCAAATGCCTCAGCCACACCACTGTACCCCCACCGAGGCAGGAGATTGCCAGTATGTCCACACAGTGACAACACAGTCCCCTCTGGAACATACAATACCTGTGGCCCTGGGACCTATCCACAGCAGCCCTGCTTGTCCTCCACAGCCTCAGCCTGAGACCCCATTATGTCCCCGGCTGGGGTGGTGCTCATGGATATGCCCTCACGGCTACTGTTTCCATATAGAGCATTTGCCTTGAATGGCCCTGCTGCTCTCAGAAGGGCAGAGCACCGCACGGACGGAAATCCACAGCTGGACACCGACTCTGGGAGTGAAACCAATACCCGATTCGGGGATTCATTTCTATTTTTCACTTTATTATGCTTCGCTTCATTTTTCCATGGTTTTACTGGGGTTTGCTCGGTATATGATAAACTACATATTTAAAACACGATTCGATGAGTTTTAACACATGAATATTCATGAGGCTATCATTGCAATCAACATAATGAGCGTATCTGTCCCTCCAACAGCTCCCTTTTGTTCCTCCAAGCCTGCTCTGTCTCCATCCTTATCTTCCAGGCAGCCATCCAGAACTTTCCCTCCTTAGCGGTGGGGTATGTGTGTGCGCTGTGAGCAGAGCCTCTCCCAGGTGCACCGGGCAGGTGTGCGCATGGGCATGAGTGTATCAGCTAGAGGTCAGCATTCAGGCCCCATCAGCTGCCTCTCAGCCCAGAGATCCCTACCCACATCACAGCTATTCTGAGTCCTCTGCTCCCTGAAGGACACAGCAAAGAGCTCCATCCAAGATGAGGCATGACTTCCTAGCCACTCAGGCTGGGTTTGAAGACCAAAGGTCACTTACTAGTTGGATGTCCCTGGGCAGGTTACATCTGTGTCTGTTTCCTCATCTATAAAGAGAGTTCATAACAGAGCCCGCTTCCCATGAGCCATCGTGAGAGTTAAACAGCATGAAGCACCTGGTGCCTAGTAAGTACTCTGTAAGCGTGTGCCGTGCCAAGTCTCCAGAGTCACAGCTCCGGCCAGGCTCTGCTACAGCCATAACCAGGCTCCACCAGGTGACAGGTAAGGATGGTGTAGCTCCTCCTCGGCTTCAGGGCTGTCAGGACTGTAAGCCCATGCTCGTTTGTGCATTCACTCTTTTTGGACAAGGACTACAATTCCCACCTGGAAGCTGGGGGTGCTGGGAATGCCCCATAAGCCCTGGCCAGCCGCCCCCTCCCAGGTCAGGCCCTTTCCTTTGACTTCCCTTCCTTTTAGGCAGCACGACCCAGCCTCCCACTTCACACAGAGAGGAGGAACATCAAGAGGAAACTTCCTGGCCTCCCACCAGACATAGGCGGAGCTCCATCTGTGCGTCCTCAGCAATGGCTGGGACGAGAGGCCCCCCTCCCTGCACTGGCTCCCACTCCTTCCACTTCCCCAGGCTCCTGCTCTCTCCATTCATGAGCCAGCTCTGTTCATAGGCCCTGTTCTCACAGCACTGTCCCGCCCCCCCAGCTTCAGCCTTTCTCTGAGTCTTATTTTGACTCTAGTGGAGAGGCCACAGCATCACCCGGGGAGTCTAGTCCATGGCATGGTGATGTTGCACAAACGCCCCAAGGTGATGGAGGAAGAAAAAGTCCTGCTTCCCCTTCCTCACTACCCGACTGGGCTCCTGCCGCCAGTGGCCACAGTCCCAGTCCCCGGCTAGGATTCTGTCCCAGCCATGACTGGGCCATACTGGGGAGCTGGGGGTGGGGGGTTCTCAGCTTCAGGGCTTCTGGGACCACAGCCCTGTCAAATGTCCAGCAACTATCTTACGAGGAGGACAAGTTAGTACCCCATGGCTGGCTTCATTTCAAAAGGGAAGGAACACCAATTTTGAGTGTATCCTCAGGTCACTGTCCCTAACCTTTCAAGGACAGTTGAGGTATTCCTGAGGGTTTCTGGTAAGTACACAGCCCTCTTAATTTGCAGCCTTCCCCCACTCACCAGGGAGATGCTGGGCTTCTGTGCTGGCCATCTGATTGTGTACACTCCTGGAGATGGAGATGGACAGGCCAGTGTGAAGGCATGCATACTCTCAGGATGCAACTTTCCCACTCAGAACAGCAGCGCTGCACCCTCACCTCAGACTGCTTCTGTGTCCCCTGGGACTGTGAATGGCAGCTTCAAGAGGCTTTATTCCTTCCATACACAGGCCCAAGGGTACCTGCCTCCCTGGGCCTCAAAACTGCTCCTGGACACTCAAACCAATGTTCCAACCGCCACACCACACTGTCTCTGCAAACTTTAGAGGCTGCTAGTCAGGCCAATGTTCCTGAGTAACCTCTACTTTCCACTTCCTGTCCCCCTGCCTGATTTCCCAAGTGTCACTGTCCTCGGGTCCCTCTCCTCTATGAACCTCTATTGCCCTAACACACTGGCACTTGGAAGAGTTTACATCCGGATGTGCATCCCCCATTGAGCATGTTGGAAAGATGTCTCACCTGTGCCCACCTGTCAACAAGCCAGAGGCCAGACTAATTCCACCCTCTCTTGTATCACCCCCTAAATTTACTGGGTAAGTTTTGGGGATACGCAGCCATCCTCTTCCCGCAGTCACGTGACTGAGTTCACGTCTGTCCCAGCTGCTGTATCAACCCCTCAGGTACAAACTGCCTCTGACCCAGCCACCGAACAGGACACAGATGCACAGCGGGGGGCTACAGAGGTGCCATGCGCCTGAACAGTCATGGTCTTGATCCTACTGTGAGCCATTTCAGCTGGATGACCTACAGCCAGTCCTGGGCCTCAGTTTACATCTCCACATGTTAAAGAAAACAAAAATGCTGAGCAGTGGTGGCCCATGCCTTTAATCCCAGCACTCAAGAGGCAGAGGCAGGTAGATTTTTGTGAGTTCGAGGCCAGCTTGGTCTACAAGAGACAGCCAGGACTACATAGAGAAACCCTGTCGAAAGAAATAAAAAACAAAACAAAACCAAAAAACTCAAACAAAAAACATTAACCGAACTGTACCTACGCAGCCAAGCCATCCTGAGGACTCAGCTAATCTTCTTAACTCTACAGTGTAGTACTGTTATTATACGATGAAACCAGGCACAACAACCAAGTGGCTTGCCCACAGTCACACAGCTAGCATCGGAAATGGATCCAAATTCCATCCTTAAAATCAGTTACTTCCCAAGACAAGTGGGGGAACAATACACCGAGATCCTGCAGTAACTGGGTGGAGTCTCAGCAAAGCAGACCCATGTCATCCTCACAGCTCCCGTTGGCTGTCTGGTGCCACCCATTTGTTCCTCACAGTGATGGCACGTGGCTCCTGGTAGATATGACAACTTGAGACAGAGCGAAGCACGACATGCCTGGCTCCTGAGTGGTCGGAAAGATAAAGGACCCATCTGACATTAGGGCACCGCTGTCCCCTGGTGCTGACACACATCCTCTCGAATGCACTCATCTAGAGACTGCACCCGTGAACTCCCAGCTCCAGGACACAGGCCTCTGTTGATCTCCGCTGCCTCCTCACTGATGCGCAGCAGAACATCCACCCACACTCTGGGTGACTGCCGCCCCAAGAGACCCTTTGGGTGGTGCACTTCCAGGGTGTGTCCTCTACTGGCCCTGATGCCCATCTGTGCTGCTGATCTGGGGCTTTCCCCGCCCAGCAGGTGGGCTGCTGTCTTGACCATCTGATATGTGTACACTCTAGGAGATGGAGATGGGCAGCCTAGTGTGCAGGCATGGCAGTCCTGGCTCTGTCACATGCTGGAAGGCCACCATAATGGGGGAGGGTTTCCCAAGTGAGAAGCAAGACTGAACCGCCTACCACTTCCTGTTGGCAGGCAGCCTGGGCTGGGCGCCACCCTGTGATGCTACACCCAGCACAGCACCCAGCTCTCAGTGCTTTGGAACTCTCGCTTCTTACCATAAGCAGAGACAAATACACACAAGCCATAAATGTATGCACACACGCACCACAGGCACACAAACACACGCACACACACAGACACACAAACACACGCATACATACAATGGCACCAGCTTGGCAAATGTTTCCTTGCCGAGTCCTCACAAAACCCTGAGGAGAGGGCAAGGAGCTGCCTGTGTTGTAGAGAGGCAGCTTACCTGCGGTGTGACTTACACACCCATGAACGCGTTAGTGACTTGAGTAGATGTACAGAAGCGGGCAGCCACTGCCGCTGTCGAGTGATGTTTTCTGGTCGACAGATAAAAACAGAGGCTCAAGAGTGCGCTGACTCGGCTGTGGCTATGGCAGACAGCCAGCAGCTAGCAAAGTCTCCTCTTCTACAGTAGAAAGTCACCACCCTCGTCAGCTTCCTTCATGAGGCCATGTGGCTGGCTTCCCCCACTGGGATGAGAACACAGTGACGTGTGTTATTGCCAGCTCAGGACTTTTTCCAGTCGCAGAAGCCTTCTGGAGGCTGGCTTGAACAGAAGACCCCCAAAACCTCAAATGTGGTAGAGGCACAATGGAGGTCCCCAAGAGAGAGGGTGAAGACCACCCACCCTGTATTGTTCTGTGAGCTTCTAGTGTGTTCCACACTGAGGGATGGCTTGTCACAGCAGCTACTGCTAGTCTCATTCAAGGGCTATGGAGCCAGGAGACAGAAGTATGCTTTGCACCTGCCTGGAACATGGCCAGACTCCCCAGAATGGTGACCACAGAGACCAAGGACAGAAATGCAATCACAGGAGTGGGTGGAGGGTGGCCCATCTGCAGAGAAGAGGGCTTACCTCATCCTCTCCTGTGGGGGAAAGGTGTCACTGTATTTACTGAGTATTTACTCTGTTCTGGGTGCTCTACACACTGTGCTACATTTAAATCAAGTAACACCACAGCAAGTGATGTGGCTGCTACATCCTCACTTTATAGAAATATTCCCTCCGAGCCACACAGTGAGAACTAATTGCCTCCCCCCCCCCTCCACACACACACCTTTCTTCCTTCAAGATAGTGTCTTGCATAGCCCAGGCTGGCCTCAAACTCTTGTTCTTCCTGCCTCAGTTCCTAGATGTTGGAATTATAGGCCTGTGCCACCACAACTCAGTTCTGGCTGCCATTTTAACAGTTTTAAGAAGCGATGATGAGGGCGACCTGGTGAGATGTCAGAGCATATACCTTTAGTCCCAGCACTGGGGAGGCAGAGGTAGCTGGATCTCTATGAGCTACAGAGAGAGACTCTGTCTCAAAAGAGAGAGGAAGAGAGAGAGGGAGGGAGGGGGCAGGAGGAGGAGGAGGAGGACGAGGAGGAGGAGAGACCTGGGCAGGGCAGGTGAGATGGCTCAGTGGATAAAGGTACTCATAAAGGTGCTTACAGAGCGAGTCTGGCGGCCTGAGCTTCATGCCCAGAATACGCTAAGACAGGAGAGAACTGACTTCACAAAGTAGCCCCCTGACCCTCACGTTCATCTGTAGCACATGTATACCCACCTTCCCATACACATGTGCCAGGTACACGTTCACATGCACCACATACACACAGACCTTGGATACTGTTTAGAGGCTGGGTTCCTTTCAAAAGCTCATCCTGGCCTTTCCCTGTTCCCTTGCCACCTTCTACCGTAGGATGCCTGTTGACCTTGACACCCTCTAGAACTAAGACATATATCTCTGCTCATTATAAACCACCCAGTCAGAGGTTTTCAGTGGTAGTAGAACTGAACGAACCAAGACAGCTACAGGAGCACACGTGGACTCAAAGCTAGCATTAGGCAGAGCTAGATTCAGATCTGAGGCTCCTGTCCTGTGAGGTTGTTCAAGCCAGACACAGGCAGACATGGTACAGAAGAGTGTATCCTCCACCCCTGGGGGTGTGCAGCGGAGGCTAGAGCCTGTGTGTATGTGTGTTTGGGGGGTGGGTACTGTGAAGGGTGAGGCAGGACCCGAGGACGCCAGCCAGGCCTTTCTTTCTTATTTGTTTTCTGCCCTGACTGACCTGGAACTTACTATGTAGACCAGGTTGGCCAAGAAACCGTGGTCCCCTTGCCCCTGACTTCCAAGAGCTGGGATGACAGGAGTGAGGCACAGTGCCAGGCTCTGGCCAAGCTGTTCTGATCCTTACACTCGAGTCCTAAAGTTCTCGGTCTTACATTCAGGTTCCCTCCTGGACCTTCATTGTGTCCCTGACAAAGGCAAACTCCAAAGGTATCTTAACAAAAGCCTGGCTACAAGAATTCCCAACTGGAGGATCCCCCAGGCAGGTCACCTCACCTCTCTGGATATGATTACTTCAGAGCTGAGTGGAGAACAGTCCGATGACCTCCCCCCTCCACCAGTCAAGACTGGTGAACTGCCGCAGCGCTCTTCCAGCGCTCGTGAGGAAGCCAGCTCACCCCCCTCAGTCGCCCCTGCACTGCCTCCTCCCTCAGACCTTCCCGGGATTGAAGTAAGATAAGCGGCTTCTTTCCTCTCCTGCACTCGTTTTGGTTACCACACGAGATAACGGGCCTGTGGCATTTCCATACACGCCGGTGACTGCACTCTGCCCTGCACTCCACCCCAGCCAGACGGAAAGTCCGATTTGACTCCATTCTTGCCCTGCTCTCACATCCGCAATGGTATGTTCTTCATTTGCTTGTTGTTCGAGACATGGTCTTGCCAGGGTGGCACTGAATTCACCATCCTCCTGCCTCCACCTCCCGAGCACTAGGATTACAGGTGTGCAACACCACCCTTGGGCTTTGCAGTGTTGCTGTGGCTCCCTGAATAGCCATGTGGTGTTTTCCTGCTCAGCACCAGTTCCGCTTTCTTCGGGTAGTGGTCCCACCCCTCGGCCCATGTGTTCACAAGGGTGCTCTCTACACTACTATCAGGGACAGGTCTGACCGACCCATGGGTCCATTATACTATCTGCCTCAAGATGGACACGTGCCCAAAGGTGACCCACTACAGTCAAGCCTTGGGACTCCTGCTGGAGCTGTGAAGAAACACATCCTCCATTCTGGGCGTGTGGCAGAGCCAGAGGACACACGGGTACAGCTGTTGGGAGCTGGCTGGCCACACCAAACCTGCCGGACAGGGAAGAGAAAGATGTGCTGACGAAGCGCGCCTGAGGCCAGTTATACCCCTGGCCATTTATTTCATGAATCAGTGGGTTTCTGTTCTGGCTTAATTAAGCCAGTTGATTGGGTTTATATAACTCTCCAGCTAGACTCCAGACAAGTGTACCTAAAACCCAGCGAGAAAGCCACGAGCTCCTTGAAAGCCAGCCCCTGCCTTAATCATCTTGCTATTCCCAGCTCTGAGCCAGGGGGTGACAAATGCCGGTGAATAATTCCTTACGTGTTTGGGAAGTTGTAACTTTTTATAACTTGGCTTTCCTGAATGTGACCCTGCAGGCACACTGTTATTTTTCTAGCACCACATGAAGGACTGTTGACCCCATTCTGCAGACGGACAGACTGATGGCCAGGGGCACTGCACCTGCTCTCAGCCATGCAGGTCAGTGACGGGCTGGGTCAGAAGCCAGGATGTCCTTGAGTATTAAGTGCTATGGCCCTCTAAGAGTCCCAAGCCCCAGGTGGCATGAGGGAGCAGCTGTGAGGAACATTAGTCACTGTGCAGAGAGGTGGAGATGTCAACAGAAAGAGACAATAATGAGCTGATAACCTATGGACCCATCGAATCCTTACATTGTCCCATGGCGTGAGGACTATTACTGACTCCAATTTACAAATGAAGAAACTGAGGCACGGGTGTTGTCTTTTTTCTGTGTTGGAGGCTGGGGGTTGAGCCTAGGGAAGTGTTGCACCCCTAGCCCTTTTTATTCTGAAACAAGAGTCTTGTGACGTAATCCAGACTGTCCTCAAGCCTTAGACCCTCCTGCCTCAGCCTCCTGAGTAGCTGGGATGACAAGTACATGCCACCAGGCCCCGCTTGGTCATATCATTATAGCAAAATCATCCATCCAGGAAGCCGTAGTACCGGGCATCATCATTCTGTGATCCCAGCTTAGCCACTGCTTTCCTCTCTTTAAAGGGAAGTGATGAGAACGACCACTTATTCTGCCACTTAATCTCAGCAGCAGCTCCTTCGTTACAGCTGAGGCTCAGAGGAGCCTTCCCAGAGTCATGCAGCCTATGAGTTCCAGGACCAGGACCGAAGCCTCGGCTCCTCGGGCTACACATCCTCTTCTTTACCCTTAAGTCTTCAGCTCTGGGTCCGTTTTCCTGCAAACCTACCTTCAGCACCACAGGCCTGGACAGCACCCAGCGTAGCGTCGACTGGAGGAAGAGGGGCTCAGCAGATGAGGAGCTAGCCAGCCAGGGACGGGCAAACGACAGAGCTTGGTCTCCAGTGCCAATTCCAAAGCTCTCATAGTTGACACCTAAGATGTGCCCAGCTTTCTATTATTGCTATAAAAAGTAAGTGGACTCGTACAGAAGCAAGTTGACACTCAATGGATGTGACTGTATCTATAAAATAGATTCTAGAAACAGGCTTGTAAGTTAAAGGGGGAATTTTTGCAGAGAGCCCTGGACCAAGATGCTAAGCTGCTGGCAGCCTATCAAGTAAGGAGGCTGCTTCTGAGAAGAACACAGCAATCAATGGCCTCCAGATCACTTCACACGGCCAGACGGTGAGTGCGGTACTTTGACAAGGGGAAGTAAAACAGGTTTCTCATTTTTGTGCACTTGATTGATTAACTCCAGATGTCACACATTAGTGGCGGTGCTTGACCCTGACCCAAACTGGCTCCCAACTTCCAATCCTCCTGTCTCACCCTTCACAGCAGCTAGGATTACAGGTGTGTGCCACGGTGCCAGGCTACAGTCTATTCTAGAGACGGCATCCAGAGTGTTACTGCCATTTCCACCCCTCCACTAGCCTGTCACATTCCAGTCTTTCCACTGGCCTTGTCCTCTGTGACTTGCTCCTGTGCCCCACCCCCCACCCTGGTTTCCCTGCTGTTTCCAGGCATATTCCAGCCTGGGGCTGTTCCTTCTGCCTGGACAGCTCTTCCCTCTATGCCTACGTGGCTCTCCCCTCGGTGTTCTGCCTGGGTGACACCTTCGAAACCAGGGCCAGATCCCGCCCTTCCTTCCCCCGCACCTTGCTCTATTTCTCCCTAGTAGGACATAGCACCTTCGAACGCATTACATAATTTACTGACTATGATGACATCTATTAGCCTCGTCTTTCTCCCACTCAAAGGAAAGCACCCAGAGGGCAGGGATTCTGTGGCCTGGTCCTGTTCACTGTGGAGCCCCCAGGAGCTGCCACGGCACCTGGCACAAAGCAGGTGCTTAGTAAACATCTGTTGAATGAACAACTGAATCTCTTGCGGAGGTAGGGACTGACGGAGGAAAGATGAAACTTTACCAGGCACAACCCCGCATGGTTTGGGGACAGAAGGGAAAGGCTGGGTGAGTCTAGGTGGCAGGTCCTGTTGGAGAAGGGCAAGCCAATGAGAAGCCTGCCCTAGTGGTCCATCAGCACCAGGACCCCCTCCCAAAGGATGCCACACCCTACAGCCTGTGCTCAGCAAGGTCCCCTCTGGCCCCAGGACAGGCATCCTATCTGCTGACCATCTGCTCCTGAATGGTCTCCCTGAAGGTTGTCCCTACGCTCCATGCTAGCTTACCCAGGACCACATCTGCCTGCACTTCGACTCTCCTGCGTAGTGCTGGGAACATCGCCATAGCACATGCCTGTTTCTATACCCAACACTTGTGGGTCAGGCCCCCCAGGAAACCAGGGGATTCTAACAGGTCCTCTCCTTAGCCTTATCTTTTGAGTCAGGGTCTTGCTGCTAAATAGTCCAAGCTGACCTCAAACTCAAAATCTTCTTGCCTCTTCATGAGTGCTGTGTGTACAGACATGCAGCCACCATGCCTGGATCGTCTCAGCCCTTTGACAATAATACATAAGCCATCAAGTAATATATTCCGATCCAAAAAGCAGAAGGGGCACTAGCACTTCAATCCCCTTCAGGGCAGAGATGCTGGCACTGTCCCTTCTTAGCAACATGACCGCGGGCAGGTTGTGCCCTCTACCGATGCCTCAGTTTGCTCATCAGTCGGAACAGGGCTGAGGATGACCACTGGACACAGTGGGCTCCAGGGAGAACGGAAAAGGCATTTCCTAAATGCCTGGCATGATGGAGGGACCTAGGGCCTAGTTCTTCTGCTGACTGTGAGGGCAAACCTGTCCTTCTAGTTCACACACAGAGGCCATCTTCCCGCTGCTGAGCTTTACTCCTGAACCAGCCACAGTTAGAAAAGTCTGTGATCACCAAGCCCACCCTCCCCGTTTGCCAGATCTGGAAAGTGGAGACTTAGGAGTGTCCCCAGGTCAAGCCACGAGACACAACCTTGACACCCGAGCCACCTGCAGACCCCTGTGCCGTGAGGCTTCAGGACCGACTTGGAGCGGCCTCCCTCTCTTCTACCTGGCAGCCCAACCCTTCCCTAGGCACAGCCTTGGTACCTATTTAAGTTGGTAACTGCTACCACATAGGTTGTCTAGCCTCTCTGATCCTGTGAAGGCAGGAGCCCTGGGCCCCAAGGGGCAGAGCCCTCAGAGAGGGCCATGAGGCAGGCCCAGGGCTCTGTGAAGGTCCCCCAAACTCATCACCTAGAAGATGCAGGCAATGTGGGCTTGGTACAGAGTGGGGCACAGTGGGCACAGAGGTCACCTACCATTGGCGGATGGGCCAGTGACCTTGACTAAGTTGCCCCCAATGAACAAGCAGCGACCACTAGAGAGACAGCTGGCTGAGCAGAGGGGCTCTGGAGAACTGGGTTCCTCTCTAGCCCCAGGTCCTCCCTGAGCGACAGAGGGACAGACAAGCCTGAGGCCAGCGGAGCAGTCTATGCCAAGGCTCAGGCGTTCACCACTAGTCCTGGCCAGAAAGCTCTGTTTGTGCAAGTTGTCTGCCCCCGAGTTTCAATTTCTCCCCATTAAATGGGTGTCGGAGTTAAAGATGTGGTTCAGTGGCAGAACACCTGTCTAAGATGCCCCGGGTTCCAACGGCAGGAGGAAAATGGGTATAAAATGCTTCAGGTTCAAGCAGTAGTTACAAGAGCCACCACTGAGAAGCCACTTAAAACCGCTTTGGACACACTGCCTTGTTTAAACCTCGAGTGCCCCTGGGAGAAGCTATTTATGTCCTTACAGCCAAGGAAACTGAGGCTCAAAAGAAGAAGAATAAGTGGTTATGCCCCGGGTCACACAGCCAGTCATGGCTTAGAGGTGATTTGTCTGATCCTAAAACATCTCATCAAGATACGTTGTGCACCTACTACGCGCTCTGCACTGGCCCTGGGTCTGATCTGAGAATACCTGGGAGTCCTGCAGCCCAGGTCTGAAGGCGCTTACGTTGTGCAGTGCGCCAGTGGTGAAACAGACGCGTGTCAGGCAAGGCTATCCCAGGGAGGAGAGAGAAAGAGGCTGCAAGTACAACAGTACAGACCTCAGCCAGGAACCAAAGCCTGGGGACACCGTGCCGGGGCGGCAGAGGACACGGCAGAGGCCCGAAGTGGGACAATGCAGGTGCCGAGAGCTAAGAGGTCAGCAGGGTGAGCCAGGAGGAGGTGAGGAAGGGTGGTCACTGTCCTGGAGGAACTCAGGAGACACCCCAGGGAAGAGGCCTTCCCTCCCAGTAGCCTGAGACGTTCTCAGAGGCCGAGTCTTGTTCCCTGCGGGAGAGGCACAGCATGTGACCCTGACCTGGGCCTTGTCCTGGGAGACTCCGGAGCAGCTGGGCTGCAGACCCCTGGGACAGGCTGGTGCCCAGGTGATGTCCTGGAAAACATCAGCTCCACCAAGCCTTGTGCTGTGTGTTTGAGAGAAAAGTGACCAGCACCTCCCCTGAACCCCAGGACCGAGAGCCTTGGGGAGAGTGCTTCGCCTCAGAGCCCCCACCCCCCTTTTTTTTTCTTATTTAGATAGGGTTTCACTACATAGTTTTAACTGGCCTGGAGTTCACTATTAGATCAGGCTAGCCTCAAACTTAAGAGATCTGCCTGCCTCTGTCTCCCGAGTACAGGGAAGAAAGCTGTGCGCCACCATGACCAGCCAGAACCCACTTCTTTACCTCTAACAGTGGAGCTGCTGTCCCTTCCCACTCAGGGCGTCTGAGGACTGGCATGAAAGGCAAACCTCTGGGGTACACCAGCTGCTAATCATAGCATGTGACAAATGCCCAGTCACATATCCCTCCCAACAGCCCTACCAGATAAGCGCTAGGATCCTTTCTTACAGGAGGCACAGAGAGGCTAAGGCACCGGGCCCAAGGCCACACAGCTGGGCCGAGTACTTCTGAAAACTATGTAGCCCTAACTGCACCAGAGGAGAGCTCCCGCCTCCTGGGTCAAGACTGGCAGGAGCCCCAGGGTGGAGTCAGATGTGCCCTGGTGTGGTCAGAGTCCTACGCCCAGGAGAAAGAGCAGCAACCCCTACAGCCAAAGAGGGTGCTGACAGCCAGGGGGAGCTGCATCCAGGGGGTGGAGCTGTGCGACAACTAAGGGGTCATCCTCTCAGGTCTGACGAGGGGACGAGGGGATGAGGTGGTTCTATGATGCCCTGCCCTGCCCGGTCTCCCACCCAGAAGCCAGGAAGCTGCTGGTATAGTCTGGAACCCTCTTGTGACTGTTCCAGAAAGGCCGTGGGAAGTCACAGCAGGTCCCCTGACTGGGATCCGCTCATCTGCACATGGCAGCAGGCTGTGGGAGAAGACCACGGCAAGCAAAGCTGAAGCCTGCCTCCCTGGCTCCAGGCTTCTGGACCCTCACGACCACCCTCGCTGCTGGGAGCTCCGAGCACCCCTTTTGCAAAGGCAGACCCTCCCTGCTCACCCCCCCCCCCCCCACTAGTCCAAGGTCAGGCTGGTTACTGGTGAACACAGGAGCCTGGAACTGTGGACCTGACAGTAAAAACTGCTCTGCTGCTTCTCTCCAAGCCTGACATTAATGACATGGCTTCCTGGGTCGGGGAGGAGCTAGGAGTGTCAGGGGTACGGCAAAAAAGGAAGAAGAGGGAGGCCGGGAAAGGGGACTTGGGCCCCTCCAGGCCTGATGGGTCTGCTTCCTGAGGCCTGGAGGGTCTACTTTGTGGGGCAGAAAGCCTTAGGCCACCACTACTGTCACTAAGACCCTTCCCTGGAGAGAAGCAGGGGATAAAAAGGGCCTTCCTCCCAAGGTCTGAGCTAACCCTACAGACCTGCCTTCTGCAGGGCTCCAGGACTGGGCTAAGAGTCCTCTTTGCTCCCCATGTCGGAGCCCTGACCACTACTGTCTCCAGTGGACCCTCCACACCCAAGCCCTCCTACATCCTCTAAAGCGGCTCCCAAAGGAAACTCGGCCATCCCCTTACAGTACCACTAAGACCTAACAGTCTCTCACCTCATTCTATGTGGCAGACCCTGGTCTAGGCCCCCTTCTGGCTTTAGTTCACCCTACACAGTATTCTCCCTATTGTATAGATAGTAAACTGAGACTCAGAGCAGCTAAGTACATCCCCAGCCCAGGGGGAGTCCAGATCGGTGCTCTCCACATGGCATTCTGCCATCTCTTTTGGCCTCGGGCTACAGCAGACTTCCGTCCAGGAAGAAGGCATACCTTCCAAAGCCAAGGCCAGTGGCTGGGGCCTGGTGCCGCCGGCCTCTGGCTCTGGCCCAGTTATTTGGCAATCAGTTTCACGTTTAGGGAATGTCAGAAGCTGGGAGAGGGGAGGTTACTTTGTTTTGTTTGCTGGTTTGGAGATGAAAACCTTGCATAAGGCGGACATGAGCATCATCCTTGGCCAAGTGTTCAAGCCCCCTCCCGGGCCACCTATTCAAAGCACAGAACTCAATCCTGGAAAGTCAGAGAAGAGGAAGCTTGGAGAATTTTCACTTCAATCCTCCCTGCACAGATGGGTAAACTGAGGTCAACAGCAGCCTTCCCTGAGTCCTCTGTCAGACTTAGCCTAGATCTTTGGTCTTTTGCTCCTAGCAGAGGCCATGCTGAGTGCTTCCAGTGATGGGAGTATGTGTGTGCTGTGGGGAGGTGGAATTTGAGTGGAATGTGGGGCCAGTCCGGGGCCGTCCTGGCTCCCCTCACCACTGACCCTAACAACCGTAGATAGGCACTCTGTGCTTGTCCTAAGCCAGCCTAACCCAGGCAGGGAGCACATGTGCCTGTGGACCACGCACACACGGCCACTGCTTGCTGAGCAATCATTTTTCCAGTTCCACCCCATCCTGCAAACCTGGAGGTCAGCAGCAAGGCTGTAAGGTCACATCAATAAAGGACAGGTCAGGAGTTCTTGGGACAGCTGTGGGGAGGGGGGTGCCCTGTCCAAACAAGATGGCCATTCTCTAGCTCTGGGCCTGAAGCTGCTGCATCCCCTGGTTTTTCAAGAGGATCCCAAAATCAGCATCTGAATGTGAAATCTTCCAAAAAAATTTTGAGCACGAATAACAAATACAGACATGTGAAACACACTCATCAGCAAAATGGGGCTCTAAGCTGTTTTCCAAACGCTAAGGCATCAGTTCAACAGTGCTGATGTGGCCAGGACAAGACAGCCCCAGACTCCTGAAGCTGAGCCTGGATGATGTGCAATCTCACAGCACATGGAGACATATGCCACTGTCTTCTAAGCTGCCCAGCCACCAACCAACCAGACTGTGCTCTCTACTGTGTGCCAGTCCAAGCCAGAACCAAAAGGGAAGTAGAGGTAGAAAGAGCTGCCAAGCCATCCTAGAGTAGGGCTCTGGACATGGAGATGAACCAGGTGTAGTGGGGGTGCCCCCGAAGTAAATTAGGGCAGGCTGCTAAGAGCTGAGCTGCCAAGTTACTTTATTAGGGCTACTCAATGGGGAGCCACTGCAGGTTAGAAAGGAAAGAAAGTCTTCCTACCAGTTCCCTTCTGGCCTCCTAATGGTTCTCTCTGGTCACAGTCATTTGAACCTCTGCTCTCCAGCCTCTGCTTCCACTTCCTTGCCTGTGGGGTGTGTGACAGAGCCCTGGGCTCCAATCCACCACACAGAATACTTCCAAGATGGTTAGCACACACCCCGATGCTTCTGACAGTCTGCCTCCAATCTACATCCACCATGCTGGCTGCAGGGTATGTGGTTCACTGGCATTCTCTCTGGGAAATGCCACAGGCTTGATCAAGGTCACCCAGTCTTCAGGGCAACTGGCTTCTGCACATCCTCTGCTGGGGTGGGGGGACTGCCTTGACTGTCCTTGAGTTTGCAGGAGGATCTGCAGGAGTGCTGACCCGGGCTACATCCTCACTCATGGGGCAAAGCCAGCTGCAGGGTGGAGTCAAGGCAGTGGTGAGGAGAAGGCATCAGCTGCTCGAGTCTAATATGAGGGGTCAGGTGTCTCAGGGATGGGGCCAAGGGCTGGGCAGCTGGTCCTGACAGCATGGTCTGGGCAAACAGAACAGCCCAGGGCTCTCAGGTCAGATAATCAGGAAGAGAGGAGGGGAAGACCCCCGACCCCAGGGCTGGAACTTCAGACACAGTAGAGGTTTCAACGAACAGATAAACCAACGAACAAAGGAACTTCTACAGGGTTCTGTGCCCGGGGTCCTGCCTTCCCCAGCCTGTCTCCTCACCTAGTACCTGACTTTGCACCAATGCCTGTCTGTGGAAGGCTGAGAAAGCCTTCCTGCCCTTTCTTGGGGTCTCTGATTAAGAATTCCAAGGTACACCACCCCCAGGGTCTTCCAGCTTCCCCTGGATCTTGGGGTGTAGGACTTTGTTGAGGGCCTCTTGATCGCAGATGCTTTGGAAAGCTTAAGCAAAAACCCAGACTCACTCCTTCACTGTAGAGGACACAGTGTCCCAGTCCTGGACTTGGCCCTAGGTGTTCCCCGAGTCAGGAAAAGGAAAGGGACTCAGGTTTGCTGTCCTTAGGACTTAGAGGGACAGGAAGATGCTCTGACCTGAAATGGCTTCTTTGCTTAGGGTACCTCCCCTCCACAAAAACTAGCTGCTCACTTTGAAAGGGCTTGCCCTCTCCCTGTTCTGCAGGGAGCACAAAGAGGGACCTGGATGAAGAACCCCACTGGGATCAGAGTTGGGATATGGGAGTCAGAGAAAAGAGGTTTCCACTCATTCTCTCAAACACGCCCCTTCTCTGCCCTCTCAGACAAAGGCACACACCCAAAGCCCCAGCTGTCACCTGGAGCTGCAGAATGCAGGCACCTCTCACCTGTGGGCGCCCCAAATTTTCTTTCCGGGGGTGGGGGGTAAGGCTCGCTTAAGAACTCAGCCTGGCTTTTGAGGGAGGGACATCTACATCTCTTTATTCTTCAAGGACCGAGGTCTAATGGTCCAGGCTCGCTTTATGGGGGAGACTCTCCACCCTCTTCCCCTTCTCCAGGGCACAGCAACTACTCTCTCTGGGGGTCCGGAGCTGTGCCCAAATCTCAGGGTTGGGGTGGAGGGTGGGGGAAGGGAGAGGAGGAGGGGGCGGCTCCTCCAAGCGAGACACAAAGAGACGTCCTTCAGCCTCGGCTCCATGGCGACGCTGAGGAGGGGGAGCGCGTACTCAGTACTTCCTTCCCTACCTGCAGGACTCGGGGGACCTCGGTGGCCACTCACCTGCCGCCCCTCACCTGGGTCCCGCTTACCTGGGCTGGGGCCGCGGGGAAGCCGCGGCAGGGGGTCTGGGCGCCGTGTCGATCTTCGTCAGCCCGGCCCGAGAGGGGCTCAGGGCACCACCACCACCATGAGCCTGGACGCGGAGGGCGTCACAAGGGGCTCGGTCGCCCGGGTCCCGGGGCTTTGGGATGCCCGCGGCTTCTTGTTGGCGAGAGGATCTGATCTCGCTGTCCTAGGGTTTGGGGCTCCCCGTGTGCCGGAGCAGCAGGGAGGGCTACCGCCCCGAAGCTGGGTCGCTCTGTGTCTTGAGGTGTATGGTTGTAGCAAGCAGATCTTAGGGGGCCCGGGTCGGAGCGGTCGCCGGGCGCTGGGTCCCGGGAACCGCGTGCGGGGCTGAAGGTCACCACTCAGCCGCTGGGGGGCTCGGGCGCCGCCGCTGCAAGCAGCCCGGCCGTGCGGGCCCCTGCCCCGGCCTGGCGCGGGCTGAGGCTGCGGCTTCGGCTTCGGCTCCCGCTCCGCCCGGTGCTCGGGCTCCAGCGCCGGCGCCCGCCCGGGCTGCGCTCCATCGCGGCCTCGCGGCTCCGCCTCCCGCCGGCGCGTACCTGCCCGCCCGCCGCTCCGCCCTCCGTCTCGCGCGCCGCCGCACGCGCCTTTGTCCGCCGCGCCGGGCGCGCGCCCCGCGCACGCGCACTCCCGCCGCGCACTCCCGGCCGGCGCCGCGGGCCGGGACCTCCTCCCCCTCCCTCCTTTCCCCGCGCCGCGGGAGCCACGCGAGGCCCCGCCCGCTTTCCGGCCGCGCCGGGTCCTAGCGCCCACCCGCGCTAAGCTGCCACCAGCTCTTTTTCTAGGTCAGAGCCCACGAGGGGGCGAGAACGAGGTTAGAGAGGGCTCCTGGGAGTCGCAGAGGGTCACCTGGTCCAGCTGCTCGGTCCCCGAGGGACCAGACTGTCCCAGACTCTTCTGGCCTGTGCTTGTGGGGCGGAGCCTGGATCTGTTTCAAAGAAGGGAAATAAATCCTAGCCCTCCTATTCAGAATGCACTCACTCATTCAACCACCGGTCCATCTGTTCACCCGCCTGTCTGCCCATTCATCCTTCAACCTATCCATCCGATTTCCACGAGACACCAGAAAACTACCAGACTACTGAGAGACCTGGGGTCTGCGGGTCTGTGGATGGATGGCTCAGGCCGAGCCTGGGAGCCCTGCTGTAAGGAGGCGGTGAGGGGTTAAGGAATAGCTGAGATGAAAGGTGTATGAGCAGAACGGAAGAAAGGGGGTTCCTGGCCGCAGCTGCGGCTGTGCAAAGCCACCCGGGTGTGAAGAGCTCAGTTCATTAACCGGAAATTGGCAGCCTGGATGCAGGTGGGGCGGACAAGCGAGATGGCGATGGAGTGGGAACATCGCGTCCTTTTTCCGGAGGCCCAATCTCTCTCTCTTTCGTGCCTCATCCCCTCAGCACACTATCTTCTTCGTGGAAAAAGCCCCCAACACACCCAGAATCTCCCCCTCCTCTTGTTTTTTGTTTTTTCGAGACAGGGTATTTCTGCGTAGCTTTGCGCCTTTCCTGGATCTCACTCTGTAGACCAGACTGGCCTCGAACTCACAGATATCCGCCTGGCTCTGCCTCCCGAGTGCTGGAATTAAAGGCGTGCGCCACCACCGCCCTGCTTCCCCCTACTTCTTTTAATCTCTGATCAGATTGTTTTCTAAAACCAGCATCCTCTTCCCAACCACTCAGACTGCCTCTAGAACTTTCAGAACCGGGTATTGCAAACTTAAGTAACCTTAGGCGGAGCTGGGGAGACGGCATATTAAGTGCTTGCCAGGCAAGCATGAGGACCTGAGTTCCGTCTTCGCACCCACTTAAAAAGCCAGGGTCATGACGCCTGTAATTCCAGCACCAAGGAGGCGAATGCCTGGAGCCCAGTCTCATCAGTGAGCTCCAGATTCAGCGAAAGGCCCTGTCAAGGGAAAAAAAAGGGGGGGGGGCTGGGAAAATGAGTGAAAGAAATTGTTTTCCTCGAGTCTAAAGACCAGGATTCAGATCCTCAGGACTTGCATCACTGCTGGGCAAGTGTAGTAATTCCAGCATTTGGGAAGCAGACAGGATCTCCAGAGCAAGCTGACTAACAAGACTAGCCCAATACGTGAGCTCTGGGTTCAAGCACAAGACCAAGCATCAATATATAAAGTAGAGAACAACTAAGAGACATAAATGCTGCCGTCAGTCAACCTGTCTCACGCATGTGCACACACATACATGCAAACACACATATGCATGCACACCCACAAAAAAGAAATAAGCTGGGGAATGATTGAAGAATACACCTAGTAATGTCAACTTCCAGCCTCTACACACACACACACACACACACACACACACACACACACACACCCCTAAGTTGCATAAATTGTTTACAGGAACTGGAGATGTAGCTCAGGAGCAGAGTGTTTGCCCGGCATATGGAAGGCCCTGACTGGATCCCCAGAACTGGAACAAAAATAAAGCTGATGCACAGACTTTTACTTGATACTACTGCATTTAATTCCTAGCCCACCTTCCTCCAAACTTTACGTAAATTCAGTTTTCTGGAACCCAAGTCCTTTGTAGCCACCAGCTACAAAATTGAATGAAGTTTTGATTGGGTTGCATCCTTAATGAACTTGCCAGGCATTTCCTGTGCCCTCCAGGGTTCCTTACCCCCATGAGGTAGTTTGAATGAAAATGGCCTCTCTAGGCTCATATCTAGCGGCACTATTTGGAGTAGGTGTGGCCTTGTAGGAGGAAGTGTGTCACTGGAGGTGGGCTTTGAGGTTTCAAACACCCAAGCCAGGCCCAATGTCATTCTCTCTTCCTGCTGCCTGCAGATCCAGATGAAGAACTCTGAGCTACCTCTCCAGCACCTGTCTGTCTGCATGCCACCACACTTTCCACCATGATGGCAAGGGACTAAACCTCTGAACTATAAGCCAGCCGCAGTTAAATGTTTTTCTTTATAAGAGTTGCTGTGTTCATGGTGTTTTTTCACAGCAATAGAAATGTAAACTAAGACACCCCATGTTCAAGGCTTCCAGCATCTGGTGCCTGCTTGCCACATCACTCCTGGGAACCTCTCTTTTCCACTCAGCCTTGGCCTCAGCAAGGTTTTCTGGAACATCTATCTGCTTTCTTACTTTTCCACATCTTTGTACATTTGGTTCCTCCTTTCTACAACATCATTCCCTTTGTCTTCTGTTTTCCACACAAGTTATCCTCTAAAACAAGCCTGTGGCGGCCTGTTCTCTTCCACTCATCCTAACAATGTCAGCACTTTCAAGTCGGCCCTGTCCTTGTCCTAATACTCACCAAATGAGGTATTAGTGCTCCAAACAAGCAAGTTGGGCATATCTGTGTGAGTGATTGGGTGTAACAGCAGGCAGAAGAAAAGGTGTCCTGTAACTGAGTCCCCAGACACTAGGACTTAGAGAGCACTTCCTCATCCAAGGAAACAGGCCTTGGCATGGTCTTGGCCATGGTTATTGCTATAGCTTGGTTCTTAAAAGTCCCCCAAAGGCTTATTTGAAAAGCTTGTCCCTTGGGCTGGAGGAACAGCTCAATACTTAAGAGCATTGGCTGCTTTTCCAGAGGACACCGGTTCCATTCCCAGTACCAGATGGCAGTTCACAACCATCTGTAACCAGTTCCAGGGGATTTCATGCCTTCTTCTGGCCCTCTCAAGCACTGGACGTGCACGTAGTACACAGACACACATGCAGGCCACACACTCATAAAGTAAAATAAAACAATTAAAAATACCTTTTAAAACAGAAAGAGAAGCCAGGTGGTGGTAGCACATGCCTTTAACCCTAGCACTCAGGAGACAGAGGCAGGTAGATCTCTGAGTTTGAAGCCAGCCTAGTTTACAAAGTGAGTTCCAGGACAGCCAGGGCTACACAGAGAAACCCTGACTTAAAAAAAAAAAAAAAAAAAACGACAAAAAACAGAAAGAGAAGTGTGGTCCTAAAGTTTAGTGCTATTGAATAGTGACGGGACCTTTAAAAGGTGGGGCCTGGTGGGAGGTTTCAGGTAATTTGAGGACATGCTCTCAAAAGAATTGTGGAACATTCTTCTCTTTTTGTTCCTGGTCATGCTGTAGTCAGGCTTTCCTCTGTTTCACAGGTCTCACCATGGTACACTATCTTGCCACGGGCCCCAAATCAGCAGGGCCAAACAAACAGTTAAAGCCTCCAAAACTTTGGGCCAAAACAAAGCTTCCTTCTTTATCATTCTGTTATCACAGGTGTTTTGTTATAGCAACAGACATCTGACTAACTGTTGGCAAGAGTCACCCAGTACAAAGCTTCTTCCTGCAAAAACTTCCTTGATTCCTCAACTGGGGCCCTGATTGCCCGCAATGCAATTAGTAAAGGTTTGCCAAGATGCATTGTGGGCAATCCCTTCCCAGCTGCCCTCTCAGCAATGCAGGGTGGGAAGTCCTTATTCCCACCGGCAAAGCGTTCTTGCGGGAAACACATACGGCCCTTAAATATAAACTAGGAAACTGTAGACTCCCCATGCTTGGGGGCCAGCAAAGAAGTCGAGTTACGGCCTGGTAGAGGGGGCAGGGCGGCTTTCACGAAGCGGGAACAAGAAAAACCCCTGCAGCATCTGGGTATCGGTGGATTATGAAAGCCAAGCATTTGGACCGGTTAGGACTGTGGTTCGAGTCACGCCACTGGGTCACCCAGTCACAACCAGCCAAAGCCTTAGTGAGGGCTGTGGTTAATTTAGGACGCGCTTGGGGAGAGGAGGAAGGGGAGCCTGCTATGGCCCCCAGCTGCCTGCAGCAAGGTGGAGGAAGAACAGTTTGTTTCCTTCACCTTCCTCTTCAAAGTTTTCGAATAGGAGGAGGCTCACGGGATCCAAGGAACTGTTGTTCGGTGAAGGTGGTGGGATATGCTGGCCTGAACTTCTGCCAACGAGACTATGCCCTTTGGGACTGGGATCAGCCACCAGCAGCAGCAGCAGCAGCTGTGACACTGACCTATGGTTCACAAAGGAGTCTCCCCTTTGCTTCCTGTGGCTGACCCTCCAGCCAGGGAACGAGGATCCAGCCATTCCTTGGGGACACAAGACTCCTTTAGTGGCAGCTTTGGGTCCAGGGCTTCCCATTGCTTTATGGAAGCATCCTAGGCTCTTGCTACCCAACGCGGCCCTCCCCACTCCCCTCCTTCACTGGCTAGGTCTCTCGCATTCCGACACTTGCCCAAGCCTCCACTAGTTCCCTCCCAAGCGTTTGCTGCTGTAAATTGCCTGTATGTCTGACCCCACTGTGGCCTGTGTCTCAGAGGATGGAACCAGCTCAGTCAATCTGACCGGAGAGGAACAAGGCAGCTAGCTAACTCCAATGCTACATACAGTCCTTTGTCCCTGATGCTTAGAAATGCACCAGTCAAAGCTGTCCCACAACACTGCTGCCCTTCTACAGGGCCCTCATGAACAGTAGAACGTGAAGATAAAACATGGCCATGATTTCCACAGCCACACACAATACCGGAAAACAGATCTCCATGCAGATTCCTTATATCCAAACACACAGCTCTCTTCAGTAAAGAAGTCAGTTTTTGTTGTGCTGTGTTTTATGTTTTGTTTTGTTTGAAGTACTGCCTTGCGGTGTAGCTCAGGCTGGCCTTAAACCCAAGGTCTTCCTGTTTCCGCTTCCCAAGTGCTGGGATTATAGGGGTATAGCACCCCACCGGCAAGGATGGCATGCTCCTGAGCACCTAGGGACTGCTTCCTGCACCAGGAAACACGGGAAGCCCAGAACCTCAGAACCCCAGGGTCTTCTGATTACTGCGCACACTCCCTGTGACTTAGTCAAGTTTCCAGTTCTCGGGGGTGGGGGAGGGGAGATTCAGGGAGGAGTCACACAAGCCCGTGCTCTAGAACCTGTACAACACTACGTGCACACTACAGTCTGGGAAACGCTATTAGCTGAAGAGAGTGACCTGGGAAGCACTTGTATTTGGTATGTCAGTCATCTCCATGCTGAGGGGGGAGGTGGATATCGGGGCATCTCTGGCTCCTTCTTTTGCTCTTGTCCCAGTCATTACACAGTCCTGAGTTGCTGATCCACGTGACTATGGCATTGTCATGCAGGAAGAACCCCCTCCCCCGAACCCCCACCCTAGGTTTAGAACACTGCTCCCAGGACCAGCTTATATAGCTTAATGCATCAAGGACTCTGGAGATACTGGCGACTGGGTAGTTCAAGGAACAGATTAGGTTTAAGATAACAGATATGACGTCATTTGGATGCATAGATATGGAAAGCACAGGCAGCTGGAGCAGAACCATCCAGGGCCCCTGAGGACAGAGGCCATAAGCTGAGCTGGGGTTCCATCAGAACTCACGAGGGTTCGGAAAGAGAGGGGCAGCCCGAGTGGCTGGGAGGCAATGGGTCTCCGAAATCTGTTTGAAATGCATCCCACAGGAGCAGCAGAGTGTTCCAGCAGTGTTCCTGTGCTCTCTGCCCCACGTGGAAATACAACTGTGACCGTGGGTGGCCAGCAGGAAGCCACTGATGCTGACAAGAGCCTTGTGATGGCAGGCGGAGCAAAGACCTGCTTCTCTGTGGCTCCGCAGGCCTGCTGCGCTTTGAGGCAAGAACTCTGCTCCTTGCTGCTGAGCCTGCCAAAGGCAGAAGAAGAGTGTCTGTAATGTCAGGGGAGTGGCCGCTTGTGGAATACGTTCAAGATCTGGGGTGGGGTGGGGTGGGGGGAGGTCTGATGGGATTCGTGTTGGTTGTGGTTCATTTCTTAGTAAAAAATATGAGGTGCAGAGATGTTAAACTGTTAGCATTGGCGTCTGCGGTAGTTTCCACTCACCACCACAATTGAAAATTACTCTGTGAAAGTGTTGACAAATGTGATTTTCCCCCTTAATAGAGTCTCTATATATATAGACCAGAACTCACTGTCCATCCTCTTACCTCAGCCTCCTCACAGGTCCGTCTGTCTCCTTCCCTCCCTTCTTTCTCTCTCCTTCCTTCCTCCTTTCCTTCCTCCCTTCTTTCCTTCTTCCCTCCATCCCTCCCTCCCTCACTTTCTTCCTTCCTTCCTTCCTTCCTTCCTTCCTTCCTTCCTTCCTTCCTTCCTTCCTTCCTTTCATTTGAGGCAGAGTCTCCCACAGCCCACACTGGTCTTGAACTTGCTGTCTAACTGAGCATGACCTTGAGCCTCTCCTGATCCCCCTGCCTCCACTTCTCAAGCGCTAGAACTGCAGGTGTGGATCACCAGGCACAGCTTTGAATTTTTCCACTCTGTAAGTATGTTTCCTAAAGCCAGGTCCTAGAACTATCCAGAATAAACCCCAATGGAGAAGCTTCCACCTATAACCTTAGTGTTTCAGAGGCTGAGGCAGGAGGATGTTGCTAATTCAAAGCCAGCCTTGACTATGGAGTGAGACCCTGCCTCAAAAATAAAATAAAATGCAAAAGAAACACATAAAGAAAAACACTTACTCTGGATGACCTCATCGGTCATGCTTTGAGAAGACCTTGGCACTGCTGGCCCCTCCCATCCTGCCATCTTGTCACCATAGTGATAGATGCTGTGATAGATCCATAGTGATAGATCCCTTAGGGCTGGGATGCAGCTGTTGCTTTTGGAAGTGAAGGAATGAGGGCCTGACTCCAGCCATGCCTACTGTATCTCTCTCTGTAATCCTCCAACTGAGGCCTGGACTCTCGGGGGCTCACCCAGTCCCTGCTCCTTGCAAAATGACCCCCGGGAATACAGACATTAGTAAGGGATCAAGTGTGTCTAGTGCACATCCCTGGAGGCTGGGGAGAGGGGGCTGGCTCCAATGGTGTCCTAGTTTGAATTCTCTGAAACAGACCCTGAGACTAAGAGTTGAGTAAGTCCTTTATCTGGTGGGTGACCTCGGGCAGGGGAGTGGAAAGAGAGCCGGGAACATGGGCAAGCCGTGGGTCATGGAGCCAGCCACACCAGCAAGGAACTCTGAGACAGTGTAGGACATGCTGGCCACATCCTGGAGGCAGGGATGGAGACGAGCTGCTGGGGTGGGAGTAGGGATGGGGGTGGAACCAGAAAGCCCTCAGGAAAAGAGATGAAGATGCAGGAAAAGCTGGGAAAGAGGCCAAGGACATCTGGGTGGGGCCTGGCTGGGACTGCTGCACATGCCTGCATTTGGAACTTTCCTAGGCTTGGCATGATGCCCGCACAGTCCAAGCAGCACAGACTCCGTTACCTAGCATCTGTCCACACGTTCTGCTCCCAGACCCCCGGTTTCCCTTCGGGAACCTGCATTCCCGGCCATACCCTCCCTTACTCCTTAGGGGATCTGATGATGAGGGTATCCGTAAGAGGAGCACCTGTTCCACTCCTGGGCTGGTCTTGGGACCCAGCTCCACCAGTCGGTGTCTAACACATTCCAGGCTACAGGAGTCCTTTCGGATGTGTACCTGCCCCAGCCAGGCCTCAATGAAAGACAGAGTGTGAGCCTGGAGTCGGCCTACCAGGGAGAGGATGACACCAGCAGAGCAGATAGAAAACCAAGAGGTGGGTTCAAGCTTTATCGTTATCTGAACCCCTTGACACCCCTGCACTTGAAGACTTGGACCTTATAGTTCTGTGACCCAGTAAAGTCTCCTTTGAGTTTAAATCAGAGTGACTTGGGTCTCTGCTACCTTCAAACCCAAGCTTTCTGCACTGTGGGTGAACGTGGATTTCTACAACGGTTAAAATCTAGGCGTGAATTAAACACCTGCTCATCTGACCCAGGTGAGCGACCTCCCCCGACACCACATTCTCTAGCTTTTCTTTGCTTTTGAGGCACAGCCTCACAGCATAGTACAGGCTACCCTCAAACTTGATCTCCCTGCCTCAGCCTCCTTAGTGTTGGGAATCACAGCTAGGTGCTGCCATGCCCAGATCTGCATACCCTTTCTTCTGTCCCAGGCCCAGCATATTTCTGGCATACTCCAGACCATAGACCCAGACATGGTACTCCACCTGGCTCTCCCCACCCTTCTCCCAGTTCCTCACATTCCCACCCTAGCCTCTTCTCAAGGCCACCTACTTATTTAATAAACGCAGATTTGCGCCAGGCCATACTCTATACATACTAGCACCTTTATACCTGGCTGGGTCCCTTCTGCGCAGGAGCTTTCTGTCTGCATCAGGGGCATAGAGACAGGGCAGGCTGGATAGAGCTTTCATACAGCCTGGGACTCAAATCCACATTGCCTTCAGGGTCCAGGCCCTAGCATCCCCTCATGCTCCCCAGACCAGCTGCTCCTCGCCCTCCTCACCACCATACCCAGGCTCCTCTCATCCCATTTCCCCTCTCTCCATCCACTGCCCTGACCTGTTTTCCTCTCTGCCTCGTGCTGCTGCTACAGAAGGCAGAGTCCTGGTGCCCCGTGATGGGGAGCAGGACATGAAGTGAAGGCCGGGGTGCTGAAGACATTCAGGCACCACCTACCCCATTCCCAGCCTGTGGGGGGCTTGGCTGAGCCAGGGCCAGGAAGAGACAGGCAGGGGTGGGAGCCAGAGGGGGCTGGGTGGAGCTGGGCCTGCAAGCCCTAATTAAGTGAGTTAATTAGGAGGGGAGGAGAAGCCTTGTGGGAGTTAATAAGCTTGGCTAATTAAGTGGATCCTAGAGAATGGCTTGAATTCTGGTGGCTGGGGAGATATGAGGGCTTAGCCAGAATGGAGGGCAGGGGACGAGGCACAGGCACCTCCCAGGTGTCACCGGGACTTGTCGGAGGCTGTGCTCAAGGTCTGCAGCTACCACCAGGATCTAAGGACACTACTGAGTCCTGCAGCTTCCCCCAAGTATGGTCCGAAGTCACCGGCAGTGTCTGCAGCCCTCACTGAAGCCATTCCTATTTTGGTATATGGGCCCGAGATCACTACTGACCTCTATCTTGTCCCTTGTCACCCATCCTTTCGGAGTAAAAGCTAGACCCCCTTTGAACATTTCAAGGAATACAGATAGAAGGAGAGTCTTGACATCTGGACTGTTCAGAATAACCATAAACAAGATCCATAATGGGTCAGGGCCACACTTACTCCCTGTGACTGTCAAGACCCTCGGCTGCCAATCACTGAATGCCCCACCCACCCTGTGGTTCAGTGTGCAAAAGGTTCTTGCCTAGTTCATAGATGTGACAACAGAGACCCAGAGAGGAATCCAGTGGCCTGCTCCAGCCAATTCGGAGCCTGCTGCTTAAGCTACCAGGGGCAATGCCAGATGCCAGCCATCTCAAAGGTCATGTCCCAGGAACCCAAGGGCTCTCTCTTGCTTAGCCTTATTCTCTCTAATGTGGAGTTCAAAATTACCCCAGTTCTGACAGCTCCAGTGGACAAATGTCCAACCTCCAGAACGAGCGTGCCAGGTACACACCCCGGGTCCAGGAGCTGACCTGTGTCACTCCGTACTCAGAATGCGGGACAGAAGAGTCTCCTAGGATCTTCTCCCTGGGTTTCACCTCTATTGAATACCATACTCCCTTGGACATGAGGACATTTGTAAGATGGTGCAAACTCTTACAGGTACCTAGGGCGACCCTGACAATGATCCATCCCAATCCAGCCCCCAGTGAAAGGGTCCCATGAACCTTCAGTCACAGAGTCAAAGACAGATAGAAAACTTCAAGACACCAACCACAGGGTGTTCAGCCTGAAGGCAGGCTCTGTGCTTCTATGTGGACAGGTCCAGCAGCACCCCACAGCATCCGACAGCATCCCACTCAGGCCCGGCTGGATCACTTAGTACAATCATTGCCTCCAATGCACTTATACATCCCCACTCAACAGGCAAATAGTTCCTTTGTTTGTTTGTTTGGTTGGTTGGTTATGTTGACACAGAATCTCACTGGCCTGGAACTCACTATGGAGACCAGGCTAGCCCCAAACTCATAGAGATCTGTCTGCCTCTGCCTCCCGAGTGCTGAGTTTAAGGCCTGTGCCACCATGCGCAGCCAGGCAAATACTTTTTTATCTTTTTGTTTCCTCTTGCAGTTCTGGCAATCAATTCAGGACCTCTGACATGCCAGACAAGTACTCTGCCACCAAGCTACAGCCTACCCCCAAATATCAAGTCCTCCCACTGTGCTAAGCACGGTGTGCAAGTCAAAACACAGAAAAGCCCCGGCCTTTGCAGAGCCTCTGCTCCAGCAAAGAGAGACAAGGACAAATAGGACCCAGGAGTAAACAATACAGGTCAAGGCATTAGTGTGAACAGAGACAAGGCAGGGAAAAAAAGGAACGGCATGCTGGGAAGTCCTCACAGAGATGGTGGTCTCTGAGCAGAGACTTGAATGAGGTGAGGGGGGTGTCGTGCCAACAGGGGAGCCAGGCCAAGGAAACAGCTCCTGCAAACAAAGCCCTTTCAGTCAGAGTGCACTGGGGATGTTCAGCAGCCGTGAGAAGAGCTGGGGCTGGGGCAGCAGGGGCACTAGGAGGTGACTTCGGCTTTCACTCTGAAGGGTTTTGAGCAGAGAAGGGCTGGGTGTGTGAGGAGAACAGACTGTGGGAAGGGGACTCAGAAGGACCAGCCAGGAGGCTGTCTGATTCAGATGGGAGGCGTGGCTTTGACCGGAGCCAGAGCCCTGGGAGTGGAGTGGCCAGAAGTGATTCACCCTCCATCTGTGTGAACGCACAGCCGGTGGGTGTGGGAAGTACGGAGGTCCTTGGTTGTGCTCACAGGTAAGCACTAGGGAAGCTAGGAATGTTCAGCACATAGGTAGGGTTGTCTCTTCAAATGGAGGGGTGCATAACCTGTTTTCTGCCCAGAAGGCTGGGAGCGGACATGATTAGTAGCCTGGTGACTTTCGTGCTATCTCTGTGGCTGAGACCACACTCGATCCTTCCCTAGACCCTTATCATGAGTCTGTCAATCTGTAGACGCCATCTTTATGACAGATGCCACATGTGCTTTACAAAGAGTTTCTGGGTAGTCATGTCTTAAGCCTTACTGTACACACAGGATTGAGTTATCACCAGGAATTTTCTTTTGTTTTGTTTTTTTGTTTTTTGAGACAAGGTTTCTCTCTATAGCCCTGGCTGTCTCAGAATTCTCTCTATAGACCAGGCTGGCCTCAAACTCACAGAGCTCTGCCTGCCTCTGCCTCCCTCCCAAGTGTTGGGATCACCAGGCACGTTTTTACTAAATTGTGCTATGTATAAACATGCCTAAAATAAACTACTGAGGGTCAGACTCCCAAAGCTTGAACCAACACTGGTTACTTAGTTAAGAAGTTGTTACTTCTTGCCGCCTACGGATCATCTCCATATGGCCATGCCCAGAGTTCCCATGTGGGAATGTGGACTCAGGTTCTCAGGGCTTCCAGCTTTCCAAAGATGTTGGATATTTTGATATAAGGACGGAATGTCCTGGGTTTTAAGTATTGGCTCATTTATTTATTTATCAATCTACTTCTTTTTATATTTTCCTCCTTTGAGCCAGGGTCTGGATATATAGACCAGGCTGCCCCTGAACTCAGTGTGTAGCCCTGTAGTAACTTAGGCTGGCCTCAAACTCACCATTCTGACACAGCCTCCTAAGAGCCGGGATTATAGGCATGCATCACTACGCACATTTCTGTGTCCATTTTATAGCTGATGAAGCCACATAACAGAACCTTTGGGTTACTCTGCAAGGCCACATAGCCCAGAAGTAGTGGACCTGTAGTATATGGTTTCAAAATCTGAATCTGTCCAGAAAGACATTAGAAAAAGAAGCCAAGGTTGAGCAAACAGCGCCTTTCTGGGCCAGTCCCTGCAAATATGAATCCAGCACTCCCTCTAGTGGCCAGTATTTTACATTGCAGGACGGGCCAAAGGACTGTGAGAGCAGCAATCTGCACCTCAAACCCCAACTCACTATGCTGTATTGGGAGAAAAGAGCATCCTCTGCTCCCCATCACCCAGGACATTCAAGCCCAGGCCCTCTGGTCCACTCAAAGCCCCTACCCTGGCTGTGATTGAACAGGGCCAACCCCAGGGCACCATACCGTTCCCCTGTGTATCTTATTCCTCTGTCAGGAACTTGGTCTCTGTCCACACTGTGGTCCAGAAGCCCTGCTGCTCAATGTGACATATTAGAAGCCTTTAGACGTCCCATGCCAGGCCAGGCCCCAGAGCAAATGACTGTGTTTAGACCTGGGAGGGATATAGCTTAGAGAACAGAGTCATATCAGAGTGCTGTCCCCTCAGTGCTCAGATGTCCTGATGTCACCTCCAACCCACTCTGCCCCTCTGGTGTCCCCAGGTGCAAACCCCAGACCTTACCCTTTCAGAATCTCTGACTTGCTCCCTCACCGTCCCTGCCCTCTGTCTACCCCACTGTTTGTCTAGTTCTTGCATGTGACAGCCCTTTGATCCCACAGAGACAGCTACCCAGAGCCATTTCACCTTCCCACTGCCTGGAAGCCTGGCCGCCACCACTACCCACCTCATCCTGTGTGGACCCCACTCTCCATCACAGGACTGATACCTGGAGAGCGCCCCACTTGCTCGCCCACCTCTCCCATTGGGCATCTACTTGGAATGACACCAACCACCCATCCTGTCCCTGCCTGCACCAAGCAAGTGGTCCCACCAGGGAGAGCCCCGTCCCAAGCAGCCATGTCCCTTAACCCCCAGCAGCGTGTCTAGAAGGGGAAACTCATTGTTACCTCACAGGCCCCTCTCTTTCCCGTCTGCTCTGCGCATCACTACCCAAGCTCCCCTAAACGCCCCACACTTCACACCAGCTCCAGGTAATGCCCACGTGCTGTCCATAGCGTGGCAAGGCACGGCTGACTCTTGCCGACTTCTCTTCTCTCCCCAAGACATGGCTCTTGCCTCACCAGGAAAACACAGGGATCTAAGTCACTACACTGACTCCTGCTACCAAGTCACAAACCCAGCAGCCACGCTGTAGATCAGTGTGGAGGACCCTCAAAAACGTAAATAGAACTGTGTGACAAGGGACCTGAGTCAGCACAACACAGAGACACCTGGACAGTGTGTCACTGCACTGCACATGACAGCCAAGGCAGGGTACCAGCCGCTTGTCCACAGAGTAACCGACAAAACGGTAAGTATGTATACGTATGTGTGTATGTATGCATGTGTGTATGTATGTACACAGGGAAAATTTGTATATTTGAAGATGTCACAATGAAATCCATTACTTTGTATACTAACTAAGCAACAATAATAATGAATTAGAAAAAAGAAAACACAGAGGGCTGGGGAAACAGTGGGTAGGTAAAGTGCTTCCTGCAAAAACACAAGGACCTGAGTTCGGATCCCCAGCAGCCCATGCCTACAACTCCAGCACGTGAGACAGAAAAAAGACAGGCAAAGTAGAGTAGAGGGGGTCCTTCCTCATGAGCCAGTCTACCAGAAAGGGCAGCCACAGGGTCAGTGAGAGGCCCTGTCTCAAAAAATAAAATGAAGACTGATCAGGAAGACACCCAGGGTCAGCCCCCAGCCTCCTCCGTACACACACGCACAGATGAGCACATCTACACACCCACAAATGCACCAAAGGCATCCAAAGGAAGAAAAGAAAACTGTGGTCTCTATACACAATGGGGTTATTTAGCCATGAAGAATAAAATGAAGTCATTTCCGGGAAAATGGATGCAATCAGAGATCGTCTGTTGAGAAACTAACCAGACTCAGAAAGGCAAATATCACCTGTTCGCTCTCTTGTATTTGAATCTACATGTTTTAAAAGGTGTAAAAGAAGGGGGCCTATTTAGGAAGAAGGGGACCTGTAGGAGGTGGGACAGGGCTGTAGAGCATGTGGATATAACCAAAGTACATGATATACGTGTATGAAAACATCATAATGGAACCCATTACTTTGTATAAGTAATATATGCAATAACTATATCTTTTTTTAAAAAGGATGAGGCTAAGGAGATGAGTCAGAAGTTAAGAGCATGCACTACTATTGTAGAGGACCTGAGTTTGGTTCCTAGCACCCACATGGAATGGTTCCTGTAACTCCAGTACCAGAGGGATCTGGCACCTCTGGCCTCCTCGAGCACATTCCATATAACAGAAGTATCCAGAATTTGAAATAAGATAAATCTTTTTAAAAATCCAGGCCTATGCTGGGCAGTGGTGGCGCACGCCTTTAATCCCAGCACTTGGGAGGTAGAGGCAGGTGGATCTCTGTGAATTCGAAGCCAGCCTAGGCTACAGAGTGAGTTCCAGGAAAGGTGCCAAAGCTACACAGAGAAATCCTGTCTTGAAAAACCAAAATAATAATAATAATTAATAATAATGATAATAATAGAATAATAAAAAAAAAACCAGGGCTAGAGAGATGGCTCGGTGGCTAAGAGCACTCAATGTTCTATCAGAGGGCTAGAGTTCAGATCCCAGCACCTACATCAGGCACAAATGCCTGTAACTCATGCTGCCAGGGCTCAAACTCCTTCTTCTGGTTTACACACACACACACACACACACACACACACACAATTGCACACACATGGGCGAACATGCACACACACACATAAATAAAAGTACAATTAAAAGCCAGAAACCCAACTAGCTCTTCTCATGGCTTTAGGGTCTTCTCAGTCATTGTATACAGAGCTTCTTCTCAATCACTGTGCACAGAGCACCCTTTTCATGAGCAAACAAACCCCAGTGAGACCAGAGGGAGCTGGTTTTAACCCCCTAACTCTGCTGAGCCCTCCCCCTCCCCCTTTCCCAGGTCCATCCTCCTATGCTGGGGGGTGGGGGGGAGCGGCTCTCCCTATTCGCCTCCTAGTCTCTTTTGTCCTCACTGTTACTCTACAGAAATATAGCAGGGCATGGTGACACCGGCCTGGAAGGCTAGCACTGAGGAGACTGGGGCAGGGGGATGGCAGGTTCTGGGACAGCCTGAGCTACATATTGAGATGTATCAAAAGAAATTAAAGTTTTATTTACAAGGTACATTTATACAGTGTTGTTTTAAGACAGGCCTTTCTAGACTCCAGCCCAACCTTTTGTTTTTATTATTTCTGGAGACACCCCCAGTTTCTTTCATAGTTACTATGTATTTTTTCTTCTTTTTTCTTTTGTGTTTTCCGAGACAGGATTTCTCTGTATAGCTTTGCGCCTTTCCTGGAACTCACTCTGTAGCCCAGACAGGCCTTGAACTCACAGAGATCCACCTATCTCTGCCTCCCAAATGCTGGGATTAAAGGTGTGCGCCACCACTGCCTGGCTGTTTTTTGTTTTTTGTTTTTTGTTTTTTTTTTAAGTGTCTGAACACAGAGCCCATAGCTTGTTTGAAAGTTTTTGTCTCTAAATACCCTGTTTCCATGCTTGCTTTGGTTCTGCTTAGATTCCAGGCTTTCCTCAAAAGTGGGTCCCTGGTTTCCTGCTCATTCTCAAGAATGTCAAAGGCAGATAAAAACTATGGTAGTGGACCCATCATGTGCGTGCGTGCGTGCGTGCGTGCGTGCGTGCGTGCGTGCGTGCGTGAATGTTGACCCTGTGGCAAGAGAAACTTTCTGAGAAGATAGAATGTTCTATGCCTGGATGGGGGCTTGGGTTCCCCGGATGTATACATATGTCAGAACTTCTTAAGCTCATTGCTAAAAACTGCATTCACTGTGAGTAAACTATGGGCCCAATTTTAAAAGGTGAAAATTATAGAATTTGCAAGCAGTTGAGAAACCCAGTACTCTCAGGGAGGGGATGCTGGGCGACAGAGGTTCAGCATAAAAAGTTTGGGCTGGGCCGCTATATTTAGATGTTCTTTCCTCGACGACAAGCGTTACTCGGAGGCACAGCACATACTGAACATGCCTGAGGCCCTGGGTTCAACCCCACCACCGGAAAAGACCGATTTAACACAAATGGGGCGTGGCAGCGTACAATTTAAAGGCAACTAAGTGGGGAGAAAAAAAGCTAGAACAACAGAACGGTTGCCAAACACTCATCTCTCACAGAGAGGGGGAGGGGGACCCCGGAAGCTCCTGGAGCTCCTGGAAGGTCAGGCCGGAGCCCTCTGTGCGGCAGCAGCATGGAGGAAGAAGGCTGGGGTGAACAGAGGAGGGGACAGCGCTTCTTACATTTGCATAATCTCCAGGTGGGTGCGCAACCCCTCATCTAGACCCTGGGGAATAAATGTCCAGTCTTTGTGGACCAGAAGATTATTTTTAAATTTTATTTATTTAATTTGGGGGGGGGGTTGTCTGTTTGTATGTCTGTGCACCACTTGCATGCCTGGTACCCCCAAGGAGACCAGAAGGGGTGGTCACATACCCTGGAACTGGATGGTTGTAAGCTACCATGCGGCTGCTGGGAATTGAATCCAAGTTCTCTGAAAGAGCAGCCAGGGCTTTTAACTACTGAGCCGCCTCTCCAGGCCCAGACAGAAGATTTTTTTGTGTTTTGTTTTGTTTTATTTTGAGACAGGGTCTCTCTATGTAGCCGTGGATGGTCTGGAACTCTCTATGTAGACCATTCTAGCCTCAAACTCACAGAAATCTGCCGTCCTTTGCCTCCCAAATGTTGGGAGGCAAAGGCATGTATCACACTCAACTAGCCAGGAGATCCTTAAGCAGCCCTGCTGTGCCTGAGCTCCAAGCATTATCATCCCTTCTAACCAGGCCAGCGCCTTTTGGAGATCTGAGGAGTGAACTGTAGTTCCATGGGCTTGTCCATGCTTAGCTTAGAGGTGATGTAAGGTATAGCTTCCTTATCTACTAAATTAGTTCCCACACATACGCCTGCCATCCTGACTCCATACTATGTCTCCTTTCCCAGTGAGTGCTTTTCCACTGATGTGTGCCATGATGGGCAGGACCAACCCGCTCATAACCCCCAAAGTTATGGGGGGTTATGGGAGTCATAACCCCCAAAGCCACAAGCATGCTCCATCACATGGCAGAATTGCTTTGCTCCTGGGGTTAAGGCTGAGGGCCATGAGATGGGATTCCAGTTGCTGTGCTCTGAATTCAGGTGCTGGGATCTCAGCGGCCTGCCTGGTGTGGCGGCAGTGTTGGGAGGTGTGGCCTGGAGGGAAGGGTTTGGATCATGGTGGCAGAGCCTCACACAGTTGACTGGAGCCAGACGAGTGTTCTAGAGGGAGGAGATGGGGTTGTTAGAAGGTCAGGCTGGTCTTTGTCTCTTCTACACATGCCCACCGCCTTCCGCCTTCTGCAATGACTAAAGCACCACGAAGCCCTCACCAAAGGCTGAGCAGACACTGGCACTGTGCCCTTGGACTTCTCAGCCTCCACACCTGCGAGTTAAACAAGATGATGTTGTCTGGAAATCACCCAGCCTTGGGTATTTTGTTACAGCAACCACAGAATAGACTAAGGCACCAGTCTAATCACATGACTCACTAAAAGCTTTCCCTGCTATGGACCGGAGAATGGACACGGTGATGTTTCCTTGCTACTGAAAGGAGAAATGGAGCAAGGGAGGCGGGTGCCTTCTGGAAGCTGGAGAAGTGAAGGGGGTAGCCCCCTCCAGTTTGTAAAAAGATCTTCTAGGGCATTCTATCAACAATTTTAGCTCAGTTGTTGAATCTGGTGTAATAAAACTGTGAGGTAATAGACTTTGGGGATCATAGGAAAATAACTTTGTTGCTAAGTTTTGATGGAAGCAAAGACTGCTACAGTTTGGAAATGTTTTAGTGTCTTTCTATACAGCCTGGACTGAGCTTGGACTCAAGATCCTCTTGCCTCAGCCTCCTGAGTGCAGATCACAGGTCTATTCTACCAGGCCCCAGACTCTGTATTTCTGGACAAAGCAGACTGCTTGAGTTACTTCATTATGGTGAGGAGATGCTGGGTAATAACATCTTCTAAACATGTTTAGGAGACAAAAGCCACAGGATCTGCTGATTCTTCCCTTTAGAGGAAGAAGAAAACCAAGAATGAATCAGCTGATTGGGATTGAATCCATACAAAAGAGGGAATGGGCTCACTGAGAGACTCAAGGATTTTGCCACAAGGGCTGGGGGTGAGTCTCAGTGGTAGAGCACTTGCCTAGCACGTGGGAGGCCCTGGGTTCCATCCTGAGTTAAATAATAATAATAATAATAATAATAATACCACCACAGACATCTTCCATCTGAGAAGTATGTTAGTCAGCTTTCCCTTGACTTAATGAAATACCTGCGATTAATTGATAATAGGAAAGGTTTGTTTTGACTGGCAGTTTCACAGGTGTCCCCCATGGATACTCTGTACCATTGCTTTTGGGTCTGTAGAGCATCATGGTAGGAAGTAGCATGCCGCAGCCAAGCGGAGAGGAAGAGAGGAGGGAGAGGGAGGGAGACAGAAAGAGAGAGAGGAGGAGGAGGAGGAGGAAAAAGAGAGAGAACACTAGTGTCCTGATACCCCTGTAAGAGCATATCCCACAAAGACCTGACTCCTCACACCAGGCCCCGCCTCTTAAAGACTCCACAGCTTCCCAGTAGTGTCATCCTGGGGACCAAGCCTGTAACGAATGGGCCTTTGGGGTACGTGAGAGGTCCACAATTTAAAGAGATTTGCAGGCAAGTCTGTCTTGCACTGCTCACTATTCTCTTTGCAGTGTTCTAAATAAACTTATCCTTAAAGAAGGGAAGAAAGAAAAGAAGACGTTTGCTGGACAGAGGCCAGTGGGATGGCTGTGTGGCTAAAGGAGCTTGCTGCCAAACCGGTGACCTGAGCTTGATCCCCAGAATCCACATGTTGGAAAGAGAGAACTGACATTGACTATAACTCCAGCTGCCCCCCGGGGGCACCCGCACACGCACAGCATACATTTACACAGACACATACATACAAATAAAAATAAAACGAATCTTTAAAAAAGCTTGTGCGTAGGTTTGCAGCCGGGAAGTTCATGCAGCATTCTACAGGCTCTGTTGGGAGCAGGAAGGTATTGACAGGTGCATTATGTCATGGCTGGAGTACGCAGACCCCTGGACAGGCTCGTGGAGCTTTACTCCCTCTCCCAAAGCCACTAGGATTCGGTCCTGGGAGCTCCCACGCTAATGACCTAATCCATTGCGATCACCACCTCTAACACCACACCTCAATTAGTTTTCTGTCTTTTGATATTATCGACATAAGACTTTGGGGATTGAATTCCTCTGTGAACTCTTGGGACAAACCATATTCAAAAATGTACTCGCAGCCATCTTCTTCCCTTGACCCTGGCCTGCCCACAGGTCACCCACCCTGCACATCCCTCCGTGATCTCAGCGCTGGTGTCCTGCATCCATGCTGGCCCAGCAGCCGTTGATTCGCCTAGAGCAGCTCCAGGGATCTTTTAAAATGTCAAGCAGATTTCGTCGTTTCCCTTTAAAAGCTTCCAAAGGATTCCCTATCCCATTAGCATGAAATCCATTCTCCTCAGCAGGGCAGTCAAGGCCAAGTTGATCTGGTCCGTTCCTGTCTCACGTGTGTCTCTGTCTCACCACACTGGTCTATCAGAGTGAGCACTACTGCATGCCGGTGGCCTCTGGCCCTTTGCCTCTCCGTTCTGTCTGCCTGGATGGCCAGTCCCCTCCCTTTTTCTGGGATGCCAGCTTCCCAAGTCACCTTACACAAAGTGTGTGTTTCCTGTGTGTCCCTGTTCATCCCCCCCCACACACACACACAAGGGGTTTGAACCTGATGATCACATCATGGGTTTACTTGTGTATCGTCTGTCCCGCATTAACTCTGAGCTCCAGGAGTACAGAGCTGGTGTTTCTCATGTGGCTCCTAGCTCTCTCCCATGCAAGATGCCCTCCCACTTGGCTGAGTGAATGAATAAGCATAATTTGCACCGATTAGGAGACAGTTTGTCTTCACGTATCAAGCTTTCATAATGCCGCCGTGAGGTGGTTGCACTGGACTGCCTCTTCCCAGCTCCCCTTGCAACTAGCCGTCATAGCCAATGCACATAGACGCAAGGGAAAGAGGCTGTCTCCAGCTGACTCACAAAAACCCTGGGTGATAGTTTAAATTTAATGTATTTTGTTTTGAGATAGAATATAGCCTAGGCTGGCCTAGAACTCACAATCCACCTGCCTCAGCCTCCTGAATGCTGGGCTTGCAGGCATGAGCCACACTTGGGGATTCTGAGGTTCTGAGCTATGCCATCCCGAGATGGGAAAGAGCCGGGGTCAGTGAAAGAATGCTTGGAGCAGAATCCCTCTCTCTAGACTCCATTCCACGGACATCAACCGTAAAGAATGTCGTCGCTGTAAGTTCCAGGCTCATGGGCACAGCAGCTGCCTCACCCTAGTTAACACGTTGAACCAGCGTGAGCAGGTGGTTGGTAACACTGTCCCTGACAGGGGGCACAGGGTGCATCAACCTACAGCAGAATCCAGGGGCAGGGCGCCCACACTCTCATTATAGCCCCCAGAGATTCATGTTCACATGGCCGCCATTTGTGCCTAGAAGGCAGCGAGCCCCACCAGGGAAGTGTCTGCATCTCTGAGGCTTCAGTATCCAGTCCCTGGAGGCTTTGAGAAGTTTGTTCAACCTATCAACGAATGAGCAGGTTGCCTATACCCCTTACAGCCTCTCAATTCCTAATTGCCTGAGAAGAGACCCAAAGAGAACTCAGCGTCAACATGAAAGAGGACCGTGGCCGACTCAGACTGGCCCACGGCATTTAAAGATGGCAGCTGGATGTTCTAGAGAAACACCAGAGAAGGCTGAGGAGACGCGGTGAGGGCTTTTGGTGCACCATGCACTCTCTAAATCCAAGGTGACCTCACCCTGTCTTGCTGCCCTCCCAGCCAGCTCTGCCTGGCTCCCGCAGCCTGGCTGTCCACATCACTCAGTATTTTTAGCTTCACCACCTGGCACCTGTGGTCACCATCTCTGCCCAGCCTGGCAGTGTCCCTCCCCTAGGCCTTAAAGAGCCAGAGTGTCAGTTAGAAAGTATATCATATAATCCTAGTATAACCTATAATCCTAGGCCATTATATCCCAGAACAGGAGACAGAGGGACCTCTTCTACACAGGAATCCCCAAAGCTGCAGGTGGGGTGGAGGGAAGAGGAGGGAGAGAGGGACAGAAGATCCTAACCCTAGCGCTGGAGCCTCATTCTGGGGCTTCCTGAGTCACTCGCCAGTCGGGATTGATGAATAGTACTCCAGTCAGGATTGATTAATATTAGCATTGCTCTAAGACCTGAAGCTGGGGGACATCAAGGCAGGGCTTGGCTGTGTGTGTTGTTAATAGTCAGCTCAGGGCTGAGAATTAACCTAGCATGTGCAAGGCCCTGACTCCATCCCCACCGAGAGATAGCGAGAGAGATAGAGACAGAGACATAGGGAGAGAGAGAGACAGGAAAGAAAGACAGAGGGACTATGATAGCAAAGGATGCCAAGGACCTGTTACTCAGTCTTCACCAAGCACTCCAACCTTCACTATGAAAACGATGTGGCCGCGCTGAGGCTGTGGAGTTAAGTACAGTGTCTCCCGCTTCACTGAGTCTCCTAACCTGCCTGTTTGGCTTCCAGCCCTCCCATGGCTGCTCCGGTGCCTACAGATCAAGTATTCAGCTCACAAGTCCAGGCCTCCGTGATCTGATACTACTGCCTTTGTCCTCCTCACTTTACAACTCTCCACACCCTGATCCTCAGGGAAACCCTGGCTCCAGCCAAGTACATTACCCAAGCTGTGACCCCGGCTCTGAAAGTGAATGTACAAGCTGGCAGGGTCGCCCCCATCCCTGGACAGCTACTTTTCCAAACCACCAGCCTTCACCCTGGCCATCGCACAGCCCACCGATACCTTTTCTTAGGCCTCCCCCATTCCCTGGGAGGCATCGTACATCTAGATAGACATGGAGTATGCTGTGGCCCCTGTGAGCAGAGGTGCTCCATCTTGCATCTCGACTCCATGGGCACTGCGTACCCACTCCTGCTAATGTGCCCTCAATCTGTGCCCAACCTATCTGCTAACAGACCTCACCAGGGCTGTGCCAGGATTCCAGGTCCCAGTGGAAGCCTGGCGCTCAGCAGGTGTCCAGTCATCTTGCATGGTCAGCTAGCAACCAGGCAGGAAGCATCCACCCATTACACAGATAAGAACACAGAGGCCCCCAGCAGGGAAATCATAGGCTTGGGGTCCAACATAGTCATGAGGGGCACCTGGCCTAGGATGTGGGAGCCCACATTCTCTCCTCCTGTTCCTTACTGGGCATGGAAGAGACCCTAGTGTGGCCCTGTGTCTGCCTTTCCCACGGTGGTACTGACCCAGGCAGGCTGGGCTGGAGCAGAGGTGACCCTGCCAGCTTGTACATTCACTTCCAGAGCCCGGGTCACAGCTTGGGTAATGTACTTGGCTGGAGCCAGGGTTCCCCTGAGGGTCAGGGTGGAGAGAGTTGTAAGGGTCCGAACTCCACCTGGTGCTATACACTCTCATCACGAAGGTACTCTCACACCTGCTCCCACGAACCTGTGTACACAATCACACACACTCGCCCAGAAACACACAATCATGGCTGCAGAAAGCATCTTCTCTCTCCCTCTCTCCCTCCCTCTTTTACACATGTATGAGTGCTCACACATGCGCACATGCACACATATACATTTTCACTTATTCATTCAACAAAGACCGGGCACCTGTTAAATGCCAGGGCAATGCCAGGGGGGCGAGGGGCTCTTGGATTGGAGTGGGCCTGTGGCTTCTGGAAGGCCTACCTGGAAGAAGAGGCATTTCAGCTGGACCTAGGTGGAGGAAGCCAGGCTATCCCTGGTAATACAGCGGAACAGAGTGAGATGGGGTATTAACCCCAATCACACAGGTCTTGAACGCCAAGTGCTGACTTTCTGCTGTAGGAGCTGGAGAACCATGGAGGCCTCTAAGCAGGGACAAGACATGACCACAATGGGCGTGAAGGGACAGGCAAGTCAATCTAGGGCCAGAGTAGGAGGAAGGGGGAGAAGGTCGTGGTGATAGCCAGTGAGCTCAGCAGGACAGTGGAGGGGTGGTAAGAGTGGGTGGATAGGTCCCATAGGCATCGTCGCCAGGCCTCTAAGCTCCTGGTGGAGGGCTGCACCATGGTCTTGCCAGCCCGCTGCCCACCCCAGGACTGACCTCTGCAGTGGAACCTCTTCCAGTTCCTCCTCCTCTCTGTGGAAGCAGACCAAGCAGAAAGCTGGCACATCGTCAGCTCCACAGCCCAGGGGCCAGGCTGGAGGCAGACGCAGGACGGGGCAGGGGTGACCGTTGGTGGTCTCCGCAGCAGCATCCCCAGCCAGGGCACGGTTCTCTGAGCCAGTGCGCTCCAGGGTCAGCAGCTTGTCGGCCTCAGGACCCCGGGCCTGCCTACCTGCCACCTGCGCCTTCTCCCTCAGGTTACCCGTCGCCTCGGTAGGTGGAAGAGCCTGTGGCTCTCTTGGAGCTCCGGTCTTGAGGCACAGGGATCCCAACCACGGGATCCGCACTTGAGCAGCAGCTAGCGGCTGCCTGGACTCAAGAGGTGACCGGTAGTAGACAGAGGTCCTATCGTTGCCTCTGGAGGAGCCCTCAGCACCTCAGCGGTCCACTCTGCTGCTGATGTCTGCTAAAGGCAGGACTGTGAGGACAGGCCCACAGAGGACTCTTCTGTCTGTGTGTCTGTCCAGCTGTTTGTTCTTCCCAATTGACCAGCAGGCACAGAGGTGAGTGACAAAGTTTGTGCTCCTCTGCTGGAGTGAGTGGTACAGTGGCCTCCAGGAGAGCCGAGTGACAACACTTAAAGCTGGAGGGTTGGTGAGGGTCAGGTGAGGCTGGCACAACTGTCCCCAGGAAAAGTTCTGACCCTTGGAGTCAGGTGCCGGTTGGCCAAACTGGAGGCTGATCTGCTCCCTGCTCCCTCTCCACCGCTCTGGGGCTCAGCTCTGTGGTGGCTCTAGATGGCTGGGCTGTGGGTATTAATAGCTCCACATTCACGCTGAGAAGCCTGGAAGTTAACTCCTTCTCTGCCAGAGCTGGGAGGCTGCCGCTGGCCACAGTGAGGGAAGCAAGGACCACGCCTCTGCTGGGAGCCTGGTGCGGCAGCAGACACTCGGTCATACCGCGCAGTCCCTGGGCTTGGTCAGATTTCCTGTGCCACCTGGACCCTCCGTGCATAGGTAGGGAGCATCTGTGGGGGGGACTCAGAGCGCTATCCCCAGGGGTCCCCAGTTCACACCTCCACAGTCAGCTACCCAAGTCCCTGCACATTCCCAGAAATCACCATCGCTGACTCTGGGTCTAATTGCATGGCTACTCCGAATGCGAGCCAGAGATGAGGCAGACGTTGCTTAGTAGTAAGCTCAGCGTGGGGATACCAGAGTGGACCTTGTCTGCCTGTTTCCTAGGCATCATCATGTGTCTATCAGGCACTGGGCGGGATGCGGAGGGCACAGTCATGAAGTGGCAGAGGCTCCTCCTCCTTTGGTGGGCTTGTACCCCCACAGGAGGCTGAAGGGGCCACAGCTGGTCTATACAGTGCCAATGAATTAGAAAGGGCGCTCCCTCCTGGCAACCCCGAAGCACCTGCCTTCAGTGGGGACCTGGGCTGGTTTTCAGCTCCCCTCACCTGTGCAGAAATTGACAACACATAACAACCGTTCCCAGTGGCCCTGGGAGCAGAGGAAACAAAGGATAAAGAAATTCAGGCTGTGGAAAGGGCAGAGGATTAAGCAGAGGATGTGAGATGGGGCTGAGGGGCAGGCAGGTAGTTAGAAAGGCTGTTTTGAGAAAGAACGCCCAACAAGGTGATATCAGAGCAGCAACCTGCAGGAGAGGGAGATACCTACCAGAAGATCTGGAGAGAGAACCTCCCAGCTCAAACACAGGAACTAGCTGGCACTTGGAGAGGAGGGTGAGAGGCAGGGAACGTCTTTAAGCTGGCTTTTTGGAAGGGGTAGAGCTTTCCCAGGGGCTCAAGAGGTGGGTCGAGACTAGCAGACAGAGAGTATGATGGGATGTTACAGAGCCTTACAAAACAGGAAGAGATAAAGGTGGTCGGAGGTCTAGGAAGTGTTTGTTCTGAACCACGCTTCTCAGCATAGGAGGATGAAGAGGGAGGCTGGGTGGGGAAGACAAGTGGGAACTTGGCTTGAAGCTGGGGACCTGGGGAGTTTGGAAGTGGGAGAGTTAGAAGCCTGGAATTGAATTTGGACAGGTCTGGACCTCTTTGGCCAAGAAAGGGTGGGGCCTGGCTTCTGAGCAGTGCCCAAGGATGAGCTGGCAGAGAGCACCTTGGGGCAGGGATACAGCTCTGCCCAAGTCTCGAATGTGTGCAGGGACTTGGTCTTTTTCTAAATGGTACACCCATTAGAAAGGAAGGCTTTCTCTTGTTGATTAACTTGAAGGATGGTTTATCCTAATCAACCCCCCCCCCACCTCTGCCCCCTCTCTTCTTTCCTTTTCTTTCTGACACCTCACTGTGTAGCCCAGGCTGGCCTTGAACTCACCATTCAACTGTATAGACTTCCCTTAGGTTGAGATCCACATCTGCCTCTGGGGTTGTCTTTCTGGGTTGTCTGCGTTGAGGGCCTGCTTCCATATGCCCTTCTGGACAGGGCACCTTCTCTGAATTGGCCTACCCGAACAGGATACTTCTTTCTGCTTGTTCGAGATTGAGCTGGGGAGAAGATTGGCGGGCCCCGGGGCCTCACACAAGCTCTGCTGCAGATTCACTCTGTGTTTTTAGATTTCTGTCCCTATCCAGAACCGCAGACTGACAGACATAGCTAGAGGCCAGCTGCACTGCATCGCAGAGGAGAACGTGTTCAGAAAGGAGCAGCATCTCCCTTAAGGTTGTGACACTCGGGGCTTCCCTTCCCTGTTCAAGGGTCAACCTTGGGTCTCTGGATGTGCAGAGTTGACAGGGTGTCTGTCCCTCCAAAAGGAGGACGTGGAATGGGAAGGGACAAGAGACAGGGTGGAGGGGGAGAGGTAGCCCACGCTACAGTCCCTGAGGTGAGAGTCAGAGGGGTCAGATTGGCCTCTGGATGTCCCTTCCCCCTCCCCAGGCCCCGTGGGGTTGTCATTTGCAGATGTTAATTATTCACGAGGCTGTGCTTTGCCTGGTTTTAATGCACTCTGATGGCGTTCTTTAGCTAATGGGGAAAATCGATAGGTTTTAATTCTTAGTGGCTGTGAAGCTCTGTCTGTCTCCTGTTTGGGTGACTGAGCCTGGGTCTTGGGTTAGGGGCAGGGTGTGGGCTCAGACTCAGGGACAAGAACCCAAGCCTTCACCTTCCCTCTCCTGCACACTGCTGCCTTCGGCCTCCAGTCTGTGGAGAGAGGGTTGTGGTCACATGGCTTTCCAAACTGCCCCCCAACTCCATGGAAAGGCTGAGCCCTATGTCTCAGCCATTTGTCATCCTCCACGATGCGTGGTAGCCATGCTCGTCTTTGGACTAGACCTATGGACCGATCAGATGGGGCAGTGCCTCTCCTCCAGCTTTGGGGGCTGGTGTCTTGCCCACAGCTCTTGACCTTGGAGCCTGGGGACCTAATGGGAGTGTAGCTTCCTCTTCTCCCCATTCAGGGTCAGCTCTGGTCTACCTTCTGGAACATAGGGAAGCTGGTCTGAGCCATATTCCTGAAGAGCTCTATACACAGGCCTCCAATGTTCTCTTTGTGGGTAGTTACACATACACAGACTGACAACCATCCTGGCAGGACTGAGAGCCAGGACATTCAGCAGCCATCATTATGAGCACATCCCATTCCCAACCGCATCCTGTCCCTGAGTAGATACCCTTCATGATTCCTGTAATTATCTGAAGAGCAGAGTCAACAATGCACGGTGTGTGTGTGTGTGTGTGTGTGTGTGTGTGTGTGTGTGTATACTTGCTAATTAGATAAGTGTAAGCCTTTCAGATACATGGTGGTCTTGATAATACTGTTCTTTAAAAAAGTTGGTGTTTCCAAAACACAACAACCTCTGAAGATAAGAGGTTTCGACAGGGGGGTGGGAGATGGGGGGATGGGGTGGAGAGTGTTCTGCCTGCTTCCCAAGGCCCTGCCTCTCCTGATGGCTCAGAGTCCACCCCTGCCGGTTGAAAGGACTCTGGCCAGCTAAAAGGGGGCCTGAGCCAGGTGCTGTGGCCTTCATGACCTGGACTTGAAGAGTGGTGATGGCCAGGCCTCATTTAGAATATCAGATATTCCCCTAAAAGCTCACGTGTTGAAGACATGGCTCCCAATCCAGCAGTGTCCTGAGGTAGGGCTCCTGGGAAGTGGCTGAATTAGAAGGCTCTGTCTTCATCAATGGATGAAGTGGCATTGTCGGAGGTGGTGGGAAGAGGAGGTGGGGCTTGGTTGCAGGAGGTGGGTCACTGGGGGTGTGTTTTGGAGAGCCCTGGTCTGTGGCCCCTCCCTGTCCCCTCATGTTTCCTACCCTCCTTGAGGTACACAGCTGTGCTCTACCATGCCTTCCACCATGGTGCTCTGCCTCACACAACCCAGAAACAAGAGAGCCAACTGACCACAGGATGAGGCCTCTGGAACCACCAGCCGTAGTGAGCCCTTCTTCCCCAGCTAGTGAGTTGGCTCAGCTGGTCAAGGCACTGGCCATGTGACAGACAGTCCAGCCTGACAGCCTTTGTGCAATCCCCAGAATCCGTGTACTAGTGGACAGGAGAGAACTGACTCCACAAAGTTGTCTTCTGACCTCTACATGCATGCCATTGCATGCATGTTCACACACACACACACACACACACACACACACACACACACACACACGAATAATAATAACAATACATTAAAAAATTTAAAGAATGCTTTTTTATTATTTTACTTTTTAATTTAAAAATTATTTATACGTGGGTGTCTGATCTTTTACAGGCAGTTAAGAGCTACCTGACATGGGTTCTGGAAACTGAGCTCAGGTCCTCTACAAGAGCAAGAAGGGCTTTTAACTGCTGAACACCTTTCCAAGTCCACGAATAACTTTTAGTTAATTAATACTTTGAGACGGGGGTAACATGGTAACTCCGGCTAGTGTGGAACGCATGACAGTTCTCCTGCTTCAAGGCCCTGACTTCTAATCAGCCCCCAACCCAGTGATGGTCATACAGTTGTAGAGGCGCACCATGGGCTTTCAACTGCTGAGCCATCTCTCCGGCCCCAAAACAGTGCTTTTTAATCTCTGTTCCCTTATGTTATTTCTGTCAGGCATTTTGTGACAACGACAAAACCCTAACATACTTCCTTCACCCACCTGGTCCCATGCTGGCCTCTGCCCTGTCACCACTCAGGACCCAACAGATGTCAGGCTCAATCCCAGTTTGAACATAGGCTTTTGGGGCCCAGGCTACATGCTGGACAGACTTGCTGGGGTCCTCTCCGGGACTCTCACACACACCCTGTTCCCTTTGACTCTCCTGTGCAGAAGGCTGAGTGACCCTTTATTCACAGCCACCCTGTTGTTTGTGATCCATGTAAGACCCCCTCCCTAGTTTTAATCCATATTTAGATTCCCTACCCCACCCCCCATGGATACTTGGCAGGAAAAAGCCACTGAAGCTTGCTCCAGTTCCTATCTTGTGGGATCACTGATAAAATCACATTAGCCAAAGTATTGGTAAATGCTTAGGTTGCTGTCAGCATACAACTGACCCAATACAAATCCCATTCCTCTCCCTCCTCCAAGGACCTTGGAGGCTCAGAGAAAACACCTTTCTGTTCGGTGCACTTGAGCTGATACTTTTTCAGAGATGCTCACTAAAACCCAAGTGAGCCTTTAGGATAGAACCTAGCTTGCTCATAGTTGGAAGAGAGGCAAATACTGTTGCAACTAGCTCTTTCTGTCTCTGTCTCTGTTTCTTTGTCTCTGTCTCTCTCTGCCTCTCTTTCTCTCTCTCTCTCTCTCTCTCTCTCTCTCTCTCTCTCTCTCTCTCTCTCTCTCTGTATGTGTCTGACTCTGGCTTTTGTGTAGACCTGGCTGACCTCCAACTTGTGATTCTCCTACCTCAGTCTCTTAAGTGTGTGTCACCATAACCACCATAGTCCTTTCCCTTTTATATAAGAGTTGTTAGATATTCCTTGTCCAACAAAACACAATTAAAAAAAAAAAAAGAAAGAAAATCCAATTCCAGATCACTAAAAGCCTGACTGATGACTGACTGACAGCTATATAGATGAGAAGCCAGCTTCCTGGAAGAGGCCTTACTTAAAATTTATCAGAATGGGGCTTAAGCATCTTGGCAAGAATGCCAGTGTCTTCCTAGAAGGAACTATGTGTCTATCCCACGTAGACAAAAAGTTACACCCCAAACCAGATCTGGTCCAAGCTGCATCACTGAAGAGAGTTTGTTTCTCATGTGGACGTGCAGAGGCTGCTGGTCCTCTTGCTCGAGCGCACCTTTCTTCTGCTTTAGTTCTGAAGAAAGAAGAACGGTGGGAGGATGTGTAGGGAACTCTTACTTTCAATGTTTCATCAGCTGGCTGCACAGGAGACTAAATAAAAAAAAAAATCAGTTCCAGCCACACAGCCATGGGCCTGGCAAACATCTGGGACAGAGGCTGAAAGGAGGAAGGTAGTCTAGGTACAAGCAGCAGTAAGGGGAACCCAACTCAGAATAGAGACTCGGAACCCTTCGAGCTGCTCCTGCCCTCTACACGGGGCTATACGGGGTAATAGTCCATATTAGACCTGAAGGACAGGGCTCCGATATACAAGGTCTTGCTATGTAATCTTGGATGGCTGGAAGCCATTATGTTGACCAGGCTAACCTCAAACTCACAGAGTTCTACCTGCCTCTATCTCCTAAGTGCTGGGATTACAGGTAGATACCACATACTCAGCTTACATATAGATTTTGTGGTGTATTTGAGTCTACTGATCAGAGATTTTCAGTTTAATCTGGAAGCTTTGTAAATGCTTTAATAAAGGTAAGATGGGGGTGTGTCAATAATTTAACTCTAGAAAAATAAAAATAAAATAAAAAAAGTTGAACAAGAAAGGAAATGTAATCATAGCATAGTATGTGGGTGGCTAAGGTGTCGTCACTATTATCTACAAAGGTATAATAATTTAAATACCAAAAACCCATTGAACCCAAAAGGATATCTAGCCCTATCAGAAGGATGAGGATAGGATTTGTGTATGTGGGAGTGAGGGTCATGGTAGAGGAGAAATAAAATTTCATTCTCTACAGTGGGAAGTAAGATCAAAAGCAGAGAGATGGAGAAATAGCTGTGTCAGCATTGGAGTTCTAATCTGGCCACTCAGAGAATGGTCCATAAACCAGCAGCATCAGCGGCACATGAGAGTATATTGGAAATGCAGAATCTTGGAAGCTGCCCCAGACCTGCTGAATCAGACCCTGCATTGTAGGGAGGAGAAGGAGGTGAGTATGTTTCTGTCACACCCGCGGCATCATGCATGCTAGCCAGTGCTCCTCCACTCAGCTATACACCCAGCCCAGATCCTACAGTTACCAAGATCCTCCACAGGGATGTGCATCACTGGCAGGCCTGGAGATCTAACTCAGAGCCTGACTTAGAAAGAGAACAGCAAACAGAAGGGGCAGAAATGAGGCTTGAGTTCACTGCCTTCAGGAACAGAAGAATTCAAGCACAGGGTGGTAGAGAAGGGGACTGTTATTCTTTGATATGAGTCCTGAGGCTTTGTTTTAAACTTTCTGGACAATTTATATTGTTGAAAAGAGAAAACCGAACTGGAGAGATAGCTTGGAGGTTAAGAGCACTGACTGCTCTACCAGAGGTCCTGAGTTCAATTCCCAGCAACCACATGGTGGCTCACAACAATCTGTGATTCAATCTGGTGCCCTCTTCTGGCAAGAAGACAGAACACTGTGTACATAATAAATAAATCTTAAAAAAGTGAGAGAGAGAAAAAAAAATCATGTACAAGATTTTAAATTTCCACAGTGCAAAATGGATAGCAATATCTTGCTCCAGGTGGAGACTCCAAGCTCCTCCCGAGTCTCCTGGAACATTTCTCTGCACAGCCAGCCTTGGAGTGTGTGGCCATTCTGTTTATTCATTTCTTTTGAAAACACTTCCAAAGCACTCCAGGGCATCTTACTTTTTCACTCACAAATATCCTTGAGGCCATTCCATATAAGCAGCACATAAAGATCTGTGTTAATTCACTTACTGTCTATTAGAGGAGGCTTAAATCATAACTTGTTTAACTATTTCCCGACAGCTTCACGGGAGCATTCAATGCCACAGAGAGCAGCAGTCAGCAGTGTGTGGCCACAGTGCAGTCTACCTTCAAGCACACAGAAAATCTGGGCTTGGGGCTGCTGCTAAAGCCAAGTGTTTTCTCTGCAAACTTCAGTTTTTTGTAGCTGTGAGGTGGCGATAAAAAGATATTCTTAGTAGCTACTATGCACACTCACATTCCAGACATGGAAGATTTGGCTCTAAACAGAGCAGATCAGAATCCCTGCCCTTGTGGAGCTTAGAGTCTAGTGTCAGAAGACAGATCATAGGATAACTTAATAAAGTAGGTGATGCTGAGAGCTAAGTGAGGTGGAGCAAAAAGGGAGGACTGGATGGGAGGTGTGAAGTCTCCAATGAGGTGGCTGCATTGCTAAGGTGATGTTGAGCGGCACGGATCTGCGAAAGGAAAGCGGTGTGTAACACTTGGCAGAGAGCCGAGGGGCAGAGACCAGGAATGCACCGCCTTCTACACAGTGCAGGCCATAGCAGGACTCCCTATGCCAAGGATCTCCAGCTCTAACTATGTCCTTGAGGACCTCCAGAAGATAAGTAGAACCCTACCCTAGATGCAGCAATCCATCAGTGCCAGCGAGAGAGTCGCCCCTGCCCTGTGACCTTGTGTTGTGATAGAGCCACTCAAAGAGTGAGAGTGGCATCAGCCACCTCTTAAGTGGTTTGGTGGCTTCAGAGAGGGTGCTGGATTCCTAGCCCAGTGTATCAGTCCCTAGTAACATGAGTGTCTTAGTCTGCTTTCTGTAGACAGTGTGACAAAACACCATGACCAACATCAACTTGAGGACGAAGAGGTTCAAAGACCTCAAGCAGTAACCCGGAGGTGGGAACTGAAGCCGACTCCGTGGAGGAACCAGCACTGCTTACAGGCTTGCCCCCCTGGCTTGCTCAGCCTGCTTTCTTTCTTTCTTTTCTTTTTTTTTTTGGTTTTTCGAGACAGGGTTTCTCTGTGTAGTTTGTGCCTTTCCTGGAACTCACTTGGTAGCCCAGGCTGGCCTCGAACTCACAGAGATCCGCTTGCCTCTGCCTCCTGAGTGCTGGGATTAAAGGCGTGCACCACCACCGCCCGGCCCAGCCTGCTTTCTTACACAAGCCAAGTATCACCTGCTCAGGGGTTGTACCATCCCCAGTGGCCTGGGTCCTTACATCAACCAAGACAATACCCTTCAGACTTGCCTACAGGCCAGTGTGATAGAAGCCCCCCACCCCCCCCCACCCCCCCCACCCCCCCCCCCCCCCCCCGTTAAGGTTCTCTTCCCAGATAACTCTAGTTGTGGTGGATTGATTAAAAAAAGCAACCAGGACAACCAGATTCTGCTCCTGGTTTGGACTGTTTTCCTGGTAAGGTGGCATTGAGGAGGAGGAAGCAGGAGAGGATCTGCTGATTCCCTTCGGATGGGCACCTTTGGGTGAATTCTGGGAGAAGGTTGGTGGGCAGGTGAACTGTGTACAGAGCTCACCAGTGAAAAAGCAGCTGCCACAGGCCTTGTTGAGCTCTCCTTCCAACCCAGTATGAGAAGTATCAGAATTTTTCTGTAGGATCTGAAGGTTCTGGAGACAGACGTGATTGGGAGAGGGAAAAGGTTCAGTGTGAGCAGCATGGAGATGAAGCACACCCTTGAACTTTGTCACGTGTTTCTTTGACTGCACCGTTTGTGGGGTCTGAGAGAATGGTGGGAAGGCTAACGTTCTCCTTCTCCAGCCATCTCAAAGCAACACCCCGGGGCCTAGGAACTGAAGCACTTTTCCCGTCAGAAGCTCACCCTCCTCTGGTGCCCCCTGTGGGCGGATTCTGCAAGCGGCAGCCTCTGTTTCACGCAGCTCAGCCGGATGCAGTAGGTTTGAGCCAAAGGGTTCAAATTAGTACGAAGGTGGGCAGTTCCAAGTCTTCATAAAGATATAAATCTAGATTCTCAGTGACCAGATGCCGCACTGTTCAATGCGTAGGAAACAACAGATGGATCAAAAATTCCAAAGTTAAAAATAAAACCATAAAATAATTAGAATAAAATATGAATGAATTTTTTTAAAAGATTAATGGGCCAGGCATGGTGGCACACCTCTGTAATTCCAGCACGCTTGGGGCAGAGGCAAGGGGGCCATGAGTTCAAGGCCTGCCCGGTTGACATGTTGAGGTCCTGTCTTGATAAAACAAAAGAAAACAAATATGTCAAAATATTCACAAGGGAGGTGTTCTAGGTCAGTACCAAGCAGGTGAATCATAGATATGACTATCAAAAATTAAAAAACAAAAAACAAAAAAACAAACAAAGAGTACAGGCTCTGGTTTCAGGATCCTGCATTGGGGGTGGGGAAGTCTACACAATAATAGGTACTAGGAACGAAATCAAAGCAAGTGGTAAACTATTTTTAAAGCATGCAACACAAAGAGCCACGTCTGCAATACAAAATTAGTTCTGACAAGGACAATGACAACAAGCCACAGACCATGAACTGGAAGTTTCGAAAGAAACAGAAACAGCCGGAAAGCATGTGGGAATGATACAGGCGGCTGTTCTCAGTACTCAAGTGTCTTCACACTTCCTGTGCCTTTGGCTAGAAGCGTCTTCCCCCAGGCAACAAAGTAGCTGCTCTTCACTTCCTTCAGCTCAGCAGCCCTGGAGGAACTAAGTGCTATCTTTGGGAGGTGGCAGAGCCTCTGATAGGCTTGGCCTTGCAGGAAGTCCTTAGGGGCATGTAAGGAGAGGGGCTCGCTTTTTTTGCTGGTTTGTTTGTTTTTGGGTTTTTGGTTTTCAAGACAGGGTTTCTCTGTGTAGTTTTGGTACCTGTCCTGGATCTCGCTCTGTAGGCCAGGCTGGCCTCGAACTCACAGAGATCCGCCTGGCTCCGCCTCCCAAGGGCTGGGATTAAAGGCGTGTGCCACCACCGTCTGTCAGGGGCTTGCTTTCCAAGGGGTCTAGGACCACGGGTCCTTCCTCTTTTGCTCCCTGGCTGTGAAGAACAGGGTTTTTTTTTGTTCCTGTTGTTTGGTTGGTTTTGGTTTTTTATGTGCTTTGTGTTAGGATCCTGTATATGCGCAGCTCAGGGTCCTGCGTCTTACGTCATCCGGGGGTGCTGGCTACTACGTGGTCACGTAATCTGTGCTTTAAAAAAGCTGGACGTGGACACCCCCCCCCCTCTCTCTGTTCCCTCTCTGCTCTCTGCTCTGCTCCCGCCATCTCTCCCTCCCCATAGGCCTGGCTCTCCTCCCTCCTATCCTCTCCTTCTAATAAAGCTCTCTGGAACTCTGGCGGTCACGGCCGTGGCTCGTGACTTTTCCACCAGTAACCAGTGCCGCCACCGGCGCTGCTTACCCATCACTATGTTTTTCTCTACTGGGGGTAGAAGCTACGGCCTTGCACATGCTAAGCAAGCACTCTATCAGTGTGCTACATGAGAAGCAGCTTTGGACCCACAGTCTAGAGCAGCAGGGCTAACCGAAGGTAGATCAGACCCTCCAAATCACTGAGCCAAAAGAAACTTTGGGGGAAAAAATGAGGATGCGGTGCCTCCTAGGTATGGTTCAGGAGGAGATTTGTTGTAGGTGTGAGGAATAAAACAGCCAGAGGTACCTGAAAGGGTCTAGACTGAACACGGCCAGTAGACTGAACCAGACTGTGGAAGTGGGGGGTAAGAGGAGAAGAAAAGAGAGAGGGAGCAGAGAGAGCACCCGGGAACCAAGAGGCCAAGAGGGCGTGCGGCTAAAATAGCTGGGTTATGTAGGAGTCAGAGAAGCTGGGGGAGGGATTGGAGCTCAGGGGTTGGAGAGGTTGAGGGTTTGGGGTGGGGAATGCCAGCCAAGATGACCCTGTAACGGGTACTCGTGAGTAGGGAGAGAGACCGGTGGCCAGAGTCTGCTTTGCTATGTGAAATAGGCACCTTAGTTAGCCTTTTGTCCCAGGTTTCTTTGAGACCTAACAAGCTTCTCTCTCTCTCTAAATTTTTCAAAACAGGGTTTCTCTGTGTAGCTTTGACTGTCCTGGAACTCATTCTGTAGACCAGGCTGGCCTCGAACTCAGAGATCTGCCTGTCTCTGCCTCCCAAGTACTGGGGTTAAATGTGTGCGCCACCACCGCTTAGCGACAACCTTCTCTCTATCAGGTATTTCATTACAGTGAGGCAAAGCTAACATGGAAGATCTGTACCAAGAATGATTACTGCATTTACTTTCTATTTAACGACGTGAGAATGCCACAAGAATACCACATAGTTCTTTTTAGAAGTTTGCTTGTGGAGAACAGAAGAAAACTAAGATAATTCCTGAAGGGATCAGGATAGATACTCTTATTATCAAAATGTCTAAATATCGACAAATTGTCTAACTTTGAGCATTGGGGGGGGCAGTAAGTAAAAATAGCCTCTTATTTAGCCATTTCTCTGATTATGAATGGCCTTGCCATCTTTTCATAGGGAAGTCTTTCTTTAGAGACTAGCTTTTTTTTTTATTGGATCATTGATCTTTTTATTATAATTTCAAGGGCTCTGTAGAGTAGGCAGAATGCCCCTTCATTGGGAATATGAGCTACAAATAGTTGGCCGTTTTTCTTTGACTCCTGCTGTCTCCCGTCAGCTGGCTACAGGTCCTTTGGCTCTCCGTAGGTATACATTGTGCGAGGGTGAGGAGATGATGCTCTTCCAGGACTGGTCTCAGCAACCTTCCTCTCTCTTAGGTGTTGCAGCAGCGAGTGGTGGCCGGAAGCAGACAGAAGCAGAGCCGGGGTTCCAACCGCTGTCAGTCAAGAAGCTCTCCTGCTTTGCTGTCTCCCCTCTGATGTTTCTTTTGAGACAGGAGCTCACGTATCCCAGGCTGGTCTTGAACTGTCTGTGCAGCCAAGGATAAACCTGAACTTTTCTGGTCCTCTTGCCCCTACCTTCCAAGTGCTGGGCATACAGGTTTGAGTCACCAAGCCAGGTTTAATGCAGTACTGGGGGCTGAATGCAGGGCTTCATGCGCTAGGCAGACACTCTACCAAGTGAGCTACAAACAAAGCCCTCTGTGCCAATTTTTGTGCAAACCAGACTTAAGAAACTGAGCTTGAAGGAAAACTAGACATATCCACTAGAGGCCTTGTGACCACTACATTGTCACTATGGTCTGAGTGTTTGTATCCATCCAAAACTCATATGTTGAGTCAAATTCTCATAATAACATTAAAAGGAGAGTGATATTTTAACTTCAGGTGGCTACACCTTAATCTACTGCTATTTCAACCAGCAACTGTGACTCTGAAGTTACCAACCTGCTTCTCTGGCAGCAGCCTGGCCACTCAGGCCACAGCCTGGCAGGAATTCTCCTTTGCAGGCAGCAGCCCTGTGGCTGCCAATAAAGGTAGCTTTAACTAAATCTCTATTTTCCTATTTATAAATAAGACTCAAGATTTAAAAGGTTGGGGTGAAAACCTGCTAGCTCAGAGAAGTTGAGTAGCCTTGCTAGCTTCTCCCAAAGAGAGTATCCTTCTGCTCTACCAAAACAACAACAACAAAACAAACAAACAAACAAAAATATGCTACTTAAAAATCCCTCCCTGCTACTTCCGGCGCATCTCTCTATCTCTTCCAGATGCTCTCTGATGCTCTCTGATCACTTTCTGTCAACTAGTTGCTAACTCAGCCTCTTGACCCAGGTTAATTTTATTTAATTAACAGAAATGCAAACGAGGTTCACGGTGTGATTGAATATCCCCCAACAGGGGAGGGGACTCAATTAGTAGAATGCTTGTGCTGGACTCATCCTCCACTGCCTATTAAGCTCAAGGCCAGCCTGAGGTATACAAGCACCAGTCAAAAGCAAGCAAGCTGTGGGGTCTTTGGTCAGCTATTAAGTCATGAAGACAGAGATCTCATAAATGGGATTGGCATCTGTACTTGCTTGAATATGAAATGGCAACTATTGCTGGTGGTGTTATTTTGGAAGGTTCTAGAAACTCCAGGAGTGGAGCCTAGTTGGAGGAAGTTGGTCATTCAAGTTGTACCTTTGGAGATTATCTTTGGTCCCTTCCTTTACACTGGTTCCCCATAAGGTATGTAGCCTCAGGGTTGGGGATTTAGCTCAGTGGTAGAGCGCTTGCCTAGCAAGCCCAAGGCCCTGGGTTCAGTCCTCAGCTGGGGGTGGGTGGGGGCATGAGGGGGTGGGGGTGGAGGGTGGGGGAGTGGGGGGGGGTGGAGGGGTGGTATGTAACCTCTGGAATCTTGGCCAACGTCTTTTGCTTGTAGCGCTACTTTATGATACTTTGTATCACAAATGGACTGAGACTTAGTCTATGCTGGGGAGGTTTCCTCGCCCTCTCCCCCCACCTGGGGCCTCTTTTTAATCCCATCTCTCAATAGAGATGCCAGGCTGAGGGCTTTTTTCTCTGAGAAATTCTTTCACTAGTGTTGTCCTTCAGCACCATCTCTCCACAGTTACCAAGGTCTGGAAGGGGAGAGTGACAGCACTGATCTGGCCAGAGTCGGAATGTGCATGTCTCATAGACCAGAACTTCACATCACATTCTGGCCAGTTTAAAAGGGATGGCCCAGAATAAGTCCCAGGTCTCCTTCCAAAATAGGTTTTGGGAAAACAAAACAAAAAACAAAACAAAAACTCCTTTCCTTTAGACCTAATCCTAAAAGGCTATCAGTCTTGAACATCAAGTGTCTGTCATAGGGGACGAAACCTGCTCAAGAGCAAAGCAAGGGCTAAGAACTAGAACAAGTCCCCAGAGTACAGTAGGAGTCCTGGGCCCGGCCATGTCTAAAGGCCACTGACAACTAGACCTTCAGTCTGTGTGAGACAGAGCACAGCTTCCTATGGTTAAGGACAACTTGAATGGCTTTTTTATCCCATAAACTTTCAACCAATCCCTGAGGTTTTTAGCCCATGACAAACCCCGGGATGCAGGCAGCTGGGCTGGAATGTAAAGCCTTAGCTACCCCTGGCAGGTCCGTGGCAATGCACTGACTGGCAAGGGCCTGAATCTGAAGTGTCCCCGGGATGATTTACATGCACAGAGTGCATCACAATGTGCTCTGCTTTGTCTCTGGGGATTTCACCGACTGTGCAGTTCAGCCTAAAGTGCATCTCTCTGCCCACGCTGTTGGAGCCGTGCATTTGGCACCGAAGCACGCGTCATCTCCTCTCCTGCTGTCCTGAGCTGGTCTTTTTCCGTCTTGGCAAATGGGCTGCTCTTGGGCTTTTCTGAGGTGAACTCCTCCAGACCAGGGCTGGTTCTTATCGATTGAATTCTCCCACAAGGCTCTTAGCACAGGCCTCAGCATATGGATTGGACTTGTGGGGGGCAGCAAGGGGCTGTGGGAAGAGCTCTGGCTCTGAGTCCTGGCTCCGCTGTTTTCTAGCTAGATGGCCTCTGCCCACTTACTTAACCTGCTCTGAGCCTTAGGACATTTTTTTTATGGAGACTGGCATGGTCTAGCTCTTTCATTGCTTCAGGGAAAGACTGTAGGCTAGGCCTTTTATTTTTATCTATTTATTTTGCTGTGCTGGGGATCAAACCCAGGGTTTTTGGGGTAGGCAAGAACTCTACCTCTGTTGCTGGGTTCCCTGCCCTCTCCTTCAACTGGGCATTTTTTTTTTTTTTAAAGGACTCTGCTCCTATCCCGTTCATGAGAGTGAAGCCTTCATGATATAACCAGCTCATACAGGTCCAGTGTCTTAACCAATACCATACCTAAGTGATTAGATTTCAGCATATGAACGAGGGAAATGACGTAATCAGACTACGAGCAGCAATAGTTTCTTTGCTCCTTTTGTTTTGTTCGTTTGCTGTTGTTGTTGTGACAGGGTCTCATTATGTCACCCAGGCTGTCCTGGAATTCACTATGTGGACAGACTGGCCTTAAACTCACACTCTTCTTGTCTCTGCCTCCCAAGTACTAGGATCACAGGCGCACATTATCATACCCACTCATAACTCTTTTGCCATGCATACTTGGCAATCCCTAAGGGTATAGCCATGAGGTTCTGCTTGGCACAACTTTTCCTTAAGGGACTAGAGAGATGACTGAGTGGGTAAGAGCACCAACTGTTCTTGTAGACGATTTGTTCCCATCATCCCCATGGCAGCTCACAACTGTCTCTAACTCCAGTTCCAAGACAGCTAATGCCCTCTTCTGATCTCAAAAGGTATCAGGTGTACACATGGTATATGTACATAAATTCAAGCAAATTTTATAAAAATAAATAAATCTTTAAAAGAAAATTTAAAAAGACAGACTGGTTGAGTATTAGACAGGCATGGTGGCACATGTTCTTAATCCCAGCACTCAGGAGGAAGAGGCAGATAGATCTCTGAGTTCAAGGTCAGCCTGGTCTACAGAGCAAGTTCCAGGACAGCCAGGGCTACACAGAGAAACCCTGTCTCAAAAAACAAAACAAAACAACAACAACAAAAAGACATACTGGTTGCAAGCAATAGTGTTATATAAACTGACAAAAATGACTGCTCCATGGTATGATTAAGGGGAGAAGGTTTTATGATGGAGAAAACAGCAGAGGCATCTGCAAGAGCAGAGAGAGAAAATAATAGACTCAACACGGCCAGCAGACTGGACCTGGCCATGAGAAGCAGGAGCAGGGGGTGGGGTGGGGCAGAGAGAGGGGGAGGAGAAAGAGAGGGGGGGTGAGTATAACTGAAATAGCAGAGTTGCTGGGGGAGGGAAGGCTGTGAGCTGGAAGGAGTGTGGGGTAGGGGAGGAGGTGAGAAGAGCCTGGATGCTAACATGGGCTCTGAAATGTGTAGCAGTTACTGAGGGAGCCTGGAGGCCAGCATGGCCTTTGGTGTGCTAATAGGCACCACAGATAGCCATTTGTCCCTGCTGCCGATGAAAAGGGAAATGACTATTTTTGGTAGAGGGGAACCAGCTGCACAAGTTCCTGAGGAATCTGGCTTTTGTCTAATTGCCAGAATTTGGAGAAATGGAGCTTTTTGGGGGGTCCTGAGAAGTGGCAATTTCAATTTTTTTCTATTAAAATAAATTTTCTTTATTTTTTTTGAAAGTGTGTGTGTGTGTGCGCGCGCGCGCGGTATGCATGTACAAGTGTTCCTGTGTGTGGATACGCATGCAAGTGCAGGTCAAAGTTGAGGGCTGGTATCCCTTTCTTCCGCTCTCCACTGTTCCTGGCTGAGACAGTCTCACTTGTGCCAGAGTGCTCTACTCTGCCAGGCTGGGGCATCCTGTGTCCACGTCCGGAGTGCGGGGATTGCAGGAAGGCCACCAAGTCCGCCAGACATTAACATGGGTGCTGGAGATCCAAATCCCAGCCTCAGACTTGCACCCACTGAACCATCTCCACAGCCACTCATCTTAAAAATGATTAGTTACTGCCATCTTTAATTCCAGAACCCAGGAAGCAGAGGCAAGCCGATCTCTGGGAGCCTGCCTGGGGCCAGGCTGGTTCTCAGAGTGAGTTCCAGGTCAGCTAAGACGACCCAGTAAGACGGCCTCAAAAAAAGTTGTATTATTGTGTGTGAGGGTATGACATGTGTATGGACACACATGCCACTGTGTCCGTGTGGCCATGAGAGTAACTCTGTGGAGATGGTCCTCTCCCTCCACCTGTGTGTGCGTTCTGCAGATGGAATTTAGGCCTGGTGGCTTGTGAGACAAGTATATTTGCTCGCTTTTTCCTGCCTACCTTCCCCTTTTTTTCTGGCACACAGCTGGGCTACATTTCTTATTTTACTCTCTCTCTCTCTCTCTCTCTCTCTCTCTCTCTCTCTCTCTCTCTCTCTCTCTCTCTCGTGTGTGTGTGTGTGTGTGTGTGTGTGTGTGTGTGTGTGTGTGTGTGTGTGCTGCCTGCAGAGGTCAGACGAGGCCATCAGATCCCTGGAACTGGAGTTACAGATGGTTATTAATTGCCACGTAGGAGCTGAGAACAGAACCTGGATTCCCTGCAAGAGCAACAAGTGCTCTTAATCATTGAGCCATCTCTCTGATCCTGACTACATTTCTTCAAGTGTGTGCATGTGTGTATACTGTGTGCGGATGCATGTGAACATCAGGTTTCTTCCTCTATGGCTCTCTGACTTATTCTCTTGAGACAGGGTCTCTCATTAAAGCCGGGGCTTGCTGTTTTTCTGATAGGCTGGTGGCCAGCAAGTCCACATGACCCTTCTCCCTCAGCTGCTGAGGTTACAAGCATATGCACAGCCACAGCCAGTGTTTTTAGTATTTCATTTTATTTTTTGAAATTTATTTATTTTGAGACAGGGTCTCTCTATGTAGTTCTTATTGTCCTAGAACTCACTGTGTAGATCAAGGTAGCCTTGAACTCATAGAGATCCACCTGCCTCTGCCTCCAAATGCTGGGATTAAAAGTGTGTGCTGCCAGGCCTGGCTAGTTTTTTATTTTTATTTTTTTAAATGTGGTGCTGGAATCAAAACTTGGGTCCTCACATTTGCACAGCATGTGCCTTTGCCCACTGAATCAGCCCTCTAGCACGCAGATGTACACAGCTTTCTCTGCAATTGGGTGGGGCTACATATTTAAGTTTGAGCCTATAAAATTTGGGTAAAAGTAAGATCTGTTCATTGTAGGCCTTTCTCCTAAACCACCTCCAGGAGATCTGCTGAATTACTCTAAGGGCTTACAGAGATCTTGATCCCAAAGGTGGAAAGAACCTGGGGCCCTGAATGACAGCATGGAGTTCGGTGCCACTGCCAACCCACTCCACTAGTTGAACATACAGGGATGGAACATTTGATTATCTGTGTTATCTAAGAATAGAAATAAGGGAGGTAAAATCAACATGGCTTGCAGGTATATCATTTATACCTGGAGTTTTGTTGCAAAATAAAATACTCAAGCCAAGTGTGGTGGAACTTCCTGTACCCAGGCATTGAAGGCAGGAAGACTTCGACCTTGGGGACAGCCTGGGCTACACAGTGTGATGCTTATCTCAAAAAATAAAGATGGAAAAATTCAGTGAGTTGGCTGAATCTAAAATTAAAATAAAGAAATCAATAGCTTCTCCATTTATACCAACGCTGTCTACTGACAGGGCCTAGTGGAAGTGGTGGCCACACTTACTATAGCAACAGAAGAGACAGAGGGTCTAAGAATAGACCTAGGAAGAGATGCACAAAATCCATGCAAAGAAAACTCCCAGATGCTGCTGAAAGACACCAGAGAAGACAGGAGACAGGGCCTCATTCTTCAGGCATGGCATGGAGCTCACAGGCAATCCTCCTGCTTTGGCTTCTCAAGCGCTGGGATTACAGGCATGAAACAGTCTCCTGTAGCCCATGCCAGCCGTAGATTGCTGATCTTCCTGCCTCCATCTCCAGACTGCTGCGGTTATACCTCAAGCTGGTGCCACCACGCCCATTGCGATTGTTGACTTGTTTACTTATTTACTCATTTATTTTGAAAGTGAAATGTCAGCACTATTGCAATTTAGAATAAACCCCATCTATTAAGCACACACTCAGGGGCTTGGCCCCACACAGTCCTCCAGGCCAGGATTCACCACCCATAGCTCCTTGACTTTCATTCTACTTTTGATCACTTATTGTTGTAGAATATTATTTTAAGATGTGTTATTTTTGTTTATGTTGCATTTGTTTAACTCTGTGAAGCTGTGTTACCTTGCCTGTCTAAAACACCTGATGGTCTAATAAAGAACTGAACGGTCAGCCGGGCGTTGGTGGCGCACGCCTTTAATCCCAGCATTCGGGAGGCAGAGCCAGGTGGATCTCTGTGAGTTCGAGGCCAGCCTGGGCTACCAAGTGAGCTCCAGGAAAGGCGCAAAGCTACACAGAGAAAACCTGTCTCGAACCCCCCCCCCCCAAAAAAAAAAGAACTGAACGGCCAATAGCAAGGTAGGAGAAAGGATAGACAGGGCTGGCAGGCAAAGAGAATATATAGAGGGAGAAATCTGGGAGGAAGAAGAAGTAGCCAGAGAAGGAGGAAGATTCCAGGGGCCAGCCACCCAGCTACACAGCAAGCCACAGGGTAAGAGCAAGATTTACAGAAGTAAGAAAATGGGAAAAGCCCAGAGGCAAAAGATAGAAAGGACATTAAAGTTAAGTAAAGCTGGCTAGAAACAAGCCGAGCTGAGGCCAGGCATTTCCAATTAAGAATAAGCCTCCATGTATGATTTACTTGGGAGCTGGGTGGTCAGCTCCCCCAAAGAACAAAGCAAACAATGACAACTTATTATAGTGGTCTGAATGAAAATGGCCCCCATAGGGAGTGGCACTGTTAGGAGGTGTGGCCTTGGAGTGGGTGTGGCCTGGTTGGAGGAAGTGTGTCGTGGTGATGGACTTTGAGGTCTCAGATGCTCAAGTTCGGCTCAGTGTCTCACTTTCTTCCTGCTGCCTGAGATGTAGACCTCTCAGTTACCTCTCCTGCACCATGTTTGCCTGCCATGATGACAATGAACTAAACCTCTGAATCTGCAAGGCAGCCCCAGTTAAATGTTGTCCTTTATAAGAGTCGCTGTGGTCATGGTGTCTCTTCACAGCAATAGAAACCCTAAGATACTTATTAAAGCTAGTGGATGATAAATACTCCCTTATGAGTAAGAAGTGTGTGTGTGTGTGTGTGTGTGTGTGTGTGTGTGTGTGTGTGCGCACACACACACACACACGCGCGTGTGGAGGCCAGAGGACAACTTTTGATATCATTCTTTAAGAGCCATCCATCTTATTTTTTTCAGTCAGGGCCTTTCATTAAGACCCAAGATTTGGGCTGGGCGGAGGTGGTACATTCCATTAATCCCAGCATTCAGGAGGCAGAGGCAGGCCGATCTCTGTGAGTTTGAGGCCTAGAGGATGTAGATGTCCTGAATTCAAGGACAACTATGACTACACAGAGATACTTACCTCAAAACATCAACAACACCAAAAGCCACAGGGGTCACCGTCAGGCTGGGCTGACTGGCTGTTGGATTGTATTGTCTCCTCCTCAGAGCTGGAATGACAAGCACCTGCCATCATGCCTGACATTTTATACAAGTGCTGGTGATAAAAGTTAGGTCTTTGCATTCACAGACAGCTCTCTCCCCAGCCCCATGAGTAAAGATGTTAAAATCTGGGCATAATGGTGCATGCCTGTAACTCTAGGATGTAGGAAATAAGACAAATGTAGGGAACCTCGAAATCGGCTGAAAACACCCCAAGATCAAGTTCTCAGCACAAAGGAGATTTATTTGCCTCAGAGGGACAGAGGGCAGGGATAAGGGACAAAGGCGAGAGAGAGAGAGGGAGAAGGGGAGGTGAGCAAAGGAGAGGGAAGAAAAGGAGCAAGGGGCAGAGGTAAAGGGTATTTATCCCTGGGGACAGAGGACTGACGCCTCTGGATAGAGAGGAGACAGACGTGGCCCATAGAAAATCGGCAGTTTATGTAGGTAAAATGGGAAACCCCATGTAAGGATGAGGTGTTTAATTTTAATTAGTAGTGTTAGTTAGGTGAGCCAAAGGGGCTTTTGATTGCTGGGCTTCTGTAGTTTGATAGCTGGACCTGGGTAGTCAGCCTCAGGAGGAGGAATTGGCCAAATAAGGGAACAGAGCTTGGTGTCTGGCTTTAGGAATGTAAGGTAAGGGTTTTTAACTAGGCAGAGGGAATGGGGAGAAAGGGCAAGGCCTGCCAGAATGTGTTTTCCAGGCCTGGGCTGGCTAGGGTCCCTTCAGCAACAGTGTCAAGAGTTCAAAGCTGGGACTGGGGAGGTGGCTCGGCTGTGAAGAGCACTTGTTGTTCTTGCAGAGGACCCAGGTTAGATTCCTAACACTCACCTGGCGGCTCGCGACCATCCTTAGCTCCTGTTCCAGGGGGCCTGATGTCCTCTTCTGACCTTCTTGGGCACCAAGTACACATGTGGTGCACATAAGCATAGACAAAACACTCACGCATAAAATAAAATAAATAAATTAAACAATAATAATACGAATTTAAAGCCAACATGAATGACAGTGTAAGGTCATCCTGAGTTATGAGAACCTGTCTCTAGACAAAACAAAAGAATAATTTTCAGAAGGCAATAACACTTTCCTGTGCCTCTGGGCATCAGATTAGTAGGGTTTGGGGTGGTGATGACCTTGAGGTTTGGAAGGCTCCTCAAAGGTCAAGCCAGGGGCTGAGGGAGAGCTCTATTGTGGAGCACCTGCTTAGTATTTCAAGGCCCTGGGTGTAATCTCCAGTACCTCATAACTAGAAACAAGACCCAAGGCCAAACCACAGGCAGGCTTTGTCTGCAGCCGGGAAGCAGCATTCCAGTCCCTTCCCTGGTCCTTGTCCCTCTGCTGACGGGCACGTTGGGCTTGCCATCTGATTCTCTTCTTGTCATCACTCCTGCTGGGACATGGCGCTGCCTCCTGCCATCCTGGTGACTAAACTTGGCCAGCTCTGGACACATCTTTTGTTCCATGCATCAGGGTCTGGCAACTGGCCTGGTCTCTTGCTGGGAACTAAATCACCTTAGGCTGCCCCTGGTTTGGTTTGGCTTCTTGAATCTCCAAACAACAACGGTTTGGATTACATACGTCACACACTGCACACCAAAATAGAAGCCAAGCAAATCGATGAGTTACCTTTTTTTTTTTTTTTTTTTAAAGCTATACAATTATTTAAAAAGCAATGGGCATGTTGGATCACACCTCTAATCCCAGCACTCAGGAGGCAGAGACAGGTGGCTCTCTATGAGTCTGAGGCAGGCCTAGCTTATGTATCGAGTTCTAGGACAGCCAGGGTTGTGTAGAGTGGCAGTCTTAAAAAAAAAAAAAAAAAAAAAAGAATGGACAATAGAATATGGTGTTGCAGGCAGGCCTAAAAACCATTGATGGCAGCAGGAGAATTCTGAGAGTTCAAGGTCAGCCTGAGCCACATGGTGAATTTGAGGCCAGCTTGAGCTACATAGTAAGATCTTGTCTGAAAATCAAAATAAAACAAGGGCTGATCATGTAGCTCCACCATAGAGTACTTGCCTAGCAAGTGCAGGGCCTTGAGTTAGACCCCACCATCAAATCGTAGACAAATTCCTTTATCATTTTGTCATAAGGGCAGCCTTTTAAAATATGATTCAAGAAGTACAGAAGTCTCCAAAGTCTGATCAATTCAACTATTAAAAAAAAAAAGCCACACCTATAATCCCAGCACTTGGGGGGGGGGCGTGAACATTCCTTAAACATGGAAAGTTTAAGGCCAGCCTGGGCTACAGAGTGAGATCTTATTTTAAAATAAATTTAAAAGCCGGGTGGTGGTGGTGGTGGTGGTGGTGGTGGTGGTGGTGGTGGTGGTGGTGGTGGTGCACGCCTTTAATCCCAGCACTAGGGAGGCAGAGGCAGGCGGATCTCTTAGAGTTCAAGGCCAGCCTGGGCTACAGAGTGAGTTCCAGGAAAGGCGCAAAGCTACACAGAGAAAGCCTGTCTTGAAAAACCAAAAAAATAAAAATATAAAATAAAATAAATTTAAATCCAGGTAAGCTGGAGAGATGGCTCAGTGGTTAAGAGCACAGGTTTTTCTTCTAGAGGACCTGAGTTTGATTCCCAGCACCTTCACGGTGTTTCACAACTACCCGTAACTCCAGTTCCAGAGGACCCAACACCGTCTTCTGGGCTTCATAGGCGCTAGGGCTTAGGGCCATCTTGGTCACGGGTCCTGAAGGCTGTGGCCAACATGGATGAGCCACTCAAGGGGGATGAACTGGGAGGGCCCGAATCATAGCAGGTGTGAAGAGCTGGGCTGCTTCTGCTGGGGCTCAACTTCTTGCCAACCACAGGGTCCAAACTGGCCAAACAGCCGCTCATCCCGGCCCGTGACATACTGGGGAGACTGGCCTCGGGGAGCATCCTACGCAGACGTGCCCTCCAAGAGCTGCACGGCTCAATTCAAATGCTACCTTTTTTGATTATAAAGAACTGCTCCCCAAGTCAGCATACGTACACACCAGCTCCTGGGCCCCGGCCTCCTTTTCCTGGTGTTCCAGACCCTCGTGAGTTCCATGGAGAATTAGAATGCCTGCCTGCCAAGGACATCCAGACCAAGGCCTGCATCATCAAGCATCCTGTGTCTCTCCAGCAATACCCAGTGGCGGCTAGCTACAACATTTTCCCCCACCAAGAGCTTCCTTGCCATCTTGTTTGCTACTGTCAGGGATGTAAGGCTTATGACCAAATCCTTTTCTCCGAGACCACCTGGATGCTCTTCTTCAACACACAGGAAAAGATGGCAGGTTGTGCCAGAATTTGAGGTTGGTTCCCAGGCCCCCACAACAACTGCAGCTTTGCCATTTAGCAGCAGAAAGATAGTGCCAGCCCCTCCACTGAGCTACACAAACAGACTATCAAGCAGGCCTGGCAGCTGGGGATGCTCGTTGGAGTCTGGCTAGGCAATCTTGGCTTCTTCAAAACCCCAGTGCCTGCTACCTCAGTGAACGCGGACTGGCATTTTAAACAAAACAAACAATGAAAACCAGTCATATCCTAGCACAGCACTCAGTTTATAGCCATTTATGCAAGGCAGAGGGTTCTTCTCCTCTTTTGACATAACTTAGATTCATCTGTTCATCATAAGCTTCAGCATTTTTTATGTGCCATTTAAAAAGGAGGGGGATTAATGCCAAGCATGGTGGTGTATGCCTGTAATCCCAGCACTGTAGAGGCCGAGACAGGAATATCTCAAGCTCCAGTGAAACCCTATGAGATATATATGATATCTTATCTATCTATATATATTGTTCAACAATGCACTGAGAGTTTAGAATCTTGTTTGAGAGATAACTTAATTAACTAATAATAGTTATTACATGTGCTGTTGGGAACCAAGATGTTGCAACTTTACAGGTTAAAAAAAAATGGTAATACTTGTGTCCTGTGGCTTGTCATTTCATGGTTTCTTCCCCAATTCTGTGTGGCAGGAGAGATTCACTGACTTCAGTAACCAGCTACAAGGGAAGGCAGGAAATGGAGTGTGTGTGTGTGTGTGTGTGTGTGTGTGTGTGTGTGTGTGTGTGTGATATACAAAGTGTGGATGCACATGAAAGCAAAGTCCAGAGGACTTCAGGAGGAATAGAGCTTGGTGTCTGGCTTTAGGAATGTAAGGTAAGGGTTTTTAACTAGGCAGAGGGAATCGGGGAGAAAGGGCAAGGCCTGCCAGAACGTGTTTTCCAGGCCTGGGCTGGCTGGGGTCCCTTCAGCAACAGTGTCAAGAGTTCAAAGCTGGGCCTGGGGAGGTGGCTCCGCTGTGAAGAGCACTTGTTGCTCTTGCAGAGGACCCAGGTTAGATTCCTAACACTCACCTGGCGGCTCGCGACCATCCTTAGCTCCTGTTCCAGGGGGCCTGATGTCCTCCTCTGACCTTCTTGGGCACCAAGCACACATGTGGTGCACATAAGCATAGACAAAACACTCACACATTAAATAAAATAAATAAACAATAATAATACGAATTTAAAGCCAACATCTAATTCCTTTGAGACAGGGTCTCAGTTAGGCCGAGGCCCATAACCTCAGTGATTTTCTTGTCTCCACCACGTCAGTGCTGAAGTGACAGTTACATCCAGTTTTTATTTATTCTTTTTTTTTTTTATGTGAGTGCTGGAATCTGAACTCAGGCCCTCCTGTGGGCATAGCAGGCACTCTTACCACAGAGCCACATTTCCAGCCTTTAAAGCTCCTTTCTTGTCTGAACACTGTCAACAGATAACAGATGATGCCTGTGTTCTAGGTGGCTTTACATCGGTTGGTTGGTTAGGGCTATGGACTAGTGACCTTTCATTGTCTTGTAAGAGAGGAACTGTGCTGGCCCATTATCCCTCTTAAACAGCAGCACTTGCTGTGGGCTTCTGGTTATGTATACCGCTGCTGGGTTTTGTTGGTGTTGGTGTTGGTTTTTGTTGTTTGTTTGTTTTATTTTGTTTTTGAGACAGGGTCTTGCTGTTTACCCTAAACTGGCCTTAAACTCTCCATCCCCCTGTCTGCCTCAGCCTCCTCAGTACAGGGATCGATGGTGGGTTTGCTCCACCACCCTCAGCTATTAAAAACATTTTGACATGCCAGGCATAGTTCTAAACATTTCACAGGCAGTAATGGCAGTCAGCCGATCTCTTTCACCTGTAGCCCTGAAATCACACTCCTTCCTCTATCTGACCCTGTTCCCTTGCGGTTGACCTCTGTGAACAGAATCAGTGGGCTCCCTTGTAGTTTGGCTTTGAATTGGGTTGCTCTCGTAGAGACTGCCAGCTAGAGTTCAGAGAGGCCCTTACGGCAGGCAGAGTTGCCCATCTCCTGGGCTGGTGCTTCCCTGGCTGCCTTCATGCCTTCCCTGCCTCCCCCCTGCTGGCTTTCTAATGGTCCTGCTGGCCCCAGACCTGGGGACTCCTGTCAGTCTTTGTAGGTTTGCTTCACTCTGTCCTAAAAACAAACCAACAAACAACAAAAACAAAAACAACAATCAGAGAGTCAACTCTTCTCATCCTAGTTTGAATTTCCTAGAAGAATCTGAAAATTCCAGGTGCCATCCAGCCAATCAGTGCTAATGTTAGTCCCATTTTCTGGATGAGGAATCTGAGGTTAGAAAGAATCGGCAGAGGGAGGAAAGAAAGACCCAGTGCAAAGCACTGAACCTCAGACTAACCTGAGTGCCTTGAGGTTATTTCCAGAGGGAACCAGATTCCCAACCTTACTTCCTACTTTAAATCTACAGTGAGTGACACCATTGTTCTTTGTCTGCTGAGAATCCAATATGTTTAAAACCCTCTGGGCTTTAAGAGCCCCTCAGAACTGTGATTGCAGAATCTGGTCCATTGAATGAAATATTCTGGAATTTGGGGGTGGGAGCATGTGAATCCATTACTTGGAGTCCACCCATCAGAGCATTATTCTGCACTGGTTGCCATGATTGGTTCAGGAATGGGCATTTGACTCAATCATAGCCAATGGTATTACTTTCCTGGGACCATGTATGGGTACGCCATCTTTTCTGCCAGGCTACAGCTTGGTGGAGGATAAAAGCTGGTCCTGGCTGGGACTACCATGTAGATAAAGTTCTTTGACAGTACTGGGGATTGAACTCCTTTGTATGTGCTAGGCAAGGCATCTGTCACTGAGCTACAGTCCCAGCTCAGATAAAGAACCAGAAGCAGAACCAGCAAAGGAGAAAAACTGAGTTCTGTACTTTCATTTCATAACAGAAATCTATCAGCTTTGAAATCTGTCTTTAATAGACATGAGACAACATATTTCCTTTCCCCTACAGTAGGAGAGAGTCCATTTCTAGAGTTCCAACCTTGCCACTTGCAATGGAGAGTTCTGACACAGCAGGAGTCAACCTGGAATGGGAGAAGGAGGCTGCATTAGCCAGATAAACTTCCATGCATCCTTCAAGAACCAACACAGATGTTACCATATTTGTTTAGCCCTGCAGGGAACTGTTTCAAGGTAAGCCCACCAGAGACCACCTCACAGACACTCTTAAAGCTGAAAAGGAAGTATTTATTGCTGGCCACTAGCTGCACAGGGAACTTACCCAAGCCATGTACCTTCAAGTCTTGCAGCCTTTTGCTTTTTATGCACAAAAACCACGTCCTGGTTGTCACACTTCAGTTAGCAAGAAGCAGAACTACAGAGGCCAGAAAGCAAGATTAGAACATTTAGGGACTTTCCTGGAACTATGGAACAGGTCTTTGATGGACTGGGTTTTTGTTCCCATATTGGCAGGTGTTGGGGCCTAAGTAAGTGCTGGGTTTTAAGGTCAGAACGGTGCCTCCAAAGTGGTGTCATTTGTGCTAAGGTCTGGGGATCTGTTACAGAACTAGTTGCTCCTTCTTACATCCTCCCATGCTTCAAAAGCATATACACACACACATAAAAAAAGATGGTAGCACACACCTCTTTTACAGTGCTCTTCACACTGTGTTAGAAGTGTCTGTCACTGGCACCTTTATTGACCAAGTTTCCTGAAACTTGTTCACTTTGGAAGTTTTAGTTTTTAGTAAAATGCCTGATACTAACTCTTTTAACATTTGCTGACCAAATAGCCAAATGAAGAAGGGCAGAGCAGAAACAATAGGAATAGATGGGAGAAGATGGATAGGGGCTGCCCCAGCACTGCCAGCGAAAAGTAATCACAATCTTCAATCTCTTTTTGGAACAAGACTGACTCGATATTAATATTAATAACAAAATGTTATTTAGTTGACCTGGGCAAAACTCCCTGGGGTGAGATTACTAACAGCTGCTATTTGTTGTGGGCCTCATTGGCAGGTGCTTTATAGTACACTGAATTAAAGCTCCCCAGCTTGGCACTGGCAGGGCAGAGGAAGGGAGGACGGTGGCTCTGGACAGTTCAGTTTCTTTAGCTCCAAGAGAACAGATTTTAAACTAATCATAGGAGCTCCATCTTCCTTAACTATGACTGGATCAAGGATGGACAGACCTAGGCCAGGAGGAGGAGAAGGATGAAACTTATTTCTCTGAGACAGACTGCAAACAAAGATGTTTTCTCCATGGATATGGAGGGGAGGTGTTGTGGTCCTGGCTGTCTCTGGAACCTATTTGAGACATGAAGCAGGGCAGAGGAAAACAGAGCAGAGCCAAGAACACCCTAGCAGAATGGATTCGGGGGCACCTGCCATGCCCAGCCAAAGCTGACCTAACTCTGAAAGTCCACTCATGGCAGTTATGTCAGCCCAAAGTATACTTTTGAGTTTGTTTTGGATTTCTGTTACTTCATCCAGTTTCTAGTAAGGAAACTGAGATTTATCCAAAGTACTTTAGCTAGTGGTTAGGTGTGGTGCCCGTACCTATAATCCCAGCACTGGGAAGGTAAAGGCAGGGGGACCAAGAATTCATGGGCATCCTTGTTACATAGGGTTTAAGGCTAGTCTGAGCTACACAAGCCTGTAGCAAAGATCATCTTGGACTCTTAATCCTCTTGCTTCCACTTCCTCAGTCCTGAGGTCCATTTGCTACAATGCCCAGTTGTATGCAAAGCTGGGATTGAGGACAGGGATTTGGGAATGCTAGGTAAGCACTCTACCTATTGAGCTACAGCCCCAGCTCCATCTTGAGGGAATTTAGGAGCTGAGTTTCATTGCAAACACATCTCTTCCTGGCCCTTTCACTCACCCCTCTAACTGACCCATGACAAAAAGACAGTTTATTTGGTCCCTACGTCATTTGTTTATCTCTTCAGGTAGCTTCCCTTGGACATGCTGTTTCTATTATCTAGATTGTTCCATGCCTCCTTTCTTTGCCTAGCAAACTCCAACTTGTTATATGTAGGCAAAGTTTTTGTCAGGACCGCTGGCTCCAAAATAAACACACAGAGATTTAATATTAATTATAAATGCTCTGCCAGTAGCTCAGGCGTAATTACTAGCTAACTCTTACAACTTAAATTAACCCATTTCTGTTAATCTACATTCCGTCACATGGCATTACCTCTCTTTCATCTTGCACCTCCTGTTTCCTCTCCATGTCTGGCTGGCAACTCCTCTGACTCTACAATTCTTCTTCCTAGTGTCCTTAGTCTGCTTCTCCCACCTAACTTTATCCTGTCCAGCTATTGGCCAGTCAGCTTCTTTATCAAACCAATCACAGTGACATATATTTACACAGTGTAAAGGAATAGTCCACAGTCATAGGGCTCAGCTTTCATGTCACAGCCCCACCTTCTCCCAGATTGGCTTAGATTCCTGGATAAGTGGATATATAACTACTGAAGTTTTCTCATGGTAATCTATATTTTTCCATTCTTACTTTTATCATGATTATAACTAATTGATTGTTGCATAATGCTTTAAAAATAACTTATCTCTCATTTCCTAAGGGCAAAAGTATGTCTGTGCTGTTTAGTATGGAACAGCGGTTGTCACTTAAGAAAACAAGAAAGCCATTACTTTCCATAGTAATGGATACTGAAGAAAACTCACAGAGAAGAAAATAAAATAAAAACCATCCGTGGGGGCCGTGGGACTGTACTCCTGTAGAGTAGAGTGATAGCCAAACCACAATGGGAGTCACTCACGGTGAACCTCACATCGTTTTAGTTGTTCATCTGAGAAGACGTGAGGATGGGGAGCAGTTTCCTAACAGGCTAGTTTTGTCTGCCAGGATAAGGAAATGCCCCCTGCTCTGCTTTAACCTTTATAAGAAAAATAACTTCAAAATGACTCATTATCCTTTAATTTTTCTCTTTCTGCTTTATTCAGACTTTTCTTGCCCATGAAAATGTAAAAACAATGCGGAGGAAGGTAGCTCCATTGGTAGAGCTTCCCCGTAGGCATGAGAACCAGAGTTTGAACCCCCAAATCCCCGTTTGTATCAGGCTTTCTTTTAGGCCACCAACCAGCACCCAAGTCATGACACAGAGACTTATTAGTTATGAATGCTTGACCTTAACTTAGGCTCATTTCTTGCTAGCTCTCATAACTTTTGTTAACCCGTTTCTCTTCATCTACATTTTGCCTTGGGGCTTTTTACCTTTTTTCATTCTGAATGTCCTACTTGGTGTCTGGCTGGGTGATGGCTGCCTGGCTGGTAGGCCCTGGGTGTCTCACTCTTTTTCTCCCTCATTCTCTTCTCTCTCATTTTCTCAAGCCTAGATTCCTCCTCCTACTTATTCTCTCTGCCCACCAACCCTGCCTCTCCCTCTACCGCCTAGCTATTGGCCATTCAGCTTTTTATTAGACCAATCAGGTGCCTTAGGCAGGTAAAGCAGCACATCTTTACATCATTAAACAAATGCAGCACAAACAAATGTAACACATCTTTGCCTAGTTAAAGTTGTAGGGTAAAAGGGACAGCCAGTGAAAGAAACACACTCTGACCCTGAAACCAGAGCCAAAGAAACACACTCTGCCCCTGACCAACTGAGCACAAAACCAACCAATCCCTGAGCAGGAAAACCAACCAGTTCCTGAGTATGAAATCTAGTCAATCTAGCAAAAAAAAAAATTATGGAACCAACCTTCTCTGCTCTGTGCCCACTGGGACAGTTCCATGTTATGTCAAGAGGTGTTCTCTGAGTCTAGAATGGCAAACAATGGCCAATTAAGATTCTTTTTTTTTTTTTTTTTTTTTTTGGTTTTTCGAGACATGGTTTCTCTGTGTAGCTTTGCACCTTTTCCTGGAACTCGCTTGGTAGTCCAGGCTGGCCTCGAACTCATAGAGATCTGCCTGCCTCTGCCTCCCGAGTGCTGGGATTAAAGGCGTGTGGCACCACCGCCCGGCCAATTAAAATTCTTAAGGGGCCGAGCGGTGGCGACACACGCCTTTAATCCCAGCACTCAAGAGACAGAGGCAGGCAGATCTCTATGAGTTTGAGGCCAGCCTGGGCTACAGAGTGAGCTCCAGGAAAGGCACCAAAGCTACACAGAGAAACCCTGTCTCAAAAAACAACAACAACAAAAACAAAACAAAACAAACAAACAAAAAAAAGATTCTTAAGAGCCAGGAGATGGTTCAAAGTGTGAGGCAATTACCATCAAGCCTAATGACCTGGGTTTGATCCCCAAATCCCACACAGGAAGGACAAAACTGACTCCAGCACCATGAGTGTTATGACACACATGTGCACACACACAAAATAACTAAATGTAATTATAAAATCTTTAAAATTTATCATCATTTAGTCTTTCTTCCTTTAGATTGCTATGCTAGGCAATTGCTCCACCACTGAGCTACACCCAAGCCCCTGAGGTTTTATCTTTTCTTGTTTTGTTATTTTCAAGACAGGGTTTCTCTGTGTAGCCTTGGTGTTCTGGAACTTGCTCTGTAGACCAGGCCGACCTATGAACTCAGAGATCTGCTTACCTCTGCCCTGCGAGTGCTGGGTTAAGAGTCGTGCACTATCTCCTCATGGCTTAGTTTTGTCTTTTGACAGGAATCACATTAGTGGCTCTCCAAATGTGGCTCTGGACCTACAGCATCTCCTGAGAGCTGTTGGGGAGATCTATTTGTGTTGATTGCTTCAAGACCACCAAAAGAGTCTGACCTCGGTTCAGAGAGCAGAGTTCACACTCAGCTGGCTGGAGTGGACCATAGAGTTCCCTGTCCGACTCAGAGGGAGATAGAAGGACACACGGGGGGGGGGGGGGCGGGGGGGGGGTCAAGGGGTTGCACAGTCCTTTTGATCTGGGAAGTGGAGAGAGGCAGGATCATGTCTCGGTTGCTCTTGGACCTCTCAGGTTTATTCCTTAGTATTTACTCCTGAATTTTATTTTTTAATAAAACAAAAAGAAAAAAAAATCTCAATATCTGGCGTCTAACACATGGAGATATTACATGGCGGCTTTTAAAGCTGCCACTTCGCGCCTGACCCCATGCCACCGCGGGTCACCTGCTTTTCCCACCAAAGGCTTTTCTCATTGTGATCTGTGCAGCCACCCACCAGCTCTGCAGCTGACTGGGTCAGCCGTTCATCTCTGGCCCTGTCATTCAGGCAGCTCAGTAGTTCCCAACACCGCGTTCTAGCCAAAGAGGCTTCTCCTGCCCATTTATCCCTCGCACCCACTTCTCAGGCCGCTCCCTCCCATTCTCTGCATAGCCAGCACAAATACCTGGGTGGAGTCGAGCAAGCCAACTGCTCCGCTCCCAGGCCTCCCATGGACAGAACAAGCACCACGGCAGAGCAGAAATAGTCCAGCTGCCTGGCTAGGCAACACCCCACCCCCCAGCCCCCACCGCATACACCCGCCACACACACACACACACACACACACACACACACACACACACACACACACACACACACACACACACACACACACACACATCCACCACTGCAGCCCACACCCGCTGTGGCCCCAGGCTCCGGCTTTTACTGCTGCTGCCATGGCCTCAAACTGCTGAATGGACCGCCTTGCATGGCTGTGCTGAGCTATCAAGCTAGCCACCCCCCACCAAGAGGAGGGGCAGTCCTGTCCCAGGCTGCTGCACAGCCACACAGATTTCTTGCTCACGCCCTCCCCACAGGGTGTGAAAGCAGCCACAGTGACCCCTGCTGTGCCCTCCCTCCATGTCAGCACAGCCTAACACCATCACTGCTGCTGATTAACCCCCTGCACATCTCCAGCTACGCCGTCAGCATCATCAGAGCTGGCAAGACGATTGAGAATTTTTAAGTGGCAAATTAAGTTTTTGTTTGTTTGTTTTTGAGGAAAATCTTCTCATGTTAAGAACTGGAAATATCAGCCAGGTGGTGGTGGCACACACCTTTAATCCCAGCACTCGGGAGGCAGAGGCAGATGGATCTCTGTGAGTTCAAGGCCAGCCTGGGCTACGGAGTGAGTTCTAGGAAAGGTGCCAAAGCTACACAGAGAAACCCTGTCTCGGAAAAAAAAAAAAAAAAAAGAATTGGAAATATCACAATGCAGGGAGTTAGGACCCTGTTTAGTGCTACTATGGATGGCTTGAAAATCAAAAAAATAAATGAGGGGATAAACAACTTAGCTGGTATTGACTGACATAACATTGATCACAATTATTATCAGCTTGGCAAAAAAATTCGTATTTTATCCTTTATCCTTAAAAAAGTGGTTTGATAAATGTGCCAAATATAATTTGACTAATTAGATACAAACCTTAGAAAGACTTACTATTGATAAGATACAAGCTTTAGGAAGGTGTAAGCCCTAGGAAGACTTACTAACAATAAGAAAAATTTGATAAGATACAAGCCTTAGAATGACTTACTACTTATAAGATACAAGCTTTAGAAAACCTACTTATGAAAATAAGAAAAATATTCATACATAGACAGAGGAATTTAAAGCAAAACCAACCACACAATTACATTATGAAATTGAAGAGGAGTATCCCAAGATTATTAGAAAACCAACCTTAATTTATCCAGTTACCATACAAGAATGACTACCAGATGACAGGCATCTCCAAGTCTGTATAGAAGCTAACTGAAATCCTGTTGAAATGTTAGATTTGAGGAGATTTAAGGAAGCAATAGTTCCATATAGTATGTATTCACCTTTTGTGAAACAGATGTTAAATTCATGGGCCATTCAGAACAGAAGTATTCCACAAGACTGGAAAGATTTAGCTACAGCAATATTGGAAGCTGGTCCTCAGTTACAATGGAAAACATGGTGGAGAGAGGAAGCTAGGGTCATAGAACAATGAAATAGGGCTAGAGGTATTGAAATTTCCCAAGAACAGCTTCTCCATGTGGGCCAATATGATGTTTATCTAATTATTCTTTGTCAGTTAAATATTGGGAGTCAGATATTGGGGTAAGAACCTGAATGATCAGAGAAGTGAAGATGCCACCAGTGACCACCTCTCTCTTCTGTTCCTCAACCCAAAAGCTTGAGATCCTCTCTCAGCCTCACCTTTCTACTTCCTGTCTCTTATCTGTTCTCAATCTAAGACTTCTATGGTTAATTTTGGTTAGCTAGTGGCTAGTTCTACCCTCTCTGACTCAAAGTAAACTTGTCAGAATGCGATCAAAATATCACACAACATTTCCCCATCCCCTTTTAAAAAAGATTTAATTTATTTATTATGTATACAGTATTCTGTCTGCATGTATGCCTGCAGACCAGAAGAGAGTGCCAGATCTCATTACAGACGGTTGTGAGCCACCATGTGGTTGCCAGGAATTGAACTCAGGACCTCTGGAAGAGCAATCAGATGCTCTTAACCACTGAACCATCTTTTCAGCTTCCCCTTTTGTCTAAATAAAAGGGAAGATTTTAACTAACATAGTAAAACTATATACAATAAGTTACAATAACTATGTGCAAATATATACAGGTAAGAATTACATTAACAATATCCAGCTTATTTGCATTTGGCAAATTCAGAGAAAATATTCCATTATCTATCCTATCTTGGTGAGTCCAAAGTTTTGTACCTAATTTACTTTCTATCCTAACTTGCATCATCAACCCAAAACTATCTTTTTATGCCTCTTAACCTTATACACTTTACATCTCTTTTGTGAGTTTCTTTTCTGAATTTGGTAACAAAGAAAACTATATCTATCTAGTCTTTAATTCCATCAGAGACTGAGAAGGATATAATAATACCTGAGTAAACAGTAAGTGCAGAGCAAACAACTTCCAAAACTAAGAAATGATAAAAACAACTGACTGCCTGGACATTCACCCAAGGTTTCTCTGTAATGTTGGGGCATCCATCTTTGGCCTACAGTCCTAGAATATCTGACAGACTTTTCTGTGAAGCAGTACTTTTGAAGGACTGTCCTGCCTTGTCTTAGCAAAGTTTAGCAGTGACTTTCTTTTGTGTCCTGCCTGTCCAGTTTGAACATGATACTATCAGCAGTCGAGGCAAAGGCAGTTTCTTGCCCAGTGGTTAACTTTTGCCACAAAGAAAGTAAATTCCATATGGAGTTTCTTTTCTTTTTTTTTTTTTCGGTTTTTTTTTTGTTTGTTTGTTTGTTTTGAGACAGGGTTTCTCTGTGTAGCTTTGCGCCTTTCCTGGGACTCACTTGGTAGCCCAGGCTGGCCTCGAACTCACAGAGATCCGCCTGGCTCTGCCTCCCGAGTGCTGGGATTAAAGGCGTGCGCCACCACCGCCCGGCTTTATAATTTATTAATTTTTATTATTTTATGTGCATTGGTGTTCTGCCTGCATACATGCCTGTGCGAGGCTGTCAGATCTTGTAGTTACAGACAGTTGTGAGCTGCCATGTGGGTGCTGGGAATTGAACTCATGACCTCTGGAAGAGCAGTCAGTGCTCTTAACCACTGAGCTATCACTCCAGTCTGGAGTTTCTTAAATGCCCATCATCTTCTCTAAAGTAGTTTGGTGCTGCCAGGAGCAGACATGTCTCATTGTTATTTAAAAAAAAAGCAAAAAACAAAAACCTTATGTTATTAAAACATCTTAAGTATTCTGTAGATCTCTGAAGTGTTTGAACTGTCTACATAAAATATCTGTTTGGCCGGGCGGTGGTGGCGCACGCCTTTAATCCCAGCACTCGGGAGGCAGAGCCAGGCGGATCTTTGTGAGTTCGAGGCCAGCCTGGGCTACCAAGTGAGTTCCAGGAAAGGCGCAAAGCTACACAGAGAAACCCTGTCTCGAAAAACCAAAAAAAAAAAAAAAAAAAAAATATATCTGTTTGACCTTGAAAACATACCTAATATGACTACAAGTTTGATTGTAATAGGTAACTAACTACTAACCTGTATTTCTTTATTATCCTAAATAGTTTGTAATAATAAATTTCAAGGACTAGAAATTTACATTACATTAATAAATAAGCTGCATAAGTACAATACCTTTAACAAGAGTAAAAATGTATATGCAGTATGTTCTAACAAAAATAACCTTAAATTTGTATCAATATACAATATCTTAAACAAGAGTAGAAATTATATATATATACATATATATATATAGTGTAACAAAAATAAGCTCAGATTTTTAACTATATACAAAAATCCATACCAATGTAAAATATTTAAGACTAGTAGTTGTTTTTTTGGTTTAAAGTAGATTCAAGAATCTACTCTTTTATCTTATCATTTTTATATCCCCTTTTTACTTTTCAAAATGAGATCCCTGAATCTGATCTCCTTTGTTTAGCTTTTTTTCCCTGACCATTACCAATAACAACTTGTAACCAACCCCCCTAAATGATGACAGATATCCATAACACACTGAATGACCAAAAGCTATCCACCCCACCTCTTGGGAATGTGGGCAGCATGTTCTCTAGACTACTTCCTGTTGTCTAGGGGGGCAATGGCATCTCCAGGGAACCCTGACAAAATTGAAATAATGGTCAAGTCCTGGGAGAGCTAGCTGTATTAATTATTGCCAATCTCTGTGTAATGGGAAAGAGTAGGGCTTATCTGAAGCCCTGGCTGGTATAGTGCACAAGGCTGGACCATCTCAGGTCCTGAAATTGTCCTGAGCAGTTTGTAGTCCAAAGCTGATCTTTGGATGATGTTTGTCAGCTTAGTGGAAATACCACAATCCAGGCAGAATCGTTGTGGGGCCCCATCATCCTTTTGGAGACTTCAAAGGTCACTGTTAGAAATGGTCATGGTTCACTGCAGAAAACTTAAACATTTTAAATTTCATATGCAGCAGATCTTGGAGAGGTTAAAGGACCATAATTCGTTAAGTATATCCAGAGCACAAAAAACTTAATTCCTAGTTTCCTGATAGAAACTCAAACCCAAAATCATGTACAGGATGCTAGATTAAGCTAGATTAATTTAGAATTAGTACTCTGTATGATCATTAATTTAAGCAAGTTTAAATACATGTACATATATTAATTTTATAAATCTTGAGATAATATTTAAGATTTATTTATTTATTATGTATACAGTGTTATGCCTGTACACCAGAAGGGGGCACCAGATCTCATTACAGATGGTTGTGAGTAACCATGTGGTTGCTGGGAATTGAACTCAGGACCTCTGGAAGAACAGCCAGTGCTCTTAACCTCTGAGCTGTCTCTCCAGCCCGAGATAATAATTATACCTTAAGAAAAGTTTTAAAGAGTCAAAATAGAACCAAAGGATTATGAGATTAGTAGCAATAGAATAGTTCCTTAATTTTGGTTTTCTTCTGTCCCATATCAGGTGGCTCTTCTGATATGAGACAGAGATTTTGGATTTTTCTTTAACAAGTATGCTTGGGTTTACAGGAGGAGAGAGCCACACTCCAACTCCAAAGCCAGCTTTAATTTTTAATTGAACTGGGACTACAAAAAGATCATTTTCCTAAACATTTGGGAAGATTAATGAAATTTTATCCTGTTGGATAGTAGAAAAAAACTGAATTAAATCAGCCTGTATACTTTAAAGATGTGTTGGCCTCAGAATGGAAATCAGGATATGTGTTACAATCGGAAGAGGTTTTTCTTTTGTTTCCACAGGAGAAGAAAAGCTATGTATACCATCAAGATTGATAAAGATTAGATTTGAACTGGAGAGACCTCTTAATTAGGAGAGGTGATAGTTCATCAAACTGCATGGCTATTCTGTATTAACTTATAAGACTAACAAATGTCTTTCTTTGATCAGAAATAACCTGCCAAAAAGGAAACTCTCCAAAGTTAGGGTTGGTGCAGGGTTTTGTTTTTGTCTTTCCAGGAGAATAAAAGCATCTAACTAAAGAATCTGAAGACCACAATGAGACAAAGGAGACATCTGGAGAAAAGGGACGAATTACCCAGAGAAAATGTCCTAAGAAAAGGAATAAATTGATCTAACGGTATAGCACATTTCCAACAGGATACCACTTCATAAACCTTTGTTTCTGCTGTTCTCTACAGACATGTTAGGCAGATGGCTTTTATGTAATCCCAACTCAATTAAAAACTAAAGCTGGCTTTGGAGTTGGAGTGTGGCTCTCTCCTTCTGTAAACCCAAGTATGCTTGTTAAGAGACAATCCTAAGTCTCTGTTTCATGTCAGAAGAGCCACCTAGTATATATGGGACAGAGGAAAAACCAAAATTAAGGGACTATTCTATTGTCACTAATCTCATAATCCTTTGGATTTATTTTGACTCTTTAAAACTTTTTTTAAGGTATAAATAGTATCTCAAAATTTATAAGATTAATATATGTACATATATTTAAACTTGCTGTTGTGATATAAATGGTCATATAAAGTACCCACTAATTCTAGATTTAGGCTTCTTCTAGCTTCCTGTATGTGACTTCAGGCTTGAATCTGAAGCAAGTAATTAGGAATTAAGTCTGTGTATCCTGGCTGTACTTAGTAGATTATAGTCCTTTAACCTCTTTGAGATCTGTTGCATATGGCATTTAAAATGTTTAAATTTCTGCAGTGAACCATGAACATTCCTGACAGCAATGTTTGAAGTCTTCAAAAAGAAGATGGGGCCCCACAAGGATGTCTACCTGGATTGTGGTAATGCCACTAAGCTGACAAATACCACCCAAAGATCAGCTTTGGACTACAACTACTCTGGACAATTTCAAGGCAGTTAGCTAAGATGGTCCAGCCTCACAGATTACTCTAGCTAGGACTTCAGATAAGCCTTGCATTATCCCATCACACTGAGGCTGGACAATAGCTCCCTCTACCAGGACTTGACCTTTATCTTAATTTTCTCAGGGTCCCCTGAATATGCCATTGCCCCCAAACAACCAGAAGTAACTTTAAGAACACAACACCCACATTCCCAAGAGGTCGGGTGAATGTTTTTTGGTTGATAGATGAGTTATGAATGTTTAGCATCATTTAAGGGGTTCTATTGCAAGTTGTTATTGGTCATGGTCAGGGAGGAAATTAAACAATGAAAGTTAGATTCAAGGACCTCTTTCTGAAAAAAAAAAAGTGTGGGGGATATAGGAATGATAGGATAAATAGGCAGCTTATTAAATCTACTTTAAACTAAAAAGTGCCTATTAATCTCAAATATTTTACATTGATATTGATTTTTGTATTTTGATACAAATTTAAGGTTATTTTTGTTAGAACATATTCTATATATGTTTCTGTTATGGAATATTTAAGACGTGTTACATTTGCTTATTTGTTTAGTGATGCTAAGATATGTTGCATTCTTTTATGTTGCATTTATTTAACTCTGTAAAGCTGTGTTACTTTGCCTAAAACATCTGATTGGTCTAATAAAGAGCTGGATGCCCAGTAGTTAGGCAAGAGTGAGAAATAGGCAGGGTTTCCAGGCAGAGAAAATAAATAGGAGGAGAAAACTAGGCTCAAGAGAACAAGAAGAGGGAGGATCAAGAAAAGAAGTAGAGGAGGACGCCACGGGCCAATCACCCAGCCACCCAGCCAAACAGCCAGCCTAGGAAAAGGAAGAAAAGAAAGATACATAGAATAAAGAAAGGTAAAATGCCCAGAGGCAAAAATGTAGTTAAAGGGAAATGGGATAATTTAAGTTAGAAAAGCTGGCTAGAAACAAGCCAAGCTAAGACCAGGCATTCATAAGTAAGAATTAAGTCTCTGTGTATTTATTTGGGAGCTGGGCAGCAGGCCCCCAAAGAGCAAAGAGTAAAAACAAAACAAACAAAAAAACAATTACATGTTTCTACTCTTGTTTAAGATATTTTTGGCCGGGCAGTGGTGGCGCACGCCTTTAATCCCAGCACTTGGGAGGCAGAGCCAGGTGGATCTCTGTAAGTTCGAGGCCAGCCTGGTCTACAGAGTGAGTTCCAGGAAAGGCGCAAAGCTACACAGAGAAATCCTGTCTCGAAAAACAGCAACAACAACAACAAAAAGATATTTTTGTATGTTGATACAAATTTAAGGTTATTTTTGTTATACTGTATTATATGTTTTATTTTCTTGTTTAAGATATTGTACCTAGCCAGGCGGTGGTGGCACACGCCTTTAATCCCAGCACTCTGGAGGCAGAGGCAGGAAGATCTCTGTGAGTTCAAGGCCAACCTGGTCTACAGAGCGAGATCCAGGACAAGCAACAAAACTATAGAGAAACTCTGTCTCAACAAACAAACAAACAAACAAAAATGATATTGTACCTATGCAGCTCATTTAAAAATATAATGTAAAGTTCTAGTCCTTGAAGGCTACTTAGTGAAAGACCCCAGCCCTTCAGGCTTACATCCCCAAGCCTCAGGAAAAGAGAAACTTCAAGCACCAGGAAATGAGAAACTAAAAATCTAGTTCCAAAAGCAACCTGACTTAGCCATTGTTCAATCTCCCCTGCAACCATATAACAATGTAAAAAGATTTCTGTTAAGAGATGTGCTCAACTGTGACTGGGATAGTTGCAGGTGTTCCAGGAAGGACTACTGTGACATTTGTGTAAACTCCACTCCTGCCCTGATACCCCCTTGAGGTTTCAGGAAGAATGTACCTGTTGACGTAACTGTACCCCCTTTGTGATCACTCTGTACCCAGACCATGATCTTGTGAAACGAAATTGTATGGGAATTGTAATCTTGTGGGTTTTGTGGGTTTTTCCTTTATAAGCCCTTATGGGGCTGCAGTAAGATGTGGCTCTTGCTCTTAGGAGCAGGGTTTGCCCTTCTATATAGAAGCTTAAATAAATCCTCCTGCTATTGCATCAACTGGACTGGAGTCTGGGTTCTTGGGGTGCCCACTTGAGACCCTAAATTTTGGGGTCCAGCACTTAGGATAATAAAGAAATACAGGTTAGTAGTTAGTCATCTATAACAACCAAACTTATAATCACATAGGTATATTTTCAAGGTCAATCATATTTTAAATAGATAAATGGTCTTCAAATAATTCTGAGACCTACAGAATATAGTATTTTTGTTGTTGTTTTCAAGACAGGGTTTTGGTGCCTGTCCTGAATCTCAGTCTGTAGACCAGGCTGGCCTCGAACTCACAGAGATCGGTCTGCCTCTGCCTCCTGAGTGCTGGGATTAAAGGCATGCACCACCACTGCCCAGCCAGAATATGGTATTTTAATGTTTTAATAACATAGAAGGGCTTTTCATGACAGTGAGACATGTCTGCTCTTGGCAGCACCAATTTACCCCAAAAGAGGATGATGGTCATCAAAAAACCTCCATGAAGAGTTTACTTTCATTTGTGTCAAAGTTAGCCACTGGGCAAGAAACTTCCCTTGCCTCGACTGCTGAAACAATGCTTTTCAAATTGGACAAGCAGGACACAAAAGAAGGAAACTGCTGAACTTTGCCAAGATAAGGTAGGACAGTCCTTCAAAAATTCCTGCTTCACAGAAAAGTCTATCAGATATTCTAGGCCTGTAGGCCAAAGATAGATGCCCCAACATTGTAGAGGAACCTTTGGTGACTGTAAAGGCAGCCAGTTGTTTCTGTCATTTCTATAGTTTTGGAAGTTGTTTGCTTTGCACTTCCTGTTTATTTAGGTAATATTATATCCTTCTCCAGTCTTTGATGGGGTTGAAGACTAGACAGTTATAGTTACAGTTTTCATTAGTCATGATAGAAAGTAAATTAGGTACAAAACTTTGCACTCATCAAGAGAGGATAGATAATAAAGTATTTTCTCTGAATTTGCCAAATACAAATGGACTGGACATTGTGAATGTAATTCTGACTTGATAATTGTCCTTTTTTAAAAGATTTGTTTATAATGTATACAGTGTGTAGATGTAACCAACCGTCTTATTAAATAAGAAACACAGAAACAATGTAAAAGAGAAAGCCGAGAGGTCAGAGCTCAGAGCTAAAATCTCACCCTTACTCCTGCTGTCCCAGCTTCGCGAAAAGAGCCCTACTTCCTCTCGGTTCGTATTTTTAAAGTATGTTGTTCTGCCTTCTCATTGGTTGTAAACCCAAACACATGACTGCCTCGTCACTGTCTGAATGTACAGCCCCCTAGGTCTTAAAGGCATATGTCTCCAATGCTGGCTGTATCCCTGAACACACAGAGATCTTATGGGATTAAAGGCGTGTGCCACCACCGCCACACTCTTGCTATGGCTCTAATAGCTCTGACCCTGAACACACAGAGATCTTATGGGATTAAAGGCGTGTGCCACCACCGCCACACTCTTGCTATGGCTCTAATAGCTCTGACCCTGAACACACAGATATCTATGGGATTAAAGGCGTGTGCCACCACCGCCACACTCTTGCTATGGCTCTAATAGCTCTGACCCCCAGACAACTTTATTTATTAACATACAATCAAATTAATATTTCAGTACAAATCAAAATAATATTTCAATACAATTAGATTACCACCACAACAGTGTTCTGCCTGCATGCATACCTGCACACCAGAAGAGGGTACCAGATCTCACTATAGAAAGTTTTGAGCCACCATATGGTCTCTGGGAATTGAACCCAGGACCTCTGGAAGAGCAGCCAGTGCTCTTAACCTCTGAGCCATCTCTCCAGCCTGATAATTGTTCTTATTGTATATAGTGTTACTGTGTTAGAGTTAAAATCTTTCCTTTTTATTTAGACAAAAAGGAGGAAATATTGGGAGAGATCTGTTTGTGTTGATTGATCAGAGACCACCAATAGAGTCCAACCTTGGTTTGGTGAGTGGAGTCCATATTCAGCTGGCTGGGGTGGACCACAGAGTTCCCTGGTCAAGTCAGAGAGAGATGGATGGACACAGGGAGGAGGGAGAGGAGGGGTAGAGGGATTGTTCAGCCCTTTTGATCCAGTAAGTGGAGAGAGGCAAGATTTTGTCTCCATTCCTGTCTGGATCTGTCAGGTTTATTCCCTAATTGTTTACTCCTGAGTTCTATTTTTTAATAAAATGAAGAAAATCACAATAGGGAGCTTGTTGGAAATGTGAATTTTAGGGCCTGCCTCATACCTACTTAATGAGAAGCACGAGGGTAGAGCAATTCCTGATTTAATGTCTCTTTCAGGTGATTTTGAGAGTCATAGGGTTAGGTTAAACTTGCTGTGATCTATGTAGTGGGGACACCTGGGGACTCAGTTGAGCTGCTTGGGAGAGCTTCTGGACAGGATCTCTTTAAACTTGTGCTCTGGGAGCTGGAGAGATGGCCCAGTAGTTAAGGACACTTGCTAGAGGACCCAAGTTCTGTTCCTAGCACCCACACAGGAGCTCATTACTACCTGTAAATACAGATCCGGGGGATCCAGTACACTCCTCTGGCTTCCAGGCATGCTCCTGCATGAAAATAGAACATATAAACTCGGGCAGGCACAGACATATAAATAAGCACATTTTAAACAAACGAACCCCAGCACTCTTGAGTAAAGCAGGTTAGAGACTAGAGCAAGAATCACCACAGACCTGGCCCTCTGTGGCTTTTGCAGTTGCCACCTCCCCACCTTTATCTTCTATCACAGTGGTTCCCAACCTTCCTAATGCTGTGATCCTTTAATACAGTGTTTCATGTTGTGGTGACCACCGACCATGAAATTACTTCATTGCTACTTTACAACTGTGGTTTTGTTACCGTTATGAATCATAATGTAAACAGCCGTGTTTTCTGATGGTCTTAGGCAAGCCCTGAGAAAGGGTCAGCCACCCTCCAAAGGGGTCGCGACCCACAGGTTGAGAATCGCTTCTCTCTCTCTCTCTCTCTCTCTCTCTCTCTCTCTCTCTCTCTCTCTCTCTCACACACACACACACACACACACACACACCCTGCTTCTTTCATTCATGGTGCTCCTCTTCCCACAGTTTATTCACTTGTTCACTACTTGTTGCTTATTTGTCCTCCAGGGCAGAAACCACAACTTATTTATTTTTGAGACAGGGTATCTCTATGTATTCCTGGCTGTCCCTGACCATTCATCTGCCTCTGCCTCCTGAGTGGTGGAATTAAAGGCCTGGGCCACCCGCAAAGCTCTTTTTAAATGGGCTGTTAGAAACTGTTTTTTTTTTTTTTTTTTGTTGAAAAGTACTTCTCAACTGGGCCACAGGAGGACTAGGAGAAAGTTGAAAGCCTGGGGTCGCTGCCTTCATTTTGTTCTATTGTTTTACAGTGTCCTGTTCCAGATGCAGTCTCCCCTTCCTGCCCCCACCCACTGCCCCCAAAGCTGCAGTTACCTTGGATTCCAGGAAAATGAGAGCTGTCATAAACACTTTATGACAAGGGCCTGAAATTATCACCGAGTAACCACAAGCCTCAAAGGACAGACCACTCCCCAAATGAGGGCAATTATCTGTGATGACTGGGCTGCTCCCGAGAGGAGAAGAGTTATCTCCAGGCAGGCAGTGCCCTTCTCTAGTGAGGACTGTAAATCAGCTCCTCCAACCTTGTGGAACCAGGATGGCCGTGGTCCACCAGGACTATACCTTGCTCACAGGACTGCCTGATTGTGAATACCTCCTGCCCATTGCCCCATATTCTTCTATTTAAATCAGAAGCTCATTTCGGTATTTGAAAGAATGGTGACTTCATTCAGGGGTCTCACCTCTTTCTAAGTGTGGCCAGTCATGTACTCAGGACAGCTCTCTGAGTGTGGCCCAACACAAAACTGTACGCTTATTTGTCACGAGGGTGCCTTTGCATGTTCTGTTTGTCATTCCACCGTGTGGTGCTCCAGCATGAACTTTGTAGATGAAAACTTCATGTTGCAGTGAGTGGTATTCTCTGTGTGGTGACCACATCCATGCCTTGGTGGCACATACATCCTTAATTCCAGCACTCAGGAGCCAGAGGCAAGACCATCTCTATGAATTCAAGGTCAGCCTGGTCTACAGAGTGAGTTCCAGGCCAGCCAGGGCTACCCTTGTGAGACCCTTGTCTCAAAGACCAAATTCCAAACCCAAACCTTTGTGCTATGGTATCAGTAGGTTGGACCTGCATGCCAGCTGCTCTGATTACATCTCCCTCTCTCTACTGCTCTTTGTTTCTTTAATTGGCTTATTGGGGAAACACACACACACACACACACACACACACACACACACACACACACACACACAAAACACCCTCTCCTAATGTTCTGGTGGAAACCCCATCTCTCTGCCCAGACCCTGTCCCCCAGAAAGTCCTGCCAAACATGGCTCCTCCCCCAGAGATGCTCAAGACCACTCCCACAGGGTATTTAAACTGCACCCCAGAAAACAGACAAGTGTTTTTTTATTTATTTATTTATTTTTTATTTTTTATAATCTCTCTTCCCCATCTCCTCTCCAGGGGGCTGGAGAATCACCTGGGAACGCTTTACCCATTAAACCAGGGCCTTTTCTAATTTGGTCTGACTTGGATTGCTGCGTCGGCAGAGAGGCTTATCGGGGTGCAAAAACTTTTCCCCTAACATCTGTAGTAGGCCCCAAGAGACCATTTTAAACATCAAATTAGAATCCTGTAACCCTAGAACTCCATCCCACCAATCTCAAACTAAAGGATTTAGGAGGGCGCATCGTGACAGGGTCTCTATGACCCAAGGTGGCCTCAAATTCATATCCATCCTTCAGCCTTTCAAATGCCAAGTCTCAAAGGCCTGAGCCACCATGCCTACTTCAAAGTTTTTTAACTTTATGAGAAATCATGCCAATTTCTCAAGTAGACCAGTTTCTCTCTCTCTCTCTCTCTTCTCTTTTACATTTATTTTTACAAATAAATAAATGTAAGGGTACAGTAAAGAAACTACCAAAATGGCTGTTTCACTACGGGAAAGTTTTTTTTTTTATTTGTTTTTTTTCTGAGACAGGGTTTCTCTGTGTAGTTTTGGTGCCTGTCCTGGATCTCACTCTGAAGACTAGGCTGGCCTCAAACTCACAGAGATCCACCTGGCTCTGCCTCCTGAGTGCTGGGATTAAAGGCGTGCGCCGCCGCCGCCGCCGCCGCCGCCGCCGCCGCCACCACCGCCTAGCTGTTGGTTTGTTTGTTTTTTTAAACAGGGTTTGAAGCCGGGCAGTGGTGGCATACGCCTTTAATCATAGCACTCAGGAGGCAGAGGCAGGCGGATCTCTGTGAGTTCGAGGCTAGTCTGGTCTATAGAACGAGTTCCAGGACAGGTTCCAAAAAAAGGGGGGGGGGGTTTCTTTGTGTAGCCTTGGCTGTCCTGTAACTAGCTCTGTTGACCAGGCTGGTCTTGAACTCACAAGGATCTGCCTACCTCTGCCTCCTGAGTGCTGAGATTAAAGGTGTGCACCACCATTGCACAGTTTTTATTGTGAATAAGAGAGGAAATATCTAGAGGCAACTGGAAGAATCTAGAGCAGAGAGAAAAAGAAGTAGACTGAACATGGATGACCAGGGCTATCTTTAAGAGAAGCAAGAGAGTGGGGCAGGGTCCTGGGTGGGGGATGGAAAAATCATGTGCGTTATAGGAGGATGAGTAGCTGGGGATGGGAAGCAGCCCATGATTGGTGCAGGCCTGGGAGTTTTAGGTAGAAGAGGAGGTGAGGAGGGTCAGGATGCTAGTGTGGGATCTTGGAAGTGAATAACATATGCTTGTGAATAGGGACTATAGGAGCCTGGAGGCTAGCGTGTGTATATGCTGATATGTGCCGCAGGTATAAGTCAACGGAGAGCCATAGGTCCTTTCAGCTTGGGGTAAGGGAATGACTCCTTTTGGGGGCTGGGAACCTATTTCACAAGTCCTGAGGCATGATGCCTTTATTTACCCACCAGAAATCCTTCTATAGTCCAGCTGGGGCTCATTTCTGGATATATGGATTGTCTGAGACCTAATGTGTATGTGTGTGCACATATGTGTAGAAGTAACTGTCTTATTAAATAAGAAACACAGAGCCAATGCAAAGACCCAAGAGGTCAGAGCTAAGAGCCTTACCCTTCACTTCTGCAGCTATCCTCTTCAGCCAAGAGACCTACTTCCTGTGTGTTTGTCATTACATAGACTTTCTGTTCTGCCTTCTTCATTGGTTGTAAACCCAACCATATGATTGCCTCATCACTGCCTGTCTGTACAGACCTTCAGGTCTTCTATGGTTGGTATTGAGATTAAAGGCGTGTGTCTCCAGGCTGGCTGTATCCTTGAACACACAGAGATCTGCCTAGCTCTGCCTCCCAAGAGCTGGGATTAAAGGCATGCGCCACCAACGCCCGGCTCTGCTATGGCTTGCTATTAGCTCTGACCCCCAGGCAACTTTATTTATTAACATACAAATAAAATCACATTTCAGTACAAATAAAATATCACCATACATATGTGTGTCTGTGTGCAAGCACATCTTGATGCTAGTATGGTCAAAAGACAATCTGTAGGAATTTATTCTTTCCTTTCACAGTTGGGTTCTGTCTTAGTCATTGTTTTATTGCTGTGAAGAGACACCGTGAATTGGAGGCTGGCTTACAGTTTTAGAGGGTCAGTCCACTATTATCACAGCAGAAAGCATGGCAGCGTGCATGGTGCTGGGACAGTAGCTGTCTTAAGAGTGTCGATTGCTGTGAAGAGACACAAAGACCATGGCAACTCTTGTAAGGAAAACATTCAATCGGGGTGGCTTGCTTACGGTTTTCAGTTCAGTCCATTTTCATCATGTAGGAAGCACAGCATGCAGGCAGACATGGTGCTGGCTACATCTTGGTCAGAAGGCAAGTGGACTGTCTGTCAAGGTGAAGCTTGAGCAAGAGACCTCAAAGCCAACCCCCACAGCCACACACTTCCTCCAACAAGGCCACACCTACTTCAACAAAGCCACATCTCCAAACAGTACCACTCCCTTTGGGTTTATGGGGGGCCAATTACATTCAAACTACCACAGTAGGTAAGAGCTACATCCTGATCCACAGGGAGACTGAGAGACTGGGTCTGGCATGGGCTTTTGAAACCTTAAGACCTACCCCCAGTGACACACTTCTTCCAATAAGGACACACCTCCTAACCATTCTAAATCTTCTCAAATACTGCCGCTTTCTGATGACTAAGCATTCAAATATATGAGCCTCTGGGGGCTGTTCTTGTTTTCTTTTTCTTCTCAAGACAGGGCTTCTCCTTGTAGTCTTGGCTGTCCTGGAACTCACTCTGTAGATCCGGTTGGCCTTGACTCACGGAGATCCACCTGAGTCTGCCTCCTGAGTGCCGAGTGCTGGGAATAAAAACCACTCTGAGGGCCATTTTTATTCAAACCATCACAGGTTCTGAGGTCTGAGTTTAGATTGGGTTGTCAGTCATAGGAGCAAGTGCCTTCACAGGTTGAACCATGTCACTGGTCCCTTGCTCCCATGCCCCTTAAAATATTAATTTATATGTATGTTTGTGTACCTATGTATGTGTATGCCGTGTGCGTGGGTGTAGGTATCTCTAGAGTCCAGGAGAGGGTTGTTGAATCTCTTGGCGTTGGAGTTACAGGTAGTTGTGAGCTGACCAGTGTGAGTTCTGGGAATCCAGCTGGACTTTTCTGGAAGAGTCGTACATATCAACTGCTGAGCCCCTCTGCCTTTTGACTTAGGGTCTCATGTAGTCCAGGTTGATTTTGAATTCATTATGTAGCCAAGGATGACTTTGAACTCTGGATTCTGCTGCCTGCACCCTGCTCCCTCCTCTCTCCTCCCCTGGATTATAGGCTAGTTGCCACATCTGGCTCAGACCAGTTTTGCTTTTTTTAAATCTTCTAGGACTACATTTACTTGAATGATAATGAAAGTCCCTCTTCTTGATCTTCACACAAACAAAAGTACACTGTTGTTACCCAGTTGTTTTTCTTTGGTTCTGCCCCAACTTCATAAGTACCTTCCATACAGTCCAGTGATTTGTCTCTGCTTTCTCTAGGCCCCCTTTCATCGATCTAAGACCGCTTTTGCTACTCTGCTCGTTGGAACATTTGTTCCGTGTTTTGTTCTATTAAGTATCGTCTGACTCTAGAATTGAGAATGAAGCCAATTAAGATCGGAACATTGTTTCAATTCGTCCTGTGACACTTTCTGGTCTTAGCACCCGGAGCAGTGGACGGAATGAATAAAAGCCCCAGGAGACAACACAGTCCAGCGCCGCCGAACTTCTGGTCCGGTGCCAGGGTCCGGAAAGGCGCTCAAAAAAGATTTGCGGAATGAATGAGCGACAGAAACGAAAGGGAAACCTCTCCTTTACCAAAATGGCCGCGTGTCCCTTTACCAACGCGGCGGTCCGCGGCCGCTAGGGCGGGGCCGGGGTGGGCGGGGCCAGCGAACCGTCAGGTGCGGCCCCGCCCTCCTCTGCCCTCACTTGATTCCGGATTGGTCCGGTTCCAGCGCCGCAGCAGGCCGCGGGCTGAGGCCGCCTGGTGCTCGCCACTTCCGGCGCGCTGGGCTGTTGGCTGGGGGTGGCCGCGCGGGGCGAGCGGCGGCTGCGGGCGGCGCGCAGGGATGCGGAGTGGGGCCGCCGCGAGGGCAGAGGTGGAGAGGACTGCGCGGGCCCGCGGGCCTCTCTCCTGAGCCGGCCGCGCAGCCCAGGCCCGGGCAGCCTCCGCCCCTTCAGCCCCGGCCGGGCCCGTCGCCGCCTCGGGCCGCGGAGGCCGGGGAGTCCCTGCCTGGGCCCGCAACCTCCCTCTTGGGGGTCGGGCCCAGGCGGGGGACCCCGCACAGCTGCCTCTTTGCCTCATTTCCTGCTTTTGCGTGTGCCTGGGGTGGGCCGAGGTCTAGATGAATAGCTTCGGGGGTCCTCGATGAGGCCGCTGTGCTCCTTTTAAAGGTGCCGGCGGGGCCCGGGAGGGGAGCGGGTTGTCTTTGCATGGGCGGGGGACTCCCCGAGCCTGCCGGGACCATGACCTGAACTGTGCGAGCGGGACGCGTGAGATCCAAAGAGTCAGCTCACCTGAGCCACCCCCCCCTCCGGCCAGCATGGTGAGTGGGGTCAGGGACCCGGTTGGAGGGGTGGTAGTGGGTCTCGGGGCAGCTGAGCGATCGCTTCTTGGGGCGGGGAGAGGCGCGTGCGAGCCTGGCCGGTGACACATGCGTGCAGGGTGTGCAACCGGCTGTACGCTCCCATCCCCCCCCCGCACCCCCTCCCTCCCCCCGCACCCAAAGGATGTCTTGGAGTCTAGGAGGGAGGACCTTGGAAGCGCCGTGGGTACAACCCCCTGCCTCGCTGTGTGCTGTGCTTCTAGTACAGCAAGTCGTGATTAACAGTATCATTTATTTATGATGGCTTACTGAGTGCCATTTCCTTTGCTAAGTGATTGACATATATTTAGTTGTTACACCACTCCCCCGGAAATGGGGAGACTGAGGCAGGGAGCAGTTAATTACTCTGCCCAAGGTCAAGCTTGGGACAGTGGCACGATTTGAACATAAGCAGTCAGTTATTATGGAACTGGCTGGATTTTTGGAGAACATGCCGCCCATTTGTAGGTCTGCATTTGGAGAAACCTAGAGTGGGCCTTGCAGAGGTTACTGATACACATGAGGGCAGTCAGCAGTGGGGTCTTTGGGCCTCTCGGCCGCTGTTCTTTCTGCTTTATATTCTGGCCCTTTCCCTGGAAAAGTATGCATCCTTTCAGATCCAGCTCAAAAGCCTTTGGAAGGAGATGCCCCCCCTCTTCCAGGCCCTTTAGCCCCTCGGTACTCACAGTAGCTTGTTGAGCACTTGTCTTTTGCCATTGTAAAGTTTCTGAGCCTTATCTGCCCATCACAGCAGGCAAGGTGAAGTTAGTTGTCTGATTCTTTATCTGCCTCTGTTTGGCATCTAGTCCATGACAGTGGTTGATTGCCCCGCCTGGGTTTGAGCATCTCCAGGGATAGCACCCTCCAATTGCCTGGCAAGTTAGTGGTGTATTGGGCCATGTAGTCGTTGGCACAGTTTTTTAATGCACATAATAGACTAGACTGTCTTGAGGGCTGAGTGTGTAAGGTCCTGGTTAAGGAAAGAGGATCCACTTTGTCCTGGGTTTTTGAGCAAGCTGGGTAAACTACCATTAAAGCTGAGTGGCATGGTGTAATTTGTACTGTGCGTACTATATATGGTGTATATGTTTATATATGGTGTATACTATAAAAGGTGGCAGATCTGTTGAGCTCTGAGTTCATCTGTACAATGCAGAGATGTTCTTTAAAAATGTTCTCTACCCGGGTGGTGGTGGTGCACGCCTTTAATCCCAGCACTCGGGAAGGCAGAGGCAGGTGGATCTCTGTGAGTTCAAGGCCAGCCTGGGCTACAGAGTGAGTTTCAGGACATACCCCAAAGGTATACAGAGAAATCCTGTCTCAAAAAACCAAAACCAAACAAGCAAAAAATGTTCTGTAGAAATAATTTTCACATTCCTTCAATAATTTTATAAAATGTTTGAATTCACCCCGCCCCCCAAAGACAGAGTCTCACTATGTAGCTGTGGCTGTCTTGGAACTCACTACATAGACCAGGCTAGAACTCACAGGGATCCATCTGCCTGCCCTTGTCTCCCAGGTGCTGGGATTAAAGATGTGGGCCACTGTACTCAGCTAAAATGTTTGAGGTTTTTTTTTTTTTATTTGTTTAATAATTTTATGTGCATTGGTCTGAGGGTGTCAGATCCCCTGGAATTGGAGTTACAGATAGTTGTGAGTTGCCATGTGGGTGCTGGGAATTGGACCCAGGTCCTCTGGAAGAGCTCTTCACCACTGAGCCACCTCTCCAGCCCCAAATGTTTGAATTATTAAATTGTGACAAAATACACTTAACCACTTACACTTAAGGCATAAATGTTAAATTTTTTTTTTTTTTTAAGGGAGTTAATACAACTAGCCATTTAGAAACTCTGCTCTGTAACCATGAATCCTTTTACCTGGCAGTAAACCTGCAGCTCAAGATCCCTCCTGCTACAGTGACAGTTTTGTTTGTTTTTAGTTCAGCTGTTTCCTGTCCCACCACCGCCAATCTCAGAACCCAACAAAGCAAGGGTGGGTGACACTCCCAATTACCCTCCCATGTGGTGGGAGTGAATTTACCCCCACAGTGTGAAGTGAATTTGCAGTTCACTGGCATTATGTACATTTATATTATGTAGCTGTCATGGACTACATCTCAGAAAATTTCCATCTCCCCAAACTGAAACATTGTACCCTGAAATACTAACCTCTGCTCCCTCCTTTAGTGGTGCTTCTTCCCTGGACTCCCAACCACCATTTCCCTTTCCCTTTCTGTTTCTATCCTAAAGTAGCTTATTTCATTTAGTGGAGTGTCTTGAAGGCTCACATCAGTATTGTAGGGTATGCAGAATTTCCTCCAGTCTGTGTGCGAGTGCACCAATTTTACCTGCCCATTCTTTCCTCAGTGGATACCTAATTTGCGTCTGCTACTGTATGAATATGAGTATACAATTTTTTTAAAAAATTTATTTTTGTTTAATATTCATTGGTGTTTTGCCTGCATGTATGTCTGTGTGAGGATGTCAGAAGTCCTGGAACTGGAGTTACAGACAGTTGTGAGCGGCCATGTGGGTGCTGGGAAGTGAACCCTGGTCCCCTAGAAGAATAGCCAGTGCTCTTAACCAATGAGCCATCTCTCCAACTCTCAGTGTACTAATCTTTTGGTTAGTTTAAATAGCCTTTATATGCTACACCCTAGAGAATGAACATATAGTTAGGTAGACAGTGTCCTGCCCTCAGGGAACTTAGCATGTTGCTGGGACAGAATTTTGTATACAGTAGATCTAGCAAGTCGACCTTGTGCTCAGATTTCTTCATTTAATCGGCAGTTAGTAGGGCATTAAGAGTGTGATTAACGCCGGGTGGTGGTGGCGCATGCCTTTAATCCCAGCACGGATTTTTGTGAGTTCGAGGCCAGCCTGGGCTCCAGAGCGAGATGCAGGAAAGGCGCAAAGCTACACAGAGAAACCCTGTCTCAAACCCCCGCCCCCCAAAAAAAGGAGCGTGATTACCTTTGAATAAATAATTGTGAAGCTGTTGATTTTTTTTTTGTTGTTGTTGTATCTAGATCTCAATTTAAACATGTAGGAAGTAGCCACTATGGGTGTGAGACCAATAGGATCTGCTGTCATGACCCTAATGGTTCATCTGCAGTTGTTCCAGAAGAGGAAGGTCAAGGGATTGGGTGGTGTGGTCTTTGCTCAGTCAGGAAGTCATTGCCTGGTTTGTGTCAGACAGGACAAGGGTCTTTTATTGGGAATCACAGCCCTTATTTCAATAATTCCTTTTCTCTTCGTTTATACCAGCTCACAGCCTCACTCTGTGGAGGTAGAAGGGTGGTTGTGTATCAGGCAGGCCTTTGAACCACTGTGTTGCCCAGGCTGGCCCTGAACTCCTGTCTCCCGACTGAGCCTTCTGTGGTGATTACAGGTGTGCTCCAGTAGGCCTGGCTACATTTTGACTCTGAAGGTGATTGTTGATCTAAATCTGTGTGTTTGAAACGTCTCTTTAAAGTGAGTAAAGCGGCAAAGCAGGCAAAAACCGCACCTCGGACCAGGCGTGGTGGGCACACCTGTAATCCTAGTATGTTGGTGGCTCAACAGGAGGATTGTCAAGAGTTTGAGACCATCTTGGACTGAGGAGTGAGTTCCAGGTCGGCCTGGGCTCTTTATGAAAGCCTGCTTCACCCCCACCCCCCCACCAGATGCCAGCTGTTTTTATGTACTGATTTACTCGGTCAGCACTAGTTAGCTATACCGACCCTGCCAGGTTGTCACCAGCAGAGGGAAGGCAAACAGATCTCGGGGAGCTGTTAGCAAGGGGTGGAGCTTTGTGCGAAGGCCTCTACATTTTGTTGCACACTGTGCCACCACATGGGAGGGTAATTGGGAGTGTCACCCACCCTTGCTTTGTTGGGTTCTGAGACTGGCGGTGGTGGGACAGGGAACAGCTGAACTAAAAACAAACAAAACTGTCACTGTAGCAGGAGGGATCTTGAGCTGCAGGTTTACTGCCAGGTAAAAAGATTCATGGTTACAGAGCAGAGTTTCTAAATGGCTAGTTGTATTAACTCCCTTAAAAAATTAATTTATGTGTGTGGTTGTTTTGTCTGCATGTTTATCTGGGTATGTATGTAGTACATGTATGTGTGCCTGGTGCCAACAGAGGTCAGAAGCGGGCATTGGATCCCCTGGAACTGGAGTTACAGACTGCTGTGAGCTGCCATGTGGGTGCTGGGAACTAAACCCAGGTCTTCTTCAAGAGCAGGTACTTATGTGCTAAGACTGAGTCAGCTCCTTGAGCTCTGTTTTAAATGGCTGCGCCATTTTTGGTTGGCTTCTGAAGTTTCATTTATTTATTTTATTTTCCTTCGGTGCTGGGAGTTGAACTTTAAGCCTTACATATAGCACCTTAATTCTGCAGTTCTTAAGAGATGTAACATGTTAGCGGTCCCTACTAACTTTTTCAGAAAACTAGTTAGTAGGAACCACTACTGGTCCTTATGTATTTCTAGTACTTGCTGTGTCGACTATGTAGACTAGTGATCTTGAACTTGTAGTGATCCTCTTGTCTCCTGAGTAGAGGCAGCCATATGTCACCATCTAGCTGGCATTTTCCCCCTGCAATGACTTAAGATGACTTGTTGTGTAAAAGTGCTTGCCCCAAAAGCCTGATGACCCAAGTCCAGTTCCTGGAACCCACAGAGGAAGGGAAGAAACAACTCCTGAATGTTGATCTCCATTTGTGTGTCAATAGAGCACTTTCCCACACTCCTTCCTCTCTCCTCCCTCCCCGCCCCTCTCTCTCACACACACACACACACACACTCTGGAGTGGGTTTAGGAAGGTCGCTCAGTTGGAAGAGTACTTGCTGCACAAACACGATGCACTAACTTTATTCCCAGAACCCACTTAAAAAGCAGTTGTAACCCCAGAGCCGGTGATGCCCAGATGGGCAGATCCTGGGCCTGCTGGCTAGCCAGCCTAGACTTTTTGGCAAGCTCCAGGGTAATGAAGGACCTTGTTTCAAAAGCAAGGTATCCACTGAGGAATGGCACCTGTCCTTGATACGTGCACCCCCCAGTTGTATAGATTAAAGCTTATTTTTCTAATGTGGTCCCTGCAATGAAGACAAAATTAGACCTTTCACACATGGTGTGTTGTAATGTACACCCTGCTGTGGGAGGCACCATGTGACAAGACAGAAAACAGGAAAAGTTCAGTAGTGCTCAGAGGTTCTGTGTTTGGCCATACCATTGGTGACAGTCTAGAGAGGCTGTTCAATATCAGCAAGTGACTAGCTAGGCTTCCAGTTCTTCCAGCCATGCCTTGACAGCCTTCTTTATTTTATAATTTGTGTGTGAGTGTGGGTGTGTGAATATCATGGGGTATGTGTGGAGGTCACAGGAAACTTTCAGGAGTCCTTCTCTTCTCCCACCTGATTGAGGGAGGGCCTTTCTTGGTTCTGCTGCTGTGTTGTGGGTCCTCGATCTTCTGGGTGAGTCTCTTTTCTGCCTCCTGTCTCACTATGGGAGTGCTGGGATTATAGATATGTACCACCATGTCTGGCCTTAGACATGGGTTTGGGGCTTTGAATTCGGGTTGTCAGGCTTGTGAGACTGGCCTCTTTTCCTCCTGAGCTAGCTATCACTTCAGCCCTCCCCCCTCCCTTCCTCCTTCTCCCTCCCTCTCTCCCCTCTCCCTCCCCCTCCCTCCCTCCTTCTCTTTTTTGAGATAGGTCTCATTATGTAGAACAGGTTAGTTCCAAGATCACAGAGCCTTTGGAGTGCTGGGATTAAAAGCCTGCGATACCACTTGGAGAAGTTCTTCATTTTCCTTTTTTTTTTTCTTTTAAGATTTATCTATTTATTTTACATATATGAGTGCTCTATCTGCATGTATGCCTTTATTCAGGAAGAGGGCATCAGATCAGATGATTGTGAGCCACTATGTGGTTGCTGGGAATTGAATTCAGGACCTGTGGAAGAGCAACTAGTGTTCTTAACCACTGAGCCATCTTTCCAGCCCTTCATTTTCCATTTTATAGAATTCACGGCATCGAAAGGTTAGGCATCTTCCCAATGTCACACTGTAACCACATGGTAGAACTCTGGGATTCAAACCCTTGCTTGCTGGGGATATAATTCAGAACATTTGCTTTTAGCATGAGTGAAGGCCCCAGTGCCCAAAAGAAAAGAAAACAGAAAGTCTGTTCACACAACTACTGTACTTTCAGGGCAGTGTTCTGCTTGCCTTGGAGGGGAGTGAGTTTGGTGGGGAGATGAGACACATTCTGATATAACTAGAGATGGTGATAGTAAAAGATTGCTTAGGTGCAAAAGCATTCTGCCCAAGGAGTGGCTGACTCAGATTAAGGGAACTGGGAGAAGAGAGGCTTCCTAGAGGGCACGTTTGGATCTTAAAGCTAGGGAAGGAAAAGGTCCTCCAGGTAAAAGTGCTTGTGTGTGGTTTCAGGATCTCTGTTGCACACAGAAGGAGAGAACAGTAGGTGTCGTGACTGGAGGGAGAGTGAGCACGTGGGTGCTCTGACGTCCTGGGCTCCCAGGACATTACCCCCCTGCAGCACAGGACACCAGTTTTGCCTCTTTTACTTTTTGAGCTGTCGAGCTGTCTTCAAACTCCCAGTCCTCCTGCCTTGGCCTCCCAAATGCTGGCATACTTGGTGTTTGTCACCATGCTCAGCCTGGCTAGAATATGTCATGGTAAGAAAGCATCAGATAGATTAAGTGGCTCATGTGCTGCCTTGTGTGAAGTAGCTGGAAAGAATGATGCATAGGTTCTTTGCAGCTAGTTGGTGGAGAATTTCTAGAACTACCCTAGAGTAATAGAGATTTCCCTCAAAGGAAAATAGACCATCAGCTGTGTCTAAATTTCATTGGTGAGGGAACCATAGATAATACTGTCTGTGTCAAAGGCTTGCTCTTGGACGTGGAATTCAGAGTGGCCTAGAATTTACTATGTAGACCAGGCTAACCTCAATCTGCCTGCCTCCTGAATGCTGGGATTAAAGGTGTGTGCTACCATGCCCGGTGGGAATTGTCATCTAAAATCTCTTCATTAATCAGTGAAGAAAGGGAAAAAACTAAACTTACTTAGGAAGCCTTTAACATGGAGACTGGGAACAATTACAAGCTTGAATCACTTGGTGATTTGGATTTGTAGGCGTGGAGGGTTGAAAAAAAGAGTTGACAGATTGGCCATGTGCTGACAAAATACTTGATCTGGCTGTGTCTGTAAATAGGTGGGAGGCTGTGATGGAGGTGATTGGCACCTTGCAGTACAAGGTCGAGTTGAAGATTTTTAGATAATTGAAGTTAAGGAGAGCATGCTGGCATAGGCAGAGGTGAAGAGGGATGTGGAACTGCTTCTCTGCTTTTTTTTTTTTACTTCCGTTGCTGATGCCGTAGCTCAGAGCTTCAGGTGCATTAGGCAAACACTCTACCATACAGTGGAGCTATGCTCCTTGCCCTGCCTCTGTTTTAACCTTCCTCTCCCCATTTCTTCATATTGTATAACCCATTGCAGACTGGCTTTTACGTTAGTATTTTATTGTCTAATATTCTTTTTTTGTGTGTATAGCCTTGGTTGTCCTAGAACTAGCTCTGTAGACTAGGCTGGCTTCGAACCTAGAGATTCACCTGCCTCTGACTCCTGAGTGCTGTGATTAAAGGTGTTCGCCGCCGCCGCGGCCGCCACCACCACCACCACCACCCAACATCTGAGATTCTTGTAGCACCATCATTGTACATGTTTATGGGGTACAGTGTGATATTGTGCTCAGTTAGCATATCTGTTACTTCTAATTGCCATTTCTTTGTAATGAGAACATTCAAAATTTTATTTTAATTTGTAGTGATTTGAAATGTACAACAATAAATTGTTAATCAGTAGGCAGACTTTTGGTCTTCACCTACTTTTTAAGACAACCTACCAACCTCATTGTGTTGGGTCCAATGTAAATAGCTTAATGGTACATGTCTGTAGTCCCAGCACTGAGGATGCTGAAGCAGAAGTATGGTGAGTTTGAGGCCAGCTTGGGCTACATACTATTCTGTCTTTAAAACAAACAATGAAAACCACAACCTGTTTTTAGTTTCTCATCTATTTATGGCTCCTGGTATCTGCTGTCTCCTTTTCTTGAAATTTTTCGTGGCTCCCTTGGTGTATTTACTATTGCCTTCTTCATTTTTCTTTTTTCTTTTTTTTTTTTTTTTTTTTTTGGTTTTTCGAGACAGGGTTTCTCTTGTGTAGCTTTGCGCCTCTCCTGGAACTCACTTGGTAGACCAGGCTGGCCTCGAACTCACAGAGATCCGCCTGCCTCTGCCTCCCGAGTGCTGGGATTAAAGGCGTGCGCCACCACCGCCCGGCTACCTTCTTCATTTTTCTAGGAACATTTTCAGTTTACATTTTTGTGTGTGGGTATGTGCACATAAGTGCAGGTGCCCGTGGAGGCCAGAGGCATTGGATCCTCCTGGAGTTGGAGTTGAGGAGATTGTGAGCCCCCAATACGGGTATTGAGAATCGGGTCTTCTGAAAGAATGGGGAATGCTCTTAACTGCTGAACCATCTCTCCAGCTCTGCTATTATGTTCTTTTCTGACTATAGCTTCAGTTGTGACCTGTGTACTGATAGAAACTAAACCTCTTTGGGCTTGGATATGCACCTTAGCATGCTGTGGTCATCAGTATCTAAACCATATCTGTCATCTTTCCCTCGGGGTAGTGTTCTTTCCCCATGGCCTAGTTCTGTTAGTGACCTCATTCATCCACTGTACACTCTTTATGTTGAGTCATATTAACTTCCTCTTCTGCTGGACCTGTGATGATATCGCCGGTGTGTGTGTGTGTGTGTGTGTGTGTGTGTGTGTGTGTGTGTGTGTCTTAACCCTGGCCTGCTAGTCTTCTGCTTGCGTCAGTCTCTGTTTTTTGGTTTGTTTTTGTTTTTTAAGGTAGGAACCTTGTATCCTGGCTGGATTCAAACTGCCTAAATGCTAGGATTACAGGTGCTCACTACCATACCAGGTTTGTGATGGTTAGTGTTAAAAACTGACAACTTGTCACACTCCAAAGTTTTCTGGGAAGAGTCTCAGTGAGGGATTGTTTAGATCAGGCTGGCGAGTGGGTGTGTCTGAGGAGTGATTGAATGGCTGTGTTAATTGATGTGGTGGTGCTATTCCCTGGGTTTGAGTCCTACACTGTATTAGAGCAAGTGAACTGAGCACAAGCATTCATGCATTCATTTTCTCTCTTGGCTGTGGCTGTGACTAGCTGCTTCGTGCTTCTGTCTTGATTTCTCTGTGGCAGTGGCTTGTAACCTTGAATTGAAAGCCCAATACCCCAGATTGCTTTTCGTTGGGTATTTTATCACTGCAACAGAAATGAAATAGGATAGGCTGCCCCTGCTTCCAGGTTCTCCTTCCATCAGCCTGCCACAGCTGCCTCAGAGAGCCCTTGTGTAAGGCGCCACTTGATGTAATTCAGAGCAGGGGGCAGGGTCCCTTAGTTTTGGAGACCAGGTTTTTATCAGGGAGAGTAGTTGGAAGCATATGTGCTCTGGATTGATTCCCACAGGCAGTATGACTTTAGACTTCTCAGTGGAAGATGACGACTTACTAGATGTAAAAAGTGATACCTGGAGTATCTTTTAGACTTCCCAAATCATACCCCAGTCTCTTGTCACAGCCTCCCACCTGTCAGTCCCAGAACACTTGGTGCACTTTGGCCCTTTCTCCTTCTTGCTCAGACTGCCTGCCACTGATGCTTGTCACTATGTTTGCAGGTGAGGCTGTGTTCAGGATCATAAAGCACCTTTTTGGAGGCGTTCTAGCTCATTAGTTTAATATCTTACCTTATCGTTACCCTTGATTATAGGTTTTTTTTTTTTTTTTTTTTTTTTTTGGTTTTTCTTATTTCTCGAATATTATTATGGTCAGCCTTAATAATCTTCCCAGGGGCCCAGAAGAGAAGCTACAAACGGTGCAAATTATTTTCAGGAAAAGAATCTAAGTACACGGAGCTCTTAGTCCATCTACTTTATTCCTCTGGGGTAAAATCCTATCTACACAGTTTCAGTTCTGTTCTCGTGCCTAGCTCCTTTCTTCCTTGATTTCTCTCTACAGTTATCTGCTGTCCCCTCTATGTTCTATCTTAATTCTCTCATTCTAGCTCTGCCCCATCTTGGTCTTTCTCATCTCGTTCTTCTCCATCTGGCGCTTCCTCATTTTCCATCTCATAGGAGGTCAACTAAGAGCTAAAATCAGTTAATATATCAGAAAAGGGAATTTATATGCTCAAACTACATTCCTAGAGGTGGTGAGGTAAATGTTAGGAGTCTATAGTATAAATACATTTAAGGCTGTATCAGAAAGGAGGATCTGAGCTTAATTTACCTTAATTCAGGAGATCGTTTGGCCTTGGATGCTTGATAGTTATTTCAGGTAAAATACCCTGTTAGGAGTTCTTGGAAGCATACACAGCATACAAGAAAATCATTGCAGGAATCGGCTAATATACACACACACACACACACACACACACACACACACACACACACACACCCACAAAAGCTAAAATATCACCAAAACTTCTTAGGCCATGGCTTGACCTTCGGAAAAGTCCTTGACCTTTCCAAGTAGTAGCTTTTGTGATAGTAGCTGAATTCCATTACCTTTTCCTGTGGCTTGCAGCACTTATTTACCCTTATTAGGTGATAATTAAAAGGCCCTGTACGGCCTTATTGTAAGTGTTAAACAGTTCAGAAGGTTGAAGCTCAGCCTCCTTGCTTACTCACTTCTCTTTGCTCTGCTGTGCCTAGTAAGATTCAGCATATTTGGATACTTGAGTCAGGAGTGGAAATAAACCCAAGAAGGTCAAGGTGGACCTAAGAGATTAGAAATGATAGTAGTAGTACTTGAGGTATGTGGTAAGACTGAAATAGAGTGTGACTGTAGTTAGTCCTGTGTCTAGAATCTATGAGCTTTTGCCCTGGGCAAGTGGGCATGTGCAGGAAGTGAGTATGGGGAGTTAGGACCAGTGCTGTGTGGACCATGTGCTAAAGCCAGCAGAGTGAGGGGACTAGAAGGATGCTAGTAGAAAGGGAAGGAGACTGGGGTTTAGAGGAAGAGAACAGTGTGTTTCTTAGTTACATCTGGTGCTAACCATTGCTTAGGGGCCCAACCACTACAGACTGCTTCCTCATTGAATCTCTCTGTCTTTGTGCTGTATAACTATTATTGTTCCCATTTTGTAATTGAGGAAGATAAGAACATTGGCTCAGGAAGAGTAAGGTTAATGGCTTGTCTAAAATTACATGGTGATTGACAGAGCCAGGTTTCAGTGCTGCTTCCAACCCCCAAAGCTATGTTGTACATAGATCACTAGATTTCTGTAGTACACATTTACTTAAATGTAGCCTGTTCGACTAAGGGGGAGGGAAGGGAGGGGAAAAATGTAGCCTGTTCTAGAAAAAAACAGTACATCTTGCCAGCTGAACTTAAAACCTGAGAACATTTTCTCCATGGTGAACAGGTTGAGATGGTCAGATCTGCCAGCAAGATGTGACAAGATTGAGTAAGTCTGGGCACTGAGGACACTATGGTGCACATAATGGATCTTCCCAGAGAGGCAAGTTCAAGTTTCAGGATATATAAACCCATTAGGCCTAGCATGTACGTTAGTAGGTCCCTTCCTCTCCCTCCACCTCTTCCTTTTTTGAGACAAGGTCTTTTTATATAGCCTCAGTTAGCCTGGAATGTAGCCCAGGCTGACCACAGACTTGGATTAGCTCTCCTGCTGATTCAGTCACCTCTCAAATCCCACCACACTGGATTTAGTAGGCTCTTCTCACCCCCCCCCCCCCCCCCCGAGACAGGGTTTCTCTGTAGCTTTGGAATCTGTACTGGAACTCACTCTGTTAGGCCAGGCTGGCCTTGAATTCACAGAGATCCGCCTGCCTCTGCCTTCCTAGTGCTGGGACTAAAGGTGTGCGCTCCCACTGACCAGCTTAGTAGGCTCATTTTTACAGTTAACAGTGAACAAAAGAACCCGGGTGCAGGGCTCTAGCAGAGGTATCCAAGGGGTGTTATGAGTTGAATGAAGCTGGAACAGAAGATCATTGATTGCTTTGTAATTTGGCTAATCACAGCCCTGGGAAGCTTGATGCTCCTTGTCTTAGTTACTGTTTATTGCTGTGAAGAGATACTATGACTGAGGCAACTTTTTTTTTGAGACAGGGTTTTTCTGTGTAGTTTTGGTGCCTGTCCTGGATCTCACTGTGTAGACCAGGCTGGGATTAAAGGCGTGTGCCACCACCGCCCGGCAACTAAGGCAACTTTTAAAAGAAAGCATTTAGTTAGTTGGGTTGTATGATTTCAGAGGGTTAGTCCATGGCATGGTGCTGGAACAGTTGAGAGTTTATATCCTAATCCATAGGCACTAGTCAGGGAGAAAGTGAGAGACTTTTGAAACCTTCAAGCTCACCCTCAGTAACACGCCTCCGACAAGGCCACACCTTCTAAGTCCTTCTCAAACAGTTCCCCTAACTGCTGACCAAGCATTCAAACATAGGAGCCTGTGGGGGCCATTCTCATTCACACCACCACTTCCCCCTTTTCTTTCTTCAGTTAGAGTATCAGCTGGATAGATAACCTTAAAAGTGACCACATGCTCATTAAAACAAAGAGTACAAAGAAGATAGCAAAAAATGGAGTGTGTGTGTGTGTGTGTGTGTGTGTGTGTGTGTGTGTGTGTACATTCGTATACGTTCATATGTGTAGAGGTAAGAACTCCAAATCAGTACTTGTGTTCAAACTGTGGTAGTGATAATTTTCTTTGCTTGCTTTTTCTTCCTGTGTGTGGGTGCATGTGTGCCCATGCATTTGGTAGGCAGGTGACAGCCTTGGGCACTGTCTCCAGGCACCCCCCACTCACTGGCCTGGAACTCACCATGGCTAGGTTGGCTGCCTTGCTATCACAGGTCCACTTGTCTGCTTCCCCAGCACTGCAATTACCAGTGTGTGCCACCATGCCCAGCTGTGTGTGTGTTGGTTCTGAGGACTGAACTCAGGTCTTCTGAGGAAGCTATCTTCCCAGCCCTCCTTTTGAGACAGAGCCTTATGTGTGTAGTTCAGGCTAGCTTTCAGATGAGCCTCCTGCCTTTAGTCTCTCAAATGCCATTATCATAAAAGTAAGCTACCATGTCTAGGTATGGTTTTTTTTTTTTTTTTTTTGAGGGATGGGGAGGGCGCCATAATAGTTAAAATACCGCCACTTAGGTTAAAAACAACTCTTTATTTTGAAACAATTCTGTGCTCACAGGAAGTTGCAAAACTGGTGCAAAAAATCCTGTGTCTACTTCACCAGGTGCCTCAGTGGTGTCCAAACCAGGAAATCAACATTTGATGTATTCCAGTTGTTATTGTGTAACTGTGTATGTGTTCGCTCATGTATTCATTGTATGCATATGTGTGTGCAGAGTCCAGAGGTTGATGCTGGGTGCCTTCCTTAATTGCTCCCCAACCTTACTTTTTGAGTTAGTACCTCTCATTAAACCTAGAGCTCAGGGTTGGGGATTTAGTTCAGTGGTAGAGCACTTGCCTAGCAAGAGCAAGGCCCTGGGTTTGGTCCTCAGCTCTGGAAAAATAAAATAAAATTAAAAAAACAAAACAAAACAAAAAACCTAGAGCTCACAGATTAGGCTAGCCTGGCTGGCCAGCAGATCCCAGGGATCTTGTCTCCACCTCCCACTGCATGAAATTATACATGCACATTGCCATGACTAGTGTAATGGTATGAATGGGAATGGCCTTCATAATAGGCTCATATATTTGAATGTTTGGTTCTCAATTGGTAGGCTGTTTAAGAAGGACTAGGAGGTATGTCCTTGTTGGAGGAAGTGTGTTAGATAGAATATTTCTAGATTATAGTGCCTTTTTAAAAAAGTCTTACTATGTAGCTCTAGCCTGGAATTCACTATGTAGACCAGTCTGCCCTCCAAATCACAGAGATGCCTACCTTTGCTTTCTGAGTGCTGAGACAGAAGGTGTGGCCTATTATGCCCAGCTCTCATGGCCTTTTGTAAATGGTGTTAGGATTTGTGTTGACTCAGGTTGTCTGGAGCAAGTAAGTCACTTAGCTGAGCCAGTGAAGTGTGCCTAGAGGAGAGTGGTCTCCAAGCTTCATTCACTGGGCTGGGGAAGAATTACTGATTAGTCAGAGAAAGTTGAAGAGATACTTGATATGTCAGTCTAGGCACTGGACCGTGTGACATCTGTAATTGTTTGCTAACATGGGAAGTGAAGTAGAACAAGCACTGTCTGAATGGAAGAGATCCATTCCAGCAAGGCTGCAGAGTCACATTCATCTGGCCTGCAGCTGTTGTTAATGGAAGCAGAGGAGGGATGAGCAGAAGCTTTGAAAATTTTAGTTTCCTGCCAACTAGGTGGCACACACCTATGATCCCAGTTTGCAGATGAGGCAGGGAGGTCTGAAGTTCAAGGCCAATTAAGTTCAAAGCCAGCTTGGCTAAATTGGGCATGGGAGAGTTGTATCAGAGAAGGCTTTCTAAAGGAGGTGGTATGTAGCTTGGATTTCAGAACAGATATGGAGTTTCTAGGCAGAGAGTGTAGGACATTTGGGGCAGATGGTGTGGCAGGTCCATGTGGAATAGGGAGCTAGATTGTGTGTTTAGGGATGTTCATATGGACGAGTAGAAATGTTGAATAGGGTTTCTGCTAGGCAGCACAGATGTTTGAAGGTGTGACCTGGCAAAACCTGTTAATAACTCAGGAATGGAGCCTTAGCCCTCATGATTACTCAGAAAATTGTTCATCTAAGTTCTGCAGTCTGCTTAGGAAAAAGAACTAAGTGATCTCTCGAGTGTTTGCTCATTTTAGTTTTTTTTTCCTTTTACAGATAATTTTAGACTTTAGGATAGTTCCTAAAGTCATTGAGGGTGTCTATATGCCTCTCTACAGAGTTACTGAAAACAGTCAGAGCCTTGCAGCAACGACACCCTGAATGTTGATTTGTGACCCTCTTTAACCCAGTTTCTGCGCCAACTTCACCCTGGTACTGATAGGCAATTGAAGCTGGTGCTGCTTATGATCTTATGGGACTCTGCCACCTCTGGATTTTGCTTAGTAATTATGCTGATTGTAAGTTACTTTGAACTCTAAAATAATTTAATAGCTATTTTAGAAAACAAGAAATTACTACACCTGACTGAACTTCTGGTAGCAATGTGTTTGCTTCCTTGTCTTGTTTTCTGTTCACTTTCTAAATATTTATCTATTTTTTATTTTATGTGCATTGGTGTTTTGCCTACATGTATGTCTATGTGAGGGTACCAGATTCCCTGGAACTGGAGTTATAGTCATGAGCCACCATATGGGTGTTGGGAATTGAACCCAGGCCTCTGGAAGAGCAGCCAGTGCTCTTCATTGCTGAGTCATCTCTCCAGCCCTCTGTTTACTTTCTAAGTGGTTGCTGTTGTACTATAAACTCACTTTCCCACTTCACATTATAGGAGAAGTCGTTAAATGTGCCCCAAGTATTTATGATGACTGTGTAGCATTGCATTGCATGGATTCTTAAGCAGTTAGAGTTTCGCCATAATAAACAATGTTTGATTAATATCTTTGCAAAAAGCTTTTTCTGAGTTTTAGAAGTTGCTTTAGGACAGATTCCCAGAAAGGCTTAGGGTATGGAGACTTTCCCTTTCCCCCTTCCTCATAAACCTTTTATTTTGGGATACTTTTAAGTTTTTTTTTTTTTTTTTCCTTTCAAGACAGGGTTTCTCTGTGTAGCCCTGACTGTCCTGGAACTTGCTTTGTAGACCAGGCTGGCCTCAGACTCACAGAAATCCATCTGCCTCCCAAGTGTTAGGATTAAAGGTATGTACCACCACGCCCCAGTTTTAATTTTAAGTTTAATATGAGCATTTTTAAGGCACTTCATCATGTTTTCTAGGAAGTGCCAGCTCATTATTCCTTGCAGCTATTAATATACTCATGACATTGATAATCTTAAGAAAGAGCTACTAGCAAAGGTTAGTGGCTTCTTACTGTTCCTCAGTATTGTGCATATGTAGGAAAAGTTATTTCAGGTTAGTGTTTATTTTTCTGTTTATAGGAGGTAGCCCTCCTTTTTTGTTTGTTTGTTTTGGAGATAGATCTGTCTGTATAGTTCAAGCTAGCTTTCATCTCACAGTCCTACCTGTTCTCAAGCGCTGGGTTACAGATGTACACACCATCATGCCTACCATAAAACTTGACATCCTTTGAAGTGTGCCAAATTCAGTGACATAGGACAAGGAGTGCAAGCTCACTAGTAGATCACCTGTCTGGCATGCCTGGAGTTCAGTTCTCAATACCACAAACAACAGCAAAACATGACAATGGGTACATTTTGAGCTGTAGAGTTTCAGAATTTTTTCATCACTCCAGAAGAAGTCCTGTATCCACTTAGTTCTCTGTCTGTCTGTCTGTCTTCTCCAAGCCCCTGGCTTTTGTGTCTATAAATATGCTTTCTGTGGCTATTTTATATAAATGAAATCATACAATATGTGACCACCCAGTTTCTTTTTCTCTTTGGGGTCTCACTTGTGTTGCCTAGGCTGACCTTGAACTCCTGGGGTATCAGCCTTCCAGTACCTTGGACTTCGCAAGTATCTCTTCTAAACCATATGAAAGATGATTTATAAGATTACATTTGAATCCTACCTCTGTATTATAGATAGGAAATTGGTAATCTGTCTTTGTCAGCAGTCTGGAATTCTGGAGACTTAGTTGTGAAGGCTGCCTCAGGCTGTATAATGGGGAAGAAGTAGTTTTTTACAGTTTCTAGTAGAGGACCAATGACTGTGGGGCCCTGAGGTAAGAAGGAATCTGAGATAGGGACAAAGGTAGCCACAATGTGCTGCTTTTGAGTGAAATGGCAGTACATGTCATGCTGGGGGTAAGTAGGAACCTTACAGACGTTACCCTTGGTTTGAAATGTGATACGGAGAACGGACAGGTGTTTCCTTCTGTACCATCAAAAAATAGCCAATCTACTGGGCGGTGGTGGCACTCTCCTTTAATCACAGCACTTGGGAGGCAGAGGCAGGTGGATCTCTGTGGGTTTGAGGCCAGCCTGGTCTACAAAGCAAGTTCCAGGATATTTAGGACGGTTACACAGAGAAACTCTGCCTCAAAACAAACAAACAAACAAACAAACAAACAAACAAAAATAGCCAACCTAAAAACAAATGAGTAGCCTCTCTTCAGGTGGTTCTACCAGGGATAGTTAGAGGAGGTAACAGTGAAAGGCTTTTTCTACATTGTATTTTATTATTTGAATATCTTAAAATATTGAATTTTGGACATACTATTACTATTCAAAACCATTGAATCTACAATAAGAATCAAGAAAGTGATAGAAAAGATAATTCACACACACAAAAAAATGAGTAAGTTTGGGCCAATATTTAATATGTAAGACCTTAGAAAACAGGGGGAAAGTGGTCAGGGATGACATGGGCAACCAGAGGTGTCCCCTGAGCATCTATTTCTCAGTTTGAAATTTTCATGGGGGTCCCTTAGTGGCATGGAAGGGAGTATTGTATTTTAGGTAAATGGTTCTTGTTCTATAGGTAGGTTCCTCCCTGCCTCCTAAATGGGAACGAGCCATCATAATTTTGTAATTCACCACTAAAATGGAGTGTTTGATACAAATGGAGGCTTTTATTTCTTGAGCCAAATAATGACATGTAGTGAATTCATACATTGTGGAGTCAGTGTCATCTTCGTCTTCGTCTTCTTCGTCTTCTTCGTCTTCTTCGTCTTCTTCGTCTTCTTCGTCTTCTTCGTCTTCTTCGTCTTCTTCGTCTTCTTCGTCTTCTCCTCCTCCTCCTCCTCCTCCTCCTCCTCCTTCTTCTGATTTTTTTCAGACAGGGTTTCTCTGTGTAGTTTTGCACCTTTCTTGGAACTCGCTTTGTAGACCAGGCTGGCCTCAAACTCACAGAGATCCACCTACCTCTGCCTCCCGAGTGCTGGGATTAAAGGTGTGTGCCACCACCGCCTGGCTCAGTGTCTTCTTTTGATTAATTCATTAATGGTTTTCTCCGAGCCGGATCCCCTGGGAGGTATAGGTGGAGAAGGGAGGTGTGAATCTGAAAAGCCAAGGACAGTGTTTTTGTGATGTGTGAAGTTGGGATGCATCCCAGGCATTTCCAAAGTGCTGTTCCTTTATGTGCTAGTGAGTCCACTAATGGGCTGGCTTTTAGTAAGGCTGTGGTCACCAGAAAAACCAGGATTAGAGGTTGGGAATTTAAATTTAAGTCCTCAGCCTTGGGGCTGGGGTTGAAGTTGCCAACAGTGGCCAATGATATAGGCGTGGAGAGTTTCACCATAGCTAACCCAAGTGGCTGTGTTTGGAGGGTAGCGCATGACGGGAGGGCAACTGCAACTGAGCTTTGAAGCTCTTCTTGAGTACCTCATTTGGTACATGTCTTCACTTGTACACTTTGTAAGTTCTATATAATATGCTACTAAGTCCCTGCCAATTGTCCTGTGACCTCTACACACCCTGGTAAAATGCGCTCTCTCTCTCTCTCTCTCTCTCTCTCTCTCTCTCTCTCTCTCTCACACACACACACACACACACACACACACACACACACACACACACACACACACTTACAAATAAATATAGATGTTCAGTTCCCAAGTATTTGGCTGTATATTCTCCATAAATTGCTTTCATACCTTTGTGAAAAATTAATTTTAGATTTGTATATATTAACTATTACCAGCCTATAGTGTCCTATTGAAATGTGAGTCTGTCTGTACTCTGAGGACTACTAAAGATTGTGACTTTTCTTGGGAAAAACAGAGCTGGTAAACACCAGTATTTGCTGAGTTTTGTGAGCCTCTTTCGGAATATTATTCAAGCTGAAGGAAGAGGTTGGGGACCTAGATTTACAGCCGGATAGTCAGAAGTACTGACAACAGCAGCCTGGGTCGAAGTGAGTAGTGTAAGAGGTGCTCTAGTGAGAGAGCCCTGGGTCTGTGGAGTATGATTCAGGGCTTGTGGGATGACCGAAGAGATGGCTCAGCAGAGTTTTTAGCCCCTGCAGCCCATGTGGTGGAAAGTGAGAACTCCATAGGTTGTGCTGTGGCTTGTGCCCATCATCCGGTAGATATAATTTAAAAATTAAAGACAAACAAAAAAGAAATGTCAAGCAGGTTTTGCTCTTAGAATCATGGACATAGTTCTAAACTTTTCTGTGTCAAACAGATGGAATTCTGGAGGGTACGTGCTATTATTTGTGTACTTGCTTTTGAACACTGGTGGGTAACTAAACATGACAGTGGAGGAGTAGAGATGGCCTGTGGGGGAAGGTGAGAATGGTGAGCCTCCACATGGACCCTATGAACAGCCAAGTGAGGTGGAGGAAGGAAACACATATAGTGCCAACATTACAGTATAGTGTTCCATATTACAGAAGTTAAAGCTTTTTTTTTTTTTTTTTGTTTTGTTTTGTTTTGTTTTGTTTTTCAAGACAGGGTTTCTCTGTGTAGCTTTGTGCCTTTCCTGGGACTCACTTGGTAGCCCAGGCTGGCCTCAAACTCACAGAGATCCGCCTGGCTCTGCCTCCCAAGTGCTGGGATTAAAGGCGTGCGCCACCACCGCCCGGCTAGAAGTTAAAGCTTTTAAAAATATTACTTTTTTTTTTTTTTTTTTTTTAAAGACAGGTTCTCACTCTAGCCCAGGCTGGCTTAGAACTCATTATGTGTTTCCAGTTTGTCCTCAGACCTGTCTTAGCCTCCCAGTCCTGAAGTTATAGGTGTGAACTTTGATGTCAAGTTTAAAAAGTATAGTTTTCAGGGAGATGGCTCAGTAGGTAGGAGTGTTCTGCCAGCACGAGGGCTTGAGTTCAAAACCTCAGCACCCACATAGAAGCTGCTCATGGCTTTGCATGCCTGTAACCCTAGCACCAAAGACAAGTGGATCCCAAGAGCTCACCTAGCCAGCCTAACTAACCCAGTGAGCTGGGTCAGTGAGACACCATGACCACAGCAACGCTTATAAGAGAAAGCATTTAATTGGGGTGTGCTTACAGTGTTAGAGGTTTAAGTCAATTATCATCATGGCAGGGAGCATGGTGGCATTCATGGCCCTGGAGCAGTAGCTGAGAGCTACATTCTGATCTGAAGTCTGACTGGGTTGGCATGGGCTTTTGAAACCTTGAAGTCCACCCCCAGTGATACACTTCCTCCAACATGGCTACATCTACTAATCCTTCTAATCCTTCGAAAAAGTTCCACTTCCTGGTGACTAAGCCTTCATATATATGAGCCTATAGGGGCCATTCTTTTTTTTTTGTTTTGTTTTTTTTGAGACAGGGTTTCTCTGTGTAGCTTTGCGCCTTTTCCTGGAACTCACTTGGTTGCCCAGGCTGGCCTCGAACTCACAGAGATCTGCCTGCCTCTGCCTCCCGAGTGCTGGGATTAAAGGCCTGCGCCACCACCGCCCGGCTATAGGGGCCATTCTTATTCAAACCACCACAGACCCTGTCTCAGGGCAATAAAGAAGAGGACACCAAGTATCCTGTTCTGCTTTGGCCTCTGCACGTGCACAACTGGTTACATTAACTCACACACTCATGTGCATGCAGCAACTCCAACATATCACACCTCTCTCCCCCTAGTCCTAGTTTATTATTTTTTGAAACCAAGTCTCTTACTGATTCTGGAACTCATCTTTTTGGCTAGGCTGGCCAGCCAATGAACTGTCTTCAGTCCCCCCCCCCCCAACCCCCTCCCAAGTTGGACTTGAGTTATAGACATACTGAAGCCTACTTTTTGCATGGGTGCTGGGAATCCAAACTCAGGTCCACGTGTGTATGCAGCATGCACTTTGCCAACTAAGCCATTTCCCCAGTTCCCTCAGAGTCATAGTTCTTAATGAACAAAAACCAGTCAGCTAGAACACATGGATCCCCTGACTAGAGTTGCTATGCACACTTGTCCCTTGGTCCTAATGGTAATCTGTGTGATGGTAGGAACTGTCAGAGCCCCCAGCCAGAGACAATTCCTACTGAGTACAGACCTTCTGCTCATGCAGTACCCTCTTTCTTCTTGTGGAATGTGATGGCATCTAGTCCCTCAGCAGCTGCTACTGTGGTGTCATTGCCTTGGCTTGAAAGCCTTCACAGATGTGACTGAGCATCAATAAAAAATAAATATTAGGATGGTGCTGGGTAGTCAAGAGGAATAAACCGATGACAACTTTGGGACGCTGTCTTCATAGAAGCAAGGGAAAAGACTGGGGATGGAGTTCCGTGGAGGAGCACTTGCCTGGTGTGTGGAAGGCCCAGCTTCAAACAGATGAAATAAAATGCAATAAGAACATTCACATGAAGTTCACATAAAAAAGTCTTCAGTGAGGGAGAGAGTGCTCTTAACCAACACTTGCACACTGAGGTATACCCCTGATTGTCTATCATACCAAAGTGCTCTGAAGGCCAGCAGGATTTCCTCAAAAGTTAACTAAGCTTGAATCAGTGGACTGGCTTTAGTCTGTCTTTTTCTCTTTCAGTGGAAGCACTGGTGCTCATCAAATCTGCTGGCTTGTGTAGACAGCTTCCTTTCTGTGTCCTTTCATTCTTGCTGTGGTGTACATGTGGCCTTGTGTCCCCTATGTGGGAGGAGCATGGAATATAGTCTTCTGGGCCTGCTCTACCTTTGCTCAGGAGTGACTTCTCTTGATGTACTGGGGAAAGCATCACACTGTGGGTCCACTTCTGCCAGGTATGAAGTCATGCATCCACGCGGCAGAACCCTGTCTAGCTTTGTGCTAGACCTCTTACCTCCCTGTGCTCAGTTGTGCTGTGCATCTTGGCTGAGGTTAGAGCCAGCCCTCTTCTTCAGGCTGGGGGTGGGGTAGTAAAACCAGTTCTGAATGGGGAGGAGGAGGAGGCAGGTGGCTCTGCCAGTGAGAATAGTAGACTTTGACCTGCACTTTGGATCTTGAGATACAAAGCCACTGGGTAGATCTTGGAGGAGAAAGGATGTGATTATACTCCCTATTTCACAGCAGTCTCTTAGACCATTGGGAGACTCTTGCCAAAATCAAACAGGTGCGTGAGGTCTGGTAATAGTTTAGGATGAAAGTGTATATGGGTTTTACAGAAGAGACTTCTGTTAGATAGATAGGACAGTTGGTAATAATTGAAATTGTTTGCATGGGAACAATGTTGTTGGTAGTTTTTCTTGATTGCAGTGTTGCAGTGTGCTCTTATTGTGGTGATCTACTAATGCCACATTCATTACCTGATTGCATTCAGTACAATGCCAGATCGTTTGTCTTCAAACACTTGGAGCAGAACACTTGTGGAGGAGCCATCACTGGATAGGTGCTCTGGCGTCCTGCTCCACGTCTCGACTAATAACTAGGTATCTGTGGGCAAACAGCTGCCTGGACTTTATTTCCTTTCTGCCAGTGCAAGGTTGGACTTGCTGTTCACGGGGATATTTTTTCAGTCTTAAGATTCTTAGTCCTGCTTTAGAATTGCTGGGTAGCATCTTTGTGTTAATGTGTTAGTTAGTGTCATTGGGATTTAATTGATTAGACATGTAGGTACATATACCTGTCTTCTGGGATATGTATCTGGGAAAAAGAAGCAGAGGGGATGATGAAGAGTATTGGTGATCCCTTATTTATTTTGGACAGTTTTCTTACAGAATAACCTTTTATCATTCTTTTGTCTGTCTAATTGAAGCCCTCTGGGTGGTATATAAAACATAAAATGTATGCAGTGTATTTAGCTTTTAGTGGATATGGTTGTTGCCCAACCAGCAGATGCTAACATTTTTAACATGGTATTTAAGCCATATAATACCATTTTCAAAAACAGTGGGTGAAGTCGACCTGGTCTCTGAGTGAGTTAATCTCTTCCTATTGCACCCCCACTCCTCTCCCTTTTTCTTTCTCATTTGTAAAGCCACCATGGAGCAGTGAGGAACAGTGAGGAGCCGGGGGAAGATAAGGTCCAAAAGAAGATTGAAAACTTTGTTAGTGTTGCTGGAGAGGTGGCTCAACAGTTAAGACCCCTTACTACTCTTCCAGAGGACCTGAGTTTGACTCCCAGCACCCACATGGTGGCTCACAGCCACCTTCCAGAGAATCTGATGCCTCTTCAGGCACTGCATGCATGTGGTACACAGACATGTAGACAAAACACCCACACACATGAAATGAAAACAGATGAAAACAAATGAAAGCACCTTGTTAGTCCTCGTTTCATTATCACATACACTAAAATTGGAATGATACCAAGAATAGCATGGCCCCCATGCAAGGAAGACATGCATTCCTGAGGCACTCCATATAAAAAGAATCACCTTCTTAAAGGGGCTGGAGAGAGTGGTTAAGAGCTCTTGCTGCACTTCCAGAAGACCCTAGTTCAGTTTCCAACACCCAGGCCAGGTGGCTTACAATTGCTGGAAACTTCACTTCCAGAGGACCTGACATCCTCTTACTGGCCTCCTGCAGGCATGTGTGTTGTGTGTGTGTGTATACAATAATAATCTTAAAAACAACAAAAAAGAACATCCCATGGATTGGAGAGATGGCTCAGTGGTTAGAAGCACTTGCTCTTATGGAAGAACCAGGTTCAGTTACTAGCACTCACATGGCGACCCTCAAATGCCTGTAACTTCAGTTTGAGGGTATTTGACGCTATCTTCTGGCACACATGTGTATGTTCATACATGGAAGCAAAACACTCATACACAAAAATAAAAATGAATCTTAAGAATAATCAGCTTGCTAAAGCTAGTCATGTTTGTGTACACCTGCAGTTCCAGTACTTGGGAAGTTGATGCAAGAGAGTCATGTGTTCTAGGCCAGCCTGGACTACACATTAAGGCTATGAAAACAAACAAATCCTAGCACTAGGGAGGCAGAGCTAGGTGGATCTCTGAGTTTGAGGCCAGCCAGGACTACAGAATGAAACTGTCTGAAAACAAAAACTCATAACATGAAATAATCCTTGTCAGTTGGAAGTTATTTCCAGCTAACAGAGATTGCAGCTAGGTTCAGACAAGCCTATTAACACTTTTGATGTTTGCTTTATGGTTTGTTCTCTGTCATAGGCACATGTATAAATATACTTGGACACATGCTGTTTTTCTGAAGTATGTAGTGTAGTTCTTAGTGAAGATACTCTCTTGCACAATCCTGTTACTGTGCAGTTAGCAGCTCCAGTTCATTTAAATTGGTTCACTACTTTAATCTGCCAGCAGCGGGGCTGAAGAGGCCCAGTGGGTAAAGCGCTTGCCATGGACCTGAATTCAGAGCTCCGACCTGCAGGAAAAGCATGGTGTAGCGGGGTGTGTGTAACTCTGGTGCTAGGGAGATGGAGAAGGGGCATCTCTGGGCTTATTGGCTAGCTTAGCCTAAATGTGAGCTGCAGCTTCAGTGAGAAACCATGTATCAAAAAATAAAGTGGAGAACTGGCTCATTGGGCAAGGTACTTTCTGCCAAGCCTGACAACCTGATTTCCATCCTCAGATCCCACATAGTGGAAGGAGAAAATGAATTCCCAGAAACTGTCCTCTGACCTATTCATGCATACTGTGGCATATATGCACACGTGTACACACACAAACATTAAAAAAACAAAAAGCAAAACACTGAAAGTAGAGAGTAATAGAGGAAGATACCTCATATCAACCTCTTGCCTAAAGATGTACACCTGTATATACACTTGAACCTATGTAACACACACACATACACACACCCCTGCAATTCCTATTTTGGTTTTGTCAGTAGGTTTTGTTTCCCCCCCAATTCAGGATCCAATCTTGGATCAAGTGTAGCATTTACTTCTCATGAGTCTTTAGTCCACCTTAGATTTTTTTTTTTAACCATTACACTTGCACATTGGTAGTTAGTTAGTTGTGCTTGTTTTTATGTATTGTCCAGTAGTAGTACATGAGCAAGTTTTCCCAGCAGAAAATGTATTGTCCTCTGTCTACAAAGATGTTTACTCTAGTTGGTCCCTATGGGCATAGAGTATGCCACCTTGATGACTTTTATCAGTCCCACCGTGGGACCAATGCAACTTTCTAGCTCAGACACCTGGCATTCTTCTTGCTTCTAGTGCCGAGTCCTCAGCAGTAATTGATCTCTTTGTTCATGGAAGAGACAGACTCTGACTGGGTGCCTTGTATAAACCTAAGAAACACTAGAGGATATGTTTGCCACTTATTCTCTTTGTGGAAGTTTTAATCTGAAGCTGAAGAGTGGGTTTAGATGGGGCCATCTCTGTGTATTTTTGTTGCCTGTCCTGGATCTTGTATGTAGACCAGGCTGGCCTCGAACTTACAGAGATCCGCCTGGCTCTGCCTCCCGAGTGCTGGGCTTAAAGGTGTGTGCCACCATCGCCCAGCCAGAATGTGTTCTTTAATCATAGGATCTACATAAAAATTCTGTTTAGTTATGTCTGTAGTTGTTCCCAAAGGGCAAATACTGTTGAGCTTTGAACTGTAGGCAGACAAGGAGCCTTCTGAGGCAGATGGGTCATTTTGCTCTTTGGTTCCAGGTGATGTTCATAGTGTGGTGTGCAAGCCTTTGTCCTGGCTGCATGTTTAACTGTTGAAGCAGTGGTTCTCTGCTTCAAGATGGAAGAGCGGTAATGCTCTGTGATAGAATGTAGATTAATATAAATGGGTTAATTTAAGTTATAAGAGCTAGTTAGGAACAAGCCTAAGCTATAGGCCAAGCTTTCATAATTATTAAGTCTCTGAGTCATTATTTGGGAGCTGGCTGGTGGGACAGAAAAAGACTTGTTACAGCTATGTTCAGAGGTTTATTTCTGTGGTAATTCTAGATTGTTAAATTGTCAGTCAACACCATACTCTTCTGACTGGCTAAGAATCCAGCACCACCTACAGTGCTGGCCATTCCTCACAGAGGGCTTTTGAGGGAGTCCTTCCGAGTCTCTGAGTGTGAATGTGAGCTCTTCTGACTGCTAGATCAGCAGGGTTCAATGGCTTACCATTGTAGTTGGTAATGTAGTGTGGAATGTAGTTGGCATGTAGTGTGGAAGCTGTGTCATTATCAGTGAGGCTGTGATCCTACAGGAAGGATGTTTGTGGTCCACTTCCTAGTGGGATGCACAAGGTATAGCTCCTAGGAAAGGAAGCTGAAAGTGTTAATCTCGAGATTCACCAGAGAAAAACCAGTTCCATCATTCTGACCGAATTTAAGCAAGCTTTTATCAAAACTTTATATACTGACCAAGATGGAATTTGGTCATGACCACTCCTGGAAAATTTCCAGCTGAGTGGCCCCAAGACATGTGTTGTTGGGGCTTTTATGGACAAAAATCATAGGCCTCTGTACGTTCCCCATGAAACTTTGTTGTTATTTTCCAAGAACTACAACTCCCAGAATCCCAGAATACCAGGAAGTTACCTGGTCTTTGGACAGGTAGGGCTTACAGGTTAACTTAGGATCTAACATTCTCCCCTGAAGTTGTATCCTGGGTCAAATCCTTGACTTTATAAATACATACTGGTTTATGTTAGGATCTAATAACCATCAGCTTAATGGTACCCAGATAGGAATTATTATTTCATTATTGTGTCAATGATGTAATAGCCAACAGTAATTAACAGAAAGCAGAAGGGCCAAAGACTCTGTGATGGATAATATCTCTTTGTTCTGCATAAAGCAAGCCAAATGTCCTATCATATTAGAGAACTATTAGTTAATGAATCTACCCATTGATAAATTAAAAATATATCCATTTTTCCTGATAAGCCAATTGGTATTACAGGTAGCCATTTTGTCCCCTATGTCAGGGAGTTTCCTTTTGAGTTAGCATTTTCTTTTTTTTTTTTTTTGGTTTTTCGAGACAGGGTTTCTCTGCGTAGCTTTGCGCCTTTCCTGGAGCTCACTTGGTAGCCCAGGCTGGCCTCGAACTCACAGAGATCCGCCTGGCTCTGCCTCCCGAGTGCTGGGATTAAAGGCGTGCGCCACCACCGCCCGGCTGAGTTAGCATTTTCAACCTGTTATTGGAGCAGGGACCATGCACTCTCTTCTTTAACTACTTCCAGCTGAAATAGGGTGTCAGTTGTCAGGGCCAAGGAAGGCTGAAAGGCTAGTCAAAGGCTGGGCAATGGGAGCATTTATTAGAAGCATCTGATTAGCTGATCCAGGTGAAGGGACAGGGCACAGTTACATCTGTTGAACTGGTTCACATCAGCTTTCAGCAAGTCCAGAGTGCAGCAGCTTGCAGTTTCCAGGTTCTCTATGGATAGTGTCTGTCAGCCAAGTGGAAATCTGCTGAGACAAATAGAGACTAGGGACAGAATTCAGGAACTTAAAGAAAAACCTTATATTTGGAACTTGCTCTTTTGACCTGTGACAGGTGGATCTAAGCCTTATGACCTGAAGCTTATATGAATTTTAGTTTAACAAAGGAGATAAAAATTCTAGATATGTTAGCCATTACCATTGTACTGAAATCCACACTGTAGGAAAAAGCAATTGAGGTGTCTGTAAAATGACTGGAACAGATGTATACCTTGGTGTCATAGCAAAGGCTGTGGCTTTAGGTTAAAAAGCATGAACTTTTTTTTTTTTTGTCCAGAGAGTCGGGCATGTTTTAGCCTGATGACAAGTACCTTTAAGTCTATACTTAGAACACAAAGGAAATTTAAAATCTTGAGCTTGCGACTAAACAGTAAGTAGTCAGTACTCTACCAGTTTATTAGAACTCTATCAATGTTAAAACTTTGAACCCTTAAAATCTCAGTGTAATAATAATCTTTACAGTTTGTATTTATATATCTTAAATAATTTTCTTAGAACTTAGTTAAGTTTTTACATCTTCAGACTCTTATATACCTTAGAACATTTTCTTAGACCCAGAACTTAAGACATTGTATGGACTTTAATCATTTACCAGAGACACAAGTAGTTATTACTGAAAACAGGCATTGTAAGGTACGTTCTTCTAGTGAGAAGTTACACCTGAAACCTATTTATTCTTTAATAAGAAGCCTGTGAGTAAGGCAAACCTCTGCCTTCAAAGGAGACCTAGTAGCTTTCACTAACTATTGAACTAACAAGGTAGCTGTAGCCTTGGGGGAAGGAGCAGATTGTCTGCTCTTGCCTAGCTGACAAGGCTACAGTTAGCCTAGCCAGCATTGTGATCAGAGATTTGAGAAGGATCATGAAGACAGAGACTAGTCTATAGTCCTCACCCCCACCCTCACCCCCCACCCCGAGCTTTGGAGCCTGTCCTGGATCTTACTCTGTAGACCAGGCTGGCCTCGAACTCACAGAGATCTGCCTGCCTTTGCCTCCTGAGTGCTGGGATTAAAGGTGTGTGCCACCACTGCCTGGCCTAGTCCATAGTCCTTTTCCTAGACACTTATCTCGGGCTGCTGTGGTCTTCAGGAATACCAGGACAGCAGCCTTGGCTGCCAGGCCCAGAAGAGGAGAGGCTTTTTTTTTTTTTTTTTAAAAGATTTATTTATTTATTATGTATACAGTGTTCTGTTTGTATGTATGTCTGCACACCAGAGAGGGCACCAGATCTCATTATAGATGGTTGTGAGCCACCATATGGTTGCTGGGAATTGAACTCAGGACCTCTGGAAGAGCAGTCAGTGCTCTTAACCTCTGAGCCATCTCTCCAGCCCTTTTTTTTTTTTTTTTTTTTTTTTTGGTTTTTTGAGACAGGGTCTCTGTGTAGCTTTGCGCCTTTCCTGGAACTCACTCTGTAGACCGGGCTGGCCTCCAACTCACAGAGATCCACCTGGTTCTGCCTCCCTAGTGCTGGGATTAAATGCGTGTGCCACCACCGCCCGGCGGGAGGCTTTTCAGTGGAGGAAGGGAGGGGCTGACCTTACTCTGTGTAGGCATAGTGGGGCAGCCAACTTTCCAGTGTCCTGCTTGTTCACAGTTTGGGCTGAGCCCTGGCAGCAGTCGAGGCTGTCTTTCCCAGTGGTTAGTGTTACCACAGTCCAGGTGGAGCTGTCCATCGCTGTGTCCATTGTGTTCTTGGAGACCTTGGGCGTCACTGCTAGGATCTGGGAGTCTCTGTTTGTTATATAAGTTTAAATATCTTAAATGCCATATTCAGCACATCTCTGACAGTTTGAGGACCATTATCTATTAAGTATAGTTCTGAACATCTTAAGGCTTAATTACCTTTAACAGTTTATAATAAAAATAACAATTTCTGAATTGAAGCTCTTTTAGTATCAAGACTTAACAGCTTATAAACATAGTTGACAAAGAGACGAGGAACTTTTCTGACCCTTCCTATAGTGCACCATTATAGAACATAATAGTTCCCATTTATGACTCAGTTTACCAAAATATCTGTGGCTTAACAATGCTAACAAAAACAAGGAGGTTAGACATAAATCTTCAAATTAGTCTCTTAATATACCTTAAGTAAGGAGAGACATTCTCTAAGCCAGTCAGTGGTTGTAAGTTCTTTGCCAGACTGCTTAGGTCAATCTTGCCACATCATAAAATAGATATTGAATACCTCAGTCTCTGGTGTTTAGCTATGACCCTAATTATTAGCCTTTTATTTATCTATTTATTAAGCTCATATATCAATAAATATTTTAATAAAACACCTTATAAAATTTTTAAAATGTCTAAAAGCCTTATAAACTTAAAGCTTTTAAATTGTTTCTTAAAAATATCCAGTTTATTTAAATTTTTTGTAAAACTCTAAAATTCCCTTTTAAAGAAGATTAAAATCTCTCCACTGTGTGTTTTTGTAGTATCAAAATAAAATATTTTTTTATTTTAAGAATGAAGACATAGAGCACAACCATAATTTGTAGGAGTCAAAGCCAGTTTTAGCAGTGTAAACTAGTATCTCTAAAATCAATACCAAGTGGATTATTTTTATGATACATTGTTTGACTGTCAGCAAAGTATGTTCTTATATATGAACATATGGAGGTGTAGCTTTTAATACCTCATTAAACAAGAATTACTTTAAATCCTATCTTTTATAAACCTGTTTTTTAAGACAGGACAAGAATTATACAAAACTCTTATCCCAATTTAAAAGTATCCTTGGAGACCTGTTGTCTCCAAGGTTGGCACCTACCATGTGATTGTTCAGTCAAGGTGGCTGTGAAGCCATACCATCCGCCTTTTCCAACTCTAGTCAAAATGGCCACCACCTACGTGACTGCCCTTACTTAAGATGGTGGTAAGCCACACGTTTCCTAGAATGGCTTGGACCCTGAGTTATGAATTTTAAGCTATTTTTTTTTTTTTTTACAAATGTTACAGATTTTATTCAATAATTTATAAGCCAACAATCTATAACCAAGACACATAGAACACAGTAATTCCACACATTCAAGACCAGTTAGAAACAAACATGCAGTGTTTATATAATACATTTACAAAATAGACAAAACCTTTTTCTATTTCCTCTAGTGTTGGAATTTCAGGGAGGAGTACCTTTGTGAGCCATTGAATTTAATTTTTGTGGGCACAGCAGTGTTTCATTGGGATTGGCTGCTGTCTCCAAGTATTGCATTCTGTGAATCCCATATCCCAAAAGCTCCACCATATTTGGTGTTCTTGGATGTGAAGTTTTATTGCAGATTTTGCTGCTCTGGTCTCACTACAGTGAAGGCTTAAAGGAGCCACAGTTGGGGTGGGGCAATATAGCTCCAAGTCAGAGAACACAAAGACAGGTCAGACATGAGACATAAAGCTGAAGCAACAATAGAAAAACGTAGAGCCAACGACAACAGGAAACAAGGGACAGTGACATTTGACAATTGGAGTTTTCTGCTTCAGAGGTCTACCAGTTCTTCCTGTACAACTCAGATGCTAGGTACCCAGGAGGACGGGCAATTACGTGTTTTTCCTGGCTTCCAAATCCATGCTAGACCTGTTCCCCAGTCTTGTGGAATTTACCTTAATAGTTTCTAGGTCTGTTGAACCCCAAAGTGCCAAGCCTCTTTGAGTACATTTTGTATTTTGGTTCTTGGTCTCACTAGGGAGGGTTCTCAGGACTCCACCAGGAGAGAAAATCTGGTAACTCCCATTGAACTCCCCAATTAACCAGAAATAAAGCCAGAAGCAACCAGAGGGCTGTGGGATGTTACCCTGTACCCTGGACAAAGGATTTTGTGGGTCTCATCAGACCCCTGTTGTCCCCAGTAGGGTACCCCTAAGCCAGAATCTGGAAACCAGACAGAAAAAGTGTCACAGAGCTTTTTTTTTTTTTTTTTTTTTTTTTTAAAAAAAAGCTTCTATGGCTTACCAAAAAAAGGGAAACCTCCATAAAAATGCTTGCTACTTCTTTTTCTAAGCATGGTTGTTCACTGCAGTGGAGGTGGGGAGGTCCCCAGAGCCAAATGAAGAGCCTAGCTTCAGAATTTGGGGTGGAGTTATCTCGCTGGAGTCTCCATATGTTAATCCTGAGATTTGTTTGAGAAAAACTAGTTCCACCATTTTGGCTGAATTTAAGCAAGCTTTTATCAAAACTTTATATACTTACCAAGATGGAATTTGGTCAGGACGACTCCAGGAAACTTTCCAGCCGAGTGGCCCTGAGGCACATATTATTGCGGTTTATATGGACAAAACTCATAGGCCACCATACTTTCCCATGAGGCTTTGTTATTATTTTCTAAGAACTACAACTCCCAGAATCCCAGGAAGTTACCTGGCCCTTGGGCAGGCAAGGCTTACAGGTTAACTTAGGGTCTAACAGAAATTTGACAAAGACTTCTTCTAAAGTCAAGGCTTATGTTGCAGAGAGGATTGTTTTAATTTCTCTTTATATTTATTTATTTTGTGAGCATGTGTATGTGTGGGCATGTGTCCCACTGTGGGAGTCTGTTGGAGTCCAGCTCCAACTTGTTCCCACCTTTCAAAGAGTTCTTAGGTGGAGGAGAGAAGAATGAGGAAATATTAGGTAGAAAGATAGATCTAAATGATGAGCAGAAAGACAGAGACACAAGATAGCTTTGGGAGGGCCTGGGTCAATACCCAGCCGCCCAGTCATTTATTCAAAAGGGATTTTATAATATGCCAAGGGGAAAGGCAAAAGACCTCCTCCTTGCAGGATCAAAGCACATTGTACAGCTAAGTGTAAATCTTTCCAAAATACCTGGTAAACATGCCCCTGGCCAAACCGCCCCATTATGCAGCCCTGCTGGGAAAAGCAAGCTCAGATTCTCTGACCCTGAGTAAGGTCTCACTAGATAGCCTCTGTGGGCCACCATATCTCATGGTGTACATGTAGAAGTCAGAGGGCTATTTGCAGTATGTGGGCTTCAGGGATCAAGCTCAGGTAGCCAGGCTTGGGCTAGCATTTTACCCAGTGAACCATCTCTCTAGCCTGATACAGTTATTTAGAGACCATCTGGTCAAACATTACAGATTTAGTCAGGGTTTGAGAAAACTTATGTATTGGCCCTGTTGCAGGGGCAAAGGCCCATATAGATTATCTACCATCAGGGCTTCTGTTAGGCTTTGTTAAAGATATTTTTAGAAACTAGTTACATATTTTTCAAGAAAAGTGTCATTGTGAGCAAAGGTCCTACTTGGAGCTGTTTAGGCCGAAATTAATATCACTTGTGCATCTTTGGTGGGGGGGGGCATCAGCAGTAATCCTGAAAAGACAAAATCGATAGTACAGTTTTGTTCTTTCTACTCACATGGATTTGATCTGCAAACATTTGAACTACAGTACTCAGGCATAATTTCTATGTAGTTTTTCTTTTTCTTGACTCTTTGCTCTTTGGGGGCCTGCCACCCAGCTCTCAAATACACAGAGACTTACTCTTACTTATGAGTTCTTGGCCTTAGCTTGGCTTGTTTCTAGCCATCTTTTCTTAACTTAAATTATCCCATCTACCTTTTGCCTCTGGACTTTTACCTCTCTTTCCTTCTTACTCTGTGGCTGGCTGTGTGGCTGTCCCCTGGTGTCCTCCTCTCCTTTTCTCACTCCTCCCTCTTCTTTCTATTTATTCTCTCTGCCTGGCAGCCCTACCTATCCCTCTTTTGCCTTGCTATTGGCTGTTCAGCTCTTTATTAAACCAATCAGGTATTTTAGACAGGCAGAGTGAAACAGCTTCACAGAGTTAAACAAATGCAACATAAAAGATGCAGCACATCTTTGCATCATTAAAGAAATATTCCACAGCATAAAAGAATGTAACACTTCTTTAATATTCCATAGCACTCCTCCTTTTTGTCTAAAGAAAAACGAAAGGTTTTTAACTTTTTAACATCGTAAAACTATATACAATAAAAAGTTATCAAGTAAGAATTACATTTATAATATTCAGTCTGCGGGACGGTGGTGGTGCATGCCTTTAATCCCAGTACTCGGGAGGCAGAGGCAGGCGGATCTCTGTGAGTTCGAGGCCAGCCTGGTCTACAGAGCGAGTTCCAGGAAAGGCGCAAAGCTACACAGAGAAACCCTGTCTCGAAAAACAAAAACAAAACAAAAAAATAATAATATTCAGTCCATTTGTATTTAGCAAATTCAGAGAAAATATTTCATTATTTATCTTATCTTAGTGATTCCAAAGTTTTATACTTAATTTACTTCCTATCATAATTAAGGAAAACTATAACTCCTAATTTAGTCTTTAACTCCATCAAAGACCTCAGAAGGATGTAATATTACTTAACAACAAAGACATCTGGTTGCCTAGACAGTCACCCAAATTTCCTATGCAGTTTTGGAGCATCCATCTTTGGCCCTACAGGTCTAGAATATCTGACAGACTTTTCAGTGAAGCAGCAAATTTGAAGGACTGTCCTGCCTTGTTTTGGCAAAATTCAACAGTCTTTTTCCTGTGTCCTGCTGTACAGTTTATACAGCATACTGTCAACAGTCAAGCCAAGAGCAGTTTCTTGCCCAAATGGCTAGCTTTGCCACAATGAAAGCAAACTCCATAGGGAGTTTCTTCAATGCCCATCATCCTTTTATGAAGTAAATTGAAGTCAAGAGGAGATGTGTCTCATTGTCATGAAAAACCTTAGTTTATTAAACATCTTAAATGCTATATTCTATGTCTCTGAAGTGTTTGAAAAATCATCTATCTGTCTAAAATATACCTGTTTAACTTTGAAAATATGCCTAATGTGACTATAAGTTTGATTATTATAGATTAACTACTAACCTCATTTTTAATTATACATTGCATTTTTAAATGAGCTGCATAACCACAGTACTCCAAAATAAGAGTAAAAACATATACAGTATAACAAAAATAACTTTAAATTTGTATCACTATACCAAAATCCATGCCAACGCAAAATATCTGATATTAATAGTTATCTTTTTATCCTATATTCCTGTAGTCTCCTAAATGATAACAAACATCCATAACCCTCGAAATAACCAACAACCACCACCCCTCTTCTTAGGAATGTGATGTCATGTTCTCCAGACTGCTTCTTGTTGTCTGTGGACAAAGGCATCTTTAGGGGTTTCTGATAAAATTAAGCCCAGTCCTGTGAAGACCATCTGTAACCTTTCTTGATATGTATCACCTGTCAATATTCATGAGGTCTCTCCCATCAAACCTGACCCTTAACCCTGAAGGAATCCACAGCCTCTGATTTCCTGTGGAAATAAAAACAAAACCTCTTCTCCAAAGCAATGCATTTTTTGAGTTCCATTTTAAAGTTAAGGCATTTCTAAAGTATATAGGATGCTTTATTTTATTGGTCCCTCTTTCAGTCCCATGTCTCTTAGCAGCTGTCATTTGCTTATCAGCAATCAAAAAATTCAAAGATAACATACTATACAGGATCCAGACTCCCTGTGTATTTCCCATCATTATGTGGCTTTTTTTAAATATATTACTTTTACTCTCTCTTTAAAGACCTTATTATTTTTAAACGATTTCTTTCTTTCTATGACTGTCTTTATCCTTTCTCTCCTATGCACATTGTAAAACATACTGGAACCTATTTAGAGGTCCCGTTCCTGTTCCCGTGTCTCCCCCCCCCCCCCCACTTTACTGTATATCCCTATCATTTTCTGACCACATGAGCCTTTAAACTGCTAAGTTGTGTGGCTAGGACCTCTGCCTGCTTCTCAGGTCATGAGAGCCAAGCCTAAAGTTCTCAGGCACCGTTGGAGGTGCATTTGACCAGGAACTGCATCCATTCCCCCAGTTCTGGAATGCCATTGCCCTACACAGTCCCAGGCATTTTTTACTAATTTTTTTAATTTTTTTTTGTTTTGTTTGTTTTTGTTTCTACTTAGAGGGAAAAAGGCTGTTTTAAGTGCTCTGCTGTATGGCAGAACTTCTTAAATGAGCCATGTCCATTTGTTTGTTTATTTTTAAGCTTTCTCAGGCCCTGTGGATGTTTGAGCCTCATGTTGGAATGCCAGAATGTAGTTGTTTCTTTCCTTTTTTTTTTTTTAAAACTCTTTTGCTCTTTAGGGGCCCGCCATCTAGCTCCCAAATAAATACACAGTGATTTATTCTTACTTATGAATGCCCAGCCTTAGCTCGGCTTGTTTCTAGCCATGTTTTCTTAACAATTATCCCGTCTTCTGTTGCCTCTGGGCTTTTGCTTTTCTCTCTTCTATATACCTCTCTTTCTTTCTTACCCATCAAAGACAAAAGATGTAAAAAGGGAAACAGGGTCCAGCTTATAGTCTTTGTGAGAAATTTAATGAAGGCTAAGCTGTAAATTCTCTCCCACAGCAAGTCAGGATGGAAGTTCCTGTGAGTATTCAAATACCATGATGGCTTTCTTCCAGGGTAGCTTTGGGAACTAGAGAGCTTCCAGTTCCTTCCCTTCATCCCTGCAGACATCTCTGCCTTCCTCAGGACCTGAGGATAAGATCCTTGCCTCTGCGCATTGAGCTGCTCATATGTAATGACCACTGCTCTCTCTACCCAAAGGCTACTTCTGATTCTTTCAAGTCTGGAACTTTACATCTCAGGAGTATCAAGCTCATTTGCCAAATAAACAACTTAGTTTCCCAGGTTAACTTAGATTTAATGGCTCTGTAGTGCTAGATTTAGATGAACTAGGGTTGAGAAGTCTGCCTTTAGGGGCATTTATTTGGCTATAAAGAACAGATTGGATCAGAGTTGGGAAAGTTGGTATCAAGGTGACCACCTAAAAGAAGTTAATTTTACAGGCAGTAAAGTAGAAAATGGCAGAAATTGTGGTGAGGGAAGTTGTCATAAAGCGAAAAAGAAGTATGAAACAAATCTACAGGTCCACTGGAGCCATAGAAAATATGGAAAAGAGTCAAAGAAAATATCAAATTCTGTGACCTTTCTCTTCCTTTCAAGTTTTCTTTGATGAGGTGATTCTGAGCCTTGGCTGGCTTTGTGGTTCCTTAATAAGTGAGTCAGAAGCACAGGTCTCTGAACTGCTCATCCAGAAGCAGAAATAGACAGCAACAGAAATCCAGGCAGGCAGCTTTGTACATGCTGTCAGCTCTGCAGCAGAGAAGACAGGTTTGTCTCAGATGTGTACAGGGCTCTCCTAGAGGATTCTAAGGCAGCTGTAATTCGTCGTCCCATTTTGCCCAAAGATTTTAAGTGTGTGTGCCTTTTTCAGTTGGGGTGAGCCAGGTGACTAAATGAAGCAGCAGTATATGACATTGCTGTTGTAGCTGTTTTGAACACATAGGCAACAGTGTGTGTACCTCACAATCCAAGGGGCTCACACTGAGGTGCAGGTCTCTCTACACTGTGGTGAGTAATTGTGCTGACAGATGAAAATACAATTTAAAATGCATGGTCTAAACTTGAAGATGCAGTTTGAAAGCTCAAAGTACAGTGTGCAGTCTTTATACACACACACACACACACACACACACACACACACACACACACACACACACACACGTATATATATAAAGTATATATACATGTACATACAGACAAGTAATAATAGCTGTCACAGTGTGTAACACTCAAATCAAGAGTAGAATATTCTTGGAGTTCCAAGGAATCCCTCTTCCCCAAATTAACCACTATTTTCTGACTATAACAGCACAACTTAGTTTTGTTTGCTTAAAATTTTTTAATATAAAATATTGCATTATATTTTTAGTCCCAGCACTTGAGAGGCAGAGGCAGGTGGATCTCTGGGTCCAAGGCCAGCCTGGTCTACTAGAGAGTCCCAGGTGAGCCAAGGCCACACAGAGAAACCCTGCCCGGGGTGAGTGGTGGGTGGGTATATATATGTGTGTGTGTGTGTGTGTGTGTGTGTGTGTGTGTGTGTGTGTGTGTGTGTGTACGTACACACACACATAAACATAATGAAAGGGTGTGTTTTGACATCTTTCATGGGTTTTTTTTTTTTGGTTTATGAGTTTTTTTTGCTATTGCTACAAGATTCATTCATTCATGTTGTATTACAATATTCTCTCATATAAACAAACCACAACTCACTCATTCCACTGGTGAAAGAAATTTGAGTTCTCTTGATTTTTTTTTTTTATTCTGTGTAATGGCTCTGTGACTATGTATGCGCATTTTATTTGGTATACATGTACAGATTTCTATTGGTTAAATGCAGTCATAAGGCGTACAGCTTTCTCAAATGGTGACACCTGTCTATGTTCCTGCGAGCAGTATCTGCATATCCTCAGTTGTTTAGCCAACACATGGTACTGTCTGTTTAATTTTTCTTTGTATGGGTGTTTTGCCTGCGTGCATATCTGTGAACCATGTGCATGTCTGGTGCTTGAAAGGGCCAGAAGAAGGTGTTGAATCTCCTGAGACTGGCATTACAGATGGTGGTGAGCTGCCATGTGGGTGCTAGAACTGAACAGCCAGTGCTCTTAAATGCCGAGACAACTCTCCAGCTCACGGAGTCTTTCTGACTTACTATTCTGGTGGTTGTGTAGCAGCCTCTTCCGTTTTAACTTTGTCCAAAGGTTCTCATCTTGTCTTTGTTAAGTTACTTTATACTCTCTTTATACTCGGATGTGAATTCTGTCACTTACCATACAAGTGTCTTCTCTCTTCCTGCAGCTTCTGTGCCATCTGACGAGTGGTCTTAGGTTTGTCGTTCTCTTTCTTTGTGTTTAGTGCTGTATGTGTCCCCAGTGGCGGAAACTGTATCCTCAGTCATGTAGGCATTTTCCTGTGGAAGCTTTATTGTTTGACTTTTCACATTTTGTGACTTAAATTTAAGAGTTTTTCTGATTCGTCTGGTGTGTGTGTGTGTGTGTGTGTGTGTGTGTGTGTGTGTGTGTTCATTGTGTCTCAGTGAGTTTATTTACTTATAGTACATCTAAAACTTTTTGATTGATTGATTGATTTTAAATACATTTATTTGTGTGTTTATCCAGGTGCACATGTATATATACACCAGAGGACATCTTCTGGGAGTCTGTTCTCTCCTTCCGTCACATGGGTTCCAGAGGTTGAACTCAGATTGGCAGGCTTGGTGGCAAGGGCCTTACCCACTGTCATCATGAGAGCCCCTCACTTAGTTTTAAATTAGTCTTCAAGACCTGAAACAGAAATCTTTTCTTTTTTTGGTTTTTTGAGACAGGGTTTTTCTGTGAAGTTTTGGTGCCTGGCTCTGTAGATCAGGCTGGCCTCAAACTCACAGAGATCCACCTGCCTCTGCCTCCCGAGTGCTAGGATTAAAGGCGTGCACCTCCACTGCCTGGCCTGAAACAGAAATCTTAGCATAAGATGGGGAGCTAGCAGATTGATCTTCTGAATTCTGAGCTATTGACCCTTAGCTGCTCCAATTCAGAGTCCTGGGGCCTTCCTGTATGTTGAAGGGTAGTGTTACATGGTGTGTTGCTACTTCCTCACTGCTCTTCTTAGGTCCTTAACCCGCCAGTCTGGATCTGGCTTTGCCACTTCAGACAGCTGGCAAAGTTTCCAGTGGCCTTCTTGCTGAAGCAGTTGGGGGATCTGCAGTGTCTTTTAACCATTTGCAGGTCTGAACATAGCCTGTTTGTCTTCTACTTCAGTTCTGAATGTTTTTACTCAGGTGAAGCCTGGGCCTCCTTTTTTATCCACTGTAAATGAACACAGTTTGATTTTGGAATCTTGTTTGAGAAGCTGAAAGCTTGTGTAGTTTCAGAGGTCTGATTCCTTTTGTTTGCAGTGTTCCTGTCTGTTTTTATTTGGTACCTAATAAACCCAAGTAAAAATCAGGGTAGCCATCCTTGCTAGGTAGATAATTCTTAGTGTATCTAGTGCTTGTACATAGGTCACCTTTTTTGAAACTTGCAATGTCCTATGAAACATCCCAACATTAGTGTTGGAATTATTGAAGTGATCAGAATGTAAACAGCCTGGTATTTGGACTTGTGTCTGGTGATGTGCTTGGCTGGTTCTAGCACTGTCTCCTGGAGCTGCCACGTGTCCATCGGTCTTTGTAGTTGCTGGAGCTTCTTGGTTTGCACCTTAGCTTCTTGAGTTGGGGTGGAGTGTGCAGGGTAGGTTGACTGGCAGTAGAGACCAGTAGATTCTTGGGAGAGGCTGTCAGTGATCATTTAATTTAGACACCAGCATGGCAATGTGTGATGCTGTGCTTGGGGGCTTTGGAGTATGTGGTGACCTCAGAAGTTTCTTGAGGCCCCACTTCTCTCCTCTTTCCCTTGAACTCTCATCTTCCCTTTTCGTGGTCTCCTTTCTGTGTGGTGATGTCTTGTGTATCAAATAAAGCTTGCCTGAGGATCAGAGGACAGCCAGCCACTAAACACAGAGGCCAGGCAGTGGTGGCACACACCTTTAATCCTAGCACTCGGGAGGCAGAGATCCGTCTCTGTGAATTCAAAGCCACCCTGGACTATATGAGATTGATTCAGTCTAGGAGAGAAACAACCAGAGAGTGGTACCACACACCTTTAATCCCAGCACTTGAGATCTCACGCCTTTGCTACCAGTATTTGGGAAGCACACATGCCTTTAATTCCAGCACTAAGAAGGAAGGGAAATGGCTGGGCAGAGAAAGGTATATAAGGTGTGAGGAGACAGGAACAAGCGCCTTTCAGCTCAGGACTCAGAGGCGTTCAGCTAGAGGATGTGTGGAGATAGTTTCTTCTATTCAGCCTGAGGACTCGGTAGTGGTGAGAAGTGTCTCTAGTAGCTTGTTCCTTTGTCTCTCTGATCTTTCAGCATTTACCCAATATCTAGCTCCGAGTTTTTATTGTAAGACCGTTTAGGATTTGTGCAAGATTACTCTCTCTTTCTTTCCCTCTCTACTTACTTTTTTTTGTTTTGCTACTCAATGGTAACATTGAGTTACTTTAATACTTTCTAATGTCTTTATTTCTCTAAATTTTCCTACAGCCTCTAAATTTTATTTTTTTGCCATGCTGCGCTTTGTCCCCATAACCCCCCTTGCCTTGTGCCGTTATTAGCCTGGCTGTCCTGGAACTCTGCGTAGACCTGGCTGGCCTGAAACCCAGAGATTGGCCTGTCTCAGCCACTCAGCCTCCTGAGTACTGGGATTAAAGGTGTGCATCACCATGTCTAGTCCTAGCCCTTTTACTTTTTATTTATTTATTTTTTTGTTTTTATTATTTTATTTTTTGTATTGTTTGTTTTGAGACAATCGCATATTGGCTAGGCTGACTTCAAAGATGTATTTTTTTCATTTTTAATTTGTGTGCGTGTGTGTGTGTGTGTGTGTGTGTGTGTGTGTGTGTGTACAGTGTGTACAGTGTGTACAGTGTGTACAGTGTGTAAAGGTGCCTGAGGAGGTCACAGGTGTCAGATCCTCATGTCACTGTAGCTATGGGTAGTTGTGAGTCACCCATCGTGGGTGCTGGGAACTTAACTTGGGTCCTCTGCAAGAGCAGTATGTGCTTTTAACCATTGAGCCCTCTCTCCAGCCCCGAGTCTGGCTTCAAACTTTGTAGCTGAGGATGACTTTGAATTTTCTTCTGCCTTCATTTTCTGTGGGAGACCAGCTCCCACCTTTTCAAGGGTTCTTATGAAGAGGAGAGAGGGATAAGAAAATATTACATAGAAAGACAGTGAAGAGGAGAAAGACAGGAACACGGGATAGCTTTGGGAGGACCTAGGTGAATACCCAGCAGCCTTTTCCATTTAGTCAAAAGGGCTTTATATAACAACGCCAAGGGGTGGGGCAAAAGACCTCCCCCTTGCTAGATCAAAGCACACTGTCCAGCCAAGTGTAGACCCTTCTAAACACCTGGTAACCACACTTGTGGTCAAATCATCCCCTTATGCAGCCCTGCTGGGTAAAGTAAGCTTAGATTCTTGGACCCTGAGTAAGTTCTCACTAGGAAACCTCTATGGGTCTCTACAGTTTCCTTGACTGCTGGGACAAATAGGCATATGCCACTCTGTGTGTGTGTGTGTGTGTGTGTGTGTGTGTGTGTGTGTGTGTGTGTGTGTGTACTGTTGGATATCAAATCTAGGGATTCATGCATGCTAGGCAAGGACTCTACCAATTGAGGTATGTCCCCAGCCCTTCATTTTGAGATAAGGTCTCATTAGGTTGCCTTGAACTTCCCATCCTCCTGTCTTAGCCTCCTGAGTAGCATGAGTGATAAACTTGTACCAAGGCCTGGTGGTAGTTTTAATTTTAAATAGAAATACCTCCCTCTTTCAAATGAAATGACATACCAAATTTGACTAATAAAACATACTAAGACAGTGTCTATATTGTCTCCAAACTACTAGGATCAAAGATCCTCCTGCCTTAGCTTGTCAAGTAGCTGGATGTATACTATTCACCTGGCATATTGGTAATTTTTATAGACCGGGTTGGCTTGCAAGCTATACAATTCAGACAACAACTTCTCTTTGAGTCACAAGTGCTAATACTATTGGGGAGGAATTCATCACTCAGCAGGCCAGTTCACTTGTCATCTCTTAGCCTACTGTGCCAGCAGTATGGGAGGCACAGCCCATGCCTGATATTGCCTGTGCATGGCCAGTGTTGGTGGTGTAGATGGTGCTGTACTTGTAAATGGCTTAGTAATGGAGTTGGTTGAAGTGCCTCAGTTTCCACAGGAGTAAAGGATTGGCTGGAGGTCTCCAGACCTTTCACAGTTAAACACAAAACATGTTAAAATGTGAGCCTGTTGTCTTAAAATGCTCTTGGGGGTAAAGGAGGAGATTTGGGGAAGGGAGGCAAGTAGGAGTTTCCAGGTAGATAATGCCAATGATGGTTCAGACATGCTCTGCAGATACTCACCTTTTTTGCTCACAGGCTGTATGAAGTGGTTTTTGTTACTATTATTACTTAAAACTTCTTATGAGACTGGGTGTGTAATCAGGGTTGGCCTAAAGCTTGTCATCTTTCTGCCTCATCCTCCTGAGTGCTGAGACCACAGGCATGTGCCCCTGACTACAGCTGTTCTGCTGGGTGAAAAGGAAGTGGAGTTGGGAGATCCACGTGCAAGAGGGAACCCATCAGTATTCAGGGTCGGTTGGTCGGTCAGTCTCTGTCTGTCTCTCTCACCTTTTTAGACACGTTTTCAGCCAGGGTTAGACCAGGCTGGCCTCAATTGAAGAGATCCACCTGCCTCTGCCTCCCTACTGCTGGGATTAAAGGTGAGTGCCACCATGGCCTGGCTCAAGGGCCTCACCTCTTACCCTGGGCATCTCTACTCAGTCTGTTCTCTGCTAATTGGTGTAGGTTGAACTTGTGTGCCAAGCTTTGTTTTCAGCTGCACATTCATCTTTATTGGCTCGTCCTGTGAGATTGAAAGCTGACTGTATGTAGAACTTCTGAAGCATCTTCAGAAACCCCAAGAGTCCTCTGTATTAAATTAACATCTGGCTAATTAATAAGCCAAGAGGTGTCCAGATTGTGTATGTAGGGTCTCTAAGCCTCCTAGAATCTGTTTGCTCTGCCTATTCAATCTTTCTACAGTTGTATTTTGAATTGTTTTTCTTCTTCTTAACATAAATAATTAAAATTACCTGGTATGCATTTGTAGAAGATAACTAAAACTGGGTTTTAAGCCAGAAGGAAAATCCTCTTGTTTTTCTGGCTTGGATTGTGCATTTGAAGAAGTTGGACCAAGGTGTTTGGGAGGTAAATTACTCTTGTTGTAGATGGTACCTGGAAGGAACTGGGAAGCAGAAGCGCTTTATTGATGTTTTCTCAAATTCTTTTGTCAGGCATCTGAAGAAGCTTCCCTCAGGGCGCTGGAAAGTCTGATGACAGAATTTTTCCATGATTGTACAACCAATGAAAGAAAACGTGAGATAGGTAAGTGAAATTTGGGGAAGAAGGAATTGATACCCTTGGCTGGTCAAACCTGCATGTGCCCCTTGAGTTCTGGGCTTTGCTCTGGTGCTACTGGTTGGTGGCAGGTGGGGCCTGCAGACCTGATTGCAAGGGCATAGTGATTGGTTCTCTTTCCTTTCGGTCAAGTGGAAAGCCTCTGTTTTGTTTCTAATCTTAGCAGTGTTGTTGTAAGAAGCCCACAACACTTAATTTCAAACAAGAACAACTTATGAAAGTATCTGAATGAACGCCTGAGAGTGGTCTTTGAATCCCTTACTGGTCTACCTTTGGAGCCTTCCAGCCTTTTCTTCCTTTTTGTCATGGTTACCTTTCCCATTCTGCAGTTTTTGTGAATAAAGGCTCTGCAACAGAGAGAACATGTAGGTGTAATCACTTGCTGTCTCGGGGCCTCAGTATGTTTGAGAACCCACGTTTCACTTTTTATGTTCATTAACACAGTTATGTTAATCAAACATACTAGAAAGATAATTTATTCAAGTGTCACGTCCTGCCTCAGGGACATGACCCACTGTGCTGCTCAAGCAGTCTGTTCCCCTTTGGGTCCTCTCTTAACCTTGGATTTGAGTGAAAGGTGCTTTCTTACTACTCAGTACTCTGTAACCATACTTATTGCTTACCTTTCTCTAAGGTCTGTCTTTGGCTCAGAACCCTACAGGCTCATTTCTGTCTCCATTGGCTTGACTCATGTTAGCCAGCTAAACCTCCTGGTCCTGTTTGTCATCCAAAGTCCACTTGGGGTGGAGACTCTTACGGGTGGCTAGGACATCTTGCTATAGCCTGTTTTTTGCTAGCCTCCTTGAAGCATTGTGTCATCTGATAGTTGGTACTCGTGATAGTCTGCACCTCTCTTTTCTGGGAGAGTACATTGTAGAGAAGTAGAATAGACAGAGGACCACTGATGGTTGCTGAGTCTGGGAGATGAGCGATGTTTGCCTAGAAGACCTGCCCTGCTTGCTACTCTGGTTCTCTATACTGATTATCCTCCTGACCCAGTGTGATCCCCTCGTTAGTTTATGGTACTAGTGTACTTTATATTTATAGTGAAAATACTAGATATAATTTTTACCAAAAAAGGTAGATCTTCCTCTATGTTAGTTTCCTATAATCTTCCACTCTGATTTCTTCAAACTCTTGTCGCTGGCTTTCATTTTTGATTTGCTCATTAAATCTTGCTCACATTTGCATATTCATGGGTTGAAAGTGGAACCTTGTATAAGATTTTTATCTGAATCAAACTTTTATGCAGACTAGGGTTATAGCTTAGTGGAAGAGCACTTTCCTTGCATGGGCCCTAACCTTAGCAACACAAAGAGTCCGTAAAACAACACATATTACAGATGTTCAGTTGAAATGCTGGCTAATTGGAACTGTTCTGTACCAGTTGGTCAGTCTTGTGCATCTCTTTGTACCTGGTCATTGTGGCTTAATCTGAGTGTGTGACTAGAACTATTGTTTGCTTTTGTTGTTGTTGTCTTCATAAAAACCACAGGCTTTGCCTGTTGACGTAAGGGAACAGAAGGAAGCCGTGCCATAATAAGGCCCTTCTACCCACCTGCCAGACAAGTTAGAGTGCTCGAGAGGTTAATAGAGTAGGTAGTGGGGACACATGATGAGACCAGCTGTCCTTTAACAGTGGAGGAATGAAGGGAGCAGTATATACAGTAGTGGTTTGCTGTGATCAGGCTCAGGGATCAGCTGGCTTGAGCCCAGCATGTCATTTCCAGCTATGACTCACATTATTTGGTTCGCTTGTGTCTGTGTTACATAAAAAAACTTTTGTTTAATTATCAGGACATGCCATCATCTTTCACAGAATTTTTAAGATTTAAGAAAATTATTTTTATTTTATGTCTATGAGTTTTGCCTGCACATATGTCTGTGTACTATGTGCATGGAGGAAGTTAGAAGTGGGTATGGGATCCCCTGGAACTGGAGTTGTAGAAAGTTATGAGCTGCTATGTGGGTGCTGGGGATTGAACCTAGGTCTTCTCCAGGAGCAGCCAGTGCTGAACCATTTCTGTAGCCCTTCTTCTGTAGAGTGGCTAGTGAGGCTGCCTTGTTGCATTTAGTTAGGTTGCAAGGCAGGCAGAGAACTGAAGTGTCTTCATGGCGACCTTGCATAGGCCAGGCTTGCTGGCAGGGTCCGTGGCTAGTGCATAGATCAAGGTGGTTAACAAGCATTGTGCCTACAGGTGATGGTGGGTAGCTAAACTAATAGGGGTGGGTAGCTTATTAATTGTGACTTTTGGCTTATGCCGTCCATGGTCTGAGAGGAGAAGAGCCATTTTTCTTTTTTCTTTTGGTTTTTTGAGACAGGGTTTCTCTGTGTAGTTTTGGTGCCTGTCCTGGGTCTTGCACCGTAGAGCAGGCTGGCCTTGAACTCACCATGATCTGCCTGGCTCTGCCTCCCGAGTACTGGGATTAAAGGAGTGTACCGCCGCCTGGCGAGAAGAGCTATTTTTAATTGACTAGATGTACAGTCAGAGCTGCTCTGGTAACTCTTAGGGTTTTTACTTTTGATTTTTACTTATTTATGTATTTTGTGTCATCATCATCATCATCGTTATTATTTTGTTTTTTCAAGACAGGATTTCTCTGTGTAGCTCTGGCTGTCCTGGAACTCACTTTGTATACCAGGCTGGCCTCGAACTCACAGAAATCTGCTGGCCTCTGCCTTCTGAGTGCTCGGATTAAAGGCGTGCACCACCACCACCTGGCTATGTCTTATTATTATTTTTAAGTTTTATTATTATTTTATCTTATCTTATTATTTTTAAAAATATAATTGATTTATTTATTTTTATTTTATGTGTATGGGTATTTTGCTTTCACCCATACATTGTGTACACTTTCATGCCTGGTGTCTATGGAGGCCAGAGGAAGTTCCAGTCCCTGGCACTGGAGTTATAGACAGTTGTAAACCACCACATGGCTGCTGGGAATGTTACTTTTCTCTTCCGATTCTCTAGCCTTCATGTTGCCTGAGTGCAGGCAGTATGGATATCACTGAAGAATGGTAGAACATTATGTGTGTAGCTTATGCCTGTAGGGACTAGTTGGCATCATTTACATTTTGGATAAGCTTGCTGTCCCACGTAGAGCTTAAACAAGAGCTTGAGCAATAGGCCTCTGTTCTCAAAAGGTATCTTTAGGAAAGTCAGTGGCTTTGAGATGTCAGGGTACACTGCCTGTGTTGATGGTACCCCCAGAGTCAAGAGTAAGTACTAACTGCATAATCCATTCACCTGGGTTTTGTGCTTGTTTGTTGACACCATTTGCATTATGTGGGAAGGTAGGAATGTTTTCAAAGTGATGGCAACCTGGTCTTGTATTAATTTCATGTATTTTTATAGTTGTTTTGTTAACTTTTCTAGAGGAGCTTCTTAATAACTTTGCCCAGCAAGTAGGAGCCTGGAGATTCTGCTTGTTTTTTCTGTCCAGCACAAGGAATGACTATGTGATGATGTACAGCTTAACGGTTTTTGAGGTAAGATGTTGGGTCATTTCATATTCCTGAAAACCATAGTGAAATTGTATACCACGGCACCGGGCCTTCCCTTTAATGAGGACTGGGAAACAGTAGCTTGACCCACCCTCTTGGCACCCCTGACTAGTTGCCTAGTGTCTGGGGACACCTTTTTGTCTATGGCTCCATAAAGATTGGGCAGGCGGTTGGCTTTCTGGTATTGTTAGGTCATGTTTGGTGACTTACCTTTTTCTCTTATCATTGGAAAGACAAAGATGACTAAATGTTTTGTAAGGAGAGTGGTTGTTCTGCTGTCATCTTCCAACCCCAGACACAGTCATGCTAACTCCTGTCTTCTGTGCATGCTCACAGCACACTCTTTCCCACTCTCCTTGCTGTGACTGTAGAGAGTATAGCATCTTGATTATGTGCCTCAAGCTAGCTTCAAACTCACCACCTCTTGCCTCAGTCTCCCAGGTGATTGGATTACAGGTGTGTGCTGTCATGTCTGGCTTGTTCACTTATATTGGGACATTACAGTTGTTATTGTCACTCTTTGGTGGCCACTTGGCCAGTAAGACGTGTTGGAGACAATGATATAACAGCAAGTTTGTTCGTACAACTTTACGTCTTTACCTACTGAGTACGTTACTAAGTAGGTCTTCCTAGAGATAGGATTGTTGTGTCCTAAGATATCAGTATTTGTATTTCTCTTTTGTTAAATGTCCTAAACTGTTAGAGGAGTGTGTGTGTGTGTGTGACACGTTATAGCGAACTATAGAATTAAAAACAAGTTATTTTGTGTACAGCTCATTAAAGGATATGTATTTGTTTTTCAGAATCTGATCAATAAAATGTGGCTTGGGGTCCCATCTCAGGATAAGATGGAAATCCGTAGCTGCTTGCCCAAACTTCTCTTGGCTCACCATAAAACCTTACCTTACTTTATCCGGAACAAACTCTGCAAAGTTATTGTTGATATTGGACGCCAAGATTGGCCCATGTTCTACCATGACTTTTTCACTAACATTTTACAGGTAAGGATCTACTCGGGGGAACTGTCTTATAGATGGTTTGTTTGTAGAGGTGATTATATCCCTTGTCTTGAGTTGGCCGGTTAGTTGTTGGGCTGCAGTAGTAAATGTTGCAGGCTGGATGAGTACATTAGCTTCCTTTATGTTCTTGTTCCTTTGCGTAGTGGAGGAGAAGGAAGAAGAATGCGCCTAGCTGCTTTGTTAACTTCTGTGATGTTCTGCTCAGCAAACCTTTGAAAGCCTGGCTCCTGATACCCTGGGTGTTGAGGTGAAAGGAGGGTTCCAGTGGTTTCAGAATTGAGTCAGGAAATAATCATAAGCAGTAACTAGCCATTCTTAGGAGAATTATTGTGCTGCTGAGCTGTGTGTTACACAGACCTGGGAGTTGTGAGGTGAGCGGTAAGGTGTGGGCAAGGGATGGGTTTCACCGTTCTTTCATTGGAATTGAAGAAAAGTAGTTTTTATTTTTCTCTTACTTTAGTGTTATGATTTTTGAGATGAGGTCTTGCCAAAACTCATGAAGCTCCTGTCTTATCTTCTTGAGTGCAAGAACTGTGTAGTGGGCGTTGCTGATGTAGAGGAACATGAGGCATCCTTTGATGTTGGAATCCTGAGTCTTGTTGGAGTCCGGATCGTAGAGGGGCAAGAAGAGAGGACAGGAGACAGGACAACTGCCATTGGGAGGCTCTGGGTCAAGCTGTGGCCTTATTTGTTGTTTGAAGGAGCAGTGCTGGGGAGGTGGCCAGGAGGTTTTGGCCAGTGACTGATGCAGGGCTTTTAGAAGGGAGGAGTCCAGATCCTAGGTTAGGACTTTCCAGAGCTATAATTTTCTAACGTTTTGTCTGCTGTCTCTAAAGTCATTTGGATGTTATAGCAGTGCAGACATTGAGCATCTGGATTGCTTCTCAGATTGCTTCTCATCGTGCCACAAATTTGGTATATTTGGTTTTGTTTCACACAGTGATTCATTACCTAGAGATTTATGGCAGTAGTTGCATCTCTTCAGCAACCTAGGTATTCAACACCAGCCTGTGCTGGCCATGCATGTGATGGAGCCATTGCAGTGGACAACTGTCAATCTTCCCCCTTGTCCTTGGGCATGGTCCCAGCCTTGCTTGTTACTGTACCATTTACATACTGTACTTATACTAGGTTTGGGGTGCAAGGAGACCTTCAGTGCTTTCAGAATTTAGTTGGGAAGGAGGCTTTGAGCTGAGCAGAGGTCTTACCTGGTGAATTGAGGTGTGAACCACTTGAGAGATGGGTTCAGAAGGCTATGACCTGTGGCTAGATGCCTTCCAACACTGGTAGTCCTGAACCTGTGCATACTGTGTTATTTCTGAACACACATACTTAGGCAAGTAAGTTCAGTTTTTAAATTGGGTACAGCATAAATTACTAATAACAAGTAATGATAAAATAGAATAGTAGCCTGTACCACCTGGACACATTAGACTCATACCTGGATAGATTGGCACATGCTGACATAAGATTTTACTGTGCTACCCAGAATGGCGTGCGATTTAAAGCTTATTGCTACCTTTTTTTTGGGGGGGGGAGGATGGACAACACAGGGTCTCTCTATGTAGCCCTGTCTGTCCTGGAACTCACTTTGAAGAGCAGGTTCGCCTTGAACTCAGAGAGATCTTCCTGCTCTACTTCCCTGGTGCTGAGATTAAAGGCATGCGCCACCACTGCCTGTCCTAGCTTATCAGTTCTTAATTCTGGACATTTTTGTTTAATATTTTTTTATTTCATGGAATTATGAATGACTGAAACTTGAAAGTGAGACTTGTAGCAAGTACTTGCCCATATGGAAGCATCAGGAAAAATACTAAAGTAAACAGAGCAAATACCTGGAGGTGAATTCATTTTTATGTCAGTGGTGGCCTGTGAGAAGGAAGCAGCTAGGGACTGGGAGGCAGAGAGCCACAGTTCTGACAGTGGCAGATGAGAGGCGCTGCTTCCTTCCTGGTGGGACTAGTTCTGGTGGTAAAGCACAAAACATTCTTTGTCAGCCTTATAAAGGCTCTTTAATTCATTAAAGGGTTTTATTTGTGAGGTGAAAGGTTTGGAGCCTATACTTTTCAGAATCTTTTCTAGTCACATCACTTTCCACTTGCTACCCATGTGAACTAGTCAGTAGCACTTCCTACCCATGTAACTAGTCAGTAGTACTTTTTACCCATTTAACTGGTTAGTGGCATTTGCTACTCATGTGAACTAGTCAGTCTGGCCATGGGTGATGGTGCTCAGTTGGCATTTCTAGTAGTCTGTAGTAAAGCAAGTTTTTCTTTAGGGATTGATAAACAAGACCAAACTGGTTCTAGAATAAATTTCTCTGTCAGTGGTCCTTAGATAATCCATCTAGTTTCTTTTGGCTCAGTTCTCTTCTGATCTGACTGATTTGCAGTCAAAAATATAATTGTTACAGTTGGTGGGGAATTTGCAATTTATGTTGTGGTAGTTTATACCTAGAACTAACTTACAGCTCTGCATTGCTCATACCTTTCTAGGCCACTGGAAAAGGAAGTAATAAGTTGAAATTGACGGTAGTCTGGGCCAGCACACCTTTTTGTAAGATTGTTCTTCAGATTTCTGAAGTCTGTTGAGCCAAACCTTTAGACATATTTTGCCTGAAGCCAGATTACTAAGGGACAAGCGGCCTTGGAAAGGGGCTACCTCTTCCCTGATAGGATGTGTAGTGCAGACAGTTGAACCTTTCAGGTTCCCTGGAAACCAGAGGTGCTTGTCTGCTAAGTCAGGTGGAAAAGCTAAATTAAATAAAACACAGAAGCTAAACTGTGTTTAGAATTTTAATTATATATTTAATTAATTGCCTTTCTTGATACAAGAGCAACAAAGGTGCGGAATTGCACATGTTCTCCAGTTGTTTTGAGTAAAGGATTGCTGGGAGGAGCGGAGGGAGGTCTGGGGGGAGGGCAATAGTAAAAGACTGCCTTAGTTCCTTAGTTTATTTAGTTGATCCTGTGTCACTCTTTCTTACTCTTTGAATTTCACCCCAGAACTGTTTAGCCTGGAAGTCACAGAGATCTGCCTGCTTGCCTCTGCTTCCCGACTGCTGGCCTCAAAGGAGTGTGCCGCCTCACCTGGCTCCTTTTCAGTTCTTAGTCATCTGGCACATTCTCATGTTTTAACCTTGATTATATCAAAATGCTCAGAACCATTGACAGTCAATTGCTCTGCAATGGCTCCTCACCAGATTATCAGGTACTAGCTGCAGTTGTGTCGGGAACTGAAACCCAGATGTTTAGCAAGTACAAATTAGAAGTCGTTGCATTCTGCTGTGACCAGCTAGAGTGGCTGACAGGAAAGAAGAGGCTAGAGAAAGCAGCTGCAGCTGTAGAGATAGCTGAGCAGTCTACAGGAAGTGCCCTTTCTGTAGAGGAGGAGGGAAGGTCACACACCCATTCTGTGAGCCTCAGGAAGGAAGAAGCTAAAGTCAGTTCAGCTTTGCTTTGTAACCCAAGCTAGGAAGCTTAGAAAGGTGGGACCTTGGTTTAACTTTGACAGAATGAGGCCCAAGATCAACCCTGGCTACAGGTCGGGGAGTCAAGGCAAACAGCGAGGTCCAAATTCTTAAGCCCTCAGAGGTGAGAAAAGTCTCAACAGGAATAGAAAGGGAGCTTAGAAAGCAGAGAGGGGACAAGATCTCCCCTCTAGCAGAGGGTTTAACCAGCCTCTTCCGTGCTCGATAGGCTGCTTAGAGACTGGCTTAAAGGCACCTGGATGATGACTAAAGGGGAGAGAACAAGAGTGTCCCTTCTCTCCAGAGCCTGGTGGACCCAACAGGGAAGGCCAGTTAGTATTTTCACTCTATATATGAATGTGGGAGGCAGCTAGGACAATGGTTCAGTCATTCTTACCATGATTTTTAAAAGATTTTTTATTTGTGTACACACACACACACACACACACACACACACACACACACACACACACTCTCAGAGGCCCAAAAGAGGGCATTAGATCCCTTGGAGCTAGAGTTACAGGGGGTTGTGAGCCACCAATATGGGTGCTGGCAATTGAACTCAGGTCCTCCGAAAGAGCATTATGCACTCTATTTAAAACTTATTTGTTATTTTTACTGGTGTGTATATGCATGTACCTGTGTGAGTCTATATGCACCGTGTGCATGCAGATGCCCTTCGATGTTGTTTCATCCTCTGGAACTAGTGTTACAGGCAGTTAGGTGCCACCTGATATGGGTGCTGGGAACTGAACCAGGTCCTCTGCGTGAGCAGTGAATATTCTTAGGCATGGAGCCATTTCTGAGCAGTAAATACTCTTAGGCATGGAGCCACATTTCTCCAGACCTGCAATATATACTCTTAATTGCCATCTCTCTAGCCACTCTTAAGATTTTTATTCAGAATGGGTGGCCATTGGTAGGGTCTGTTCTTTGCTTCTCTCTCAGCTGCAGCCTCCTCCTCCTCCTTTCATTTCTTCTTTGGAAGTGTGTTCATCTTCTACCAGCTTTCTCATTAGGAATTTGTGGGCCATGTGTAGAAGGAGGTAGGCCCAGGAGTTTCACAGCATCTGTCACTCCTGTTGTGATGTTGAAATAGGAACAGCAAAAAAGACGAGAGAGGGAATTCCAATGTTTATACCAGGGTGTGGGGCAGGAGCCAGAAGGGCAAGGAAACCAGCCAGGTGATGATGAAAACGATGCAAAGATGAGGAAGATGCTTTTGTAGGTGGTTTCCATGCCGTGTAGTTAAAGTGGACTGACTCTAGCGGGTGATCAGAAAACTATGGTAAGATTCACTGCTCAGACAAAATTGACAAACCAGGAGAGGCTAAGAAGAATCGTGGCGGCCAGTTGGTGGATGATCTGTTTCTTAAAGTTCAGTTGCTTGACATCAGAGGCAGAAGAACAGGGACCAGTAGAAAGGAACTTGAGTCATGAAGTATTTCCGGTACTGGGTACCGGTACTCTGGCTGGGGTGTCCCTCTCAAACTTTGCTCATGCCTTAGAGCCATGGTTTATCCACAAGAATTGTCATGCCAGCAACAAAGGTAACCAGGAGCCTGGGTCAGTCCTGGATGGAGCAGTGGTGGAACCATCATCATAACTGGTGGCTTGAGAGCTCTCTTTGCCAAGATGAAAGCCCTACCTCCACCTGCTTGGGCTGCTTCCACTGGTCGGGAAGAAGTACCCCAAGGTGGTACTGGGTTGCTCACAGCTAAGCTTCTTCACCATTTAGGAGGGCAACTGATGGTACAGCCATCTACAGCTCACAGGGGTGTCAAATGATGAGAAAGAAAGAGCAAGGCAGTTAGGCTTTGGCACCACTTCATCCATCTCAGTCTTCTGGATCGGTGCAGGTTCAGTTCACATGCAGTAGAACCATTTCCATCAGATGTAATCATGAGATTTGGTGTAGCTCCCACCTTCCTCCTTCCTCCTCCTGCAGCTAGGGAGCCAGCCAGGGAGAGAAAGCAAGAATGATTACTTTCTTCTTTACTTTTGTTTCTTTGAGACAGGCTCTGACTGTGGCCCTGGTTGGCCTGGAATTCTTTATGCAGACCAGACTGTCCTTAAACCAGTGGTTTTCAACCTTTCTAACATTGTGACCTTTTAATAGTTTTTCATGTTGTGGTGACCCCCAACCATAAAATTATTTTTATCGTTACTTCATAACTGTAATTTTGCTACTGTTATGAATCGAAATGTAAATATTGGTGCTTTCTGATGGCCTTGGGTCATGACCCACAGGTTGAGAAACACTCTCTTAAACTCACAGAAGTCTGCCTATCTGCCTCCTGAGTGCTGGGATCCAAGGCATGAGCCTCCATGTCCAGCAAAGTAACTTTGTCTTTATTCTTCAGGTCCTGTGTGTTTAGCCTCTAGCACTAAAAAAAAAAAAAAAAAAAAAAAAAAAGTTTCCTCCTACCTACCTACCCACCTACCTACCTACCATCTCCTCCCTCATGATGGAACCTAGGGTCATGCAATGCTAAATGAACCCTTTACCATTGAACTTTTTTTTGACAGGGTCTTGCTATGTAGTCCAGGCTGCCCTCAAATTCATGATCTTACTGCTACCTCTACTTGCTGAATGCTGATATTACAAGTGTGTGCCACCATGCCTAGTGATGGCTTTCTTTTTTCACTTGACTTCTTACCTCACCTTTCTTCCCTCTGAATAAAGAGAGCAAGATTTCCGATGGATTTTTTTCCATGTTGTAGGGTGTCCCGCATCTGTGAGGAGCAGAGGCATTTCATGATAAAGGAAAGGGAACATGTGGGCTGGAGAAAGAAGCATGGCAGTCTAGAGCGCTTACATTACAGAAGAGTAAGGTTCATTCAGTTCGCAGTATCATCAAGTGGCTCACAGTCTCAGGGGAGATGATGGACTCTGCAGGCACTTAGACACTTATGGTGCATATAAATTCACATAGGTGTACACACACACACACACACACACACACACACACACACACACACACACACAAATCTTGAAGGTAAATCTTGCCAAGTAGAGTATTTGGCAGAATATTCTCAACTGAAAGGTTAAGTGCTTAGGAGCTGGCCAGTGGATAAGAGTACTTGTTGCTCTTCCAGAGGACCCAGTGCCCATGTGATGGCTCACAACCAACTGTAAACTCCAGTTCTAGAGGCTTTGATTCCTTGTTCTGATCTGAGAGGGCACCAGGCACCCAGGTGGTACTTGGACATAGTCACAGGCAAAACACTAATACACACAAAATTTACCCCCCTCCCTTTAAAAACAGTACGTTCTTAGTTGAAAATAGAGATAAAAGAGGGGAAGGAGAAAGGAAGGGAAATTCTCAGAATAGGCTTGAGAACCCAGAATTCTCCACACAGGCTTAAAGAGAGTCTTTTCTACTTTATTATAGCCAAACATTACACTGAGGCAGACATTATTTGAGTGTGTTAGAAATAGTTGAATTTTGTACAAAATAGAGAAAATGTAGAATTAGGAAGTTTTAGCATTCAGGAGAGCTGTTTTTTTTTTTTTTTTTTAAAGATTTATTTATTTATTATATATACAGCATGTATGACCAGAAGCAGAAGAGGGCACCAGACCTTATTACAGGTGGTTGTGAGCCACCATGTGGTTGCTGGGAATTGAACTCAGGACCTCTGGAAGAGCAGTCAGTACTCTTAACCTCTAAGCCATTTCTCCAGCCCCCGAGAGCTGGTTTTTATAGGGAGCACCTCCCTCCTTCCTTCTCCTTTTTTTCTCCTTCTTCCTCTTCTCTGATTGGCTCTTGGGTAGCCTCCTAAACTCCTGCCTCTGCCTCTAGATTGCTGGGATTATAGGCAACTGCCGGCTTTCTTGAGCTGCTTCTGAGCATAGTAGGATTGTCCTTGGATTCCCATTACTGAGTTTAATAAATTATTTGTGTGTGTGAAGGAGGGGAGATAGAATAAGAGCGAAGATGTATGGGCACACACTCAGTCAGTGTTCATGCTCTGTAAAGTTAGGTCAACTTTCAGGAATGGGTCTCTCTCTCCGTTGAGGATTTTAAACTTCAGCTAGATCATCAGTTTTGTGCAGCAAGTGCTCCCTCCCCACCCTGCTCAGAGCCATCTTGTTATTTCCCAGCTGTTTTTCTTACTCTTTTGGGATGGATGGACGGTTCTGTAGTCTGTGATGGGAAGAGTTACTTTCCAGGGAAAGGGTGGTGTGCCTTGGGTTGGTTGAAATGAAGAGTATCTGGTTTGTCTTAATGCAATTCCTAAGTGTCCTCTTTTCTAAAGCTTAGAAACTTTGTGTATCATAAGTAAAACAGCCAGGGAAGAGCTGAATTGAAAGTGATACCTGCTTGAAGAAAAGGGTGAGGTACTCTGGAAATTGTTTGCTTTTTAATTGTGCCAAGTAGTGTAGGTCTTTGTAAAGGTAACCTCTCACTTGTAGGATACTCATTTGAATTTTGTGAAAACAAGTAGGATGCTCTAAGTAGCATCAGGCTGTTGAAAGTGTTATCTCATCTCCTGCTAGAGGACAGTATCACAGGGGATAGGAAAGTTACTAAATTTATTACATGGGTATTTGAGAAACTCTTACTGTAGCCAGGCATGCCTGTAATCCCAGCATCTGAGAAGCTGAAGCAGGAGGATGACCACAAGTTCTAGGACAGCCTGGGCTACATAGTGAGTGAGACCTGTCCCCAAAACTCAATGACCATGATAGTTGTTTAATGTCATGGATGTGTGTTGCTTTGCCACATGTTTCTTTTCCTTTTTAATTAAAACCTTTGAGACCACTATGTAGTCCAGGCTGCCCTTAAACTTTTTTTAAAAAAATTATATTTATCTGTTCTGGCAAGGGGATGAAGGAAAACATGTATGTGAAGGTCAGAGGAGACCTTAAATGAGTCAGTTCTCTGTTTCCACCAGGTGGGTTCCAGGGATCAGACTTCGGTAGCACCTTTGCCTGCAGAGTCACCCTGCTATCTCTTGCCTTAAACCCTTGATTTGTTTGCCTTCGTCTCCTATGACTGCTGGGATTTCAAGTGTGTGATACCACACCTAGCCTTGCCTCATGGTTAATTTTAAACTTTCTTGAAACATGCTAAGGTCAGAAATATAAGCTTTAGAACTATAAAGTTCATTTAACTTGAATATTGAAAAGATACCACAAATTGATCTATGCTATCATTATCACTAGTATGAAAATATTTGTATCCCTAACATGCATATCATCATGGTGTCCTTGACAGTGAGACACTATAAAAAGTGCCTTGTTGGATGACTATCATAGAGTACACTTGCACATAACTGCATGGTAGGCAGAGCCTGATCTATACCTAGGCTGTATGGTATAGCCTCTGGTTCCTTGGCTACAGATTTGTACCACATATTACCACACTGAATACTAGAGGCAGTTGCGACACTGTGTTAAGCTTTTATGTGTCTTAACTGTATCTAAATGTGGAAAAACCAACAGCAGACCTACCAGATGGTAGGAATTTTTCAGGTCTTAAAAGACCACCAGGGTAGATGTGGTCTGTCCATGACAGAACTGTCTGTCATTCAGTATGAGTATCTCTGTATCTCTTGGTTATTATGCAAATAACTAAACCTTGGTTGGGAATTTGGACTTGTGCAAAGATTGTCCTGTTGGTATAGGAGAGGATTGCTTCCAGCTGCTTTTTAAGTTCCTGCTGGTAGAATTTGGCCCTAACATGAGAATAAAAAGCAAAGCTTCATGAATGATCCTCTAAATTATTTTTCAGAAGTGTTGCTTGAGGTAGTCTGTCCATATGAAGTTCAGCACCTCACAGTTGAATTTTACTAATCCTCCTTGTAGCTCATTAGTTCTATGTTGCTTAGAATTTGCTTTTTCTTGTCAGTTGATCCAGTCCCCTGTGACAACCCCCCTTGGGCTGATCATGTTGAAGACAACTTCGGAAGAGCTAGCTTGTCCCCGTGAGGACCTCAGTGTGGCTCGGAAGGAGGAGTTACGGAAGCTGCTGCTGGACCAGGTGCAGACAGTGCTTGGGCTCTTGACAGGTGAGTGAGTGCCTTGGTGGTGTGTGGAGATGGGTTGGCTGCAGGTGTGCAGAGCCATGGCCGTCTAGGTATTGCTGACTGAGTGTAAGTGTGGGAAGAGGGAGTTAGTGTGGTTTCCTAGCCTCAGGTCCACAGACTGGGGCATGGTAAGACCTCACAGGAGATTTGTAACTTAATTTTTTATAGTTTTTTCTTCATTGGTCCTCACTATGTGACTAATGAGGTAGGTGTGTGTGTGTGTGTGTGTGTGTATATGCATGCCAGGTTGTAGGAATGTAATTCACATGCTGTTAGTGTAATTTAAGTAGGTAGGTAGCAAGCTCTGTATTTGAAGTAATTTGAATTTAAGATTAGGAGAGGTAGGAGTAGCAAGATAAAAACAATTTCCTCTGTAGAGAAGTGAGACAGGGGTGGTGTTGGCCCTCGTGCCCTAGGTTGTAGTCTTATGTGGCATCTCATCCCAGTGTCGAATCAGAGTTTCATGGCAATGTGTGAGGGGAAAGAAGAGAGGCAGGAAGGTGGCAGGACCATCCCTGGAGACTGGGATGCCTCGTGGTGGAGCTTACATAACAAGGTTTGTAGACTGCTGGCCACTAGGCCCTTGAGGTGCCCGGAAGTCACTGCTGCTTGAATCTGTAATGGGAAGGTGCTGTTTCATCTTGTCTTTTCTATTTGGATATCCAAGACTTTTTTCCCTCCTTTTGTATGTTTGTTTTAGTGGTTGGCATCTGGTGGGTACTTCAAAATAGACTGAAAGAATGATGAATGATGGGGAACTTGGGTGCACTTGCTTCCCTGGCCCCATCCTTCCCTGGATCCCAGATGGAAACTCAGACCTCAGAATGTATTCATTTCAAAACAAACTTACTGTTATCAACTGGGTATTAAGTTTATAGTCGGGACTCTGTCTTATGCACCTGCCCTGCATTCTATGCCTACAGACATGAAACCATCCGAGAACAGATCTCAGACACGTGCACACATTGACTTTAAACTGTGCCAGTTCAGAGGCTTAAAGGCAGCCATTGCCCTTATTCCAAAACATTTTTTTGTTACCCCAGAAAGTAACCCTGAGTCCACAAGAGGTCACTGTTCTCTTCTCCAGTCCCTGGCAATCACTCAACTACCTTTTGTCCATAGGGATTTTTCTGTTTTGAGCCTTTCATAAAGTGTTATAATCATATCATATCATATATCGTATCATATGACCTTTTATGTGTGGCTTTCTTCACTTAATAGGTTCTCTAGGTTTATCCATGCTATAACAATAAATATTTGGAGGGGGCAGTTTTTTTGTTTGTTTGCTTTTAGATAGGATCTCACTATGTAGCTCTGTCTGGCATGGAATTCACTGTATAGACCAGGCTAGCTTCAAACTCAAAGAGATCTACCCACCTTTGTCTCCC